>NC_142124.1:10404375-11005312 GCF_056152115.1 Neolamprologus brichardi | reverse complement strand
CATTTCTGGACAAAAAGACTAGAGAGCGTTGAAGTCGTGTTTCGAGCCATTTTGAACAGACAACTATGGCTACTAAGTAAAAGAAAGTTCAAGACATGTCTTTCATGCATGGGAAGTGGACAAAAAGGCACCGAGGTCCATTGGTGACATGGACAATCATCAAGAAAGACCCAAGGAGATCTGAACTATATAAAGATCTTAAGAGAAAGGAGTCTATAAAAAGTACTTCAAATGCTTCTTGAGTCTTGAGAAATTTGGGGCCTTAAAATAGTCCTTGCGATTGGCCCTGTCACTGAGAAAGGACGATTAAAATAATCAAAAAAGGAACATTTGTGAACACTTCATATGTCAGTGCTACTGCAGTGGCAACAAGGAAAGAATGACTATCTCATGCCAGGAGCACCCAAGGGACTGGTACCGGTGCCATGCACTCCAGCTGGCAACATCTGTCTCCATGTTACTGTTGCCAAGGAAACAGATCATTTCACATTAAAATGCTAACTGTAAGACCAATAAAGTGATTTATAAATGCAAACTCTGGACTCGTGCTGCAGAATGTTCACATATTTTGTCCCATAATTGCCAAACACATAGTGTGTGGCCACATTTCCAGCAGAGGCGAAGTTCATCTTGTAATTTAAGGTACAAGCAACAAAGATAAGCAATCAGGGAGGCTGCTGTAGCATGTCTGTCTTTCATCCTGTTATGCTACAAACGTATAAAAAGAATCATGTAGTTCTGGTTACACTGCTGAAGATCACACTGTCAAGCAGTTTCTTGAAAAACACATTAATGAGGAACTAATCATTATGAATACTACCTTTAAATGAATAAGCGGAATCTGTAGGAAAACAGCCAAAATCTTTGTTCCAGTGGATTTATCATTTGTAGTCCAAGTTGGCATTTATTTTGAATATATGCAGATAAATGTTTGTCATGCAGAGCAAAAGACAGACTCTAATTGCTGGATGGTGATGCCAAACCTAGTAAAACTCGGTGAACTTAGGCAAGTAAATGTGTTTGAGGCAACCTGAAAATCAGAGTGTGGAAGAAAGGTGAGTTAAGTAACTCTGAACGTATGGTTGTTGGTGCCAGACAGGTTGGTCTGAGAACTCCAGAAACTGATGGTTTACTAGGATTATCCCATACAACCATCTTTAGAGTTTAAAAAGAATGGAGAGCGGCAGGTCAGTGTGTGAAAATACCCTGTTGATGTCAGAGGAGAATGTACAGACTGCTTTGAGCTGCTAGAAAGCCAACTCAGCCGCTCTCTACAACCAAGATATCGAGAAGAGCTTCTCTGAATGCACAACACATCAAACCTTGAATCAGATTGGCTACAGCAGCCGAAGACAACACGTGGCGCTACTCTTGTCAACTAAGAACTAAGTTTATGAGGGTCTCGAAAAGCGATATATAAATGCAATCCATTATTATTATTATTATTATCATTATAGTTCACACGAGCTTACCAGACAGAAAAAAGCATGATCCATCCTGCCTTGCATCAACAGTTCAGGCCGATGCTGCTGGTGTTAGTCTAATGTTGTTGGAGATATTTTCTTGGCAAACTCCAACTGAGCATCAATTAAACATGGCAGTCCATCTGGATATTGCTGCTGTCCATGTCCATCCACAAAGCTCAAATAATCTCAAAAAGGCTTCTTTTACATGACAGTGACCTCACTGTACTCAAATAGCCTCTACAGTCACCAGAGCATCTTTGTGATGAGGTGGAACGGGGGATTCAGATCATGAATGGGACAAAATTTGAGGAATGTTTCCAGCCCATTATTAAATCTATGCCATGAAGAATAAGGGCAGTTTTGAAGGCCAAAGGGGGTCAAGCAAAATTTGCTGTCTGATGGATACACAATTCCACTACAAAGGAAAAGCAAAATTGAATATAGAAAACCCATTTGGGACAGGATGAGTTTCCTTAAAAAATAAATTACTAAAGAGTATTATACTAAGCACAATCACAGGAATCGAAAGTGTGGTTCGATAGCATCCGACATGACAGGGAGGACTGACAGGGCTCTTTGTTGTAATGTAGGCAAACTACACAAAGGAGCTGCTGCTGTGTAAAGAAAGATGAATACAGAAGGTGTGCATCATTACAAGTAGGTGGATGTACTTTGATGTACTTATATATCATCTCAATTGTGAGGGAGATCATGCATTCCCACATCCACCCTCAGGGTTGAGACTGACACTATTCAGCTAATACTTCAGTCTGAGTGGGCCCGTCCTGGATTTAGAAGCAGGACTTTAAAATATATATTTAGACATTATGTTTCAAAAACAGAAGTTTATTAAAAAACAAATACCCAGTACACCAACCATTTGTAGTAGAGTTTACAAAAATAAATTCACAGGTAAGCAAGTCTCAACACCCTCAGGGCAAACAGGTGTGATGTGTAGCACTCAGGAAGCTAATCTCATTAAGCACATGCACACACTTACGTACAAAGCACCTGAGATACATAGCTGCCAAAGGGCCAATTGGAATTCTGAACCCACAGTGTTTTACAACTGACAGAGCACAAATATGGGCAATTGTTCCTATTGTAAACAAACATATCAGATCAGCTTCTGTGCTTTGTGGAAGAATTACCTGCAATGAATTCAAGTCTGTCTGGTGTCAAGTCAGCACCTGGAGGCAGAACACCATGAATAGGCAGTTTAGGCTTCTTTCTCTTCAGGGCTTTTTGTTACCTGAGGCGATCCAGGTTCCAACTTATTATTTCATCAGTTTGAACAAAAGTCTATAACTTATTTAAGTAGTTAAAAAAAAGTTGCAGAGCACTTTCCAAATGAAAATTGGGTTATCAGCTGCCTCATACAAAAGAAGAGAATGACTGTTAGAATGTGTGTCAGCTTATCCTGTTTTTGGCTTTGACTCGATACCTTATTCCTGCCTTGTTTATGATTTCCCCCTTATCGGCTCCAATACAACAAACAACACGGGCTCTTAGATGAAAAGGTGCAAGTAAATTATGAGTTTCAGTGATGAAGTGCCAGCTCAGAGTAGGCGGAAGGTCCCATAAATCCTACAGAAGTTCCCTTATTTCACCTGGTCTTTGCCGTCTTAAAGTTCGTTCACCCGCAGAAGAGTGCAGAGCTAAGAAACAAGCGCGCAAGTCTCATTCAGAGCCATCATTTCCTAAGTGTCAGCATAGCATTGACGTCCCACAGAAGGTTCCTCATCTGGTCCATCAGAACCTTCATCTCCTGGTTTTTCTGACGCACTTTCTGTATAACAACAAGACATTTGGCCATTAGTTAAACTCTGCAGAACACGTGGACTTTAACCATTGCCTGTTACATCCTTATACATATAAGCAATCTGGGAAGGAAATAGCTAATCACATATTAACAAGTGATGCTGACACTGCCTCACACCTGGAGGAAAAATACTTTTCTACTGGTGCTGATGCTAAAGCCAACAGTCCTCTCAGCCTCAGGCAGAATTTTCCAGTGTTTTGCCACTGGCTCCCTGAAGGCATTTTTGTAACCAAACTGAAATATTAGCTCTAACAAAAAACAACACCCTAATTCAGAATGAGTAAATAATGCAGTTTTTTCAGTTAAAATCCAGACGCTACTTTAGCCTGTGTCAGCACTGCCACCTAGAGGAATTTGAAAGGGACTTTATTCTGCTCATTTCAGCATAGCTGAGTAACACTGTCCCCAATTATTAAAATATATAATAAACTGTGGAACACCAAACAATATATGAGAAATTAATTTATTCATATGTTGAATCCATTTCAAGAAAAGCTGCAGCAATAAGTCAATTAATGAACTAGCTTACTGGCATAACGTTTGTCGCCAACACTTTTTCTTTCTTTGTTGCTAATGATGTTTTCTGCACGTTTAGGATTTCATGTTTTGTGTCATAAAGTGACGGTAATAGATTTCCTGGCTGTTGGTCAGAGAAAACAAGGCACTAAAAGATGTCCTTTTTAGCAGTGGGAAGTTATCAATTTCAAGACCAATTATTATTAATTATTACAGAATTATTTGCAAATCTCACAAACCCATAACAATTCTCAAATGTTTAAACTGGGAAAATGCCACATTTAAAAACAAAAGGTAACACTGACTTTGCTGGCACCAACACGTATGTTTTCAACAAGTCTCTAAATCCTGGACTTGAAATTCTGTGTGTACTGCTTTTTTATTTATTTTATTTTAACTTAACCACCCCCCAAACAAAAAGGCCCCGTCACTGCTGATCGTTTCCCGAGGCGACAAGAACATTACAGAAACCCACCTCTAGGACCTCGTTTCTTTCCTGGATGACAGCAGGACTGCAGGGCTCCACTCTGACAGAAACCAGCTCCTCTCCAGCGTACGGCACAAGCTGGACACACAGCCGAGGTAAATCAGGATTAAAATTGCATTTTTTTCATTATCAAATCAGACATAAAGAAAAAACATAGTTCTACAGTAGTTATAAAATAGTAATTGAAAGAAAAATTTATTTATTTATTTATTTTTGTGGGGTGGGGGGGGGGGGGGGGGGGTTGTTATTGCACTATTCAGACACAAAAAGTAGATAGTCCCTATTTTCAGCAGGTCTTCTCTAACCTCAGCTGGTCCCTCCTTCAGGTCAGAGGTCATTTCCACACAGCGTTCATACAGCAGTCGGAGTTTTTTGAAGAGCAGAGTGAGCTGCCGAAGGTGTTCCTGGAGCTTCCCAAAGCGGTCCTGATACGTTGCCTGGCTCTGAGTCACCCCATTAGGAAGCTGAATCAAAAACAGACAATATATAACATAAATTCATTTGGAATAATTACACTTCTATTTCTTAATACAGCAGTGTAATGCTGGTTTCCTGTTTGTTTTCTGCAAAGAAAAATGCTGACAGTGTCAGGCAATGTAAATGACTGCATGTACATTGGACATGTAGACAATCATTTTTCAAAACCAAGTAATAGCAATGGCAACACAAAACCATAGTGTTCCTCTTCTCTGAGCTGCACAGGTTAAAAAAAAAGGGGGGTTGCTTTAATAGGCAAGAACAAGCTTTAGAAGTCAGCACTACACTGAAAAACACAGAGGCGCATTTGGTAACACGGATCAAATGCCGATGGGAGGATGGGTACGAGGGATGCTGACAGGCAAGCCGAGCAGATATGCCAGAAAAGAAGACGGGCCAAATTGAGACTGACAGGGAACAGTGGAACCACTTTAGCCACATAAATACCACCCACTCAGTTAACAGCCCCACATACACCAGAGCTGGTGGTGCAATTTGCTGCACTTAAGCTAAAGAAATAATGCTAACATAACAATAACTGCAATTTTCGGTAGCGGTAAAATATAAGTAACCGTCCGTGCTGCCCATCTAAAACTGCAGACTGGTGACTCAGCAGGTAATTATTGAACTAATCAGTCAGTAAACCTGCAGTCATTTGAATTTTCTGTTAAAATGCCAAATGTACAAAGGTTCCAAGGAAGGGCTCACCAGTACTGTAAGCACCCAAATGTGAGAGGCGCTGTGTTCTGAGAAGGGTGGATTTTAATTGGCTGATGCCCGGATTACACACCTACGGACGAGGGCACGGACACCTCTGGAGATTATGGCCAAAAGCTTGATCTTATAATAGTTTTACATAGTGTACATTAAGTCCACTAGGGGGAGGTCAAATTGGTGCCCTGATAGTGTCAGTGAGGTCACCAAATTGGCATTCACAGAGCCTTGTGTTCACACTCCAATGACCCACTTTTTATTTTAATTGTTGCCAAATAGCTAGTTAGTTGCAGCAGTTGTTGTTTTTCTTTTTTTCTTTTTTAAATCTAAGACATTGTTTTTTCTCTTCTATTAGACAATAAATAAACTTAAATAAACGTAATCCTTAATTTAAAAAACAAAACAAATGTTATTTATAAATGGTATGAGGAACCTGAAGCTGCACTTGATTGAGTTCTCAAAAGTTGTTCAGATTAAATAAATATTAAAAACTATCGTTACAGTTGTAGTTTTGGACTTTAAGTCAATATGAGAACTTAACAGGCAGGAGTGCAGAGGTGAGAGCTGGGACAAAGGCTGGTAAAAGGAGACAGCTGGCTGGTATGACAGAGAGAAAGAGACCAGGTGGGAAGAAAGCCACGCCTGAGAAATTATAGATATACTCAAATGTGGAAGTGAAGAGTGTGTCATACAGGATTGAAGCTGGAAATCAAATAGGTGATGTTGAATTTGTTCACTACACGTTGGATGTCAGTTAGAAGAAAAAAAACAGAGTAGTTTGGATAAGACTGTAAGCGCAGTTAGAGTGTAAGAGACTGGCGATAGGAGCAGGCAATAGACATATGGGTGATGGAAATAGATTTGATAAGGAGGTATCATATTTCAAGAAGACGGAAGAACACAGGGTGACATATAAGAAATGAGGAAGATGCATACAGGCGGACTACATTTAACCAGAAGGTGCAACCTGAAAGAGACGCGAGACTGCAAGGTTAAGATTAAGAGTTTCATTAGGAATGTAATCAGAGGGATGGCTCAGATTGAGTGCTAGAGAGGGAAGACTAAGATGGCTGGAACATGCGCAGATAGGAATAATGGATATACTCGACAAAGATTGCTGAAAATGGAGCTGCTAGGCCAGAGGAAATGAGGAAAAAACGGAGAAGATTCGTGAATGTAGTGAAGGGGACATGAAGATGGTTAGTGTGACAGAAGAGAATGTCAGAGACAGAGATGGAGGCTGTAGTGACCCCTCACAAGAGCAGCTGAACTGAGAAGATGAATGAGAAACTAACAGTAAGAAATATTACTCTGCTAATGATACACCCATACACAAAGCTGAATATGTGAGTGGGCAAGAATATAGGTAAGTGCGTTATACTCATATTGCATATAGATATGCGACAATATCGTTATTTTGACATCAAGTCCCAGACACTAACAACAAGAAAACAGTTCCTGCTGCCAAGCATGAGCCTCGTGTCCCTTACCTGTGTGGCTCGTGTAATCTGAAAGATCTCCATAGTGCGTGTGACAATATCTTGTACAGTCTCCTGTCCGATCCTGCAGAGGAACACTGGGGAGATCTCCCTAAGGGCTCCCTGAGGAGGCATGGGCTGCTGACCTGCACCTGGGGCAGCACCGGGGGGCAGATGTGGAGGCTGCTGCTGCTGCTGTGAGGGCATCCCTGCCATCCCTGGCTTCTGAGGTAAAGAAGCTGCCATATCCACACAAATCTGCGGGGTACGATGGTACAAGACAAAGGTGATGTTCTATTAGCGTAAATATACGTTTTCTCAACACAGCAAGGATATATGCTCAAATTTAAGCTTATTAGAGAAACTACAGACGTTTCGAGATCATATTTAAGAAAGCAGGAAACTCCTTAAAAATGTACTCTCAATGGAGACGAGGGAGGGAAACTTAACTTACTGGCTAAACATGCTAGCTCAAGCAAATTAAGCTAACTAGTTAGCCACGGGCTGTGCAAAAAGCTACTTACCCAAGTTCAAACCGTCTTTTGGCTGAATGTTGTACAGATATTTCCCAGATGATGCAGCCTTTGCGAAAAAGGGCCTAGTTATTTATTATTTTAAATAAAGCATGATCACTGGCACCCTTCCATTGATTTCTTTCAGAAAGCGCAGCACGTTAATGCGTCACTTCCGGGCAAAAAATGGGATGAATTTTCCCACCGCTAGATGGCGATAGTAGACGCGGATATACCTGAAGGTACTGTAAACATCAGCTGTAAAAGAACAAAACAATTTTAGCTATATACTATATATACTATAGTGTAAAAATATACATTTGTTTTTCATTCGCACTATTAAATATAAAACTGTAAAAAAACATAGACAGAAAAACACATTAAAAGTCATCACTTTTCATCAAATGCCACTAATTTCATCATAGAAAATGTTAGTGTTGGATTGACATTACTCAAGCATGATATTAAAATTAATTCAATTTAATTCTAAAGCACACATTACACGCATATATTGCATGTAAAATGTAACAAGACCTTACACCGGATGTATGTAAAAGGGAAAATTTAAGTATGCAGTAAATACAATTGCTCATTCAAAAACAGCAATAATGTAATTTCAATATTATATGATAGCCATCTAGTTATTTATTACAAAGACAGCTATAAAATGATTATCTATTTATGATAGGGTATATGCAAAGCCTTATTGAACGTGTGTGGTCATATTGATTTAAATGTCCTAAGTATATTACTGTTTTATAGCCGCAAAGAGTCAGCGTGTTAGTAAAGAAGTTTAAACTTCATCCTACTCCTTTTCAAGCATGAAAATTATGTGGTATATACAGATAGTCATTAATTTTTTCCCTATTAGTTTTTTTCTTCTGTTTGCAATGTTTGTTTGTTTTTTAAAGTATATTTACAGTAAAAAAAAAACAAAAACAGTCAATCAATGTCTTAATCAAACTAGTCTTTTTTTTAATATAATGGAAACTGAAGTCAGTAAATCAAATTGGTGGTTTACAAATTTTCACTCACACTTAAGGTGTGTCAATGATGGTTTCAAGTATTTATTTATTTTTGAATAGTTATATCTACAAGGATTTTATAACTTAAGGAAATAGATAAGTCTTGGTGGCCTGGGATCAGTCTTCCACGGCCCCGCTCTGGCCGCCGCCCGGCACACAATGCACCCAATCCCTACAGCGCCTCCTGTGGGTGGTGGGCCTGCAGAGGGATGGGCCCATTTTCCTTTTTTTGAGCTGTCCCCAGCTGGGCACCATGGACTAAGGCCCGGCCACCAGACGCTCGCTCTCAGGTACCCTCCTTGGGCCTGCCTCCAAGGCAGGGTCCCGGTAACCCTATCCCGGGCAGGGTGAACTGTTCCTTTGATGTTCTACTCATAGGCGTCTTCTGTATCTTTCTTTGTCTGGTCCTTCACCCAGGACCCAGCTCTCAATTTACCAGTCGATCTGCATCCCTACCCTCACCTATGGTCATGAGCTGTGGGTAGTTCCTCCGAAGGGTGGCTGGCCTCTCCCCTAGAGATAGGGTGAGAAGTTCCTTCACATCGAAAGGAGCCAGTTGAGGTGTTCCGGGCATCAGAATCAGAATACTTTATTAATCCCGAAGGAAATTAGGGAAGGATTAGAATCTGATAAGGATGCCCCCTGGGCTCCAAAGGGGTGAGGTATTCCAGGCATCTCTCACTGGGAGGAGGCCCCGGGGCAGACCCAAGACATGCTGGAGAGATTATATCTCTCGGCTGTCCTGGGAACGCCTTGGTGTTCCCCCGGACAAGCTGGAGGAGGTGGCTAGGAAGATGGAGGTTTGGGCTTCTCTGCTTATGCTGATGGATGGAAGTCAGACCTTTAAGCAGTAGACCTATTTTGTTTGACTCAAGGTGAAATGAATTACACTTGTTTGCTTTGCTGTCAAGTCAGACCAATAAAACTGAGGAAAGGACTGGATTTGTCAGTCACATGTGGACCTACTTTCTTTATTTGATGAGTCTGGTTGCGTGACTTTATCCATGGTTTATATAGGATCAAAGGTCGCAGTCAACCTAGCACAACAACAGCAAATTCAAGGAAGTAAAGCTTCCTTCAAGGACTTGGTTTAGACTTTATTCCCTCTGAACAAACATGAGTAAAATGGCCTGATATAGGGAGCAACATTTGAGAGAATTAAACGGAAAAGGAGCTCAGATTAAAAAAAGATGTAGTTTATGTATTTGTATTTTTTACTAAAATTGACTGATAATAGATCCAATTGACAGCACAAATACAGAAAAAACGATTCCTTCTACTTTGCAAATTTATTTTGCCTGCATGTTTCTCTTTGTTTTGACATCACGTCACCATTTCCATCTGTGCTTGATGTACCGTTTCAACTTGAACTTTATGTTTGTTCTTAAGGAAATGCAATTTGCATGGAGATCTTAAACACGCAAGGCAGAGATAAGGTACACGCAAGGTACTGATAACAATGAATGTTAAATGCATTTTAACGCACAGTGGGCTCAAAAAGCAAGACCACTTGTTTAAATACTTCTTTTTTAGCATCAGTTTTGGAATTTATTACATGCATTGTTCAAAGTGATGGCTTCAGCTGAGTCATTTAAATAAAAGACTGAATCTTTGAATAATATAGACATATTATTATACACACGTCTGTGGCTCTTTTGCTTTAAGAATATCAGATATAGTTGAGTTGGGAAGTCTGTGCACAACTTGATAACTCATTTAATTAAGTTTAGTGTTATTTATATAGCGCCAAAACACAACAACAGTTGCCTCAAGGCGCTTAACCCATGTTATCACGGCTTAATCAGACAATTTTGGAAAAGATCTTTGTAAGGCCAAGTAGTCCTTGACAATCAGCACCCTTGGACATTCTTGGTCTTAAAGTAGTTCTTCATCTTGGCACCGTTTAATCGTGCTCCTCAAAGATGGGTGGTGCTTGTTTATGAGGAATTACGTGTCATATTTTCCAGTCAAGAGTACAATTCAAGCTTGTAGAAATAACCTTTTTCCCCAATAACCTCAGAGTTTTAACACTTCTACGATCACTAAAACAATCAAAGTTTTGATTGGCAGAGCCTTATGAACAAAGATTATTTTCCTCTGAGTCACTCATGTCTGCCTGAGTATCATTTTAACCCCTTGAACAATTGAAAGGATGGGAAGGGAAATTTCCTATAATTTACACAATCCAGTTTACGCAAAGTAGTTTTTTAAAGCTACATTAGCTGTTTAGCTCTATAGTGTTTTCAGTCATTTGGATTAAGACATTTTACATGTTCATATTCATAACAGATTATATTTTGGACCATGTTTCTTAAAATGTGGAAATAGAACTTTAACTTTTATCTGTGTATCTTCACAGTCATACAGCTCATGGAAAAAATTGCTCCCTTTTTTTCTCAATCTCTTAAGATCCTAATTTTAGTAGCAGTGTCCTCTGAAAGCAAATACTAGCATGCTAACATGCTAAAAGAAACATTAGCATGTAAATACTGCACAGTTGATATGAACGTCATGATTTTAACATTTAACTCTATATGTCTCTCTGCAGCCTTCATTGTTCAGTGTTGAAATTTGACAGTATGAAATTTAGTAAGCAGAATTTATTTACAGATTTGTCTTTTATTGCTCAAACATCTGATCCTGTGGGAAAAAAGGTTTCAAATGACAATGTAGTTCTCTGATAAGTGAATTACACCCCATGAGTCAATAGCTTCTAGAACCACCTTTAACAGGAGTGAAATAATTGTTTTCTGTATGACCTTATTAGTTTCTCACATTGTCGTGAAGGACTTTTGGCCTATTTTTCTCTACCGTATTGCCTCAGTCGATTGGTGTTTGCAGACATTGACTGGTCAATTGCAAACCTCCGATGCTACGTTGTATCTGTAGCCACTGTGCCGATGAACTATTCTATAAGATGTATTTGGTGCTAAAATTCATAAGGAAAATGTGTACTACATTAATAAAATCCCACTCTATTCTACATGGAAACATGTAAGAGTGTCACTTGCGACGGTTGTGCTATATTGTGTCCTGGGACATTTGGTTATCGGAATTTTCCTGTACCAGGAAATATGCAGTGCTGTGATAAACCAGCTGATAACGTGCTACAAAAGGCTACTTGTGATCTCATACCTACCACAATCATTTGTTACAGGAACAAGTTTGCTTCCTCTCTATTGTTGTAATAATACGGTGGTAGGAGAGAAATTAAGTTGTGTATTGTTATTTAAAATGTTTTGTAGTGTAAGGTTTGCATTTGACTTCCCCCACATTACAGGATACATATGCTTTTGTTAATCAACTATAAAACACCCAGTATGCACCTGTTACATACTCACATATTAAATATTTGCGCAGTGGGTTGCAGTTGTGGACTATCAGTCTTAAAATTTAAAGGGACAATACACCTCAAATGCAAATAACAGATTATTCCACTTGGACTATAGTGCCATGTGTTTGGCTTGTTTCGGCGTGTATAGCCATGTGTCGGGACATTAAAATAGAAATAGAATTAAAATAGACTTGAAATCCTCAGCACCAGTGTCTGTTTTTCCAAAAATTATGACCTGGCTATTTAAAAACAACAACAACATATTTCTGCAGAACCTGATACATGTTAATATGTGACAGGATGCAAACGATTATGGCACCCTTTCCTCTCAGCATTCAACCTTGTGCATCTAATTCTTGTTTTTTTTTAAGTAATTAAAACTGTATTCTGTTGCAATCATTCCACCCTTGAAAAAGAACTATTCGAAGAAATAATTAAAATCACCATGTCATATATGCCAATGAAGAAAGTATGTAAACTTCAGACCATAGCTGAACGTTGTTTTTGCAATGGAAAATGAGTCCAAAAACAAGTACAACAGAAAAGCAACAGTACTTCTCTTTCTTTCACAATGGTTCGGTCACATTCGATTTTTTTTGGAAGTTGATAGGGTTCCTCAAATATTTGTAAAACCTTATATCAGAAATTAAATATCACAGGTTCACATTCCTTTCTGTTTGCATCAGTTATTCCAAGAGTTCAACAAGACAAGGTGAAATCAAATGTGAATAATTTACCATTTAAAAAAAATCAATACAAAATGTGAAGGTTTGTAAAGTAGAAATCTTGTGTTATCAAAATAACTACAGAGGGCTGGTTAGCTTTCTATTTTCATTTTCCCTTGAATGACCTTGTTGCGTCACAGTTTTTCTCTGTTGACTTACCCTCGGGTTTATTCCTGCCTTATCTGACCTTGCCTGAAAGTTAAATATAAAGAGGAGACAGATTTCATAAAAATGTAAGACCAAGGTTGTAAGTCTAGAAATTTAATATGAATAAAAAGAGATGAGAACCGAGAACTGTGTTGTTATTTAGAATACTTCCGAACATGCAAGGTCAAATTCAATAAAACCAGCTGTTATTTTAAGAAGTGGCAAATAGCAGTCTCTAGCAAGTCTCAAGATGTCCTTTTCCTTCTAACTTCACACGTCCTCATGTCCTCATGTGATCCATCCTTAGTAATATAAAACAAATACAACTGCTACATAAAACAGACCTTTTTGTACCATAACTACTCTAAGCCCAGCAAATTTTGTGATAAAGGTTTATTCTTTCATGAAAAAAAATATTTTACACAGTGA
Source organism: Neolamprologus brichardi (assembly GCF_056152115.1). Lineage (NCBI taxonomy): Eukaryota > Metazoa > Chordata > Actinopteri > Cichliformes > Cichlidae > Neolamprologus > Neolamprologus brichardi. The sequence continues at coordinate 10,992,180 of NC_142124.1, read as the reverse complement.
GTATAGCCAAAACTGTACCCAAAACACCCAACCTATTAGCATAACCTTCCACAAGATACATAAACACATGGTAACATAATATCTCCTGTAATATGACACTACTGAGAAAGTGGGGGTCAGAACAATGTGTTTCCGCATCCTCCAGCATAATTTCAGCAGGTTCAGAGTTGTATCAGGAAGCAGTTACCATGTTATAAAAAAAACCTAAAAACAAATATTAACCTTAGCTTTAGGAGAAGCATATGATCTACTTTTAACAAAGTGCAGTGGAAGCAGTTTTTCCTCACACTGTTACAATTTTTTACACATGAAACACATTTAATTTCCTGTCATATAGGGCATTATGAAAGTGCACCAGAGTATATAACAGGGCACTTTTTTTTTTTCTGTTATCAGCATCAGTACTACTGGGAGTTGTCAGGTATAAAAGGTGAGCCAGAAAGGTGTGAGCAGCCATAAAGTACAAAGAGAATTTACCAAGAAGACCAAGATGAAGATAACCGGGACAGTTCTCCTATGTGTCTGTTTGACCTTTATGTTGTCGGGCATAGAGGTAAGAGGCATTTTCACTTAATTTACCAAAGTTGCATTTATCTAAAAAAGAAAAAAAGAAGCAAGTTCAGGTCACCATGCTTTTACTAATGGCAAGCAACACAATCATTTGTTTTTCTAGCTTAAGTGTAGTTGGATTCAAATCAGAGGTAAATTCAATCAAAAGTCAATGCAAATGCAGGGAAAGAGAAGAAAAAAACAAAACCTTTTGACTGTATTTAATTTTGTACATGTTTGAGGGTGTAGAATTGAATCACCTCATCATTCTCAGCACATGGGCACTGTAAGTGTAAACAGTGACATTTTCTTAGATTGCGATTTAAAATTATTATTGAAATTAGTGTGAATCAGAGCATCAGTGAACAAGAACTCCTTCATTTCTAGGATTCTGTGAAACTGAATATATCCATACTTTACTTACTTGTTCTCAATAATACTTTCTTCTTCTGCGTCAGCATTCAAATTTAAGTAAACTAAGTATGACTTATCAGATGTTACATAAAGCATAGGTCTGAACTACAAGTGGGCAGAACAAAGAAGCAGGACTCAGGTTTAGGCCATCAGAGTACATGACAATCAGGCCCTGCAGCCCTGCCTATTACAGCGGTATGCAAAGTGCAGTTAATGCTTTCATGCTTTGCGTACTGTTGAAGCAATGTATACGGAACTTTTGCATGCTTGTGCCTACAGAGGATTTTTCCACTGAAACAGAGACACATCTGTAAGCTTTTATTCCACGAAGTTTGACACAGAGTGGAAATGCAGACAGAAGAACATGGAAATTGAATTTAGAGTAGTGATAAGTATTACAAATAAATGGTAAATGGCCTGTATTTGTATCGCGCTTTACTAATCCCTAAGGGCCCCAAAGCGCTTTACACATCCAGTCATCCACCCATTCACACACACATTCACACACTGGTGATGGCAAGATACATTGTAGCCACAGCCACCCTGGGGCGCACTGACAGAGGCGAATAAGTACATGATATCAATATCAAATCAGTTTATCAACATATATGATATATTAGAATGCCTCGTGTTATCTCGTTTGTCATTTTTTAAATTAGATCTGCTTTACAGGAGAAATTTGTTCCACATGAATTGTTGACATTGACGTCTGTAATTTATTTACAATAGCTAAAACACTGTTGCTGAATAGATATGAGCATATGGCTCTGCAACAGTCTACATGAATATTTAGATATATCTTTTACACCGTGAACTTTTATTTTCTCTTACAGGGCCAAGGCTCAGATGTCTCAACTCCAGCAGTGACCAATAACAGCACTACGAGTAATAGCACTCAGCCTGCAGCGACCACACCTCAATGGAACTCCACTGCTTCTTACACGACAAACACCACCCATGCCCAAACTCCTAAAACCACAAGAATACCACCTGACACCACCTCCCACTCTACAGATAATGTCACTTCATCACAGGGGTCCTCAGTGTCCCCTGGGGCTACTCAAAAACCTGGAACCACAGCATCCACCGCACAGAATTCCACAGGGACTACCAGCAATAATACTACCACAATCTCATCTACAACGACAAAAGGAGGATCTGCTCCTTTGTTTGGGTTCTGCAGTCAGCTGCTGGTGTTTGCTGTCACTATTCTTATCTGCTGTGCTTAGGAATGAATGTATGAAAGTATAGAATCTGCATTTAAATCCTTAAATGCTGTGGAAACATATTACATTATTATTACAGCCTTGCATTAAATGGCTGCTTCTTTAAGGCTGTGATGTGCTCTGTTTGCACTGAGTCTTTCTCTGCCTTTACACAAATATCCATAAGTTATGTATGACACTGTGCTTCAAATGTTAATGCTATGTTTCATTCATAAATACTAAAAGGGAATAAAGGAAACCAATGTTTTTTGGCAAATAAAGTAAAATGGTGATATTTTGCGGAGGCTGAAGAGTTGATTGTACTGAACACTTCAGCCAACCTCGGGTTTGTCTTAGCTGAAGGAAACGGCAGTGGTGCACCCACAGCTCCATTTGCATGTTGGTTTAACACTAACAAAGCTAGGCAACATCACATTTGAATTCATGCTGTTTGTACAGTACCATCTTTAGTGTTTTGTTTCTCTCATGCCAACATGTATTTATGCATCTTATTATACGTATATTATTATATTATTTGGGGAAAATTTAACTACTTCAACTAGAAACTATATAGATCAACATCTAGCAAAAACAAACAAAAATCTTTTTTTTTTTTTTTTGCCTGTCCCGTTTGGTTCTTTTGCCATCAGAATTATTGTCTAAAGGCGAGGAAAGATGCCCAACGGATTTACTTTACCAAATTGACCATCCCAGCCTTGCCGTAATGGTCTATTTGATTCACCTTTTATTGTTTATTTTATTTATTTTTTTATTTTAACTTGCTAGATACGGGACAGACTTGAATGAGGAAAAGAAAAGGGAGAAAGGAAGAGGGGGAAGAAACAGTGGAGAAGAGGGACGGGGATAAAGGGCAAAAAAACAAAAACCAACTAAATAAGCAGACAAAAAAAAAATACATATATCAATCACCTGGATCACCTGTTGAGAAAGAAAAAAGAAAACAAGCAGAAGAAAACGAGAGCAATACAATAAACAACATCACGATGATATATGGGAATATAACAGTAAATACTAAATATTAAACATTATTGTGCAGCACGTAAGATCGACAGCGCACAGTGTGCTTTGAGGTAGGAGCCAAAAAGTGTGTAGTTTGTGTGCGTGAGCACCTGTGTGTACACCTGTGAGCATGGACGCGTTTGTTTTTAAAAGGTTCCTTCATGTAATGATCTGCTAGAGCAGGGGTGGGCAACTCCAGGCCTCGAGGGCCGGTGTCCCTGCAGGTTTTAGATGTGTCCTTGAACCCACACAGCTGATCTAAATGGCTAAATTAGCTCCTGCAGTTCTCCAGAGGCCTGATAACGAACTAATTATGTGATTCAGGTGTGTTGACCCAAGCTGAGATCTAAAACCTGCAGGACACCGGCCCTCGGTGCCTGGAATTGCCCACCCTTGTGCTAGAGGTTGTGGGGAGAAAAACAAGCTTACGGCCATACCACCCGGAACACGACCGATCACGTCTGATCTTGGAAAAACAAACCAAAATCTAACAAGACCAAGACACAAAATGTTCTGGTGGAGTATTTGCAAATTAAAAATAATAATACCATTTACAGTTATATATATATACATATACACACACACACACACACACACACACATATATATATATATATATATATATATATATATATATATTAGGGGTGCAACGATACACAAAATTCACGGTTCGGTTCGGTTCGATACTTTGGTGTCACGGTTCGGTATTTTTTCAATACAAAACAAAGTTCATGCCTTTTTAATTTGTCATTTATTAAAATTATAAATATATATTTTAACTCAAAAGTACCGTTTTTAAATTTAATGTTGCTGAAACAACAAAATAATTTAAAAAAATTAATCTATCTGATCGAGAAATCACTCATCTTTGGAAAAGAGAGTTTATTACAGAGAAATGGCTCTTTCCAAAATAAAAGCTATACTATACGCTTCTTCTGGGCTATATTCTCAGCAGCATATTAAACATATCAGGAGAATCATGTGCTAACAGCTGTCTAAATAACTCGGGTAAAGTTTGTAGCATGCGTGCTTGTTTTTGTCTGCTTCCACTTGTCTTTGCACTAGGATGATGTCGGCGTAAATGTGCAGTCATATTTGTTGTGTTCCCATTAGTGCTGTCAGTGTTAATTTCGTTAAAATGACATTAACGCCACAAAGTGGCAAATCTCCGTTAACGAGTTACCACGGATCGCCCCGTGCGTGGGGCTGGACGGCGTCAACACGTTAACAAGCTAACTGCGCTAACGCACTAGTTCCCACCAATTGAGCATTGCGTGGCACATCCGACATACTGTTTTACTTTTGTCCATGACGCGCTTACCATCAGGGTCATGCTTCACATGAAAACCAAGATGGTTCCAAACGCGGTTCAATTTCGGGTAGCGTAGAGGCAGTTGCCATGTTGCAACGAGCTTAGCTTCTGTCTTGCTAGCTTGCGCTGCACTCAGTGGATCCGCACTCGACAGTGTAGTCGAACGCAGATCCACTGAGGGCTCAACATAGACAGCATCGTCAGAAGAAAAGTTGATAAAATAAATAAAACATTTTGTATTGTTCGATACATATGTGTACCGAACCGAAAGCACTGGTGAATATTAGGAGTGTCAAAGTCTAAAGACCCGACGTCCCTGGAAGAAAACAGGGGTGGATAATCGCAGAATCACTTCAGTGGTGATGAGAAACCCCTTCTGTCAGCTAGTGCTGTGTGGCAGGCAGGAGTTGGACCTAAAATGCAGGCACTCAGACTCGAGGGATGTACTCAAAACACTCAGCTTTATTTGCTTGCAGGGGAAAAGCATACAAAACTAAACCAAACCACACTGGGAAACTATAAACTACACTACAAGGCACAGAAGGACACACAGCTAGTGGGATGACACAACACTAACACAGAGAAACACAGGGCTTAAATACACTGGGGAGTAACGAGGGAATGAGATACAGAAGGAGAGCACAGCTGAGGGAAATCAGAACTGACGAGACAAGGAAGCAAAGTAGGATACACTCACATCAGACACAGACCTTCAAAGTAAAACAGGAAGTATAACATTGAGACATTAACTTGACATGGTAGAGACAGAGCAACTAAGAAATACAGAGACATAACCATAAGGCAAAGAACCAAAAGACTAGAGAGGATAAATAATACACAGAGGGAAATCCTGGAACACAAGAAACTAGACTCGAGGGAATAACAAAAGACCAACCATGAGAACATAATTCACAATACAGAGTGACAGAAAACACAAGAAACTCAAAACATGCGAAGACACAGACCAAGAAACACAGACTTTACACAGAAAAGAGGGGCACAGAGAAACATGAGGGGCAAGGCATCAAAACTAGAAACCATAGAATAAATCACACGAGTACTCGACAAAATACAAAAATCACAAAGAACTAAAAAAGCTGGGTAAGGAGACCCAGGTTCCTGACACCTTCACAACAACCAACCAAGTGAACAACACTCTCCAGGAGGTAGGTGTATCAATATCAAAGTCTGCCATAAAGAGAAGACTGCATGAAAATAAACAAAGAGAATTCACTGCAAGGTGCAAGCTACTCATAAGCCTCAAGAAGATAAAGGCAACTGAAAGCTCTTGCAGTCAAGGCCTAAAAAGGAGGAAACCCAGCATCTGGTGAAGTCCATGAGTTCAAGACTTCAGGCGGTTATTAGCAGCGAAGTATTAGAAATGAACATTTTATTTTCCTGAAATGTGAATATTTAGTGAAATGAAAGGATTGTGTTAAAGATGTTTTAGTTCCTCACATTTTTATGCAGTCTTTTTGTTGAACCCACTGAATTGAAGCTGAAAGTCTGCACTTTACCTCCATCTGAGTCGTTTCATTTAAAATGCATTGTGGTAATGTACAGAACGAAATTAGAAAAAGAAGTTGTCTCTGTCCAAATATTTATGGGCCTAACTGTAAGCCTGAGAAATCAGCGTGCTGTTTGAACTTTGACAGTTTAAAGTAAATGTAGTTGTGGAGCTGTTGATGTACTGTTGGTACTTTAAAAAGGATCACATCAGACAAAAACCTCAGTGAAACATTGTACTTTACAACACTGCCTAATTCAACAAGATGAAAGAAATTGAGGTAAAATAACATGTTATTTGAAACTGTTGAGTAAGTTTACGGTTGTATTTCTACAAAAGAATAAAAATAGCATCGAGTCAGCAGCCTGAGACACAAGAAAGACATTAGAGAGAAGGTATCACATCCATAGGTTAGGTTTCATTTGGCACAGTGTAAAGTTTTGCATTTGTGGTCCATCACTTGGGTGGAGGCTGACAGGTGAACAAGGTGAATGCAATATAAAAAGGCCAGCTTTGGAAGAGAGCACATATTGTACAAAACAAAGACTTGAGTACGGAAAACAAATCACATTTTAACAAGATATTTTAAGCTGTTAGCTTTCAAGAGGAAATTATATTTCAAGCAATATGAAGTACTTTTTCCTGGTGCTGCCTTTCCTGCCTCTGCTGGGATTTGCCTTTTCCAAGGTAAGACTTGAAATTAAAAGTAAAAAAGATTAAATGTAACAAAAAATAAACAAGAAACAAACAGCAATCTTTGTTGATCAAACACACTTAAATTAATTAATTAACTAATATTCAGGGAATTCTAATCAGTGAGCCAAGATGATTTTTGATGGAAAAACTATTCTGATTCATATTTTTCACTGTTAATGCATTGCATTGAAATCACTGCCTTAATGGGCAATTATTACATATAAAGTATACAATATCATTTGTAGTGTCAGTTTTATTAATTTATTAATTTATTCAGTGTTATAAATTCTATTGGTTCGCTCTTTAGGATGCGCTGCTAATCTCTGCATCAAAAGGACCCAATCCTACCTACAATTTATCCTCGGCTACTAATACCGCCACAGCTGACAGTGAGACTAACAGCAACAGTGGCTATGCCAGCGGCACCCAGGTTTCATAAATAAAATGGAAATCTTTGTTTTTTCATATTTCTTTGAATTCAAAGAAATATGAAAAACACATACACTAAAATAAATAAATGTATAAATAAAAAGTACATGAGGAAATCTTACCAGTGAACCAAGATTGTTTTTGATGGAAAAACTATCCTGCTTCTGTATTTTTCAGTGTTAATGCATTGCTGTAAAATCTCAGCCTGAACGTAAAGTTATTACATGTAAAGTATACAATATCATACTCTGTAAAATCCAGCACAACAGAGTGTCATAAATTTTGTTGGTTTGCTCTTTAGGACATGGAGACAACCACTGCATCAACAGGACTGAGTACTACCACTACTGACAGTAAGACTAGCAGCAACAGTGGCTCTGGCAGCGGCACCCAGGCTTCCACCAGCACGACAACCACAATCACAGAGGTATCGCCGAGGAAGGTGACTACAAACCACCTTAAGGCAACTGTTGTTGTGATTTGCCACTTTATAAATGAAAATGAATTGAATGCAAAGAGAGGATAGAGTCGCATTGCCACCTCTGTGACTCTGCTGTTTGGGTCTTTTGCTTTTCAAGCCATGGTGTTTACTTGTAGCCATTGTATTTACTTGTAAATGAAATACAGTACCTGCTGTAAGAAATTATCAAAAAAAGATTACAAGTAAAATAAATAAATAAATGAATGAATAAATGAAATGGAAATCTTTGTTTTTCATATTTCTTTGAATTCAAAGTAATGTGATCAAACACACACTAAAATAAATATGAAAATAAAAAAAAAGTACAAATCATTAAATTAAAAAAAAAATACTTGAGGAAATCTTACCAGTGAACCAAGATTGTTTTTGATGGAAAAACTATCCTGCTTCTGTATTTTTCAGTGTTAATGCATTGCTGTAAAATCTCGGCCTGAACGTAACGTTATTACATGTAAAGCATACAATATCATACTCTGTAAAATCCAGCACAACAGAGTGTCATAAATGTTGTTGGTTTGCTCTTTAGGTCACGGGGACAACCACTGCATCAACAGGACTGAGTACTACCACTACTGACAGTAAGACTAACAGCAACAGCGGCTCTGGCAGCGACACCCAGGCTTCCACCAGCACGACGACCACAGCCACAGGGGTATCGTCAACCAAGGTGACTACAAAGCACCTCGAGGCAACTGTTGCTGTGATTTGCCACTGTATAAATGAAAACTAATTGAATGCAAAGAGAGGATAGAGTCGCATTGCCACCTCTGTGGCTCTGCTGTTTGGATCTATTGCTTTTTAAGCCATGGTGCAGTGGGCAATCTGGAGTCTCTGAGACAGAACTAGACTACAATGTTATTTATCACACAGCAAATCAGAGTTTATTGTATTTACTTGAAGATGAAATACATTACCAGCTGTAGGAAATGATCAAAAAAGATAAAAGTACAAAATAAATGAATAAATAAAATGGAAATCTTTGTTTTTCATATTTCTTTGAATTCAAAGAAATATGAAAAACACAAACACTAAAATAAATAAATGTATAAATAAAAAGTACGTGAGGAAATCTTATCAGTGAACCAAGGTTGTTTTTGATGGAAAACTATCCTGCTTCTGTATTTTTCAGTGTTAATGCATTGCTTCACAATCTCGGCCTGAACGTAAAGTTATTACATGTAAAGTTATTACATGTAAAGTTATTACATGTAAAGTATACAATATCATACTCTGTAAAATCCAGCACAACAGAGTGTCATAAGTTTTGTTGCTTTGCTCTTTAGGACATGGGGACAACTACTGCATCAACAGGACTGAGTACTACCACTACTGACAGTAAGACTAGCAGCAACAGTGGCTCTGGCAGCGGCACCCAGGCTTCCACCAGCACGACGACCACAGCCACAGGGGTATCGTCAACCAAGGTGACTAGAATCAGAATCAGAAAGGGTTTTATTGCCAAATGTTGAGCAGGTTTACAACATTAGGAAATTGCTGCGGTACTTAGTGCAAACATACTGTCATATAACGCTTATATAGACATAAAAAAATTTAAAATAAGAATTAAAAGTGCTAAGTAGATAGATATATACATGAGTGCAGGTGGTGATCAGTGCCAAACATGGCATGATGCAGTGAACACAGCGTAGGGTCACGTGTTAGTGGTGGGAACAGTCATACGGTTATTGTTCATGAGTCCAACAGCAGAGGGGAAGAAACTGTTCTTATGGCGAGAGGTTCTGGTGCGAATGGACCGGAGCCTCCTGCCTGAGGGGAGCAGGTCAAACAGACTGTGTCCAGGGTGAGAAGGGTCAGCTGAGATCCGAGCTGCACGCCCCAGTGTCCTGGAGGTGTACAGGTCCTGCAGAGATGGGAGTCTGCAGCCAATCACCTTCTCAGCAGAGCGCACAACACGCTGCAGTCTCTGTTTGTCCCTGATAGTGGCTCCAGCATACCATACGGTGATGGAGGAGGTGAGGATGGACTCGATGATTGCAGTGTAGAATTGCATCATCGTCCGTGTTGGCAGGTTGAATTTCTTCAGCTGCCTCAGGAAGTACATCCTCTGCTGGGCTTTCATAATGACGGAGGTGATGGTGGGCTCCCACTTCAGGTCCTGGGTGATGGTGGTACCCAGGAAGCGGAATGAGTCCACAGAGGTGATGAGGGTGTCAGTCAGGATGATGGGGGGGGGGGGGGGGGGGGGGGGGGGGGGGGGGGGGGGCTGTGTGCTTCCTGAAGTCCACAATAATCTCCACTGTCTTCTGGGCATTCAGCACCAGGTTGTTGTGGCTGCACCAGGACACCAGACGTTCAACCTCCCTCCTGTAGGCAGACTCATCCCCGTCCGAGATGAGTCCAATAACGGGCTGACTACAAAGCACCTCGAGGCAACTGTTGCTGTGATTTGCCACTGTATAAATGAAAACTAATTGAATGCAAAGAGAGTCGCATTGTCACCTCTGTGGCTCTGCTGTTTGGATCTTTTGCTTTTTAAGCCATAGTGCAGTGGGTAATCTGGAGTCTCAGAGACAGAACTAGACTACAATGTTATTTATCACACAGCAAATCAGAGTTTATTGTATTTACTTGTAGATGAAATACATTACCAGCTGTAAGAAATGATCAAAAAAGATAAAAGTACAAAATAAATGAATTGTTTTTTCATATTTCTTTGAATTCAAAGAAATATGAAAAACACATACACTAAAATAAATAAATGTATAAAGTACGTGAGGAAATCTTACCAGTGAACCAAGATTATTTTTGATGGAAAAACTATCCTGCTTTTACATTTTTTCAGTGTTAATGCATTGCTTTAAAATCTCGGCCTGAACATAAAGTTATTACATGTAAAGTATACAATATCATACAGCACAATGCAGTGTCATAAATTCTGTTGGTTTGCTCTTTAGGTCACGGGGACAACCACTGCATCAACAGGACTGAGTACTAAAACTACTCGCAATCAGACCAGCAACAGCGGCTCTGGCAGCGGCACCCAGAGTGGAGAGAGCCACATCGTCACCTTTGTGGTTCTGCTGTTGGGATCTTTTGCTTATCCAGCCATGGTGTAGTGAGCAATCTGGAGCCTCAGAGCCAGAACTAGACTACAATGCTACTTATAAAACAGGAAATCTGAGTTGATTGTATTTAGTTGTAGATGATGGTAGTGAAAGAGCTAACCTGTAGCATCTCAACAGATATGTGTGTAACTCATAAAGTGATTTATAGAGCACTTTCCACAGTGGAAAGAGTGCAATGCCTAATGATATGTAAAGGAGAATCGTCTGTATTTTTAAAAGCACCTCAAAGCATATTTTGGCACATTTCAGTTGTTTTATTTCAAAGGTGACATGCCCTTACACATCTTTACACTATTGTACCCATTACCTGTTTATTTTCTTGTGTGATGCTTGATGTATAAGTTAAGTCTAATTTTACCTGTAGACATGTTATAATATAGTGATGTCTGTTGAAGATTTCCTTCTGTATTAGTATAATTATTTGCACAATTTACAATAATTATTTGATCTTTATGCATTAATGTGTGAAAAAGATTCAACATAAAACACTATCTAACATAAATGGTAATAAAACAGAGCATCGTTTTAATGGATGCGTGATTATGTGTTTTAATAACAATAATTCAATTAATTTATGCTCTTTTTTTATACTGCGAATTTTTAAAACCATCCATCCATCAGTTCTCTTCCACGTATCCTTTTCAGAGTTGCAGGGGGGCTGGAGCCAATCCCAGCTACAATAAGGCTAGAAGCAGGGTACACCTTGGATAGGTCGTCACTTTTTCGCAGGGCTAATATAGAGAGACAGACAACCATTCACAGCTATATGCAACTTATAATCATCAGTTAACCTAACCCCACTAACAGCACTGTGGACTGTGGGAGGAAGTCAAACTCAGGAGGCAACAGTGCTAATCACCGCTGCAAAAAAATAAAAATAATTCAGTCCAGATATCCATTATGATTGTTGAGTATGCTTCACTGGGATCAGGTTTTTGTTGGCACGGTTGATTTTTTTTTTTGTTTTGTTTCTTTGCCTGTCATCTTTGCTTTCATTGTTTATTTTATTTTATTTTCGCTTGCTACACACGGGACAGACATGACTGGGGGAAAGAAAAGGGAGAAAGAAAGAGGGAAAGAAAAACAGCGGGGAAGAGGAATGGTGATAAAGGGAAAAAAAAAAAAAAACTAACAAAAACCAACAAAACAAACAGACAAAAAATACATATATTAATCACCTGGATCACCTGTTGAGAAAGAAAAAAGAGAAAACAAGCAAAAAAAAAAAACCCAGAGCAATATAATAAACAACATCATCGCGATGATCTATGTGAATATAACAGTAAATACTAAATATTGAATATTATTGTGCTGCACGTTGGATCGACAGCGCACAGTGTGCTTTGAGGTAGGAGCCAAAAAGGGTGTTGTTTGAAGTGACGTGCCCGTGAGCTCCGCCAGCAGCCAGCTGTGCCAGAGTGACCGAGCTCCAGGCCGAGGGCACCTCACCCTTGACGGGCCCAAGCGAGCCCCAGGCTCCAGGCCCCGACAAGCAGCCACCAGGAGTGAACCGGTGTGTACCTGGACGCCCATCCCCGGACACAAAGAACCACCAATGCAACGATGTCTGAGGGCGTCTGCCACTGGCAGGGGGAGTGGTGTGGGGGAGATAGGCCTCCATAGGGGCAAGTGGCCCCTCCCTGGGGGCCGCTGACCCCAGTAGGCACCCCCATACTCTGCAACCCACCAGGGCAAGGGGGCCCAGGCCCATCCAGACCGGGCCCAGTTCAGCAGCGCCGGCCTGCCCCACAGAGCCCGGGACAGCCCACCCGACCCCACCACAGAGAAAACTGCACCCACCCCGTCATCCACTCATCTTCCAGACTACACAAGACAATAGACACCTAGGCTGAGTTCTTCCTCCGCCTCCCCTATATCTCCCCCACCTGCAGAGTGAGTTCCTGGAGAGAGGATTCAGTTCAATTCAATTTTATTTATATAGCGCCAAATCACAACAAAAGTCACCTCAAGGCGCTTCATAGATACAGAGAAAAACCCAACAATCATTTGACCCCCTATGAGCAAGCACTTTGGCGACAGTGGGAAGGAAAAACTCCCTTTTAACAGGAAGAAACCTCCAGCAGAACCAGGCTCAGGGAGGGGCGGGGCCATCTGCTGCGACCGGTTGGGGTGAGAGAAGGAAGACAGGATAAAAGACATGCTGTGGAAGAGAGACAGAGATTAATAACAGATATGATTCAATGCAGAGAAGTCTATTAATACATAGTGAGTGAGAAAGGTGACTGGAAAGGAAAAACTCAATGCATCATGGGAATCCCCCGGCAGCCTACGTCTATTGCAGCATAACTAAGGGAGGATTCAGGGTCACCTGGTCCAGCCCTAACTATAAGTTTTAAGCCTAATCTTGAAAGTAGAGATAGTGTCTGTCTCCCGAATCCAAACTGGAAGCTGGTTCCACAGAAGAGGGGCCTGAAAACTGAAGGCTCTCACTCCCATTCTACTTTTAAATACTCTAGGAACAACAAGTAGGCCTGCAGTGCGAGAGCGAAGTGCTCTAATAGGGTGATATGGTACCACAAGGTCATTACGATAAGATGGGGCCTGATTATTTAAGACCTTGTATGTGAGGAGCAGGATTTTGAATTCAATTCTGGATTTAACAGGAAGCCAATGAAGGGAAGCCAAAACAGGAGAAATATGCTCTCTCTTTCTAGTCCCTGTCAGTACTCTTGCTGCAGCATTTTGGATTAGCTGAAGGCTTTTCAGTGAGTTTTTTGGACATCCTGATAATAATGAATTACAGTCGTCCAGCCTGGAAGTAATAAGTGCATGAACTAGTTTTTCAGCGTTACTTGGTCTTTCGTTAATTAATAGGCTGGTGTGAAATATTGCTGCCACACCGCCCCCTCGGCCTGTGCTTCGAGATTTCTGGTAGTTAGAATGACTCGGGGGAGACCTCCTGCAAGATGTAACAGCCTCCCCCACCAGTTGAAGAGCCCCCCAGGTGGCTCAATGCACTGGCGGCACCCCGCGCCAGAGAAGAGTTCTAAGTATTTGATTCCTTTACAACTCCAATCTGGAAAGTTTATCATATTATTGTTTTGTAATATGTCAAGGTTGTTCCAGATAGGTGTACGTTTGCATGGGATTAATGAAGACTCCGTCAATTTTTGGCACGGTTGATCTAAAAAAAAGTAGTCAGACAGGATGCTGTATGTATGGTGCAAAAAAAAGATTTGAAGAAATGTTGCAGAGGTTCATGTTGCTTACATTCAATACAAGCTCTAGTTGCACAACAGTGTGGTCACGATTGGACATTTACGTGGAAGCAAACGAAAATACTTCTATAGAACCAAAACACAACCAACCACAACAAAGGTGCTTTTTTACTGTAAGGTAAAGTCCCCCCAAAAATACAGAGAAAGGTTCAACCTTCTTAAATGTTTTAGGAGTAGTCTCAGCAACAGCTAAGTGATTACATATTTTGAAGGTGCATTATCCTTTAACTCTGTTTTTCTGAAAAATAAATTATATCTTGACGAGTCGACAGCTGTATTGGCAAGGATGTTGTGAATAAATCACAAAAGTGGCGTTAATGCTTTTGTGCAATGACAATGCAATGTGATATCAGGTCCACAAAAGCAGGAAAAAAACCATGCAAACATAAGAAATCAAATAAAAAGCACAAAACACTTCAGTAGATATCTGATAAGCAAAAAAGTTACTAAAGAGTAAAACGATAGAATAACACTCAAATAGATTGATATTGGGTTTTCTTTTCACATTTTTTAAGTATCCATTCATCCATTCTCTTCTGTTTATTCTTTTCAGGGTTCGGGAGCACTGGAGCCTATCCCAGCTGTTTTAAGGCAAGAGGCAGGGTACACCCCGAACAGGTCGCCAGTCTTTCACAGGGATAACAAACAGACACAGACAACCATTCGCACCCACATTCACACCTACGGGCAGTTTAGGGTTTCCAGTTAGGGTTTTCCCCACTAACTGCATGTCTTTGTCCCACGCAAACACGGGGAGAACATGCAAACTCCACACGGAAAGACCCCGGCCTGATGGTGGAATTAAAACCAGGACCTTGGTGCTGTGAGGCAACAGTGCTAACCACCGTGCTGCCACATTTTTAACTATAATCATCTTATGAAATAGCATAAACTGTGATGCACATACAGTTGAGATATGTTTGAAGTTAAATTGAAATCTGCAACTTAGTAGTCTCTATTGCCCTCTTCTGCCCAAGTAACTTCATTACAAAGATGGTTATTTGTTAGGCTGTTAAGACTGTAAAAAAGCCAGTGAGTGAAAAAAGGGGTTAATCTTGACTTTAAAATAATAATCATTTGTAGATAGAGTCTTACAAGCGTAAATGTCAATCAAATTTCTGGCACAACTTCACCTACTTCCAAGGTGCATGGAGAGGATGATAAACTCACAACGCAGGGACTTCAGCAAAACTTAAAATGAAAGGGGAACAACTTTATTGACTAACCAACGTTGGTTAGTCAATGAAGACTCTATCAGTGCCATCAGTAATAGCAGCTGAAAACTGAGAAGCACCTTTTCGTTGTTTTCAAACCCCTTTTCAGGGTCAAAGGTTTGTTATTGTCTCAAGTGAGAAACCGCATATGCCTTACTATTCTTAAATGACTGAAAGTTATCTTTATCCTACACTAACTTTGCTTAAGGGCAAATGTTTTTGTGTTATTGTTACTCATTGGGGTTCTAGGTCATCTAACACGAGGAAGTAAGATTCAGTGACTGACAATAAACAGAGCAACACTGGACAATGCTTAACAAGGAGCAACAATAGTACAGGGAAGGTAGTAAAATATAGGTTACAAATTAAACCATAAGTAAAACACATTGACTGAAGCGGCTCAGTCAATGTGTTTTATGATAGTTGTGTTAAAAAAAGTTTGTGTTATTGTGAAATTTAAGCATTCAAGGTAAAGGTTAGCTGAAAGGGGTAACAAGAACTCATACTTTCCATACACTGAAAATAATTGACAAGGGTTAGAAAATTTGTGACACTGGTCTGTTTGATCATTTTGATGCTGAAGGATTTCTTTTTTCCTCCTAATGTTTTCAGCACAGCGAATAAAGTATCCGTTCTGGGCACTTTGTGATTGCTTATGCTTATAACTAATGCAAGCATGCATACATGCACTCTCAAACATTCAGTAACACTCTGAAAACTTCCTGGATGCTGGTCATCCAGGTCACACACTACGTCACACCTACCCCCTCCTGAAACGTGATATTATTGTATAAAAGCTCAGTGTCCCTGAACTCAGGAACAGGTTACAAGGAGAAGTTTCAACGAAACATAGCACAAAAGTACACTATACTCTGATTTCTGTGCAACAGAACAATTTCTGTAACATCTCTGGTGTCCTCTGCCTCCTTGGTTCTTTCCATTATGGATTTATTGTGTCTGGGTTTTTTTACACTGGCTTTGCTGGCACAGGTAATTACCTATTTTTAAAGTTTTTTAAAAAATGTTTTATTGAGTTTTATACTGATAAAAAGTCAATAAATGTCAAAGTCAATAATTTAGGTGAAACATTGCAGAAAATGTGTGAATACAAAATGTTTCACAAACATGAGTGTAATGAGCTGACATGTCTAAAAGGATTAAAGCATTTAGAGGAGTTTGTATGGAAAAGTTCTTGCCAAACATTGTTAGGAGGATATCTAAAGGTGAAGAAGTTTTTAAAATAGAATTACATTTGTTTAATCATTATAGATTAATATTGGTCATCCTTTCCTGCCACTAGTAAATACTCAAGAAATTTCTGTTTGTGGTAACTGTAGCAGACACTTTGGAGGAATGATTAACTTCATTCGGAGAAATAAACCATTAATTTCTGATCTAATGTATTAATTCCTTACTGGAAAGAAATAATAGGTCAAGGAGAGTTTAGGTCATCCAAATACCATAGAATACGTTTAACAGACTAAATAATGGGTTATGATGACAGCATAGGCACAGAAATTATGCTGTTGTGCTTTTAGTCATTACATTTGTTGAAATGATGTTCTATTTTATTCCTTCTGAGACTCCAAGAATCACTACTGCTGATCCAGGCAACACAACTACAGCTGCCACCCTGGACAACACAACTACAGCTGCCACCCTGGACAACACAACTACAGCTGCCACCCTGGACAACACAACTACAGCTGCCACCCTGGACAACACAACTACAGCTACCACACAGGCTGCCACCAACACTACAGCTGCTACCACACAGGCTGCCACCACCACTACAGCTACCACACAGGCTGCCACCAACACTACAGCTGCTACCACACAGGCTGCCACCAACACTACAGCTGCTACCACACAGGCTGCCACCAACACTACAGCTGCTACCACACAGGCTGCCACCAACACTACAGCTGCTACCACACAGGCTGCCACCAACACTACAGCTGCTACCACACAGGTTGCCACCAACACTACAGCTGCTACCACACAGGCTGCCACCAACACTACAGCTGCTACCACACAGGCTGCCACCAACACTACAGCTGCTACCACACAGGCTGCCACCAACACTACAGCTGCTACCACACAGGCTGCCACCAACACTACAGCTGCTACCACACAGGCTGCCACCACCACTACTGCTGCTACCATACAGGCTGCCACCACCACTACTGCTGCTACCACACAGGCTGCCACCAACACTACAGCTGCTACCACACAGGCTGCCACCACCACTACTGCTGCTACCACACAGGCTGCCACCACCACTACAGCTGCTACCACACAGGCTGCCACCACCACTACTGCTGCTACCACACAGGCTGCCACCACCACTACAGCTGCTACCACACAGGCTGCCACCAACACTACAGCTGCTACCACACAGGCTGCCACCAACACTACAGCTGCTACCACACAGGCTGCCACCAACACTACAGCTGCTACCACACAGGCTGCCACCAACACTACAGCTGCTACCACACAGGCTGCCACCAACACTACAGCTGCTACCACACAGGCTGCCACCAACACTACAGCTGCTACCACACAGGCTGCCACCAACACTACAGCTGCTACCACACAGGCTGCCACCAACACTACAGCTGCTACCACACAGGCTGCCACCAACACTACAGCTGCTACCACACAGGTTGCCACCAACACTACAGCTGCTACCACACAGGCTGCCACCACCACTACTGCAGCTACCACACAGGCTGCTACCACCACTACTGCTACAGCTACCACACAGGCTGCCACTGCCAATACCACTGGCACTCCAAACACCAACAGTACAGCTACTATCCCAGCCAACGCCACTACAGCTGCCACACAGGACAACATTACAACTCTAACCCAAAGCATCACAACAACAGTGACTACCACCACTGCAAATGGAGGATTGAAGGTGAAAGCTTCTGTGCTTTGTCTTGTTTTTCCACTCTTGCTCTACATGCCTTGTGTTTAATTGTCTGTGAAGCTTGCATACATTCATTGTAGATGCACTCTAATCACGGAAACAAAGGACAACATCTAAGGTCAATCCTGACCCCTTTTTGTTTTGTACACAAAATATATGTAGACTTATCCTAATCTTATGTGCTCTGTATAGAATTTCGCAATGTATTTCTTAAATATACAGGGGAACAGAAGCGTGCAGTAGAATAGAGCTAAAGTCACGGTGCAACAAAAAACAAAACAAAGTGATTGTGATTTAAGAAAGAAAAAATATAGGTAACACAATTCAGAGCAAATGAAAGTGATAAAAGGCTTTATTACACAAACCATATTTTGATCATGATATATATATGTTAATAAATAATTAAAATGAACAAAAACCTGTTCTTCTTACATTTGATTGGACCTATAAGTACAAGTCAATAAGTAATATTTAAAATGTGTATACTTAAAGTAAGTGATTCAATGCAATATGAAGATTAGCACAAAACAGAGCTTATTTTTGTACTAGCAATGGGAAGGAAGTTACTAAATCAGTGAGTAGCAGGTGCAGTTAAAACTTGTAGGTTTTATTTAATCTTCAGATCGACATATAGCAAGCAGTGCCTTTAGATAGTCTCCTTTAAAGTGGTTCTGTTGGAAAAACAGGAAATAGCAAGAAAATACAAATATTTATGCAAATATTTGAAATAGAAATCAATATATTTACTATATAATAAATATTTATATGTAGTACAATTTTATCTGTGTGACAAACCTGCAGTGCAGTGTAGAGGGAAGTGCCTGTTAATTTAATGAAAGCAGCTCGGATACAGAGCAGATCTTCCTCACTGTGAGACACCATAATCCGCTGCACTATTTCCTTCTGTAAGAGTGAAATGAATATTGGTAACCAGTGCGTCAACAGTCTCTCCAGATGTATATTCTGTCATTTTGACCCATCTGTACAGAGGAAGTTTGTTTTTTCATGTGCACTCATCAAAATTAAACCACTACACTACAAATAAACATGGTCTCTGCCTCTTTTAATAAAATTTATAAAATTACAGTGATTATGAGTTTCTTAAGCAACAGAAAATAATAGAAATAGCCCCAAAAATATTGAAAAATATATACATATAAAAAAAAAAAACATAAAAATAAATAAAATCCTACAGATTAAAATGGCTGCGGTCGATTTTAGGGATTCCATGAGGTGACAGAAGTTAGTGTTTTCACTCTCTGACATTATCTTTGAATTTGTTTAATATCTGTGAACGATGGCCACATTTTGCAGAGTCACAAAAGTGCATTTGTGGACAAGGACTTCCTATATACCAAGCCAGTGCTCAGGCATAGTAAAGTACTAAAAGTACCAGTAGGGTGAAATAATTTATGCAAATATGACTGTGGGCAGACTGCGTTTGCAAATATTTGGTTATATTAAGGTCAAATATATTCAATAGTGATCACAGGATATGGCATTCATAATAGAAACCTTCCTTTCCTAATACTGACCATCATATCAACTGATTTTTCTATTATGAGCAGGAGTTGGGAAGGTTACTTTTAAAATGTATTCCACTACAGATTACATGCCCCAAATGTATTTTGTAACATATTCCGTTACTCAATAAGTGTAACATATTCAGAATACTTTGGATTACTTAATATATTATCATGCTTTTTACAGCTACATGAATGTACTATTGCTGTGTGATGCATTACTATTACTGAAGGCCACTCGCCATACCAATACAAACTAGATTTTTAAATCTTAAAATGAGTAACAGTAGGGTGGATTAGGTATGGCTGCACTATTTGCAGCGACCTCGTATAGAAAACTATTCCGCGCGTATATAAAACAGGTCCGCGGCTCGAACCGTAGTAAAGGGACCTCTGGCTAATACGGTGGGTTCCCTGTCAGGCTCGTAGCCGAAAACTAGCTTTACTTTGTTGCCTGGGTCAACTTTGCTAGCGAGAGACAGAGAGAGGCATTGAAAGGCTGCTCCAACAGAACTTCGGAGAAAAACACGAACATAGTGTACAGTCGAGTCTTAATAGCTTACTTACAACTGGACTACATTGCCCATGAGGCTACATTCTTTAGGGCTATGCCTGTAACACTCTGCCTATTGCCTTCATATTAAATAAGTTTTTGAATAATAATTTTAAAAAATATTTCTTCACGTCCTTTTGTGGGCCGCAAGTAGAGGTGACATGGGCTGCGAGACTGAGACACGGGCATTAGAGCCTCTTAATGCGTGTTTTGTTTGGGTTTCCACCGGCGTGGACTTACCAAAAATAGTGAGGGAATAGCCTAATATATGAAATAGGAAAAGACCTCCGTGTAATCCCTTTATTTCAACAAAGTATTTCAACAAAGTAAACAGTATTCTCAATACCACCCTTTTAAACGGTAACTGTAATGGAATACAGTTAGTCATATTTTGTATTTTAAATATGTAACAGCAGTACATGTATTTCGTTACTCCCCACACACTGATTATGAGCACATCTATAAAGAAAAGTCGTCACACCTCGCAACAGGTGAGGACCTCGTCAGTAGCTATTTGGACCCAGACAATTAGGAACTACATACCTTCCCCTTTTCTCTTATTTCCACTGCTAATAGGAACTCTGAAGCGATTTAACAACCAGACACAAGTTGGTAAGTTGGTAATAACCTCTCGTAGTTCTTCAGTTTCTTTTATTTATTTTTTATATATATGTAATTAAAAACAGACCGTTTCAATATATTAAAAATAAGGAAAGAATACAAATTACAAAATAATGGATGATTTGTAAGTATAGTGTAAGTGCAATATGTTAGGAGCACCCTAGCTGGACTCAATCATTTGATAAACCTATCAGACAGTATGTCATTTGTTCTGTGTGATATAACCCCCATATGTCCTCCAGCCAACTGTTACATATTACGTAGTTCTTCCATGAGTGCCTTCTGGTATTTGAATTTTGGCCGAATCCCTCTTTGAGTAGTTTTGAAATCGTCTCCCAAAATATCTGTAGTTTAGGACAAGTGCTGTATTTTGTCCTATGAACTTCTATCATAGATAAATTACCACAAAATCGTCTCACCTTCATGGTCTTAAGTCTCGTGGCAAGGTAGGCATCACGGTTTTGAATGCACTGTACTGTGATAAGACAAATATTAGGATAATATTGGGTCTCCACCTAATAATGGTATGAAGTGCACAATAAATGTTCAAACAGTATGTCAAACTGTGTTTACCCAAAACTTTCAGACCCAAGCGAAAGTCTCCTGAAAACCTTTTCTCTATGATCTGATCCACCGTCTGCCCGAGCTCCAGCTCCAGTCCCATCAACACTGTCAATCATGCACAAGGTCGGGGTGGATGAAGATATTGGGATTTAAAAACTAAATCAAAACACTTTTTAACACAGAAAGATTAATGAATTTTTTAAAAAAGGGACAGCCACCGTTGTCAAGATGTTTTACATCTCTAGAAGTCAATATGTCAATCCATTGTCCTGCCTCAGCTTTCTTCCCTTTTAGGGATGCAGAGAGAGTCTAAATGATCAGACATAATAACAATGAAACACATTAAGGGTTAAAGGAGTAAAAATATACAGTTTTGTTTCAACTATTTTAGAATCAAGTAGTCAGTAGATGTATATGGTTTAATGTATTAAAACAACACTTTTTACTCCAGTGCCTTTTAGTTATGTTTGTACATAAAAGTAAATAATACCTCAATGTCTGTCTGAACCACACCAGCGACACATCCTTTCTGTTATGAGAGGAGGTGAAAGAAAAAAACAAGAGGAACTATAATTTCAAAAGCTGGACTTAATTTCAAATATGTGCTGTACTGTTTGTGTTCCCAGTGAAAGTTATATACAGGCTAAAGTTATATAAATTATAATTCAATCAAAGGTGATGATCAATGACATAAATATTTACATGTAGCAAAGCTTTAAGAAGCTTCTCAAAGTCATTACTGGTTTCCGATTCGATTTCCTTTTCCAGATCCTTCTTATACACTAAAACAGAAAGAGCAAAAAGAAAAAGAAGGATTAGGATTTAAACATCTAATCTTTTTGGTCATTTAAAAAAAAAGTATCATAAAAGATCTTTGACTTACTTTCTTTGTATGCAGCACTGATGTTTTGCAGCTGCTTTCCAGATCTTGTGCTCAGAATTTCCGCAAGCGTTTCTTCATCTGTGCCCAAACCCTGCACACACATACCATGCACATTTCTTGATATACAACAGTTTTACCATCTATTCCAAAATCCTAAAGATGAAAGCAACCACTCACCGCCATGGCCTCCTGGAGACGGTAAGCTTCATATTTCACGGGGGTCATCAACAGTTCCACCAAAAGAAGCACCAGGTCTCCAGATAAAGCTTTCTTCAGAGCAGTTATTATATCCTAATTCACCACATGCATAAATAAAATAACACTGAATTAAGTCTTATTTTGACTTGACTTAGAGTTTCACTCCCAGTTTTCTTTTTGTAATTCTTGTTAAGTTGTTTTAGTAAAGAAACAGTAAATAATCTAGAACAAAACCTCTGACTAATGGAAAAACCCGACAGTACACTTGGGATTGGAAGTGGATTCACACAAAACCTGCCTGACTATCACACTATGGTGTACTCTTTCCCCGTAAGACACACTACAGTTGGGCATGTGACAGTAGTTCTGAAGTTGCTAAACAAAGGTGTGTTCACACCTTTAATGTCACCGTTTTTTCATTATTTGATCAGCAAACACTTCAAAGTTACAGATGAGCAAGGCTAAACTTTTGTAACTACTAAACCTCAAACTGAAACTTCAGTTTCATTGCTTAATATATTTTATTGTAGGAGACAACTTTACACTTCATGGTTTCCACAAAACCATTAAAGTTTTAATTTTGAAACTCTTTGAAAAGGTTGTTACTGTTTCTATTTTCTCACCTTATGTGTTAGCTCCTGAAAGACCTGAGCAATTACTTGCCTCTGGGGGTTGTTCCTATTGGTTAGTATTCTCAGTAGCGTCACTGTGTCTGAGCAAGATACACGATATTCAATAAATTACCAGGAAAAGGGTGGAAAGAAATCGTGGGAATTTATTTTCAACATATGCCAAAGAATGCCTTTGTTTTCCAGTGCTGTCACGATCTCCGTCACATCTCTGTCAGGGTGGAAATTGGAGTAGGGTCGTACTGTTCCAAGGGTACCCCAGTACATCTCCTATTTAATAAAAAGGGACAATAATTGTGGCATCCACTCTCTATAAAATATATAAAACAACTGAGGGGCAAGAATCAAGTGAAATGTGTAACAAGGAAACTAACCTCATACTGAGCATACCACGAAGGTATGGAGATGTAGAACAATACAGATCAGACATGCTTGAATTTAAAGAATGCTAAGTATGTCATACTACTGACTTCTAGGAGGAGGTGCTCACGTGTGTGTGTGGAGATGGGTTGGTTCAACACAAACTATTAATACAAGTAATTTTCAATAATGAAACAAATTGGTTGAATTTTATTACTCGGCTTACTTGATATTTAAAATCTAAACGTGACATTGCGCAGCAACCTTCAGAGCACTTGTTTATAGATAGCAATAAAAGGTATGTAGATAGCCAGACTGAACATGACTGCAGATAAGGCTATTTGCAAATGTGGAGTCTTAGTGAGCAGAGTAATAAATCTTAGTGAAGAGTGAAGACGGGGCAGAGGTGTACTTCTTGGAATGTTTACTTACATAAGAGTCAGAGTACTCTGAATCCATGGCTTGCTTGTATCTAATGTGAACAAAAACAGAAATGGCAACGACATTAACAGCCCACGTCACGGAACAAACGGATAATGTAACTTCATTTTAATAGGTTTAATAGAGATTCTCCAATGAAAGTTAAAGTCTACAGCATAGCTTTTGAGAATCTAGGAATTCGTGACAGTAACATATGAAGGAGGAGACCAAGTCCGAGCTGATTAGCGTTAGCCAATTATTTCTTAAACAAATTTAAAAGGAATTGTTATTTTTCTTACCTGTAACAGAATACTTGGCCAGCTGTGACAAGGAGGGGAGGTAGTGTATCTTTTTTTTTTTTTTTTTTTTTGTACAACCTCCCCGCCAACAAGCCCTGTATTTCAGTCCCACTCACAGTACGCCACCGCTGCTTCCCGTACACCCACTTGAGTGTCAGTCACAGATACTGACCAATCAGTGCTCAGCATGTTCACAGCTCACAGTTCACAGTTTCCCTGCTCAAATACTATGGCAACCCAGTTATACTTGAGCGTCAAGCAGGAATCTTGATAGTCAGGTTTGTTTACAGCCAACATTTTCTTGACCATTATTTGTACTTCACGGCTGGCTTTCCCCAAAATAAATAATTGACACGCTGGTGCTTTGGGCCAAACAGAGTTCATGACATTCAAAGAAGAATGTCATGAACTGAAATTGTACGTTATAGCTTCGGCATGTTAAAGCTTTATACCAAGATAAGCAAAAAGATTTAATAAGCAAACTAATGAGTAAGTAAGTAAGTAACATTTATTTATATAGCGTTTTTCATAGATAAAAATCAAAGTGCTTTACAACACAGGAAATGGAAATATAAAAACAATATAACAGTAAATAAAACAATGTAAAACTATAAAAACAGCATAAGAAATTAATCAAATGCTTTTCTAAATAAAAATGAGGCAACATACTGGCCATTTTTGAAAGTAAATGGAGGGCACACTCTGATTTCAGGGTGTGCCTGTGTATGACCAGATGGTCTTTTAGCTTCAAAGCCTAGAAACTTGACTGTGCAGCTAGACGGGGAAAAAAAAGGCTTTTCAACAGCCGCATCTGATGATACCAGCGATAGGAAGACATAGATGTGATAGAGAGAAGGGGTGTTGTGCATTTTTTCAGAAAATGTATTACAGAAGAACAAATGTCACAAGGTTTTGATCTGTCCCATCCTCTGTGCTGGTTGGCTTCTACCAGTTTCTCATCTTCAGAAGGCAAATATGTGGTTATTACAAACAAAGCTGATCTAGAGCAGACTGTGTACCCTTTGCTAAACTGTGCTAAACAAAGCACTATTTAAAGGTACAATTTGTATGCATCTCATTACTATGGAAATATTAGAAACAATTCAAATTTTATTTTTATAGAAGCATTTAAATAATAGTGCAGGTGGCCTAGATACCTCCAGTGGCTTAAGTGAAACCACTGAAAGCATGTGATATGTGAATTAGGTCTAAATTTGTGAGTGAAGTCTGAAATTTTAAATGTCTTTTAAAGATTGAAAACTGTTTATTCAAGCATGTGCACTACTATTGAAAGCAGCTGAAATGCTAGCTGAATTGGGGTGAAAATAGTAGAGGTCACCAAAGCTTATTCGACACTGCTAAACCTTGCAGAAAGCCTCCCCAAAAGAGTTGAAGCTGTTGTAGCTGAAAAGGTCCACCAACATCGTATTAACCCTTTGGATTAAGAACTGGACTTCACTCGAGTGTTCTCAAAGAGCTAAAGTATGAGCACTGATGACGTTGGTCTAAAATGCACAGCAGATAATGTCCTGAGCAGTTAAAAAACTACGATGAAAAAAAAAAAGAAAAAGACAAATGGATTAAAAAAAAATAATAATAATAATAAAATAAAATACACCCCTATTTTGTAATCTTTTCTACAATCACTTTATTCAATATTTTAAAACCTTTCCCTCCTACATAACACATGATATTACATCTTTAGTATCAAATATTAACATACAGCTAAAGCAGGGAACACAGAAACATACATATTAAGATTTACATCAAAATATGTCAAGAAACGGTAACTCGACAGAAACTGCACAGTTCATTGCACTGGACCATGCATGTATACGTAAGTGCAACATTTCCCACAACACATACAGGAATTTTTTTTTTAATATATTACATATATAAAAACAAAAAACTTAAAAGCGTAATACGCATTTCTTGAATACTAAACATCCTTTTGGCTTCACCCATCCAGCTTCACTATAAACCACAGAAGGCCATTTTGCTTTCATTCCAGGAAATCAAATGCCCAAAAGCAATTTGAATTTCAAACTTAGATTTATAGTAAACAAATATAGGACAAGATGATGTTCCTCTTCTACAGACAAAAAAAAGCCCACATAAACTCAGATTCCGATAAACATGGAAATCCCAGGCTGGATAATCAAATTGTTGACAAATGATCAGCTGGAAGGTCAAATGAAAGTCGCAGAACAGTGTGAACCATATATGGAATTTTCACT
This sequence comes from Neolamprologus brichardi, assembly GCF_056152115.1. NCBI lineage: Eukaryota > Metazoa > Chordata > Actinopteri > Cichliformes > Cichlidae > Neolamprologus > Neolamprologus brichardi. Next base: position 10,965,806 of record NC_142124.1, on the reverse strand, counting down.
GTACATCCTTAAACAAATAACATGTATTTGCTATTGGTTTTCGACTCACGCTTCAAATAAAACTAAACAACTCAAGGCACTTATTTCAACCCTTCTTTGGTAAAATACATTTTTAAAAGAAAAAAAAACATTTCATGCTATGAATGCAAACTAACAAAAAACCTTGAAAACAACTTGGGCAGCTTTTGCAGGGCATCTATTGCTTCTACGCATTCTTGCTGTTGGATACTGATTTCAAACTAGCTCATAGGTTTTAGAAGGAATTGTGTGTCCTGAGATGCAATAAGTCATGAAACAGATACAAGAGTGGATACTGAAATATCAAGACAATATCACAAAGTGGCAAAGGTAAGCTCGGTTCCTGTGCTGCTGATGGCTACAGCAACTCTATCTCCCACTGCTGGCTGGGCCTCTCATCATTCTCGGGCATAATGACCACGTGGTCCTTGTCGTAAGTTTTGCCACCTGATTAAAAAAGTAGTTTCACAATGTAAATCTGACTAATTATTCATGCTGTAGTGGAATGTAACTAAATAAACTCATTTTCATTGTGGAATTGTTACTTTTACATTATTACATAAAAAATATCCCTGCCACTGAACACTTTAAAAGGGAATATGCAGGAAAATAAACTTGGACACTTCTGAAAATTAAGTTAATATCATTTGAGATTAGATAAGATTTTGTGATGACCAATTATAACTTAATATTTAATAATTTTAGAAAATGAATGCCAGTAAAAACTACAATAGCCACTAACAACTTTACGTGCAACAAATGTTTAAATGTTAAATTACCACATTTTCTTCTCATACCTTTAACATCCATGACCATGCCAGGGAAAGTATTGCTAGCGATGAGGCCTTTCATTTGGGCAGTCCAGGTTTGAATGGGCTGTCGGGTTTCTGTCCACAGAACCACCTTTGCTGCTGGCTCTATGTTGCCAACCACCTGAAGGCTCATGGTTGGGGACAACTACAGAATACACAAAGTATTATGTTGGAAAGAATTGTCAAGATTTGAAATGTATGACTGTGTTGAGGTTTTTGGGATGTCACCAGCATTGTTACCTTGTTTTTAATCAGTCCATCCTGGTAGAACCAGATGTCACTCAGTGGCTCCACCTCAGGCGTCACCACCACTCGTCCCGATTTCAACTCCTCCACGCCACCCTGGACGGACAGGAAGTGACCTCGCTCTGTGTTCTTGATACGGAAAAAGTGGCGCTTCTGTAGAAGGAAAAATAGCACAATGTATTACTGTTATAGAATCTGTGGGCAGGCCAGACAACTCAAAGTTATTTGTAAATAAATACTAGCTGAAGTGAAGAGAACTGGCTGCATTTGTAATGATGGACATTAGTTTCCTTTTTTTTTTCTTTTTAAATATAGGGACCAACAGAATCACCACTCTCTCCGTGTTGGAACTATTGGATACTTTTGACATCTGAGATTTATAAAAATGTCAGCCTGGTTTACTAATAACACTAATAGTGACCTAGAACACCAAAATCAACACCTATAGGATCAAATTATTCTTCTTTAAGGCTCCTAATAAAGGTTGTGTTTGTTTTTTAAGGCTCCTAATGAGGGTTTTTCTATGCAACCTTCACTCTTTGTGTAAAATGAAGGCTCTGAACTGGTGCTGACGACAGGAGCTTAAGTTTATAAACATGATTTAATGACATTAAAAGCAGGAAGAAAATAATCATATAATTTTCTTTTAATAATTAATAAAGATTCAAACTTTCAGAGGTTCTCTTATTACGCATGTGTACCTCATATTTAAAAGTCATTGTAAAGAATACTTGTTAACAAACCTGTCTGACTGGGTACATTGAGCCAATGGTGTGAAGGGAGCTGAACTTTGGCCAGTTGGTGATTTCAATTGGCTCCAGTAGGAACTGGCGCCCCCTGTAGTTGCTGTGTTCACATATCACCCAGCTACAAAGCAGGAAGGTGGACACGAAGCATTACTTATGACAACAGTATCCAGGTTCTCAGCAAGATATTTTTGGTTCACTATTAGCTGATGAAGCCATTTAATTGCATGCAAGTTACCAGCCGCTGTTGACTCTGAGTGACAGGATGTGGTTGTTGAAGCCTTCTTCAACCATACTCAGGATCTCTGTGTCTGTGGTGATCTCTCTGCCCTCCAGACACTCAAGCCCGAACAAAGAGATGGAAGGAACTGAGAACAACTGGAGAAAAGAAAGAGAGCATTCAGTAAGGCCAATGCGTGCAATAGGTTGGCAGCCTTAACATGAAATTTCCCACTCGTGGGACTAATAAAGGTATCTTATAATCGAGAGCAAAATGTTCCCTACACTATGTGAGTGCATTTCTTACCAAGGGCACAATCTTAACAGAACGAATGGAACAGTCAGGGGGGCAGCCCATGCTGGTTAGATTGGGGTAGTCTCCTTCAGATAAGACATACAAGTTCCCAGAGAACTGTTCATTCTCATAGAGGACCCAGCTGAAATACACAGCAACAAATTATGTGTCTTTATTGCTTTGCTTATTGACTTAAAAAAATAACACACACACACACACACACACACACACACACACACACACACACACACACACACACACACACACACACACACACACACACACACACACACACACACACACACACACACACACACACACACACAAAAATCATGTCAACTCTAACTTTTACTCACTTTACTTCCTGCTTACTCACCTTCTTCCCGTCACTCTGCATGACTTGGTAACTAATTTTTCTGGCATTTCCTCCTGTTTGAGGTTAAAGATGTAACACTCTCCCTGGAAGTCTGGCTCAGAGTACAATTTTATCTAACAAGGAGAAATAAGAAAAGCAAGGTGAGATGCCAGCTGAGAACATTTATATCTGTACTGTGACAGAAGCAAAATTAACAGGGAAAATGTCAAGGTGCTTAAGTTTGACCAAGTTATTAGCTTTAAGATATGCTCCATCCTTGAAAAAGGTTTTAAGCAAACAAAAAGAAACTCTGGATTCAAGTAATACAGTTCAATGTAACCTTCGCACATTGTTTTGGGACTGCTATCAGGCAGGGGACAGAGAAAGGTGAAGAAAAGCAAACTCTACTGCAGTTTATAAGTTATACACTAAGCCTGTCGACCTTTGAACAGTGGAGCAAAATAACTTAAAAAACAACAACAAAAACAAAAAAAACAAAACCCTGCATAACCCAAGCTTAGAGCAATTCTGACCGTCTCTTCTTTACAACACTGCTTCAATTCAATTCCCTATGAAAGCTTTCTTTCCACATGACTGTACTTACCTCATCCCTGGAGCTTGAACTGTCATTTGGAGCCTAATAACAAGACAAAACAAAACAAAACAAATAAAACAGAAGAATTACATGTCTGCACAGTTCTTTGTTTAGTAGTTTGAAGATACGACTCCCAGTGATTCTCACCAGTAAGATGGGCTGAACTGAGCAGACACGAGTGTCTTGAGACCCCCAGTCAGCACAGTTATTGTAGAAGCCTTTCTCTAGAATGTACTGGTGACCAGAAAAGTCCACATGCGAGTAAGCGATCCATCTGTAAGGAAGACAAACAAATACCTAACTGTAAAACCTGTCAATTCATCGGTACAATGTAAGAAGAGGGGAAATATATATATATATATATTATTAAAAAAATAAATAAATAAATACTGGTGTCTTCTACACACTTACGCCCCACTGATTATTTCGATTGAACGCGTGGAGGTTTTGTAGCCAAACAGCTCAACGTCAGGGATGGCCTCTGTCACCTCAAAGGTCTTCTCCTCTTGCACTCCATCTTCGTCTTCCTCTAGCTGCTCAAACATCACCATGACAGGGTCTGTCAAGTCCTGAAAGAGACAAAAAAAACCCCCTGATTAATAGTCTGCATTCTAATATTTATCACGTTACTGATAATATAAATCATATCCGAGTCCCTTCATTTCTCTGGAGCCTGTTGTTATGAGGTTGTTGTAAACTTGTAGTCAAGACCGCCTAAACCAAGACCAAGACAATACCAAGACAGACCGAGTCAAGACCAATGCAAAGTCGAGACGAGACCGAGACAAACATAGTCTTTAAACTGCAGCCAGATGCTGCTTCATTTACAGGTGTCAGGCATATTTATGTGTTTTTGCGACGCACTCGCACAGCCCTCCTCACCGCTGTCTACTGTCTCACTCACTTACTGAGAGGACAGACGCACGCTCCACTTGACTGTCGCGTCTCTCACCCTCTCTGTTTTTCACATAATGATATTATCCTATATCCTCGCATGTGATTGGCCACAATAGGGAGGGATTGGAGCATAGCTGAGCCACTGTGTGAGAGCTGAGCAGCGAAAGGAAATTAAGTGAGGAGTCGACTCTTCTGATTCACTACAAAGCACTCTCTAAGCACGGCTCTTAGAGCTGATGCTTTTGAGCATGACACATTATCGAACGTAACGTTGTGTGTCATGGATACAGTTGACTCCGAATTTCCCGACAACTGTGTCGATCTGAGACAGCACGACTGAGACAGCGAGACCAAGACAAGACCGAGATCACGTAAAAGTGGTCTCGAGACCGGAAACACGTATTAACAATTTCAAGTTAAACGGCCCTCTTGCAATTTAATGTGCAGCTTTCACTTACTGGGAGCCACAGCTGTTTCGTTTACAGACATGAGAAGAATGAACAAATATTAGTTCTTTTGAAGTCATTGTAACTTACTGCTCGAATGACCCTAACAGAGCGCAGTTCTGCATCACAGCCTCCCCACACCCTCCAGTCATGATACTCTCCTTCCTCCAGCAGGTACTGGTGGCCTCGGAAACCCTCCTTCTCATAGCCCACCCAGCTACAGAAACAGAGAAAGGCACATGGCTTAAAAAACAAAACAAAAATAAAGTAATGATGTGATCTGCAGCTGTTAAAATTTCAAGGATCACCGAATACAAACAGGCAAGAATACCACTTACATTCCTCCTAGTACTTTAAGAGAGCCCACGTTATACATAAAGGTTGTTTGCTGCCTCTCTATTCTGGTCATAAAGTCTCTCATGTTGGTGGTTATGGTCCTCGATTTCCCAGTAAAGTAGGGCTTTTCATAAATCACCATCTGGAGACAGAAAGTCAGCTTTTAAGTTCAGTAGTAGTTTCAGTAGCAGTTTGTGAACAGGAAAATTCATCTTTCTTCACCTTTGGATCATTCAGATGTTCCACCTTTGGTTCACCCTGTGAGTTAAAAAGAAAAAGAAATCCAAATTAAGTGCAAGTGATAAAGAAGGCAGATTGTAAGTGCTTCTAGAAGTGACACTTACTATTTTGAGTGGATGTAAGGACCCCACGTAGGGCTGTTCCACCCCCCAGGCTGCTGGGTTGGAGTACCCCCCAACCTCCAGGACTCGTGGTACACCCTGGAAGAAAGGCTGCGCGAACACAAGCCACCTGAAGAGCAGAAAAATAGATGTCAGTAAAAAACATTAAAGCAATCTGATTTGTCAAATTGGATGAAATGCAACACTAGTGACAAATGATCAATATCATATTAATTTTGGCTTTACAAAGCATTTTGAATAAATCAACATCACTCACAGCCCTGCGTTAATAATGATGGAATTGGCCTTAATGGGGAAACCAAAAATCCTGGCATCATCGGAAGTATCTCGGAAGATGACTTTCTTTCCCTCCGCTTCCTCTTCAGGGAAAAGGCTGATTTCTGGAACGCTGTAGTCCTGAGGGAGGATAGAGGGAGGCTGTAACGCTGCTGTCACACGGGAAACACGTGACTTACAGATAAACATCATAATGAGTAGATTTTTACACCTCCAGCATGGACAAGAAAGTTGTCTGCCCTCTGTTAAAGGAGCTTTAGAAGAAGAAGATAAAGAATGTTATACCCTTTACTAACAGAGCAACACTGTTATTGTTCTGAATACAGAATGAGCTGATGTCAGACAGACACCTCTACCAACCAATCACTGTCAAGTACTGGGAGACAACCCACGCATGTGACATTATATAGGTATGGCATATTAAAACAAAAAGTAAATATATGCAATAGATAAGTGTCTCAGGCTTTTTGATGTGAATAGTCCATATATCTCAGATTAATAAAATAGTAAATGGCCTGTATCTGTATAGTGCTTTACTTAGTCCCTATGGACCTCAAAGCGCTTTACACTACATTCAGTCATCCACCCATTCACACACTAGTAGAAAATAATTAAATATTTATTTTCATGCTTCAATGTTTGGATCCTTTAAAGCAAAGTACATTTGTAGTAGTATCTGACTTGTAGGCCCAGTCAAGTGTTGACACTTGTTTTTGACACTAGATGGTGCCATTGAGCTAAGGAGCAAACAGCCACTCGCAAGATTGAAAACAAAACATTCGAGAAGAAATCAGCCATTCACGCTGATATAATGATTCTGCAACAAAATGTTCCAGTGCACTCAGTTAGCTTTCAAATCCTAATTCAGGCTTTGTGGCAACAACCAGCGACAACAGAGGGAAAGAAAATTCTTCTTACCCTCACTGCTCTTCTTATGGATCCGATGAGGAACCTCCTGGCTGGCTTGGTCTTCTTTTGCTCATCATTTGTGTCTCCGTTCTGCTCTTCTCCCTCATTCTGTTCATTCTCTTGCTGCTCTTCTGGAGGGCTGAACGGGTAAGTAATCTCGATGTCACCCTCATCCAGAGCAATCTTCTCCCCTTTGAAGTTGGGTTTCTCATAAAGCACCCACCTAAAGGATTAAAAAGAAGAAGAAGAAGAAAAAAAAGAAAAGAAAGGGCAGTGTAATGTTACAGCCTGCTGCGTATGACCGCTGTTTCTCCTGATAATACGTTTATGCACATTTCATAGACTCATAGATATTTTATTTTGCATTTTATTGTTGCAACATCATTCTGATGTGTCAAAGCAATGAGTATTTCTCATTATTAATGTAGAGCTAGTATTTGTTATTACTCTCATTGATGCCAGTGTTGATTTTACCCAACTATACGGCTTTGTTACTAACAAAAAGACTTTTAGAGGCAGGGACATTAAAAACCTGACACTAGTCATTCACTACTTTACAATTTTGCTTTTAATGAACCCAAGGCACAAAACTTTATGGGAATCAGAAGCTAAATGAAATCCCACTACATTGCTACTTTTTAAGATTGGCTTTTCTTTTACAGCCCTCTCTTTAAATAGAAGAACACACACTTTCTCTTTCTTATAGATGAAATTCTGCATGAACAAGCAATCAAACGCACTGCTAATAATGAAGTATGTCAGGCAGTTTTACTACCACGGTCTGGTAAATGTTGTGCAACTCCAGCGCTGCTAGAGTTACAAAGAGGATCAAGGATTATGTGAAATGTGATCAATAAATATAGCCTAATAAATGAATATTCCTCTCTAAATATGAGTAAAAATAGAAGACACCATAGTAGAAACATGCAAGCAGTGTACAAGTACCTTTAAAATGGACCCATATGCAGTATGCTACCAATAAAATCCCAACACTTGAGCTGCTTGACAAAGGTAATCTCTTTATAAAAGACAGATTTTTTTAAAGTCAGAGGCTGACGGCCTACAAATGCCACTTACTTTGCATTCTTAAATTAGAGTATTAGCTGTGGTTTGGGTAGTGGCGCAGGAAATGGTGTGTGAACTGACAGTAGAATCATCTCATTGTAAGAAGCTGAGGAAGCATTAGTCTAGTGTTAGTACAGGCCAGCGCAGCACCAGCAGGGTTACTGCAGGTTCACAGAGCTGGCTGTGTTTGACAAAACATTCCATGTCTGAGGCAGGTGTGTGTTTAAGCTTGTGTTTGGGGTGTGTTAACGATTGAAGGAATTTGCATGCCCACAGCACATCAATAGCAGTCTTGTTTTTATAACGCTACCTGATCCCATCCGGAGAGAGTTTTATTTGGAAAAACCGCTGACTTGCTAAACACTTGACATTTAAAAGACAAAACCAAAATTAGATACATAGGAAAGGTTAGAAGTTATTTTAAGGACAATTTCCTTAAAGTGAGAAAGAAAAAAAAAGGGAATGATGAGCTGTAGATATACGTAGTACACTTGACAAAAGGTTTTGCAGCTATAAATTCTGGTGATTAAACAGTTTCTGGTTAGAAAAGAAAAACAAAAATCTAGTAAATCATGAAAAACTTCTCTACTCATTTCCTTGTGAAAAGCTTTGTGTCACTTAATGCCATTTTTTTCTCTTTTAGATACTCACTGCAGAGTTATGCATTGACATGTAGTAAGAAAGTGCTACTTTCTGCATTTGGTAAATAAAAGCGTTTAAAAGTCCAAAGTCCCAGACACCTGTATTAAGTGTAGAGTGCATGTGGGAGTGCCCACAGGTAAAAGTCTTTTGGGAAAAGGTAATAAATCTGTTAGGCCAAATCATTGGTGATGTGATTCCACTTGATCCCAAAATATGTATTTTAAATATATACCCGAACAATTTTGTACCTGCCGTAAACAGAGCTCTGTTAACGATAGCTATACATCGCTTGGCTTCCAAAAGACCTAAGTGTTGGAAAGATAAAAAAAAAAAAAAAAAAAAATATGTGGACTATCTCAGTGGCTTAATGGACTGACGTCTATACCAACTCTGGAGAAAATAACGTATGCATTAAGAAACAAACTGAACAAGTTTTGGGCCATATGGTCAAAATTCTACAACTTTTTTGAGAAATGCAACATATACACAATGGACTTGACGGCTTGAAGTGCTAATTTGATATGTATGCCTACCTTCTCCTCCCCCTTTGCTATGGCTTGCTTTATTTTTGTTTCTATTATTATGCCTTTTGTCATTATTTTATTTTATGTTCACTGTATATTATGTAAAACTAGTTAAAACCTAATAAATAAATGTGTCCAAAGTCCTGTACAAAATAATAAAAAGTTAAATACATACATGCATGCCTAAAATACAATCCAAAATAAAAACAAAGACAACAAGTAGTATCTGTTACCGACAGCAAGAGGATCCATATGGATTTGTTTTACGGGAGAAGGGGGAAATAAATAAATAAATAAATGCTTCCAGCACTTACCCTCCTCTGACCACCCTGATAGAGATAGCTTCCTGCAGCTCCCAGGGTGTAGCATCAATGACATCCCCGTGTACCTCAATCCTTTGGCCGCACATACCCGGTCGGTCAAAAATATACATCTAGCCAGAGGGAAGACAAAATGTTAGCATAAATTATGACTGTACACTTGTAAAATCAGATGTTTTAGGCTGCAGGTCATATAATCAGATATTGATAATAATTATGAATTACGTTGAGTACAAAATCAGTGTTACTATTACAGTAGAAGTCATTTAATACTACACAAGCACCTGGGATGAAACTGTAGAAAAGACAGAATTACTGCAGTCTAGACTTTATCCTGTGCTGCAGAAGAGTTCTTTATATTGTCAAAGGAAAATAAAGCCAACACTGTTGAATGGCATCATCTCCAGTTTCACATTCAACCTTAACCTTTAGGCGTTTAATACTAAAAGAGTAGAAAGCTGACTATATGGTATTGAGATTGCAAACTTCTTGCATACTTGCATTTCCTGATTTTAAATAGAATCTAGAACATTAAAAAGTGGAATAAAATTTTGCACATCACAAGAGAAAATGGAGGTGCAGATGTGCATATATTGGTGTATATATGGAATTTATTGAATGACAAAAACCTGCCCAAGTCTAAAGCACAGACATGTTTGGGACATCCAGCTTTAAGGCCCTACAGCATGGGAGAGATCCTAAACCTAAATGGAAGCTCCTCGCCAATTATTAAGAACATTTGTGGGTAACCTCAGTGAGAAAATCCAAGAGCTCTCCAGCAACAAGCACAAGCAGGTCTGAAATTAACACAAGGCCACAATGGTACAGGCAATAATGTAGTAGGTATGCACTTTAGTTACCAATCAAAGGCAGAAATTCCACAGAAGAGGTTTGGGAGGGTTTTTATTAGCATCTGATAACAATCCTATTGTTTAACCAGATAGTCCACGTCGTCTACTGCAGAATGGTTATGAAATGATGTGTAGGCTCCTACGTTACCAAGAAAAACAGTTTTGTAACAACAACTTATTCCCCCTGAGGTAAACTAGCAAGGTGTTGTGTACTTAATGGTTAACAGACTGAGATTCACAAGAAAGCTCGACTTTTAATGGCCATTTTTTAAATTACACTTTAATATGCTAGCTGACATTACTTTTTAGCTACTTTCTAGTTCAAGTTAGTGGCAAAAGTGGCTGTCAGCTTATACACGTTTCTAAAAGGCACGTGGGTGAAAACAACTCTCACTGAAGAGTGCGGTTTGTGTGGTCAACTCACCTTTCCAGGACGAGGATTAAGCTTTCCATGTTCCTTCTCTTTGGTAAGCTATGGACAAATAGCAAAATTGTAAGGATTAAACAGACATCACAGGACATTATTTTCTTTTACTTTTTTTTTAAACGGACTCTTTGGGGGAAAAGAAAACAGCCTTGGTAAGCCACGAGCATGTAAGATTTAGACACGCTATTACGCCCAGGTTCTAAACATGCCACACAATCCAAACAGTGTTACTGTACTGTCACCTTGTTCAACAGGTTCTGAGGAAGTCTGAAAGATGATGTGAGAAGACTTAAGATCCTTCACGACAATTCAAGGACAGCTTTAACAAAGAGGAATACATTCCTCTACTGAACCTTTTTGACACTTCTGACTTGGAACTACAGCATGAGCTCACATGACAAAGAAAGACATTGCACTGGAAACAAAAATAAATGTGCTGTGCACCCAACAAGTAATTAAATAAATTCTTTTTAAATCTGAATTGTTTTTAGAATGTTTAAAAAGGACAGACTGCAATGTGGTTGAAGCCACAGCAAATTAGAGTTTTTGGTGATACTGGTGTGTGGTGAGGTATCACTTCACTGCTCGTCTGGAAGCTCTGCAGGAAACAGGTTACAAACTAGATCATGTTACTGACAATGAGTGGCAACAGCTGAAGCTAAGGTTTCAAGAGTCCCTGACCTAATTTAATTCAGGAGCATGTTTGTAATAATAATAATAATAATAATAATAATAATAATAATAAATTTTTTTTAAACATGAATAAAAAAAAGAAAAAAAAAAGGATGAAATGTATTCATACTTAAAAAGCAAAACAACAAAAAACGTAATTTGGAGTTTTTGAGTTTTAAGTTAGCAGTAATTGGGAATCACTTATTAAAATTTTTCACTTGCAAAAACCTACTTAAAAAAGACGACATGTGCAGCTGTGGCATTAAACTAATGGACCAATTAAAATCCTGATTAAGAAAAAAAATGATGGAAATGTAAATTACGATTAGGTTGGCCAACTGTTATTGTGCCTCAGGCTAGTAGCAAGGCTAAAGTAGCACGTTCAGTGCAGCACCTGCTTAAATAACAGATGTTTTTTTTCCTGCATGCCCTCTGCACACGTTTCTTTTCTTAACATTACTAAAAACCTTGAGCCAAAAATCATTCAAAGTCAGAAAGCTACATCGCCGATGGAGACTGCAGAGTTTACTGCCTTCTTGATGCCCTACAGAAACAAACTCACACAGACACGTTTTACCTTCTGTTCCTTTCCCTCCCTGCAGCCTGGGTACAAGACCTGCTCTCCAATAAAATGAGCTACCACAAATGGAATGTGCAGTTTCAGCAAATCACATATTTAAAAACAAAACAAAAAAGTTTGACCGTGTAATGAAATAACTGATGACTGCAGCAAACAAGAAACTGGGGAAGAGAAGGGATAACGGCTGTCATCTTTTCTTCTCACACAGGTGTCCCCTTATGTGTTCCTGTCATAATTCATCTAATCAAATATCAAGTTTGAAGAAAAGAAAAAAAAAAAAAAAAAAACGTGAGGATGAATAAAAAAAACTAGGGTGTGGCCATGTCTCTGCAGGATCAGACAGATAGCTGGGATGGGTGGGGAACCCAGCTGAGATCATTTAAAAACAAAATAATAATAATAATAATAATACCACGGCTATTTAGGCAGTTGAAATGACTAAGGGTTCGCAGGATGAAATCTCCTTAATTCTTTGAGAATGTGATAACAAGAAATAACTCGAATACATCAGTGGGTGTAAAACTCTTTTGAAGTAATGCTCGTGTCTTACACAAATAATCTTTTCCCCACAGTTTGACTCACATCAAAAACTCAGGAAGCACATCTGAAGTCAAAATTAGTGTCAAGCATTGTGTACACGAGCTTTGATCACTTCAGAGTCCTAATTGGACAAACATTGTGCTGGTATTTGTGTTAAATGCTACAAATGCCACAGGCCTATACTGACATTTCACTCTTCCTATTCTTCCATCACTTATAGAATTGTTGTGCTTCCTAACTGCAGCTGCTTAAAACCATCTCGCTTTGTGTTTCGATGGGGTGGGAAACAGGATGTGGCAGAATGAACAAGAGAGTGTGTCCCAACATTCAGGCATGAGCTCTGTAGGCATATATACATAAACCAAAGTCTTCACCTACATGCACTTTATCCTGTGACCTTTGGGATCTTCACTGAGAAATAGAATGTTTATATAATAAATAGGAACATTTATTCGATTTTGAAGGATTGTTTTAACACTGTATGACACTGGAACCACCAGCAGGCCCATCCTTTAATCACTGCTGGTGTTCTATAGAAATTCCATTTTGAAGCTTATTTAAATGGCACGTTTGGCATACAAATGCCAACAAAAGCCACAGATAACTGGATTTGTTGTGTGCAGAATAACCTACATGTAGTCATTAAGCTCACCTATTGTGAGCTGACCTGTTTTGTCATTTCTTACAATGGGAGAAGAATGGATCTCAGAGTATGGATGAGAGCTGCCTGTAAGTAAACACAATCATAGGATTTTCTTACTCATTCTGTTATCAAAGGGATAGTTAACCTTTCACACCTCACCCAACCCTCCACTTAATGCAACTGTTTGCATACTTTGAGCAGCCGCACTCGAAGACTTAGAAATATTCAACGAACGTGTCATCGAATGTTATTTTTTAATAAAGAGGTCACACTGTACGTTTTCACATCTAATGTGATCATTTCTTAGCCTGGATTGTTACATTTTTAAATGTCAAATCAACAAAAGCATTCTCACAAATTTCATATTACTCACATAGGCATCGGGGAAGGCTCTGTATTTTGAAAGTAAGTTCCTGTCAGGCTCAGTTGTTTGGCTCTGGAACTGAGACTTTCCATTAACATTGCTGAACAATGAACTGTGGACCCCCACAGCGGCATCACTACTCAGGCTCCTCTGCAGGATGGGAGTGCCCATTGTCCCGCTGCCCACACCCATCGCCATCTGAGGGGTCTGGCTAAACATTGATAAAGGAGTGTCTGTGTTGGCGAATGGCCTGTGGAGGTCAATCGAGCCAGTTGGGCTGAGGAGGCGAGTGGGGCTGTTGCTGGCAGGTGGGGAGCCGATGGCCAGAGATGCAGGCCGACTCACATGAGTGTTCAGGTCTTCGGCTACGCTCAGAGAGGAGGATGAGGAATTCATAAGAAAGGAGAGGCGCTCAAAGCGCGATCCACCTGACTCTGTGCCAGCGCCAAGGTCACCCATCCCCTTTAATCCCGCAGTCGTGTGATCTTTTAGAGATGAAATTTCGGGTAGGGAGCTGGCGCGGAACACTGACCGATGGGCTTTTCCGTTTTCTTGTGTCTGAACTGTGGATGACGGCTTGTAGTTACCAAAGAGGACACTGTGATCAAGGCGAGAGCTTGTGGTAGGAGATGGAGGTACTTCATTGCCATTAAGCACTGGAGATTTTAAATCCTCAGACGAGTCAGAGGATTTTCTCATTACAGTACTGTTAAGAGTTGATGCTCTAAAGGGAAAGTTGAGACCTCTTGTTCCAGGCTGTCCATCCTGCAGGTGACATGACACATGCATAGTTATGCTAAGCTCTGAAGCATTCACCTATGAGATCTATGCCTTCAAAACAATGCAATGAAAGCAATTTCATTTTTGGTGCTGACATATTTGATGAGTTGCATTCAAAAATATGCAACTACAATTCCTGAACAAACACATAAGGAGTGTATTATAAATTGCTTATAGCTTTAAAGAACATTTTAATTTTCATGACTTCTACAATAAGCAAAAACATAATCATAAAAACAATATAAATAAAGGTAAATAATGAAACTGCATGAAGATTTTCTAGCTCATGAAATTAATTTTAAGTCTACGATACCTGATTCTGCCTAATTAGTTCCAATGGAGAACGACTGTCTCTTGGGGAAGTCCTCTTCAATCCCAGGTCAGCAGGCAGAGTATACAGTCCATTGAGGGACTCGGCTGGAGCGCCTGTTCCTTCCATCTTTGTTTGGATACCGCTCACGGAGTCAGGCACGTCAGAAGAGACTGGGCTTGGAGCATCCTCCACAATGGGTGGCAGAGAGGAGGCGAGGCCTGTATTAGTGGTGCGTATGCTCACGCTCTTCTGCCTCAGAGAAGGCCCCATGCTCTTTAAAGTATCCACCAGAATATCCATGTCAAACTGGCTGGTGGAGTCTTCGTCAGGGGAGGCAGGAGGAGTGGAAAGAGTAGTAGCTACAGGGTCAGAGACAGCCTCCACAAGTGTGGCTGTGAACACCCCAGTAAATCTGTATGAGTCGCCGTCCTCTTCCTCCAAATTGTTGTTGTAGCTGGTTTGTTGTGTTAAGGAAAGGCTGGATACAGGGAGCTGTTGTGGCTCCCAGACTGACTTTACACTCTCTGACTCTCCCTCTCTCCGTCCCAGTGTTTCACCTGCAGCTGCTCCAGGCTCCTCCTGCTCCACTAAGCTCCTCCTCCAGTCATCTGCTGGTGCTTCGACTGGGTTGCTTTCACGGCTCAGGTAAAATTCATTCCTTTCACTCCACCTGTTGCCAAGGGTAATAGGTTCCTCCAGAGAGGGGAGGGAGGGGGAAGAGAAGGAGTCAGTGAAGCGTGTGTATGCTGTAGTGTCAGGCAGAGCCGAGGAAGAGGAAGAGGAGGAGTTACTGGACGAGGTGTCTGATATATTGTAAGTCAGGGAGTCAGAAAAAGTGTAATTCTCTGTTTTACTTGGTTTATACTGACTTACACCCTCAAATCTATTTTTCCATTTATACTCTGAGTCAAGATCCGGTTCATTTGACTCAGTCGAGGTGCTAGTTTTGCTAAACTCCACTTCATCCTGGCTATTATCAACAGCATCAGCCTCATTAATGAGAGATAGTTTATGGAAACGATGTTTGGCTTCATCCTCTTTGGAGAGAGACGAGGTTTTTATTAACAGCTTGGTACTCAGGCTGCGGTAGCCTGAATTCATTTTGTCAGCTGATTCCTGGCAGTCGTCCGTCTGTTGACTTTCTGAACTTGCTGCGGTGGTCCTTGAAGCCGTCAAAGACCTACACAAATAGCAGAAAGAAAATAAGGTGGTAAGCGTTTCACAGCATACAAAGAGCTCAAAGGCAGAGTCTTCAGGGTGTGGTGGACACACAATGCCAACAATGCAAATTATACAAAGCAATATCGCTTATCTTGACTAGCATGCAACGTCCAAGTTTGCAAAACATGTCACAAATGTTGTTTCCCCATTTTATATCTGCTAAAAAAAGTACTATATAAATGACCATAAGCAAAATGCATTCAGCTGACGTATTCAATTGACCTGAATACTTTACAGAATATAATCTGCACCAACAACCTTTTTAGAACCATCTTTTTAGTTTTAGTCTTCTAGCCACACTTGCACAGCAAAGTTATCCACATTTCAATATAAACATTAGATAAGAACACTCAAAAGTACTACAAAGCGCTGTGTAGGAACTGAGACTGGCCGTTGATTCAGAGAACAATTCAAACGCCAAAGACGTGTTTAGAAGAATATAAACTTTTTCATACCATTAAAAACGCACGATGTTCTTGTTAAAATCTTTAAGGAAATTTTGCAATAAAAAAAATTGTATTTTGTTATTTAGTTTCAAATGCTTCTCTGGATTTTTTGTTTTAAACAAGTTTTTGAAAGATTTTTGAAATATTTGCGTTAACTTGTTTTTATGAAAGGTGGTCTCATAACTTTGTTAAGCACTGTAGCTCAGGCTCTGCTACTTTAACTTTGGTCAGTTTTCCCTCTTTTTTTTAAATAATTAATTTAAAACTCTTTAAGCTTCCCAAACCTTATCCATGTGAAAAGGTCAAATACTGAAGAGTATCCCTTTAAGAAAAGATTTTATACTTAATTATACTGTCACGAAGCAACAGATCTTACCAATTTCTCAAGAATTGAGATTTGGTTAGTGTGGGAAAAGAATTCCTTAATGACTAAATGCATTTACTGTGCATTTCTCCAATTATGGGGTTGTTTCTCTTAGATTTGAGATGTGAGAGGTTTTTTTTTTTTTTTAATCAAAGTTATAAGAATGTATTTTTACCATTGTCTGTATCCCATGGTTATACCCATCCAAACATGGCATACTAGTCATGACTAAAAGCACAACTACAACAATTATCAATGTTGTTCAAGGAAACAAAACTAAATATCAAACCGCTTTCATAAGTCGAGCAGTAAATCTGACTTGATCCTCTATTAGTGACTTGTTTGACCTTTGCTGGATTTTAAGACTTGGAACATGAGGAGAGGCTCATTTATAAATGGTGTTTACTCTAATGTGCAAATGTTGTTTTTTGCTTTTTTACAGTTTCAGACAAAGTAGTGCATGACTGCAATAGCAGGGATGATTATTTAAAAGGTCACAAGAATACAGTCACAGCAATACAGTGAATTACTCAACCAATTTGCTCTTCTACAATGTGGGGTGGAGATGGTCTTAAAGGTCAAACTAAATGATGATTTTAAAATGTTGTAATACAGTTGTAGGTTTCAAGTGTGCATCTATGTGTGTACATATATCCAAAATAATTTACTTGGTGAATTCCCACTACTTAGGCATTCTAGAATTTTAGAAACCCTGAAAGACAACTCTGGGAAATACTGCTGATCCAGTTTTAGTTTAAAAGCTTTGGGAATTGTTTTAGTTTGATGCAGGTCCAGTCACAAAAATTAAGCCAAAACATTAGAGCAAGGCTCACAAATGTCACCACACCGAGCTCATCAACATGTACCAACAAGCTGATACCGCATGTGTACTTCTACATAGATGGAGTGTCATTTGTGTAACTTTATAGATTTATTTCCTTTTCTTCCCATATAATTTTTTTTAAACTAGTACAGAAATTTAAAATACTTTAATCACATCATGTGAAATATCGGCAGGAAGTAAACAAATGGATTTTACAATGCAAAAAAATCATGCAGCCTATGCAGAGGTAGCAGCAGCAGCTTTACGTAAGGCATGAGAAATGGCAAGTAGTATGCACAGAAGGGACTGTGGAGTGCCAGACCTTGATTACATGAAGCACTAGTTACTACTGTGATAATGGCAGCTTAAGAGGAAAGCAGACATTTTCCTGCTGCTGTCTATAAATCTGGGAAAGATTAAAAGGCCACTTTAAAACAACTTGACACATCATTCAGTGAGGAAAATATGGATACTTATCTCCTTGGAATGGACATCCTAGCAAATTCACATCAGGGTCAGACTTGGGTGCAATGCTTGGAGAAATTGCAAAAAGTACAAGAGCTATGTCTCAAACTATTGTTAACGCAGTCTTGACAGCTTAAAGCTTGGCTTAAATTAGATGGTGCAACAGGACAGTGATCCCAAGGTGTTGTTACAGTCCAGTTAAAGTCCCGACTTCAACCCAACTGAAATGTTGTTGTGGGGGCTTAAGAGAGCTGTACATTAGCTGTGGACCTTTAGGTGCAGCATTTGTCAGTCTCAAACCTCAATCCTTCAAGCGGGAAGATTTATGGGGACAAAAGGAATGCTTTTTAACTATCGTTTTGCATAAACACAGAGATTCCAGTCAAGGGGACATAAAGGTTTCTTTAGAAACAAGAATGTAGAAGATGATAATTATAAAGATGTCAAGAAAGGTGGCTGGAGAGTCTGGCAGTGATCCTAAACTTCTTCATGCTGGCCTGCAACAATCAGCCACATTTCATCATACACCAAATATCAAAGAACATCACTACCCTCTGAATAATTTCTTGGGAAACCTTATGATCTCTTGACAGGAATGTAGCTTCTTTCAGTAATAAAAATAAATAATAATAAATTAAAAACAACAAAAAAAAACCAACAGTTTTAAAGTATCGCAGTCTGAAACTGACAAATACCACCCAAAAGGCCTCAACAACTCCGAGAGACAGTGAATATAAATGGTGCCCTTGAATGATTGCCAGTTTAAGTCTTGTGCAAACAGATGAACTCGATCTAGCATAATAAAAAACACACACCCAACCTACAGCCAGCTTACATGAGAAGCTGCAAAGGACCAGAGGTGTAACGCCTTCAATATGCTGAAGGCGTTTTTGGTTTTCTGTTCTTGGACTGTCTAAATGATTAAACTACTAAAAGTCTTCTCAAGATAAAAACTGATAAGCAAGATACTTAAGATAAACTTACGCTTGTGTTAGCCTTTGAACTTAAGATAATATCTATTGACTTAATCTAGACTGTCTAAATTTATTCCACTTGTGCAGATTTAAAAACTGTTTTCAGATTGGTATATCAGCATGACTTCAGTGGTTTTGCATTAGTTATAGTATGTTATAAGAAGACACACACACACCTGAGATGAAATCCCTGAAGACTCTTTATCTAACACGTTCATTGTTTAAACTGAGGAAAGATCACTTCTGTCAGGTCAAGATGTGGTTTTGCGAGTATGTTCTGGTCATTTACAACAAAGTGAATTCTCTACAAGTTTGACATTCTATGGATGTCTCAACTAAGCTGTCAGATGGTCACACGTGGAAGGAAAACAAAAGGGAAAGCCCAGTGCCATGGTTTAGTTTAAAGACATAAGTGGCTCGACTGGCTTCGGTTATACTCTCACCAGAAACAGTCCTATGGGCCCTCAGTTTTGCACAGAGGTAGGAAAATAATACAGCAGATATCGAAACTGTACTTTTACAGAGAAAAAAAAAGTTCAATAGATAAACTGCATTTCATAAATAGGAGGTCCCTAAGAGGCATCACAAGTGGAAATGTGCATCTCACCGGACTTCAATACACAGAAAGAATGCACGACAGGTGGGGCTGGCTAAATGCCTTGCTCATCTTTCACTGCGCATCAGCACACCTCTTCATCAGAAACCTGGTGTTATTTTAAGTGCCAGAGGCCACTACATGTTTTTCCGGCTTGCTATGCAAAAAGGTGAGCACTACTGTACTTCTTACTAATCCTCCTTTGTTCTTTTTCAGTCTGTAAAGCTTTTAAATTACCTGGCTAATACATGCAGCTCTTCACCTTCAACAAGCATAAACTGAGTTTCGCAAGACGCATTCTGATCTTTTCCAAAGTCGAAAAAAGACGCAAAATCTAAATATGACACCATTGCTTGGTGAGCTTATTCTATGATTCGTGTTTCACAAATCTTAGGGCTTCTTTTTAAAATAATTATTTTTAAAAATTAACACAGTAAACGTATGTTACCACCCTTCCTGTGAGCCCAAACTACAGCCTGTTTTTAATGTTTGAGTAATAGCAATCTTTCATTCATCAACTACCACTCACAGCTAAAACACCTCTTCGGTGCCATCTTGTGGTTTTAAATGTACGTCAAAAATAAAGTGTCATGAAACAAGTTTCCTTTTTGATAAAGCACATAGTGAATCCTCCCTTAGTTATGCTGCAATAGGTGTATGTTGCTGGGGGATTCCTATGATGTATTGAGTATTTCTTCTTCAGTCACCTTTCTCACTCACTGTATGTTAATAGACCTTTCTGCATTTCATTCTGGCTCTGTTCCACAGCATGTCTTTTATCCTGTCTTCCTTCTCTCTCCCCAACCGTTGGTGACACAGGCCACTCCTCTCTAAGCCTGGTTCTGCTGGAGGTTTCTTCCTGTTAAAAAAGGGAGTTTTTCCTTCCCACTGTCACCAAAATACTTGCTTATAAGGTGTGATATGATTGTTGGGTTTTTCTCTGTATGCATTATTGTAGGGTCTACCTTACAATATAAAGGGCCACGAGGCGACTGTTTGCCGCTGTATAAATGAAACTGAATTGAGCATCGTCTCACAAGTCACAGTAGATGCAAGTTGTTACCCTTTCTGAACTAGGTGTAGCAGTAGTTCTGTAACAGCTACTTTCTACTGCAATCTTGTTTGTACTGCAATGTTTGATTGTTTTTAATTAATTAATTTTATTTATTTAAAACACCAGATGTCCCAAAATGGATTTGTGTGTCCGGCCAGGACCAAACAGGCAGGACACACAAACTGGGGATTTTCTGCCACATGATGGCACCAAAAATGTGCAACAAAAAGTTACTGCCTGTCATCTGCTTCACTAATCATAAATGATCTGAAGACTCGCACCATTCCTGCTGATAGTTTAAAGATGTTCATAATGTAGAGGTTGCAAAGCAAAAATGTATTTGATAAAGTCTTGTGATATGCCAGTAAGTAATGCTATTGTCTTGTGCTTTATACTCTTAAAATTGTGCTGCTTATCGTCACAAGCCAACATGCTCAAAACATTGTTAAGCTTGATGCCTCAAACAGAGCAGGTTTCACTTATTCAGTGTGTACGGGGTCAAGGTGTGGTCACAAGCTCAAAATTCTTTCCATTTTTTCCTTTTAACGCTACTTAAAGTTTTATTTGTTCAACTAAATAAAGACATCTGGTCAAATGCCAGCTTCAGACAAAACAAAACAAATTTTTTTTTACTCATGATGGCAAACACAGTTGTGTTACATAAATGTGACAATATGAGGGCAAGTGCTCTACGTGTCAGGACTTGAATTTAAGTTTGGTTAAATATCAAAAATATTACATGCAAGTACAGTACAAGGCTCTGCTCCTGATACTTCTGGAGAGGATGCTTAAAAAACAAAACAAAAACAAAAAGCCACATAAATAACATGCAAGTGACCTAGACATTCTTCACATACACGTAAACCCATTACTGGAAAACTACCCTGGGTACCCCTGAGCAAGGTACCGTCCCTACACACTGCTCCCCAGAGGCCTAATGGCTGCCCACTGCTTCACTGAGTAAATGGGTTAAATGCAGAGAGAAATTTCCCCACGGGGATCAATAAAGTATAACGTATACATTATAAAACACAAAGCATGCAATGTTGATATTCCAACCATCCTACATCTCCAGATGCAGGAAGAGGGCCACTCCCCTCTGAAGGACCCCACTCACCCAGCACACACACTTTTGTCCCGCTCCCCTCAGGCAGGAGGCTGAGAAGCATTAAATGCAAAATCACCAGACTGAGAAACAGCTTCATTCCAGAAGCTGTGAGACTTCTCAATGCATAAATGGACAAGAACTGCTATTGTAGCACCTTAATCACTACTGACACTGTCACTTTATCAATGCTGGTCATCACACCCTGTGCTGCTAAACTTTTTATACTTATATTTATACCTACATTCTATATCCATACTCCATACTGGTTCTCAGGTTGTTGAATTCTACTTATCGTATTATTTATCAATTGTTATTCTATTTTCTTTTTTAAACAAACTTTAAAAAAAAAAAAATACAAACTTTACAAATATGAGGATTTGCTGTGTTCCTGTCCATATGGAAAACAAATAGAAAAAAAACCTACCTCATATAGCGAATCATATAAGGCTTATATGATTTACTCATGAAAGTGGCCACTTTCATATATTGTTTTAGTAAGTTTCCAAAACATACAAGTTTCATTTATATAATTTTTCTAGGGATCTTATATCCGTTTCCACTCTTGTATGCGTTTCATACAAGTTTCACACCAGATACAAACTTTATAAGTTTATATACATCTTTTCCATATGGGTGAATTATATATAAAACTGCTGGATGGATTAAACAAGCAGCATGACAAAATTAGCTTGGACTTGGGAGAAATGATGTATATTTGTATCCATTTTGTGCTTATAATTCAAAAACTTAACTACAACTACTCCTCCACACTGAAATGACACAAACATAAACTGATAGACTGAGCCTTTAGGGTTGATTGGATGGGATGATGTTGATGGAGGGGGCTTTTTAAGGTTTTGCTTTGTTTTTTAAAGAGAACTGAACTTTCAACCCCTTGTTACTTACATCTCAAGACGTTTGTATGAAAGTACATTTCAGAGTAGACTGGCAACATCTATCGCATGCTCATTGGATTTGCTCAGCCTATATCATTTATTTACAGAGCTGAGGCTGAATTACTTAACGTGGAACTTTCTCAAGGGTGTGTTCATGATTCACAGGTATGTAGAAATCTGTGTTGATAAACAAGGCAGCTCATCCACTGCTTTCCTGATCATCACAGAACGCGTTTAATCTTTACACATTTAAGAAGCCTGATTGAATGACTACTATACATGGTAATGTGTAAATGTGAAGCTGTAAGTTTAGAGTCACTAAAGATGGTTTTAAATAACAGTCTGGCATGTGCCTGAAGCTACACGCTGTGCATTCCAGCACAGTAGCTACAGAGGCAGCAAGAATGAAAACTTGACACTCAAATAGGTAAAACAACTCTCACGTGTTCTCTCACCAACTTTCCCTTAATACTCTTACCATGAAATGGCAAAAAGAGTTTAGCGCATTTATTTTAAGTTTAAAAGTTAAAAACACTCTTGGAGTCCAAGGAGCTTTTTCTACATTACAGAACTTTCCACTTACCCTTCATTCAGGTCAGGCTGGGCTTCCTTTGGATGCTCGCAGAGACCCTCTGCAGTGTCACTATCAAGATGGTGTGTGTCTGCGTTCGATGCTGACAGCTCAACTGCCACCTGTTCTGGCACGGTAATGTTTCTGTCAGGGCTCTGAGTAATTGTATCCGCCCACTCAGTGCTCCGTGGAACCCTATTGTGTTCAATCTCTGTGGCATCTGATTGCAGGTGAGTGCTGTGTGTCAGATTGCCCATGACAGCCTCTGCTGCCCCAGCAGTATCTGTTAATGTGCTGTTTATTATGCCCATGCTATTTTCTGTGTCTTTGTTGCCTTCACCGGTCTTGTCTGCATTCACAATCAGTGGAACTTGCTCTTCTGTCTCTGTTGTTATATGCACAATCACATCCTCTTCCTTTGCGTGGCTGGAAGTAGCATGCTTGCGGCCAAAATCGGTGAAATCTTTGTTAGGCAGAGTTTCTTCCACCTCTGTTGGAAACAGGTTCTCTCCATTAGAGTGGTCTTCTGTTTCCAAGTCTACAGTCCAGTTTCCCCCAGACTCTTCCACCTGCCCATGCTGCTCACTGGGAGGAGGAGCAAAACTACATACCATCATTGTGTTCACCTGCTGAACCGGTGTGGCTAGTAAATCCTCCTTTCTACCCTCCTCCTCTTCTTCTTTCATTTGTGGCCATACAGCGGTTGATTGTTCTTCCACCCAACTCTCAGATGTTCCCATTTCATGCACTTGACTGCCCGATTTCTGTTCTTCAAGTTGTTGCTGTACTTCAGTTTGACCATTATAATCCTCTCGCTTTCCTTCATCGTCCATTTTGTCTTCTTTCTGTTCCATTTTCACAATCACGACCCTGAACTCTCCTTCATCTCTCTGGCTGATCCCTTTATCCATTGGCTCAGAGTGCTGTACGATTTCCTCACCTAGCCTCACAATGGACTCTTCTCTATCATCCATTGTGAACATCTCTTCGTCCCCACTCTCCTCTGCATTGTCCTCCTCAGCACTGTAGTAAATCTCCTTTGTACTTTCATCATCTGATCCAACACTTAGATATGCTGGACTTAAGAGCCTGTCATTTCGCACCGTTGGTCCAGAAAGGGCAGAAAACTCATCTGTCGTTTCAAATTCTACCTTAAGATCCTTCACCAGATTCATTTTATCAGGCACCGAAGAGCTACAGCCTGGATAAACGTTTGTGTCGTCTGTGACTAACTCTTTGACTAGGATCACTCTCCGTTTGGAGTCAGTAACCTGAGCATCTATCCCGTGGGATGTTTCATAGTTGGATATGGGAGGGGCAGAGTTCTGACACAAAGGGCCTGACCAGTCACTGTCGGTAACAAGGCTTTTATTGTCCGCTTTCAACTGTGAACGGGAGCGGGTCAGCTCAGAGTAAGAAATGCCAGCACTGTCAGAATACTTGGAAGCTGCACTGAGAGAGGTAGGCACATATCGGTTTTGGTTTTCTGGGACTGTTTGAATCTGAGAAGCAGAAACTCTGGAGCTCTTACCAAAAGAGCTTTCCTTTATTTCACCGATGGAGGCCGAACCATCAGGAGCATCAATCATTCTGCCAGCAGCCAAGTCAAGATCATGAGAAGTCAATGTTTGGGAGTACTGATAATTTGTTTCTGCATGACTTTCATCGTGGGTTTTGACAATGACAAATTCTGTTTTGGTGTCAAGAAGTCTTTTATCAGTGCAGATATGAGATGATGGGCTTAGGAGCGAAGAGATTACCTCAGAGGTAAAATTCTGGGGGAAAAGTGACTCGTACAGAGCTCCATAAACTTTATCTTGATGGATGGGAGCAGTGCTGCTTTCGCTGCTAACAGCTGAGGTTGTGTTGAAACTCTTGGAATTTTCAGGAAAAGACCTCTCAGTGTGAGAAATGAAGATTTCGTGATGGTTGGTAGCAGAGTCTGCACTGCTAGCTAACTTGTCATTTTGAGGATCAGGACTTGGCCCTGTAACAGTGGTGTAGTTACTGTTGTCAACACTTGTCAGGGAGGACTCACTATTTGAAATTGTACTGTCAACTGTGTCAGGGGCATCAGACTGATGATATGGTAAAGTCCCACTGGTGGATTCATTTTCTTGGGGGATATAATCATAAGAATTATTGCCCGAGTCGACAGTTACTGCTTCGTAAACCGAACTGTCAAGCACAGTTGGTGGCTGGCTGGCTAGAAGGGTATGTTCAGCCTGGGTTTGAACAACAGAAGCTGTTTCTGAAGTAGCTGTCAGAAGAGCTGATTTGACATCATTTCTGCTTGAGCTGTCGTGAACTGGAATGTTCTCTTTCTCCTCCAGTGAGCCGGTATCATCAAGCTCAGGAATGGAAGCAATTGGAGCTCTCAGGGTTTGCCTCTGCAAATCCGAAAGATCAGAGGCATTCGTAAGAGGGCCCTTTGATTCTTGTTGGGTGTTCACAGTGACTGGGACTGACTGGGACTGTGCCGAAAGAGTGAAGTACGAGTCAGTTTCATTTGCAGCTACAGGGGGAGGTGAAGGGATGTCAAATTTACTGTCGCTGTCAAGTTCTGGTTGAGACATACTGAACTTCTTTCTGTTCCCTGGGTCCTGTTCCACAGGTGTCTAGAAGAAGATTAGTTATACGTTAACTGATGAAATACACAATACAGTTTTAACCTGAGAGATCTGTGTTTTTACGCAATGATTTGTATCCATGTAAACAAAATCATTACTAAAGTTTCACATTTTGAAGCTGGAAGGGTAGGTGATGCAGCAAATCATTTCACTACTCTCACCAGCAACCCAAGATTTAATTATAGACATAGATTTTCACATTTGTGCATTAGCGACCTGTTCATAGTGTACCCCACCCGAGTTGAATAAATGTAACCAAATGGATGGGCAGATTGATTCTGTTTTTATGTTTTAATACTTTAGTATTTAAACAAATTACTTGGTTGGAGTTAGGAATTAAAAATTACCGGGTTTGGTTTAGAAAAAGTTCATGGTTTGGCTTTAAATACAACAGCTGCTACTTCTTTTACAGCATATTCAACAATTCATGCCCATGAATACGACTGCAATTATGTGATCATTTCACAATTTGCTATGAGACCGAGCTGAAAAATGAAACCCAATAAATTTAGCACATAGCAATACAAAAAGTATTATCAGGACAGATATGTTCCTTCAAAATTGCTCTAAGTGATTTTAAACAAACTCAATTTTTCAAAAACCTACAATATTGATTCACTGTTACCTCTTCCTGCTCCTCAATGCCTTGGGTAGGAAGACCAAAAGTGCTCTTCGACATATTCTCTTCATCTTTCTCCTTCTTCTTCTTTCTAAGACCAAATGAAATGGTTGCAAACCTCTTAGGCCTACGAAGGTCCGTCTCTGAGTAGCTTAACGCTTTGGCCTTAGAAAGACAAAAGTACAGGAAGTAAGGATAGAGTGTAAAACACTCTTTAATGCAAAAGGAAAGAATTTGTTAACAAAATATACGAGGTGTAACTACAAATCTCTATGCATGAGACTTGTATGGCTTCATGCCATTAAAAGCAACATACCTTGCTCACAGACACTACCTTTCACCAAAGAAAACACATACCAAACATATTATAATCCCTTGCTACATGTTAATTAGAAACCATCCCTAGACTGTGTATTCCAATGGTAAGAATGAGGATATTACTCAATTATACTGTAAACAAGAAAGTGAGTTGACACCCTAACTTCATTCCTAAAAGCTGCTCCACCCTGAGAGGAATGAAAAACTAGTAGAACATGGTTAGCTAAATCACCAGCAACAGCACTGCTGATTAAAATATTATGATTAATGAAACTGAGGGCAAGAAAAAAAAATCTGAGCCTATAATTTCACAGAACTATAATTTAAAAAGAAAAAAAAAATACACTGTCAAACAAAACAAAAATAAATCCATTTATTATTTTAAAAGTCAAACTTTCAAAAGTAGAGCATCAAAATACTTTTAGCGGGCTTGTCTAAGGAAACATTGAGTCAGAAGTGGTGATGCTCTTCTAGTGGTTATGTTTTGTCAATCACGAGTGAGAAAGGAAAGTAGAAGTCATTACTTTCTATCAGACAACAGTGAGATATCAAACTGGGTGTGCCTGTTAGCATTCTTTCTTTGAGGGAGAGTTTGGAAAGTATGAGAAGCTAATAAAGCATCTAAATAGAGATCTAAATAGTTTCAGTCGAGTCTGTGGTTTCTCCAAAATGTGAAGTCTCATATGTTAAGTAAGCTATGTTATCAGAATAATACTTTACGTAAAAATGTGGACAACCACAGAAAACAAAACTATACAATCTATAGGGAGATTAAGATTTAAAAGGTTGAAATATTTATAGGTAGGACAAATCTTTCTTTGTTATTTCAAATCAGTGCGAATCCAAAAATCTCAGCTCAACTTATAATTAAATTAAAAAGGAAATAAGTGTTTCTTTTTCAGCTAAATATCTCCATGAATACAATTTAAAAAAAACTTTAAGTCCTCTATATTAGATGAAAGAGTTCCCATCCATCAGCAATGTTAACCTACTCTGCTGCCAGGCCTTAATCTTCACCACAACGCTGCTTAGCAAACATCTAGCACCCTCTTCTGGTGATAAATTCCACTTGCTTTCCTTCTTCATTATATTAACATGAGGGCCTCTAGAGAGTTGATGCCCTATTGTGAGTAGCCATATACCGTGATTGGATCATAAACAGGGCTCGCTTTTATAGGGATAACTCAGCTAAGATTTTAATAATCCATCAACAAGACTGTACTGACATGTACAGTGCACATTTGAATCATTATGAGAAGGATTGTTGTGTGGGGAAAAAAAAAAAAAAAAAAAAAGACCCCGAGCTATGCAGTAAAACACAGCTGGCATAGAACCAGCGTTGAAGAAGGGCTCACGAGGTAGCATTATATATGTTTAAGAAAAGAAAAATAAAATCTGGTCCTAAGAAAATTCTTGTTGAGACAGGTTTCCGATTTCTGACTGCTCAGAGAAAAACTTTAGATTCGTCCTGCAATCCGAGAGGGGAAGATTTAAAGATACAGCAACAACTGGATTTTATTCACAAACTTGTGTCAAAAAAGGAAACGTATCATCTAGGATTACTTGCGTGTGAGACATAAAAGTGAAACTGTAGTTTGAGTCGGCTCTATCACATTTCATGTGAACATCCTGCTTTTACCCTCAGTCTTTAGTTCTGGGTAATTTACAGCCTTGTAGAGCCTAGTTCAGTTTCCTATGTGGAAAAAAAATAATAGTGAAAGTTTCTCATTTACAACAATAAATTAAAATTTAAAAAAAAGGGAGGTGGAGATAGAGAATTGCCGGAAACAAATGAGGTGCAGATAACATCTTATGAGGAAACTGGTAACACTTTTCATAATGATGATCATCTGAGGGCAGGGCAGAGTGGTGACTTTAAACTTGTTGCATGTTGGGCAGTCAGCCATGAGCTTTCAGTTGCCAAGTTTGACAAAACACTTGTCGTCTATAGTGGCTGTCTAACATTATCCTACTTTATTCAGAGCCATGACACTGCAGGTTTAGGGAGAAATATCAAAAAGATACTGCTGCTTATATTTGGGTTCAAAAGCTGAGAAGCAATAAAACAAAACAAAAGAAGAGCATTACTGTATTTTAAAATAAATATATTCATTACTTATTTTTTAATTATGAAACTGGAGATTTAAATATGCAAGACTTATGCAAAAAAAAAAACAAAAAAACAACCCTCAAACCTTCATACAGGGATGTTTGTATCAGCACCACATATTAATGAACATATTAATGAACTCCTACAGCTGCTATAGTTTACTACTTGTTTTTTTTTTTTTTTTTTAAATTGCTGACTAAAATGTTATCTTTATGTAACATAATACACAATTTTTCAGTGTAGTTACCAAAAAATAAATAGAATATACAAAATTTCCAATAACTGCATGTGAAAAAGAGCTCACTAGTTACATCATCTTCACTGACCTTAACCCTAGGTGCGGTGGCATAAACAGGAGGCAGCTTGCTGTCTGGGCCATTGTTGACAGAACCGGGCTCTTCGTCGTCTGCGGTCTTACTGTTCGCAACAGCTCTGAGGAGTACAAAGTTTAAAAAATAAAAATAAAAATAAAAAGTGAATTGATCGGAAATGTGCTGAAAGAACATCCATGATTGACTGACCCCAATTACAGAATTTGTACTACTTACAGTATAACAAAGTAAATTATAGGCTATGCTCAAAACTATGAGGAAGCTTATGTAACTCATGTACTCTTGTGTGTGTGTGTGTATATATTGACAGATTTATTGTTTGCCATCCAGTGTGTGCATTACAGAGGGTGCAATTTTTGTTGCTTAACAAAATGAAGCAGTAAATCACTGCTAATGGAATGCAGAACAGAACCGGCTACACAGAAAGTGAGCTGGTGCTTCTTAGAACTGAGATCAATGTTGCGAACAAAGGAAAATTAGGCCATTAGGATAGATCACGTACTTAAAAACGTACGCTGACACCTAAAAAACACTGTAAAGAAAAAAGTTTTTTTTTTTTTAATTGAACTGAATAACCAATTGGACCAACCAACCAAGTGGAGCGACAGGTGCTGCCTTTGTTGGGTCATCAGCACGGCCTCTAATTCATGTACCGCTACAAAGGCTTCAAAGTCAACAGAGAAGCTCCATCAATAATCACAAGCTGTCACTTCATTAAACAAGCACAACAAAGGTCTCTTTATGCGCAGGATTTTTCCGCTTTACACGACCGGATGCTCAGACAAGAAGCCAAATGACAAGCAAACACGCGGAGCTGTCACAATTTATAGATCACTGTGTTGAAACTCTTCTAATCCAAACACACTTATTTGCCACAAGTACGCATGAATATGCATTTGGCCTTTATGTGTACTGTAGAGTTAGGTGAAAACTGCTCAGTCTTTTTTGTAGCTTTACTGATAAAATCTGATATGCACAGGCTGCCTTAGTCACACAAAGGGTTTTTTTTGTTTTGTTTTGTCCCCCCTGTGGTTGGCAACCCAAGAATCAGTCAAGTAACCACTGCAGTATCTGAGACACAGGAGTAGTTTCTGGTAGAAGAGATGTCCTAGAACAAGAAGATGAGTCATATCTTCGCCCCCGCTGCTGTTTACATATCAACACACAAGACACCCAAAAATGTGCAAAGCCTTTCACTGTGTGAAAATGCCACAGCTTAGACTTGTGGAAAAAAATGGGAAAAAAATAAAAGGTCTTCCTTTGATGAAGTTCAAAGTGCTTCCTGTACTTTCTATCTGTGCTGTGCAATGTGAGAGTGTTAAGAGATAAAAATCAGGCCTACTGAAGTCCTGAAGCAAACACACAAAAATAGTTACTACTTTAAAGGAAGAGTTTCACATTTTTAACACATCTGCATGGTAAATTGTTAGATGGGTGGTGATCAGCTTAGTTCAGCATGAAGTCTTTAAATCATAGTTATTTACCTGCCTACCCAGTCTTCTAAGCTAACCCCATACACAAACATGGGTGTAATTTTTTTACTCTGTAGTCACAAATGACCCACTACTCTACAGTTCCATTAGATGACCCATAATTTTAATATTTCAGAAACAAAAGTAACTTTTATACTGCTAGTACTAGATACTCGTTAGTCCTTCACCAACTGTGTCACCTTTGAGTGAAGAGAATGAGGGCTTCTTCTATACTAGCCGATTATGAAAACTACACTTTTTCATTACACCACATATTTCAAGCCTGTAGAACAAAAATGCAATCCACTTTTTGGCCAAATTAGATTTCCTGTATTTCTTAATGTTGACTATTTCACAATTTTGCTCTCATTAAATTGTGAACATAATCTTTAATCCCTGAAATGATTCCATCTTGGTCCCCAAGCAGAAGGAAATAATCCTATTCCCCTAAAAGCAACACAAAGAGCAGTTAAAACAATGACTTTCTCACACACCCACAGACACAGAAAAGTTGAGAAATGTATTTTGCACACTCGTAACACCAGGACCTCATCCAGTTCATAATCCATCACGATTGACAGGTTATTACCACTAAATGACAAATAAGCCCTTCATCTTCACCACAGTTTGGGTGAAGAGCCATCAGGTTATCACTGTGTTCAAACTTCACCAAAGTCTGACCAAATGTCCAAGTCCTACTGCCTGTAATGATTGTTGTGAGCGGTCGACATGCAGAATGGAGGACGAATAAACATGGTAAGAGCTCGTCCGTCTTTTGCCTGGATGACCTAATTATTATGTACAATGCCAATGCATTATTTCGGTGCCTGGGTTACTGAGCCTTTATAAGTTTGATCCTTTTACTATGTAAAAACTACATTTGGAAGTTCATGTTTTTTTTTAAAAAAAAATGTTCATGGTCTTGTCTATGTGAAACTTTATTCTAATGCTCTGTGTGCACGCAGTGTCAAATCAGAAAGTAATACCTGCTCTTATTAAACCACCTAGTAGTGAGTAAACACTGTAAATGAATACTTGATTATTCATTAATCCACACCAAAACAAACATGTTGCTAGTTTTTCAAGAGAGCCTTATTGCCAGCTGTTGGCATCACCACTTTAACACACCTCTTTTAACGTATAACACCTTCATGTTTAACTGTTGTGTTATTTAGAATACACAGCTATCACCATTTGATGCTCATCACCACAATCACGCGCTTTCTTTTAGAATACAGACACAATAAAAGCGTTAATGACGGTTTCTTTGTCATCTGCAGGAAAACATCCCACAGTTTAAAAACATAAATAAATAAAATCCATGTTTGTGTGGCAAGTGTATTGATAAAGATGCAAAGAAGTGCAGTGTTGACAGTTATTTGGAAGAGCAGTTCTCAAATTTTGGATAACATTTACTCTCACAATTGTTGGCATGGGAGGTGTTGAGAACTCTGATGAAGTCCAACCACATGACCCATCACAATTTTCAATCTGGGAAAGGAAAAAACAAAACAAACAACAACAACAAAAAAACCCCAACATATAGCGAGACAGTTTTTTAATTTGGCTTTTGATTTTTTAGAAACGGCAGCAGAGAAGCTGAACCACTTCTTTGCTCGCTTTGAGGTGTCCCACCCATCATAGTCCCCTTACCAAAGAAAAAATAAATAAATCTACTGCAACCTGCCTGTATGACCGGCCAGTAGTGCTCACCCTGGTGCTGAAGTGCATTGAGAGACTGGTCTGGATCATATCATGTCCTTCATCCCTCCCACATTTGATTTGATTTCCCGCATGACAAATTTGAGCCCCCTGCTCTTCATACTGTACACCTACGACTGTGCTCCCCCACTCATCACAGTATCACTATTGTCAAATTTGCAGACGACACCACTGTGATGTCATTTCTAGTAGGGGCGATTCTGCCTAAAGGGACAAAGTGGTGCGGACGACAGGTTGGTGCAGGGACAACAACCTGCTACTGAACACAACCAAAACCAAGGAGATTGTTGTGGATTTCAGAAAAAAGAAAACAGACATTAAACCACTTTACATCAATGGTGTTGGTGTTGGACTTCCACTTCCTGGGAGCTCACATCACAAGGACCTGTCCTGGGGTGTGAACAGAGGGAAGCTGGCAAAGAAGGCTCAGCAGAGCCTTCATTTCCTGTGAATCCTCAGGGAAAATAACATCCCTCAAAAGCTGCTGTTGTCCTACTATCAATGTTCTATCAAAAGCATTCTATGCTACTGCCTGTGTATTGTTACTGGAAAGCAGGAAATGCCATAAAAGACAAAATAAATAAACAATGCCCAAACTCATCATGCACAACAATTAGCAATAATTTGATCTCATTGTGAAAACACATTTCCAATAAGAGCTGCAGAAAACCTATTCTTGACATCTTATCTCTGAAATAGTATTTGAAGTTATCAACTAGACTGTCCTTGTCAAGTGGAATCAATGTACCTTTATCACCAAGAACTGACTGAATAGAACAAATATGCACATATGAATGACTTAAACAGCATTGTGTAGCAATGCACTGCTCAAAGCACATCCTTTGTTTTAAGTACAAGGCCTTCTCTGACTTTACTGATCCATTTTTCAGCACTTTGTTATACAATTTAATGCGGTGGTGTGAAGAAAAAGAAAACACTGCCAAAATACAGCATTCTTAACTCAACACGCATTGAGTTTTACCTTGCTTACTCTTCTGGAACAGACATAACAGGTTCAACAATACAGTGACTTATTGTGAACTCAGCCTGATGTATTAAACACCCTTGTGCTGAGACATAAATGTTACCAGCATGCATCACCAAACACAATAGTGTAGCTTGTGTGTCCAATTGATTTGTAGTTTCATGATAATGCAACAGGCATGTGGAGCGGCAGGTTTGTCTACAGAACTTCCACTAATCCATAAAGCCACACAAGCGCACGACAACCTAAAGAGTGGGTGTGTGTGGTTTGTTTGAAAAAAGAATTTCAAGTTTCCTGCAACGTAATACACTGGTGGTAAGGTTTCCAACACATCCAGTGTGACTTTGACCTCACCCTTCAACTTTATGAAAAGAGATGGGAGTCAAAACAAACAATAAAATGAAGATTATTTCTTAGATGAAATCCTCAAGTCTTGATAGATAAAATCTGGAACATGGATTAAAACGAAATCCTCAAACTAATAACAAAAACAGATTCAGTCTACATCTGGAAACAAGTCTATCTTGGTTGCCCATCCACAGTGTCAACAATTAAAAAAATCCT
This sequence comes from Neolamprologus brichardi, assembly GCF_056152115.1. Lineage (NCBI taxonomy): Eukaryota > Metazoa > Chordata > Actinopteri > Cichliformes > Cichlidae > Neolamprologus > Neolamprologus brichardi. Next base: position 10,932,304 of record NC_142124.1, on the reverse strand, counting down.
TTCATTCACAGCAAAACAATGTAATGTAATTCTGCACTTAATAGTTTATAAAATGATTTCTAGATGTGGCTTGTATAGACAATCAGTGGATAAAAGACTACCAAGACTGACCTGAATATATGTTTCATTCCGCTTTATGTTTACACTACTGCAATATTTTATTGATTATCAGGGCGATCGTGGCTCAAGAGTTGGCAGTTCATCTTGTAATCAGAAGGTTGCCGGTTCGAGCCCCGGCTTGGACAGTCTCGGTCGTTGTGTCCTTGGGCAAGACACTTCACCTACCGCCTACTGGTGTTGGCCAGAGGGGCCAATGGCGCGATATGTCAGCCTCCCTTCTGTCAGTCTGCCCCAGGGCAGCTGTGGCTACAACTGTAGTTGCCTCCACCAGTGTGTGAATGTGAGAGTGAATGAATAGTGGATAGTAAAGCATTTTGAGGGCCCCGAAAAGCGCTGTATAAATGCAATCCATTATTATTTTTGAATGATGCATGATTTTTTTATGCATCGTTTAAAAACTTTACCCTTGCATAACCTCCATGTGCAAAGGCAGTCACAGTGTCAGCTCGCTGTTTATTTTTCTCTGTGCAAACACAAACTGTCACTGGTGCTCGTCTTCAAACACATGAACAATATGATTCTATTGTCCTGGCCTGTGATTAGTAGCTTAACCTCCACCCCACCTGTGTCTATATGCACACCCAATGGTGACTTATACATACTTATAGCTTTAAAGCATGTCTTGTTTATTGCTTTGCAAACATTTGTGACCAAATTCACCATTCACACCTTTTATTCTGCTACCTGCCACCTACTATGAAACACCTAAGACCTCAAGGTAAGGTTGAAATCTACCAACCAGATCAACTAAGTCAATGTTTACCCTGGAGAATAAAATGAACATATCCTGTTTTTTATGACTTAGAACTCCTGAAACCGTTGGGGTCTCATGCACAGCTATAATTTATGAATAGACAGCACAAAATGGGCCTGTGAGGGAGGCCCTGACAGAAAAGTCTAAACGACCAATATAGAAAAAAAAACCTAGGTTTACACTGGACGGCTTTCCATTTGACTATTTTCGTCTGGTTTGAATTCTGCATTATATCAGATAATGGTAAAATGAAACACTCCACCTGAAGATTGAATTTGAGCTTCAAGGTGATTTTTCTAACAGAACTTTGCCTCAAAAGCAGAAATATGTGGGTGGGGCTTGTGAAATGGCCTAGTTAAGCACCAGATTTGAATTATTGGGGGTTACAAACCGAGGACACATGCAAACGTTTTGCTGCTGAATTTTTTTTTTTTTTTTTTTGCATGCAAGCTCGATATCAGTTTCCAGCATGCCATATCATAAGACTGTGGACAAATATGCAAAAAGCATGTTTCTGCTGAAGGGGACAGTGCTAAGCTAAGTATGCGCTTACTTTTATCCAACTCTAAAGTCCCTTGTGGCGCTATAATTATATTTAAGTGTACTACCTATTTCAAAAGTTGTTGGGATGTTTGCCCAAAAGCTCACAGTCTAGAAACATCTCAACTTTTTTTTTTTTTCACAGCAGTGAGGATTGCTTAATTGGGACTTTTCATTTAGGCTACCAATGGAAACAGCAGGCGCAGGCTACTTGCTGAAAACTAAAGTTTATCTGAAGCGTTGCTGCTCTTTAAAGCGTCAGAAGCTGCTTATTACCCCTTGAGCAATACAGCAAAACAGGTCACTGAGTCAACATCACGACACTGGGTAAGCATACCTGAGCACCTTCTGGCTGTCATTAGCTGACTTCTCAGAGTCGTTCTTGGACTTTGTCTTGAATTTGAACAACTTGAACTTCTTCTTCTCCCCTTCATTTTTCTGCACATCCTTCTCCACGGATTCGTCCAAGTTGGCTTCGCTCTTGGAGAACAAACCTTTCAGAGACTTTCTGGTTGAACTCCTCTTCGCCATCTCTAGTCTACTGGGTAACGTCAGAGGGCCGAGTGAGTCGGGTCTTCTTCCCCACTGATCATTCAAAGCCGATGAAAACAGGCGAGGGGCAGAAAAGACTTACTGACAGCTGACAGCTGTTGCTCTGGCTGCCTCATTTTGTGTGCTGCACGCAGAGCTCAGGTGCGGGACACGCCCCCTGGGGAACACCCATCTCAGACAAACAATGACACTCACTGCAGATGATCACCGGTCTTGTTAACATATTTTTGCAATGGCGACAACTTCGGGAAATTAGTGGAATTTGTTTTTATTGGCTTTACTGTCTTTGGTGTTACTTAGTTCAGCAATTATTACCCACAGAAATTCAAGGGCTTATTAAAAATACAATGTCAAGGGCCTTAGTATGCATATGCAAAGACCATAAAGGCCAAATTTTTACATTTTTTAAATAAAAAAGATGTTGTAGGTGCTAATGTAATAATAATAAGAATAATAATCTCGATTTAATTAATTAATGCTTTAGTCAGATATGAAGGAAGCCTTAATTAAGGTTAACATGGTCAAAGCTTTCTGCTTTTATAAATTATCTATCTATCTATCTATCTAATGATAATGATAAATCCATGCGTAAATGTATTACTTTACACTGATGCGTTACAATGCGTTGGTTGTATGCAGGCTCCACGGTTCTAGGACGACATCGCCTGGCCTTTGTGCAGTTTGCAAGTCAATCATCAGGCGCTCACATGCGTGTAGATTGCTCTGCCACAAGATGGCATCACAAGATTGCTCAGTCAAATCAGAGCGCTCTAGCTGCTCAAAGTTCAAGCATGTTACCTGTTAAACCTGTTGACTGAGGTGATGGATTGTCCATAAAATAAGGAACAAACAGAGACTAAACTGATTTCTTCCTCCTTCTTCCTTGTTCCCAGTAGCATTACAGGTTATGGCTCATATAACTCTCTCATGTGGCGATGAGTGAAGAAAAAGAAGCCCTAATTTGACTTAAACCATTTCTTATAAGATAAAGAGTCGTCATTTGTTTGGTCATACACTAACGCTTCGCTGCATTTCTTTACTGAGAGGGCCCCTACTCCTTTTCTATCATGGTGCATGACAGAGAAAGAGAGAGTGAGCAGATGACAAAGATAAGACACGGAAAACACAAAACACATGATCTAGCTTTTATTGGGGGGGTTGGGGTGAGCTCATTCTGGTCACATTGTACTGGGAATCCCCTTTGGTGGCCTGTTGGAGCTCAGTGTGAGAGACTTTGAGAAGAAAAGGGTGTTTTGAACATTGGGGGCTGAAGATTTAGGTTTAGCACAGGAAAAAAAGGATTAAAAATACCTTAAAGGTTTCATCCTCCCAATTACTAAAAATGTACATGTACCAATTTGTGCATCACATTCTAACAGCGAGAGACTCCGTGACATTCCTCTCCTATACAGTCTAGCTTTACTTCATTTAGTTTTACTTTATATTTACTTTAACACTGCTTCCCCATTGCCAACTCTACCCAACCAACCAACTAAAAAATAAATAAATAAATAAATAAATCATCTATCCAGTCCATCGATGAAAAAGTTAGCTGCAGTTAAACGTAATGTGCTGGAATCAGAGGTTAAAATGAAGTAGTAGGTAAAATCCTGTGAAATGTAATTGTTGGGTTTTTGCTGATTATCAGCAGGAAAACATTTTGTTCTGAAGCAAATGAGAGAAATTGTGTGATTATGAACTCACATAACAGAATGAAAACCACCCACTTTTTTTTATCTTTATATGTGAAACCTTTAGACCCATTTAGCTGACTGCTACAACGTCACAACCTTGTGTTATTACTCAGTGCCCCACACCCATGTTTATTGCCTTTACTGCTGACTAAAAATAACTGCTACTGAAAGTCAAACATTAAGGCAGGATGAAGTTCAACAGAATTTATTAATCCAGGTGAAACATGATTCAGAGGAAGCGCATAAAAGAAAATGGAAACATTTGAAAAAAACCAACACATTTGTTGTCCTTTTACAACAATCACTGGCTATCAGTGAGCTAAACTGAAAGGGAATGCTGTCAGGGAAAGGGCTGTGTGTTTGTTCACTCAAGGCATAGCAACCTGCATGAAAAAGCACACAAATAAACATACGCATCCCTTTTAACATTATCGTCCTTGGAATCTTTCTCTTGAATTAAGACAGAAAGCTATTTGATGCTCAGGGGTCATAGCATTTGTTCGTGAGATAAAACATCACGAAGCGATTTGGTGCTTGTCCAATACAGGCCCTTCTCTCCAGGTAAGAGGCCTAGGGGAAAGAGGCTTGGTTACTTTTAAAAACAGTCATCAATTACTCACCTAGTTATTGCTCTGCTGCTGTGTATAATGTTAAACAGACATGCGACCAATTGCTACAAACTTAACTTTTATGTTTTTGTTTAGGTTTTTTAAATTGCTTACATTTTATTATGTAATCTTTTGCCAAATTATTAATATTTGAATTTAAGCAAACGTCCTTTCTCTCACACACAAATTGGCCACATCTATATACTCACAGTATGAGTATACTGTGAGTATACTGACATGAAGAAAAACAGATTTGAAATGTTATGGATAGCTTCAAGCATTTAAGATTGAATAAGTCACAGTTATATGATTAATAAGGGCAGGTCATGTGTTTTAATTTACATCCTCTTTTAATCATCTTCTATTAACTACCTAAAGTGTTAAATTCAAAGTGGTCAATCACTTACTGTAACAACTTCTGATGTCACCTTGCTTTTTTTTTTCAATCTGACAAGGTAAATTTCCCAAATTATTAACTCAAAGGTAACTTGTTACAAAGTTATCAAACCCCAATCCTGGGACTAATGGACAATCTAACATACAGTATGCACAAGCCACAGTGAAACTAATTCTGTGAGTAGCAATTTAAGGTTGCTCTGGAGCATCATCTGAAGGGTTATGACATTTCTGGTTATGACTGGATGTGTAAAGCGCTTTGGGGTCCCTAGGGGGGGACTAGTAAAAGCGCTATACAAATACAGGCCATTTACCATTTCAAGACATAAAACTACAGCCAAGTTGAGCGTTACACCCTCTGGCTGATCTGCTCCTGTGCCAAATTTTGTATGATGTGTTCAATCTCTGTTTTCACCTGCAGCCAAGTACTCTTTGCCTAACCTGTTGCACAGCAATGGCATGCTGTCAACTGTCATTCAAAGATTTTCTTTTTTAAGATCAAAGGTGTTGACCAATGTATTGAACGATAAATGTTTCATTGAGTTGTTAAACAAATGTGGCAGGTAGAAATAACTCCTCTGCAGTTAATTAAATCTTGCCGGTAGGGATAATCATTTTGTTCCTAAAGAATGTTAATTGAGACCAAGGTTTAAGTTGCAACTGAAAACATTAAGCAGAGTTTAGTGAATTTCTTGCTTCAGACAAAGAACTCCCGATTTATTTTTGTTCTGTATCTGTATTTGCTGAACTGCTCTCTTTGCCGCATATATACTGAGTCACTACCACAGTCACTGTTTCTGAGAAAAGAACTGGATATAATGTGACAGGTGCTTCCACTGCTTATATAACTTCCCATTAATGTCTGGTAATCGTGACAGCCAACTGTTGTTTGTACTAAAATATATGCGACTTTAACTTTCAGTTTGATCGGATTGATGAAATTTTTTCTTTACAACATGACACATGTTGGAAGTCAGACGTCCTTTTCAGGGGTTTGTGGGATTTTAACAGTAGACGCTGTCCTAAACAAGGTGTTGATGAAGTTGAAGGTTAAACCACTAAAGACTGGGTGTTAGTTATTCAAATGGTTCAATGGGAGAGGTGTAGCAATAGTTTTCTGCTCTGTGGTAAGTCCGTTGCCTGTGATGCTGCAGGCGAACTTTGTTCTGTGAAAATAATGGACGCAAAGGAAATGACTCCATTTGGACACGTAATTGAACTATCAAGCAGTGATACCTTTAAAGGCACATTGTGACCGTGTCTAAGTTCTCACTTTCCCCAAGAAAGTGAGAACTTGCAAGTTCAACGAATCTGAAATGGGATAGTAACTTCCCTGGAAACTTTCCTGGAATCTTTGCTACCTTGACATGCATAATGAAGAATGAAACTTCCTTATGTAGAACACACTAGGAAGGGGAGGTATCTGATTGCAAGGTCCAAGAAAGAAATTCTCATCTTTTTCTTTTCACTAACTGCATGACTACCTCTTAAAGGGACAACTTGAAAGACTTGAAAGACTTGAAAGACTTACCTTTGTGACGCTCAATGGATTTTTATGTTTTCTTTTATTTTAGTGTATTTCTTTCATTTTCGCTTGCATAATTTCCTGGTGGGATTCTTTGGAACTGCATGAAGGTTGGAGCTGCATTGGCTTGCTGTTTGACATTTGAAATACAGGGTGTTAGGATTTTAAGAGATTATAAAATGTAGAGACATCAAGTAGATGAACGACACGAAAGACACTTTCATGAAAACGCGTCATGTCAGCCAGGAAGTAGTGGAGCGATGACAGATTACCGCCATTGTTTCTAAAGCAGTCTGTTCTTTTTAGACTGATATGGTAATAATTTTTACTGACTTCTTGACAATCCTGTCATCTGTTGATGGATAAATGTATTTCTCAGGTCAGGTATATACAAAATACTACAGTTGGAGGTTAAGATGTTAAGTTAAGATATCTCTTGTAATATCTTTTATGGCCAGACTAATTTGCATATATTTGCACACAAAAAGTAATAATGGTCTGATGGACTCGTGGTTCAAAGGGAAGAAGGGCTTTAACGGTCACGCAGTTGATTAGCCTGGGCTATATGTAAATTTTAGCTTTGTGTTCACTTTGCTAAAATTCACCACTCACATTTTAAAGCCTTACTTCCTTGAAAGATCTGTTATCAATTGCCTGTAAGTGATAACTGAAATGCTAAGCTAATAATAGCTTCTAATATATTTCCCAGATATTGGAAGCAAATATTAGCTCAGGATATAGAGAGGGTTGTCTGCCAGTCAGAAGGCTGGTGGCCCAATCTGTCCAGTCTGCATGTCAAAGTATCCTTGGGCAAGATACTGAACCCAAAGGTGCCCATGATGCATCCATCGGGGTGTGAGTAAGAAGGTAATTGTTAAACAAGATACTAATGCAAAGAAAAGAAAAAAAAAACGTTTGTATGAATGCATATGTCAAAAGTACTTTGAGTCCTCAGTTAGGTAGCAGAAAATCTCTAAATAAGTACCAGTTCATTTACCAATTACCTATTGAGTGCTGGCAGCAAAGTTAAATATGGGCAAACTGCAAGACCTGTGGCTCAGTGTCTTTTGGACACAGTTTGGCCATCATGCACGGCACCAAACACAGCATATGAGCATAAACACATTATACCGATACTGTGGGGGAGGGGTGATGATTTGGGCTTGCTTTGCAGCCACAGGATACAGGTGCCTTACAGTCATCGAGTGAAGTATGAATATCAAAGTTTTCCAATGTCAAATGCATGTTTCTAGCTAAAGCTTAGCATTCATTAGGACCATCAGCCCAACAAGTCTCCAACAAAATGGCTAAAAAAGAAAATCAAGGTGTTGCAATGACCCGGTCAAAGTCCAGACCTCAACCTGATCTAAATGCTGTGGTGGAATTTTGACTGCCATGCATAAAAAATGGCAGTAAACCTCACTGAACTGAAACAATCCTGAGAAGAAGAGTTGGCCACGATTCCTTCGCAATAATGTGAGAGATTGATGAAGTCATAGTGAAAACAATTAGTTCAAGTTATTGCTGCCAAAGGTGATTAGCTACACACTGCCGCTGGCTTAGTTTTTATTGAATAAGTAATATCATGTTGTTAAATGTTATGTGTTGTTGCTCATCTGAGGTCATCTAATTTTAAGATTTGTCATAGACCAGATCATTTTTTATTTTATTTTACTGTGCTGTGATATGCTAAACTTTAGTTTTGATGAAGGGTGTTATTACTCATTCACGTAACTATACAAAGGCCTAGGCTTGACATCGACATTCAACAGTCTCTTTAAAATAGTTTCACATTAGGGTAAAGTAGCTAGAAGTACTGACAGTAAAATGATTTCATATAAAGCTGTAAGTCTATGAGAATTGATTTTACATACATATATACAGATAGTCTGTATATGTTTCAAAAAATGTGTATAACAGCTGTAATGAGAGAGAGAGACTCAACTATTTATATGTGATAAGGACCTAGTCTACATGTTATTTTTTTTTCCCTTCTTTTCACAAAAAACATTACAATGGGGCTTTTTTTTTTCCAAATTCTGAGAGCACCTTCTGCATCTATTGCTCACTTGCACAGTAACATAAATATGTAGCTGGCAGCTTGCCAGAACAGAAGGGTTTCCTGTCACCATGGTGGTTTGCTCACATTAAAGGTCTGAGAGTGTTTTTATTCTGGTCAGCGGTGTGTAGGTGTTTTCTGTGGGGTTCTCCCCCACAGCAGAGATGACAACCAGAAAACACTACAGAATGAGAAGTCACTGCACAGCAAAAAGAAAAAGAAAGCGGTTAAGAGAGACAGATCAAGAAATACCTAATACAATTACTGTAATGAGCAAACCATATTTACAGTAACTTTAAAGTTTAGTTTGATTGAAACTGTCTCATTGCCATGGAGAGACGGCGATCAAGTAAGAGAATTATATTGGGGTTTGGTGTTCTTTTAAGTACAGCACTGGGGTAAAAACATTTGCCAATTCCGGGCATTCACGACAGTTAAATATCAATTTCAGTAGCAAAAACAGCAGTGGTCTTAGATGTCAGACGCTTCCCAAAGTAGGTTCTAAACACTGGGTTTTAATTTGGAACTCTATTTTAGTACAACTTAATGTGTAATAAATCTAGACCATGCTTTTTTTGCAAAGTCGGGCAATAACAAGTCAAGGCCTGCAGTGTTTCTTAGTAGTTTTTTAAAATCTGGGCTTGTAAAAATACATTAAATAACCAGAACATCAGGATAATGAGTCACATCCATTTTGGAAAGATTTCACATGATTCTGTGAATCAGTCTAACCAACCTGCAAATGAAAAGAAATGGACTTACCTAAACCTAATCCTATCAAAACACAAAAATTGCAATAAAAACAACTTTCTTTATCCTAACAAAGCTGTGAAAGCAAGCACAAATATACATACCTTACATTTACAAGTGGTGCTTCTGTGATTCATAGTGTTACTCACCTCTTCCCATTAAACACCGTGAGCTCTTGACAGTAACACAGGAACAAAGAACTCCATAATAGGAGAATGTGTTGTGAGGCTCTGCAATTTTGTAATATTGTAACATTGTGATCTAAGCACACTTTTTTCATTGGTGACTGAGTGACTTAATTTCCTTTACTTTCTTGGAAAGAGTGTACTGCCGTCAAATGAATGGCAGTAAGCAGGATGTTGCACTGTGTTACCATCTATGACAAACAAACTTGGTAACTACTGTACATCATCATGACTTCTAGTTGCTGGTGCATATCAAAAAAGGTTGTGTCAGGATTTTCACTTGGCTATTTGGGTGATATTTTTGGCTATAATACTATTGCTATTTTAACAGGAAAAAAAGTTGGTAATAGTCACATAATAAAAATAGTAAGATTAAAAAGGAAGGAAAGGATTTAAAAGGCCCAGTCCAGAGGTCAGCATGCCTGGGTTGTCTGTCTGGTATCTAGACTCACATTGGCAGTTAGGATAAGGGGTCGCACAAAGCTGATTATTAGCTCCCTAAGTTAACTCAGGATTAAACTAACTCTGGTTTTTACATTAAATCGCATCTAACCAATTATGGATGAGTGTCCTGGATGATTTTAAAAAGAAAGGTAAAACTATATTAGAGGTTAAGCACATAATAAAGAATGAAAGTGACACAGGTGCTGCAGACAAAGTAGCAGTGTGAGAGGAAAATCATTGTCCATTTGTTTAGTGTTAAAAGCCCATATGACTGTCTGTGTGCTTCAAACATTTTGTCCACTAAGACTGGAAAACTGTTTCTATATATTTATTGACTTATCAGTATCACTTAAAGATAATCTCATTATTACAACTATTTTATTAAATTAATGTTTGATAGACATTTTTAGTTTTTATTCTTTCATTTGGAGCCCAGCTGTGCTTGATTATCCGAGAGACAGTGAAGAGTAAACAGAATTCCAGTGTAAGCTTACTCAACGTGAAAATTTAATACAAATAGGTGTTTTGTTTTAGGATTATATATTTATTTACATAGAACATTTTAATTGTAAAATTGTTTGCAACCAGCAAAAAAAGAAATAAATTTGCACAAGGATCTATATTTATTCTAATTCTCTATTTTTAACATGGTTTGATTTTATATTCTGTTTATGCTATTTGTATATCTACAGCACTTTGTGAATCCTAGTTTTATTTATTTTTTATAAATAAAGGTGGTAGGGTATGGTAGATCTTAATAAAAATGTATACCCCTATACTAGCTGTGCACAGAGGTCTCAGGGATCATTCAGTAATGGCGATACTGTTTTCAAGAGAACAGATTGGTCAGTAGGGCATGATTTTATACCTGTTCATCTTTATTTATTGCTCTTTTTTTAACATTAATGCTCATTCAAAGCCTGGATAAAGGGGCCAGTTGCATCAGGAAAGTCACCTGATAGAAAACCTGTGCTAAATCAGATTACTAGCGAGTGAATATGGGTGTACACAATTTAGGAATTTAAACGTTAAAATACATTCCCACAAAAAACTTTTTAGACTTCTGGGCCTGTGCGAAGTGAATTTTCAGTAAGACACAGTGAATGGAAGTCACTTTTGAGTAAAAACAATCCTGTAAAACAGGTTTAAATGTCTCCAAACAGATAACACTGTTCCAAAACTAGACAACGATCTCAGTTTTTTAAATTATTTTGATTAAATGGATTCCATTCTTATCAGATTAACTTGAAGAGAGAAGAATGCATTTGTATTTCTAGATCACTGGCCAAGAGCGTTGAGGCACAGCGTACTAAGAAAACAGTGCAAATACACAAGCGCGAGCAAATTTGCCCTGCAGCTACATGACTCAGACGTTAAAAACTAAATAAATACCTGTCTGAAATTTGGCAGCACTCCTGTTTATAGTTGTCTCATTGTCTAAAGTTATATTTTGACCAATTTCATGTGACCTTTTTGGTGTTTGTCAAATCTGGCAATTGCATTGTGTGTATTGATGTGTTATCATAGAAAGCCCAATCGATCACTGGATTTCAAAAGCAGTCACACACAAATTTGCTATCCTAGCATGAATGCACTTGAAAACACGAGATGTATAGAAACAATAGCTTTAATGTGCTACATCATGTAAATATAAAAGTATCATCAAAATAGTCTCTCACATATAAATTCTTAACATATCATAACTTGTTTGCAAAAATAAACTACATAAACAAACATACTGTACAGTTAAAGCACTAAAAACAAAGAAAAGTATATTACTCAATAGTAAAAGTTTTAAAGAATGGTTCCTAGTTACCTTTAGGCAAAAGTATACAGATATTGCTGCTTTATTATTACAGTGCCACAATACAAAAGTATTAAAAAGCTGGAAAATTGTGCCCCTTTGTTTGCACATAGTTTTTTTGTTTTTTTGTTTTTTGTATTGCTGAATGAGGTACCGATGTTTCAGTTAAGATTTGGATGAAGCTCTTTTTCTTTTTCTTTTTCTTTGCAGTAACATCTGGAGTGAAACTTTTGTGTAAGAGACATGTAAAACGTTTGAATCCAACAAAAAACTGTAAGAAAGATGAAACCTCTTTGTTTCCAGAGGAACCTGTTTAAATAACTGTTTACACTGAATCTTGTCTTTTGTTTCTTTTGGCTACATTATGGTTTGATCAGGACGGCGTGTCTTTGACATCCAAGTTGGCAAGTAATCATCGAAAAGGTGAATAATGCTTTGACTGAATCTCTTTAGAATGTAAGAATGAGTTAAATAACCATGTGAAAACATTGCTACATAGTCATGTTTTTTGATTGTAATTTTGGCAAATGCTTATTCCCAGCAGTGTCAGGACACATCAAGTTTCCCTTTATCATAAATAAATAAGACAATCGCAGACAATATTAGGAGCTGGTTTGTGCTATCACTGCGTCCTGCCTTTGATTGACAAAGTAAAATTACGCACAGTACAATATAACAAGTGAAGGCTCATCCACAGGTTCGTGCCACGTTCTTGTTCCTGAGTCCATTTGCGGTCTTACCAAGAGCTCAAAATCTCTTTGGAAACGTCAACACACAGACGCAAACACACAAAAATAATACTACTAGAAAAAAACAAACTAAGAAACAACTAAATAAATAACGCTGATGGCATTTAAAAAAAGGAATAAGTTAAAGCACAAAAAAAACAATCGTCTACCTGAGTAAAAGGGTTTTTAAATACTTCACAGCTTAACAACACCTCCCATGTTTATCTTTTTTAACTGAGGTTTGGGAGAAAGTACAATCACTGAATACTATCACCCAGTCTTTGGAATGCTCTACTTTTGGTGTTGTGCTCATTGGATTGGTTAAGTTAATATTCCTTGTTATGCCTCGTATGGCACAATAGGAGATTTCATTTGGTGACACTCATATTCTTGGTAGATTATATGCTGTATGTTCAACTTTATAGTCCTTCTCACTGTCCTTCTGTTTTCACAGATGGCCGTTTGTGGAGATGAACGACGCTGGCCCTCTCCTGGTAGGCGAGAGGGGGGTTGTGGTGTGGTGCCGATTGGGTCATGGGTGTCAGTGGTGCATTAATAGCTGCAGTCAGAGCTTTTAGCAGCATGGTGGCCTCCTTCTGGTCTTCTTTTCCTTCGCCTTCTAAGGTACGAGCCAGCCAGTGCTCGACGGCTTCCCCAACCTGAGAAGCTGATGCTGCTTCTGTGAGCGCGTCTGCCTCTTGGCTGGCATCAAACCGCTCCACCATCTCTTTCATGTGCACATTGGCAGGCGTGCTGGAGTTAGCTGGGCAGGTGCTGCGCTGGTGGATGCAGAGAGAGAAATGGTGGAAAAAGGCCTGGGCGCAGAGCTGGCAGCGGTAGGGACGGTCGCGGCTGCTGTGGAGACGGCGGTGCAGCTTGAGGTGGATGTACTGCGTGAACTTGGTGTTGCACAGCTTGCACTGGTAAGGCTTTTCCCCAGAGTGTAGTCGTAGATGCGTCTTCAAGTTGCTGGTGCTGCTGAAGCGCTTGTGGCACACCTGAAACACATGGTGTGAAAGGTCAGCACTTCTGTGAGTAACGTACGCATGACTGATTCTAAAGTGAACCACCTTAGGTTCAACTTTGATAAATGATGTCATATTATGGTATCAGGATCGATCATGTTATTCCAGTTCTCTGGGTAAAACTAGCTCCATCCAACAAACTTCACACCCACGGTGTTACATAAGCAAACAAAAGCATAAAGATGCTGTCACATGACAAACTGGGTTGTGGCTCGGCGAAAATCAAATAGACGCTGCATTACCAGAAAGGTATGTGAGTCAGAAAGCGGTTACCTGTTTTGTGTACACACTGAGTTTCTCTGTGTCTCTCATACTCTCGGTTTTACATCAACATTTCTTAAGTGAGGAGTCAGGTTTAAACAATAAACAGTTACATTACTTTCTGAGTAAAGAGCTTGCATATGAAGCACGTAAAAAGGAAGATAAAAAAAACACACAAAGGTTAGGATTACCAACATACCTGACATTCATGTGGTTTCTCTCCCGTGTGGACCAGGTGATGTTTCTGTAGGTGGGCAAGCTGAGTGAAACTCTTTTTACATAGGTTACACTGGAATGGTCTCTCGCCACTGTGCACTCGGAGGTGAACCTAGAGACAAATTATAGAAATTATACAAAGAGTCATGAGTATTGAGGAACAACAGTAATAAGTGTAAAGTTTAGCTTAAAAAAATAGGAAGTTATTAAAATGAAGTTAATGTTGTTACCTTGAGGTTTGACAGCTGTCCGAAGGTCTTTGAGCAGATATTACATTCGTACTTGATCTTTCCATTCTGCTTCTTCAGTGGATAGGGCAGGGATTTGTGACCAGGCCCATTGCGTGGTGCAGTGCTGCTTTTGGTTGTAGCCAGGCTTAGGTTCATAGCCTCCTCACAGCCAGAGGGGGACTGCTCAGGAGACTGATAGTGGCTGTTGGGCTTGGCGGGAGGGGAGAGCTCTGGAGTGGCTGGGGCTCCTCTCGGTGGGGAAATATTTGGTGTTAGCTCTTTCAGACCTCCTTGTGGAGATGGGGTGTAGGAGAGAGACACTGGAAGAAGATTAGGTGCGCCGATAGGGGGATACGGGAGTCCGTCAGCGCCGAGGTAGCCGCTGTATTGGAGCGAGCCTCTCGATGACAGCATCCCATGAAAGGGAGGAGAGTATGGGGGGAGCAGGAGGCGAGGATAATGTGGGTTGTAGGGAGGAAGGAATTGATAAGAAGGCTGGAGAGGTCTGGACTGCAATGGGGGGTAAGATGACACCAGGCCTTCTCTGTGCCCATAGAGCCCGTGGAGGTGAAGAGGAAAATTCCTGTGTGGAGCTGGGAATGTAGAGTAGTGATCTGGCAAGTAAGGATGATTTAGACCCAGACTGGGCTCTCTGTGCTCCAGCTGAGGGGAAGGAATGATGCCCCTTCCTTCTGGATCCTTATCGTCCTTCTCATCTTTTTTGCTGAAGTCAATTATCTGGTCATCAGGTGTGTCAGGTGGAGTGTCTCTCTCCAACATCTCCACATCGATCTTTTCTTCTGCGTCACTGTCCTTCCCTTCTTTTACCCCTTCCTTTGCTGTTTCTTTAAGCCACGTCTGCTGAGGTAAGTGCTGTTTCACATACTCATGCTCTTGGTCTTCATTGTTACTCGTGTATTCTGTCACAGAAAAATAAATACAAGCATTTAGCTTTTTAACAGTGTGTGATGAAATCACCACATCAAACATAGGGCAAAAAAGTAGGCGGTCAGTTTAATATAATGCTCGTTGTGTAAGTCAGACATGTTTTACAGGCATTATGGGACATCCACCCACAGAAGGTGCTTCTTCATATGGTAAATGATAGTAGTTTCGGTTTTGACATGATGTGTAAATCATAGATGACAGGTTTCTGTTCGGCAATCACTGAAGTTCTTTTGGTGTGGGAGAAAGAGTAGGTGGTAAAGTGAGGGGGAGTCTGTATGTGTCATGTATGGGCAGCAAGACTGTGAGTTTCGTTTGTAAAACCTTTTCTGGTTATACAGCAGCTGTCTTACCGTACAAACCGCACACAAAAAGAAAGAATCGTCTCTTCCTTTTTTCCTTTGCTTTCTTTGTTTTGAGATGGCATTTCCACGCATGTTATTTGTCAAAATTAGCCCTTCTCAGCTACTGCAAGATTTCACTATGTGAGTTATATTTAAAGTATGAGTGACTCATACGGCTCCTTTTGCATAACTTTATTATCAACAATTTGCCAAAGTGTTTATAGTGTTTTACGTCAATAAAACGCAAATTAGAAGGCATCAGCTTATAGAGACACAAGCTTTATAGATCAGCTTGTATTGTACTTTAAAAACAAGCTGATTAAAATGTCCTTGAGAAATTTTTAGCATTCTATGCATTTCATTGATGCCAGAAAGCATAGGCAACCAGTTCCAGAAAACTAGCTGTCAAACTTGATTGCATACGTTTAATCAAGTCACGCAACATTTAACAGTCCTGGCCTGTGACTAAAAGGAAGGTAAATGCTTTCAAGATACCGAAGATGATAAAATAAGGGAATAATACCTTGCCTTGCCTTAGCATTAGTCACCAAGACGAACGGCGACAAGGTTTGTGTATCCAGTTGGAATGAATCACCCGACTTACCCTCATCTGTTATGGTGATGAGGGAAAGACCTGATGTTCTACTAATAGCTGAAAACCGGTGACTCACTAAGGTACTTTGACCAGCCATTATACACCTGAGATTACTCTTGCTTTCCTTCAATCCTACAGTGAATAACAAACATCTCACAAAACGCGGAGATGTGCTCGTCTGCGTGTGGCTCGTACATTCCCCATGGTCTTTTTAAAATTCAGCTCACTATTGTATAAGTCAAACAGAAAGAAAAAGAATCAAATCAGCAAACTTGTTTGTTGGTAAAAGAGATAACATCAGGCCTTTTTTTAAAGGAATGGAATAACATGTCTTCATTCACTTTAAATTGAAAGAATTTCACCAATAAGAGTTATCGCACAGTCTTCGTGACACTTGTTTACTCATTGCACTGATCTAAATCTGTCACTTTATTGGATATTGTACCTAAATATACAAAAGTCGTTTTCAAGTTATTGTCCTGCCTCACCGCTACAGCTGGTAATCAACTTCCTTTCACTTCTTTATATGAAACATAGGCCCGCTAAAAAGTTTTTAAAGTAAAGGCCAAATCAAAACACAAATCAGCCACTATACTATACTTTCAACAACGTACATCTCAGGAAGTAATAAGGGACAGTGCGGTTTGCTTCCGGTGGTTCAGCATATTAGTTAAGCTTGTCCACTGTAAGTTCTACAAAGGAAAACTATCAGTGTCCCGTGTAGAAAGATTTTACACTCCTGCTGCACTCACTCTGTTTGATATCGTCTTGCTGGCCGCAGAGCCTCTGGGCGAACTCCTGACTGTACCAGACCAGCAGTTCCTGTTTGGGCTCCACAGGGCGGATGGTGTAGAAGTAAACGTCCCGTCCGTTCTGGCATGCCACCAGGTTCTGTTCGGCAAGAGAGCGGGCAGGGTTGACGTAGCGCATCCAATTGCTCCTGTGGACATCGTAGCCATCAATGAAGTGTTGGAGCTGTCCACCGCTATAAATCTGTACAAGATGAAGAAGAAGACAAGGTAAAATCACATGTTTACATATGCGACAAGTGTGATTGATATATATATAAACATATATACATATACATATATATATATAAATATATAGATTACCACTCTAGTGGTCATCAATTGGGACAGTACTGGAATATTGCTTAAATAGTAAAAAAAAAAAAAAATCAATGAAAAATATATCAAAAAACTCAAGTACAATTAAAACTTAAAGTAAAAATAGTCACCTCTGCCATGGGCAATTAAATATCCTGTATCCTCTTCAGTTATCAGTGATAGTATTTTGCTCCTTTTGTTCGTGCTCCACTGTGTGTGCTGACAGCTACAGTCTTGAATGTGTTGAGTGCTGAGTGCATGTACTGCTTTTGAGACATAGTGGGCGGGGTCTCTCTCTCTCTCTCTCTCTCTCTCTCTGTGTGTGTGTGTCTCTCTCCCTCTCTCTCTCTTGCCTTGCCACCTCTATCAAGTCTTCTTTTGGTGGTGGTTTCAGTTAATTACATTTGTCGGATAAATTCCCGTTGTAAAGTTAATTACGATCCCATAATTCAAAAGTAAAGCAGATGACACATCTGCTGCTCTGTGATAATAAACAAGCAAGCGAAATGTAAAAGTGCTGGCAGCCAGCCAAACGCGAGGCATGCCTTTGGCAGCACGTCTGCACATGTCATGCACCTGTGTCATGCGCCCGATAACATAATCACTTCCGTGGAACGGCGACTTTCACTCTTGTGGTTAAGGAACACCCCTTACAGGTTTACAGGAAGTGAAGCCGGAAGGAAAATACGTAGGATGGCAGTAAAAACTCCTTATGGGAATTGACTCAGCACAATGCAAAATTTCCTGAGTGACACAAGCTGAGTCAGGATTACTTTGTGAAAGCAAATCTGAAGAATCTAACTTAAAACGAGTGGAAAGGTAAGGATTCTGTGAATATGTGCATGTGGATTATGAAAAATAGTCCTTTGTGCATGTGACACATGTTGCATAGGGCTTCAGTGCCGGTAAGAGTCTCATGACTGTATAAGCATTCCAGTCCACTGTTACGTGCCACCAGCGTTCGCAACTTCCTCTAAAATTTTGACCAAAACTTTTGTGCAGCAGTGCAATCTGTGTGAACGCATTTCTTTCCCCTATTGACGCATGGACAAAGACTTGATGTGAAACTTCTCCCTCTGAGCAACCAGTGTTTTCTGTTTTCTTTTTTTTTTTCATGAATAACAGACAAAGACCTGTCCATAGTAATTTCTTGTCTCTTCCCAGTCTCGTTTTTTCACATTTAGGCTTGAAACTTTCCCCTTCTTAAGCAGTACCTTGCCAGTGGCTTGGTTTATCCTTAAATGTCAGTGTACAAAAAAGCTTGTAAAGCATGTGGTTTCCCTTACCCTCCAGAAGTATTTCCTGTTGGCCAGCTTGGGTACATTGTCTTTGGTGTAGATTTCTCCTTGCAAAGGGCCAAAACGAGTCCCTTGTGGAATGTACTCTTTGCTGAACACACCTGTCACCTGGAAAACAGGACAAATAAATCATTATAGTTTTTCATGTACAAACATACTACAACACAAGTCTTTCAAGCACTTATAAAGAAACAGTATTAATTACTTGTTTATTCATTGTTTACATGTAAGGGTTAGTGCTTGTTGGCCCGTGTTGCCCGTTTGTTGTCACTCTGTCACGTTAACCCAGACAGCTCCTGAAGCCACAAGGTGACCCACTTTCAACTCTAATGAGTTAAACGAATGAAGGGTATTACACTCTTTCTGACATACTCTACTGATCTCTGACCCGCTGTCCTCACCAACACCAGAAAGCGAGAGAGAGAAAAGACAGAAATACAGATGTCTTGTTAACCACTACTAATACAATAATACTAATACTTTTATAGTTTTAAGTCAACAAAATGTCAACAGCAAACAAAGATGGAAGACACATTTTGCTCACTCTTTAAAACCCTTCATCCTGTTATCCATGGTTGCGAAATGGTCCATATATGTGGAAATGAGTCAGGCTTCTGACTCCTTATAGGAGTTTCAAGTCTTAGCATCTCCCGAATACGTACGTCATACACATAATGTACAGTAAGTTCCAAGAAGAGCCTGTAGTGTTCTGCAGTAATGGTCTGTAACTGAGTCATTTTTAGTCTATTGAAGCACCTTTATAGCGTTTATTTGTTTTTTGCTTTTTAAAATTGAGTTTAAAAAATCTATTGCGAAGCCTTACTGGATATGGCACAGTGTGATCTGATTTGTTATTTATACTTAATACAAGAGTAAGACTTACAAAACACACACACTATCAAGAAGCCGTATCTGCAGAACAGGCAACTTTCATGTTCAGTTCTTAACAAACCAACGACCCCTAACTGAAACTTTTAGCCTCCACCGCCACCGCCACCCCCATCCTCAACCTTACATAAACACAAACTGTCTTCCTGCCATCAAGAAATTCTGATTCAAGCTGGCCCTCGAGGATTTTCATGGACTTCCATATGAAGGTCAACACATAACAGACAAAAAAAATGCAACAAGCACCTGGGCATTTGTGGCGATTCATCATGCAAATCATGCTTAAGCAGTTAATTAGAAAAACAACAGGTCAGTGGGAGCAGCAGGACCATGTTGGTGCGCGTGTGTGTCAAACAGCCATTGAGGCGAGTGAAGTGATTCCAGGATGTGATGAACAAGTCTGACAGGGACATTGTACTTCACTGCTGTTGCGTGACTAACAAATTGCTGCGGCTTCTGGACTGCCGCCGCTGCTTAACCGCTCCGTTCAACTCGGTTGATAGGCAGGGGAAGGGAGGGCAGGGTGTTGAAGAACGGGAGAAAGGAGGGAGAGCGTTCTTAAGTGGAGCCACGCTATCACCCGCACGAGGACCCTCCTTTTCTTCTGCCTTCCTCCAATCCCTTGTCTTTTCTGAATTCTATTGAAATAGCTTGTGTGAAGCCTGATGCCTGGCCGGCTGCCTGTCCCCAACGAAAGTTAATCATCTGGTTTTAACCTAAATCCCCACTGCCCCTTCCCCCCAGAACACCCGCTTCTCCCCATCTCCTTCAGTGCCACCCCCCCCCACCCCGTCCTTACTGGCACTCATTGCTAATGCCCCATCTGCCACGTGCCCCCTTCACCTTACTCCGCCTTTCCTGGCATGCTTTATATAACTGAGGTGTTGAAAAAAAGGTCCTGAAAACATGTGAGGAACTCATAAGAATAAGAAGATAGTGGACCTAAGACTGCTCCCTAATCTGACTCCAAACAAGTGTGACACTTATGTAGATGTGCGTAACAATATGCTACACATGTTTGAAGGCATATTGCACTGTTTTATTTCAGACTACTTTGATTTGACTCATCTAGCATTAATCACTCGCCCCTGAGGAAAAATCTCTTCCAACTGATTTTTCGTGATAGCAGTGTGTACACCATCCCACGTGAAGGAGTGGCTGCTTACATGACTATGACAGGAAATTAATTTCCCAACTTTGGTGGCAGAGAATTGAGGAGAAAGACTTGACAACATCTTTAGAAAGGGAAACCAGTCAAAACACATGCCCTCATACTTCCAGTCATAAGAGTGCGTTCGTTCTTGTTTTCATGTCCCATTTCGCAGCTGTCGTTGTTTCAGTTGACAGAGCACATTCACACATGCGTGCATACAAGCTTAATTCTCTTTTGTTAAATGTTTGTTTTTCTAGTTAGCTAAATGCAACATATAATAATGCCAACAAGCACTGACAAGCAAACTGCTAAAATCAAGTTTGGTATAGTGTGAGTGTATGAAACGGTGGTACTGTGTTTTAGTCAGTAAATGAGGGTGGGGGGTTTGAATCAGCCATCAATGTGATTTTTATCATGTTAGCTTTCATGCTTTTCTCATCCTGCAGCGGTAAATGCTGCAGAAGGAGGAAGAACAGATTAGAGTGTGAGACCAAGAGAAGAGGAACGATGTCAGGAGAAAAAAGAGGAAGGGGACAGCAAAACCAACCACAAGTATCGCAGTACTGAGCCTTAAGAGCGAGCACAGATGAAGTGAGTGTGACATTGCTTTCTCTTTTAAAATGATGTGTTTCTCAGGTACAAAACAAGTTTCCTCTTAAAGTCACGCTGAGGGCCAGGTTTAGAGTTGTTCAGATTAGCTGACATGCCTAGGCAAAGGACTGATCCTACTTCAGCGGTGGCCAACAGTCAGCTGACTGACCGACAATGACTCTCAAAGCCATGTTGCCAGAAGTTGTGTTTGCGCTGGCTGACTCACCTGAGTGGAGGAGGATTAGGAGGTAAAAATGACAGTTGTAAAGATAAATGAATGAGATCATTTATTGGAAACAGCTGATTCCTGTCATTCTGCTCCAAGTCTGTGCACAAATGTGTTTGTGACCTGAGAAAACGAGTGGCGGTGTGCATTATTTGAAATGCGAGACATGTGCAAAACAGAAGTAAGTGAAGGTGGTCAGAAGACCTTGACCTCAAGCTGCCAGTGGCCTGTCTATTGAGACACACTCTCTCACTTACACAAACACACACAGACACAAAACACACGCTCACACCACACCGTGCAGTCTACCCCATACATCAAGAATGCATTAGTCAGCAGAGCTATTGTTCCAAGTAACCCGCTGCAGATGGCCTGACAGAATGTTATGTAACACATAAATAATAATATTGAGCGTAGACACTAAAGCTTTAATCTGAAAACTGGTAACAACATCAAAGACAGTGAATTGCTTGAGGGCAAAGTTATAGTAAATTGTTAGATTTTTATAACATGCTATTTCATGCATTGCATGAGGGGGCTGGTTTGTTTATATATACATGGCGTTCTGGTTGCATTGTATTGCATTTTAAAAGATGTTTCATAATTAGCCGCTCTATAATCCAATGGGTAAAAACCTCAAAGGGAATTCAGTCTTACCTCGTTGTCTGTGCTATATTCAAAGGTGAGGTTGCGAGGGATGGAGGTCATGGCTTTGGGCAAGTTGAAGCTGGGGTCTGCCACCTGGTCTGGCACAATGTAGGTGCAGTTGAGAGCGAAGTCCACTTCCTTCCACCCGCTCATGTCTCCAGGTGTGCTATCCAGTGTCATTTCCGACGATATACAGTATACTACACTTGATAGATTCAAGCTTTAAGTTTGGTTGAAGTTGCTTTGGTATGGGAGTACTTTGGTTTAGCTGGGGAAGCTAACTTGCCTTAGGTACAGTGGTTAAAGCTCAAGATCTGGAAAGAGAAATGTGGATAGAGAACAAGCTTTTAGTGCTTTAGAAGCAGAACTTTTAATTCCCCCCCCCCCAAAAAAAAAAAAAATTTAAGCAAAACACATCTTATTATGTGAAATCAATTTGTGTAACCTGCTGTTTTAAATGAGGCCTTTTCACTTCTCAGTTATGCAGGAATGTAATTAGATGTTCAGGTATCCAAAACCACATCTGAGACCACCATAGTTTTCTGAGACTCAGTTGTTAGTCATTCATGATTCAGTCAGCTACTTCCATTCACGAAGAACCACATTCATTGATACTGTTCCTGGCCAACATCTCAACAATCCCCTTTTCATTTAACCAGCCAACAGGTCAGCCTGACATCTTATGCTTACTCTTATTCGCATCCATCTTCAAACATTATTCTTACAGGAAACACCCCCCATCAAGTAAAAAAGAACAAGCTGTGACTTACTTTTACACATTCATTCAAAGGCTGGATCCTCATTTCTTTGGCTATGTCATCCCCTAACTGTTTCTCCGATCAGCCTTCTCCTCTATGGACTCTCTCCTGCCTCTCAAGTCCTTCTTTACTTCTTCAAAGATTCAAATAGTTCCTTAGGTTATCCACTCGGCTGCGGCCACTCACCAGAAACTCATGTGCCGGGCTTGCGCCAAGCTTTTTTAGCTCCGCAACCCGGCCAATCACAAGCCACTACGGTCACGTGACTGAGCCATCAGACACCCAACTGTTGGTTTCGGACAACAACATCAGTGACGTTGCACACTTGGATACCAAGTGGCTGTTGTGATGAATGCTTACACATACACACACATTCACACACGTCCACGCACACAGAAAGAAGACATCTTAATGAATGAATAAAGGAAGAGCAGATGGCTGGCCTGTTGCCACTGAAAAACACACTCGTAGACTTTTGCTTGGTTTGGCACTTAATGAGCAATCTGCTGCCACCGTATCGCCTTGACCTACATCCCACTTTAGAACATCTTCAACTGAGGACCCCCCCTCCCCGCATTGGGATCTCTGCCGCACAAACATATATGCAGAAAAACACACGTCAGAAGTTAAAGAGCACAACCTGAAACCAAGTTTTGATTTTTATTAAATATGGAAAATTTTTCACAGATACCCAATTCTCATATATGGCATATCAGGTAAATCACTACTTCCTGTCTTTTTCAAATACCGAGTTGCAGAAAATAGTTGTGGCTTTAGGCGCTATTTGTTCATTCACACATACAGATATAGGGCAGGTCAACCGAGCTTACAGGAAAGAGACTTAGACACCTGTCTGGCGAGCGTTCTCTTTACTTTCAGACGCACAGTGGTCTAGTTTGTGTGACACAAAACTCCAGCTCAAGTCACCTTGACCCAGAGTTCTGTCTGCATATGCAGGACAGGACAGGAGAGAGGAGATAAAACAGTTTCTATGGAGAGTAAAGATTAGGTGACTCTTCTTCAAGTGGACATATGGCCTACTTAGATTTCATAATACCAATTTCATAGAACCCATATGTCTGCATGGGATTTTGTCAGTTATATCACAAATGGAAAATTTTCTGTGACACTTTTTTTGAAATTCATGAAGCATAAAACCATGAAAAAGTTACTAATTTATTGACACAGGTTTATTATTGTCATTACAGTATGTACCAAATATGATATAATGTCCACTAAACTAAATGTTGACAATGACAACGACAAAACCGGACTCAATTCAGGAGATCCCTGGTGCCGAAAAAGTTTCTGATTTATTTTTTTTGGGCAACCCGCTCCCCAAAACACTAAAGAAAACCTGAAAAAATAACTTTAAAAGTATAATAAAGTAAATATAAAAGAACATTCGTTAAGATGACAATGAGTAGCAAATTGCACAAACATATCACGAACAGGATAATGTCTATGTACAGATTAATTTTCAATGGTATCAATTTAAAAATGAATAAATACATTAAAAACTGAAAGATAAAGTTTCATATGCAGCTGTATATATATCTTTTAAACCATAGAGCCTACGTTTGTGTTGACCATTCCCCCCTCCTCTCCCCTTTTTCTTTCTTAACTTGGCCGGTGAAATAGTAAATTGGCTGCCATATGGCAAGACTGCTATTCCAGGAGTGCAGCTTGACTGCCCAGTGTGGCGTGGGGGTTAGTGGTGGTAGACCGTGTCTGTAAGTGTGTGTGGCAAAGAGGAAGAAGGGAGGGGAGATAAGGATTTAGGCTCTTTCACTGGCCCGCGCCTATGCTGGGCTAATTTCTCTAATTTGCAGACAGTCTGGGCTCAGGCTCAGGGCTCAAAGGCTAAAGACCCGGCACTCCATAATAGCAGGCCAGCCGACTCATCACACTCATGGACACACATTGCATCCAGGACATCAGAAGATTTAGATGTACTTTTTCCAGTGAGGGAAACCTCACTTGAGGGTCAGAAGGAACTGGGCCTATAGCATGAAGAGGGAGGTAGAGAGAGAACCAGACAAGACCAAAAGGATAAGTGGAAGAAAAACCCGAGGTCAGCTTTATTCAAGCTGCCTTGGACGGAGACAATCAGACCAAATGATGCGACCTGAAACATGATAAGTGGCACCTGGGTGTTTTGTAATAGTCTGGTCTCGGTGGACACCTGTTGCAATGTAACGGTCTAATTCTGCAGCGCTCTAGTGTTTATAACGCTGCAGAGAAAGCAGCCACCTGCTCGGACAGTTTATGGTGACGTATCTGTTCTCCCACTTTTACTAAAAGAAACCAAACATTTACTCACCAATACATATTTTCCTGCAACGTTTATCGGCCCAGCTCCTCTCACCACGGATTATGTATTACTAGCATGTATTACTCAAGCGTACGTTTACCTACTTCAAAGTTTCACACGGTTTTAAACAGACTACAAGACCATGAAAATTATGAAAATGTTTAAAATCCTTTTTTACATGAACAACTTGTTTTATATTATATACACATTAAAAAACGCACACACATTAGTTAAACATACGCACACCAAAAACAACCATATGAGGTGCTCCAAGTCCTTTTTGCACATAATAACAAAATAAATAATATTTAGGCAAAAAAATTTATTTTGCCAAGATCGAGACTGATTCTTCATTTTCCAAACTGATACATACGCTTGATTTCATTGACAAAAAAAGTCTTGTGTGAAATCTAGCAGATCATGGAAACTCTGCCAGGTATTCTATGTAAGTGATATTTTGTCAAGGCCTTTGTTTCTACAACATATAGATTAATAGTTTTGTTCCATTGCAATAAAAGGGCTTAAAAATGGTTATTGTAAATTGCCATAGAGTCCTCTGAAGAGAGTATACTTTGGTATGCAGAGGAGTTTGACAGTAAACGGAGGCCTCCAAAGTCTGAAATTTCTTTGATGATGATACAATCTAACCTTGGGGTGAATTTGCTTGTATTTCCACTTGTAAAAAGATTGTGGCATTGTGTTAACATACGCGTGAATGCTTCAGACCAGCAAACTGCCAAAAACATTTGTTGTTATAGTGGTGGCCGTACTTGCTAACTTACTGCCAAAGCAATTTCATTTCATGGAATCATTACGAACTTCTTTGGAGACGGAGTAGAAGGCGTGGCAAGTGTTACGCAATAGCGCAGCTTTAACAAAACGAAGAGCAATATCAGTCCTGATTTGTCACAAAGCATCTTTTATTTAGAGTTTGTGTAAAAGGGGAATGCTTTAGTGACTTTTAACTGACTTGTCTAATGCATCGATTCCTTGTACGGCTTTACTACTTGTACAGAGGAAAGAAAACTCAGTGTCAGATTGGACTGCCTTATCTGCCTCAATGTGTCATCAAGAGACATCAAGAGAAACTTTGACTCACATGGTGTGCCACCAACTTAGTGGATCAACGAGCTCAACAGTGTTTGGCGCTATCAGTTGTAGTTCAGTCATTTTCTTTTTACTTAGAATGAAAGTGGAAACAATCCATCAGCTGCTTGGCTATGAGTCAAGATCAGTTTCTGCAGTGGGTTCATGCCACACCTCGAATCTTAGGGACAGATAATGTTTACAGGTACTCTGTATCCTTATTTCTCGGTGCCCTCAATTCTTCTTATTCTTTTGGTATTTTTGGTACTTCCCTCCCTTGGTGTTTTTTATTCCTGAGCTGCTGTAAACAGTAAACAGCCATGCTTTAGAGGATTACTTGTCTGTTAATGCATTCTTACTGTTTCCCTGTAACTGTTGTCCTTGATAACAGAGTGATGACTGATGGGAAGAAGCCATAGAAACAACACACTTCACACATAGAGGGTGGGGTGTGGGGGCTGTTTACTTGGTCTGGAGAGCTTAGTTTTCGTATCCCTTTAACCAGAAGGATTATCCCCACTAGCTCAACGTTAAATATGTAAGATTACATTATATTTTTAATCACTAACATGCACAGGCAATTGTTTTCCTGGAAGCGTCTTTGTTTGTGTGGTTTTGCTAAATGGACAGAGGTCTCTGGTTGTAGGAAGTCCCATTGTTACCACTGTGTAATAGTTTCGATGAGGCTTTGTTTTGACAGGGGACTACAGAAAATGTTGCTTGTGTATATATACATATAGCTACATCCATCTCCTTATACTGTACAGCCCATTTAAACAGAAGTCCATCCATTTAATATTTAGCAAACCGATATCTTTGTCCGTATAAATCCAAACTCGTCAGACCTGTTATGTTTCAAGAGCCACTATCTTCCATGGAAATGCCTTTGCGTGGCGAAGATAAGCAAATAACAGACTAAAATCCCTCTGAGGCTTATGGAAGAAATCAGGTTTACATATGGGTGAAATTTAATATCTTAAATCCACAGGTCAGGAGATCAACACAAATTTGAAATGCAAAAACTGTTTTAGCACATTTTGATGTGCAATCTTTGTTATTGTGTTATCAAAGTATCCATTGATATCAAACGAGGGTTAAAAATGCTAAAGGCAGGCGCACGCTGTCATTTCCTCCATCTCTCTGAAGGCTAGTGACAAGTGTTTGCAAGTGTTTCGTTCCACATTTCTCTGTTTTCTTTCTTTGATCATCATTTAATCTGGTGAAAGTGCGTTCAATTCCTTGGAAACATGGAAAGACAATCAAATTAAATTGCATGGGTAACAGGAAAGAATAAAAAATATGAAAAATCTGTGTGAAAAATCTTCCTTTTAATGAAGTGTGCACGGTACATTATTACAGTTTTCATCTGCAAGCATGACTGTTATTAGCTGATTACGACTGCATCATTCAGCAGATGTGTTGCAATGCAAAAATCTGCTCCTGGCACTGGCTTTATAAACTTTTTGTGGTTGCATCTTTCCTTTTTTGCAAAGCAATTAATTAATGACTCAATGTTGCAGTGAAAACTGGCAGCATAGCATACGACAGGAAATTTCAAATCATTGCACACCCTCAGCCATCCTGCAAATCTGCATGTGCAGTTTATGTAGTAGAAATCAGTATAGATTCAGCATGGTGACTTTTTATTGATGAGGACTCTGACACGTTTTTTTAGCCTGTAGCATTTCACTTTATCCGTACAAGGTTAAGACGAAGTGAGAGCACTTTCTCACACTTTCTCACAAGCAACTTTAGTATACGCCAGAGTTTCTCAGAGGTTTTCTGAGACAGACCAAAATAACCCATCGCATTTTCACACCTCTTCTGGGTTGCATGCCATCACAGAAGAGGAAGGAAAGAGACGGACGAGCCAGAGGCCTCAGCAAGCAACATCTTTATCTGCAACATCATCATCAGTCTGTTTACGTGCTCAGTAACTTTGCACCATACGAGGGGACTTTTTTTTTTTTTGTTACCATGTTTCTAATTTAATCTAAGAGAAAATTCTATCTACAATTAGAAATATATACCGTGTTGTTTCTCTTTAGTCACCTACATTACTGATTAACTGATTATACGTAAACATTGACCTGGTAATGACAAAAAGACATGCTTGTGCTAATTTTATTACAGTTGCTAATGTTTAAAGGTGTTGGTTGTTTAAATATATAAACTCAGTGTTCGGTCAGTGTCACTACCACAAACAATTGTGGCTTATTTGTTTTCTTAGCATTGACGTCCATCGTGTCGTACTGTAGCAGTCGCTTCTTCTTGTTTTTCAGAAAATATATTTAACAATACAACTTTTCGCTTCTCACATTCATCAAATCTCAAAGGAAATATCTGCTTTTAAAAACGCATTGAATCAAAGGATGTAGGCGCCATGTATCTGTGAGTTGATGCAGTGATTCTCTCAGTTTAGACATGTGAATGTTCGCACTTACAGTACAGCAGTTAGTAGGAGCAGAAGGGGAACATGTGAATGGTGCGACATCTCACCGGTTGGGGACATTTGCATATTATTTGCAACAATTCACAACTCTTGTTAAACAAATGTATTCACCGTGTTTGATTGTGCTTTGCATCACTGAGCTGTGTCGACTTTTATAACTGAGCCGATTATTCATACAATGTTCGTTTTATCAGATCGTCTTAGGTCACACTGCAATTCCTGGTGAGAAAGTGTGAAAGAGACAAACGAATGTGACAACCTAGGCCCACGACAAAAAACCGACGCAGTGCATTTCATTTCCCTGTTGATACTTGGCGTCCAGCATGCAGCTGCACACGTTAGCAGGACACATTATCGCTTTAACTCCTGACTTGCTCTAATAGGAGCTCTCTTTCGCCATTTTTTTTTTTTTTGATATATTGAGAAACACAGTTTTGCAATAGTTAAACCTGTGGGATGATTTTCTGCTTCAGAGAAAAAACATGACAATCCTTTGACAAAATAGGACACGACATACCAGAAATCGTGGACTATTACACCACACGCCACCCTGCTTGACAGAATGAGTAACATTACTGTTGTTGCTGGTAAGACTGGCACACCTTTACATAAAGGTGGTAGTAGGTTTTGTTTTTTCAAACAAAGACTAAAGTAGCGTAAAAACTTCTAAGTAAAAAGGCACATTGCTTTGTGAAAGGATTGAACCAGCCCTCGTTATATTTTGCTAGGGAAGTAGGTGCAGTTTATGACACAGAAAGAAAACAGAGTTTATGGCATTATAATAAATTTGAAAGTCAATATTTGGCCTGAACTTTCTTACGCAAGCTTTCTCGTAGGGATTTTTCTCCAGGCTTCTTTTACGGCATTCAAAGCTCTTCCTTGGGTGGTGGCTGCCTTTTGTTACACACTCTCTCAGCATGATCGCACACTGCTTCAATAATATTGACGTCTGGGATCTGAGGAGGCCAGTTTATGACCGATAGTGTTCTACTGTGCATTGTTCTATCGAGGTATGCTTATCCTGCATTAGCAGTTTGCTTGGGATCATTCTCCTGATAAAAATAATGAAAAATGGCGACATCACGTAGCGGATTGAAATCTGATGATACTTTTGCACATTCGTAATTCCATTAATTTTGGCAAAACTCCCAACACCACTGGTTAAAAGGCACCCCCAACAATTTCTATTTGAATTTGTATTGAATCTTTATTTTGAACATCAAAATAGTATAACCAACAACAGAGAAAAGAGAGACTAACAAACAAAGCAAAGCAAAACAAAAACAGAGCATTAATAATTATAAATAACTCACATGTTCAGAACGGAGTAGGAAGAAGCATAAGCTTATTTGATCCCACCCCCTTTCTACTATTTAGTAACTAATAGTCTACACTTTTTCTTCCTGTTTATGCCCTGTCCATCATAAATTCTTCATTACAATTTGTTACATGGATTTTTATTTATTTGTTTGTTTTTTATAACCCCAGTAACAAATTTACAGATACATATACTTATATAAACATACTTGTGCACCCACACACATATATACACATCCCTATTGTGAAAATAGTGGGTGAGAACATACGATCAGAGCCCTACCCTCCTCCCTGCACCGCTTTTTAAACTGAGTCATGCTGGGACATTTCTTCAGTTCTTCACTTATTCTGTTCCACAGCTTCACTCCACACACAGAGATGAAAAAACTTGTGAGTGTTGTACGGATACAGGGATGTTTTCATTTTAATTCCCCCCTCAAATTGTATCTATGTTCTCTTTTAGAAAACAATTTTAGAATATTATCAGGAAGTAGGTTGTGATAGAGCCTCCACTGTGTTTTACAGAATGCTGTTGACACTCACTGTTGTGCCTCTCTCTTGACCTCCTCTGTACATATTGATTACAGTTTGAACAAAATATTTAAAATTTGGATTCATCACACTATGAGCCCTGTTGTCACTGATTTTCAGTCCAGTTCTTGTGTAATTTGCAATACTTCAGCTTTTTCTCTCTATTCCTTAAGAATGGCTTCTTAACAGTCTACTGCTCAGAACAAGTCTGATGAGGATTTATTGGAATAGTAGATGACTCAATGGAACGTTAACTGTCATTTGATGGATTGTTTAGACTTCTGGGCCCAAATACAGACTGGTCGGAGGGAGTAAATAAACAAAAAAAATTAAACTTTATTTTGGTGTTGGTGAAAACCAACGGGAAGAAAACAAAGCTCATAAAGCTAAAAAGCTGATCCACAAGAGAAAACTCATGACAAAGCGACATGATGAAGTATTTAGGGGAGATAAAGGCAATAAATGCACACAAGGTAATTGGGGAAATGGGAAACACCAGGGGAACACAGCTGAAGGGGAAACAAAACTATGAGACGAGAGACTATCAAAATAAAACAGGTAGTAACTAAACACATGAATCTGTGACACCGAAACGCAGACTTAACAGATAGGGGGAACACTATGGGGCGGGAAGACTGAAACTCTGGGAATTAACGAAAGACAACTATAATATAAATTACAAAAGAAAACACAATGTTCACTGAGAAGAGCATAAAGCAGGAAATAAATCTAGAATGTGAAACTCAAAATGACAAAAATAAAGAACAAACTAATCAAAAATATATTATATACATAATGTTGTACCAATGAACCAGGGTTAAAATCCCAAGTTTATGACAAGGACATGACCTTCAGATACTGTTCATCTGCTATAGATAGTTTTGTTTATTTTTTTTAGAGCTGGCACTTCTTCTTTTGTCATTGTTTATCCAGTTTCCTCAATTTTATTTTAAGGCCACATTACCCACCATGCTAAAATATGCCATGGT
Organism: Neolamprologus brichardi; assembly: GCF_056152115.1. Taxonomy (NCBI): domain Eukaryota; kingdom Metazoa; phylum Chordata; class Actinopteri; order Cichliformes; family Cichlidae; genus Neolamprologus; species Neolamprologus brichardi. The sequence goes on along the minus strand of NC_142124.1, from coordinate 10,901,172 downwards.
TTCAGCGAATAGCTCTCAGGGAATCACCTTGCTGGTGTAAAAATGCTATTTTATGCCTGTGAAACTTATTTTTGGCATTTATTGTGAATGCAACTAAAAAAGAGATAAATTACAAGTATTTAAGTGTGACTTTAAAATTGGATTTTTGCTAAGTTGTCTGTTATATATTGTAGACAAAAACACTAGCACTGTTTTACACTTTTGGACTAAGTGTAAACTAAGTATAAAGTATGAGACTCTCAAGTCAGGACCTCAAAATTTGGTACTACTGACTAACTATTAAAGTAAAACGCATTAGTTATTTTCCCTGCTATCGTGTGATGTAAAAAGTCAACATTATATATAAACATTGTATATCTGGTATAATAAGTCTAACCAGTGTCAACAGATGTTAGTTGTGCATTGTGGCTAATTTGCGATTTATAATGCTTCCATAATCCGTCTATGCCACTTAATCACCAGCAAGTGGTTCCTCTCAATCTGCTACTTTCTGTACTAAACAGACACTGCTAGCCTAAGACCCTAATTATTGCTAACTCTAGTCAGTACATGCAGTTATTATTTAGCAACAAAAGTAGAGTGGGGTGGGGTAGGCTATAGAGGATATTAGGAGACTAAGAGATGTTGTGATTGGAGAATCGGGATAATAAAGGGGTGATGTTAAGGGTGTAGCAAAGTCTGCACGCTTTTGGCTTGTTGTCAACAGGTGGGCCCGTGTACTAGGGATCCCTCCCCCAGCTCACAGCCCACCAGCTCAGGAGAAAGACTTTAGCCAAGATCTGTCTGGCAGACAGAGAAGGGGATTTCAGCACCAAATCCATTGGATCAATAAAAATGTCTGCTAATTAGGCGAGCCATGAAAGGAGGGGCAACTGGATGAGAGTAAATAGAGAGAGGGCAAAGAAAAGAAAAGCACCCAGGGCTACCTCAGAAGTCCAGACAGATGAGGAAACTCTTCAGACAGGAGTGCCCTCTAAATCAGGTACACAAGCTGACACACAGTCTTGCTTCGAGAGCAAATCTCACGTAGTCTTATGAGGAATAGGGCTTGCCCTCTTTCCCCCCCTCCGTCACTACTTTTATCACTCTCTTGCGCAGTCAGAGGCAACCCTCTCATGCAATGGTGATCAGTTTCTCTGACCCCAATCCCCTCTCTTCCGCCTCCCACCTTTTCTTTGCCCTCCTCCTTTTCCCTGCCCCTCCTCCTTCCTTCCTTCCTTCATCATCACTTTGACCTAAATCTCCACATTTAATCTTCTTCTTCTTGTCTTTTGGAATACAATCAACCCCTTAATTGTCTTAATCTCACTGGTCTTTTATTGTCCCGAGGCATCATGCGTACTGCAGGACAAAAACATTAACCACAGATCAATACTTGGCATCCGGCCACATAAACCACCACGGTCTTCGATCGATAATCACTAACTTAATGTCGGACTGCACTGCACAACAGCTTAATTAACATATAAAAGATGGTGGGGTGTATCGGGTTTGTTGTCTGTCGAAGCAAATATAACAAGCTCATATTTTAAAAGCGAGGCGATGGGATTACGTTAGTCAGAAATAGGAAATGTTTTTAGTAAAGTTCATCACTAAGATCATACTGTTATTGTTTTCTATGAATGTGGAGTTGAATGATAAACTACTGGAAAAGAGGTATATATTTCACTGTGGAGTGTTAAAAAAAACACTGTTTGTGGATCAGTGGATTAAATATATCTTGAAGGCAGAAACACAACTCACTGGCTGTAAACACCCACTGCAAATCTTCCCCAAGCCGCTTTATTTTTATCTTCTCTAAATAGAGACAAAAATAGTTGCATTGTCAGTTTCTAATAAGAGAAGCTTATGGACTGGCACTTTCAGTTATATTTTAACATGGTTTTAGAGCTTGAGCCAAACATATTAGCTTCCCAGCATTGGTAAGCCCAGGATCAAGCTAAGGTTAGGATGTGATTTGTATATGATTTTGAAATGACAACGCCAATGTTAATCAACATATTCAGAACAATAACAGATTATGCCTGTCAGCAGATGCACTCTGCACCATCTGTTAAGGAGCAGCGCATGGAGAGAATGATGATGTTCACTTCTGTGTTATGTGTACATATGTCTGTTTTTTGTGTTTTAGGTTGCTTGTTTTTTATTTGTTATATATATATATATATATATATATATATATATATATATATATATATATATATATATATATATATGTATGTATGTATGTGTGTATATATATATATATACATATGTACATATATATGTGTGTGTGTGTGTGAATTTTTACGCTCTAGTATTTCAAGATGTAACGACAGCATATGACTTCTCAATACATGCATTTCTCACTCCTCTTACGTCTCAATTTTTTGGCCCATATGTGTGTGTGTGTGTGTGTGTGTGTGTGTGTGTGTGTGTGTGTGTGTAATATTTGCACATGCCTATTTATCGCCATTCTATTTTTCCCTTCAAACAACAACAGGTCAGCGCTTCCCTCCTCCTCTCCTTTCCTCTGTCTCAGTGGGTGAGTCTGGGCCTCTGTTGCAGTCAGACGACACTGTCCGACTCTGCTCTGCTGTAATCTGACATGGCTAATCTCATCTCTCTGTCTTCGGGACTGGCAAACTACCTGGGTCTCTCCAGCCAATTAGAGCCCATCTGCACAGCACACACCATGCAGGCCAGGCTGAAGCCAGCCTCTGTAGGGGACCAGCCAGTCTAGTCAGGCTGCTGAAGGGCTCAGTGGTGGCTAAGGCTGTCTGGTCTGGGCCCAAAATATCTGCTTCCATAACCGCCCATCTGCCTGTCGCTTGGCCTGGTACACTTTCATCCCCTGCCGCCCCCAAAATTTGTGATACTCTCCAGGCCTGCTGCCAATTAAAGCACTTATTGCCATACAGTTGTTAGGCAGTTGCCAAAGCAGTGATTTAGGCTAAGTGGCCTACTGTTATGCCAAAGTTTGTTCTTTTTCATTATACCTATTGAACAGCATTGGCACAGAAAAAGGTTATTAATTAGTATAAATATTTAAACAAATGATACAAACTATTAGAAGATTAGCCCACTCTCAGTCACTGACTTATCCATGTATGGTATGATATATCATCTTATTGTTTCCTAAACTTGGTTTTATTATTATTATTTGTAATGGAAATTATTTTTAATGAAAATGTTAATTATACATACATTTTTAACGACTTGCAGAGTGGTAAATAAAACGTAACAAGCCTTCTAACAGCTTGGTTTCTCATCAAGCCGGTCTCACTTAATCACCTTAGCTAAATTAGTTTGAAATTAGCCTTCTTTCTGACTCCCCGTTCTCCATCTTTCCCCTCCTTTCCTCCCCAGTCGTTTTCACAGCTTTGTGGATTAGACAGATTACCCGTCTGAAACTCTGTTTTTGTTTCTTTTTTTTCTCTTTCTCCCTCTGTCTCTGTTCCAGTCCTTCTATCTTTCCCGACGTTCATCCAGAATGCACATTAGTGTATAACACAACAAGCAGAGTCATTTAAAAGTAAACACTGTTTACCTTTTGCCCTATACTGGACCAGGGCCCAGTCTCTCGGAAACAACTGAAGTAAATGCGAGATCAGAAATGACTGTCAGATGGATATACAGCATAAAAGTCCACGATGCTGTTTTATCATTGACGGTAATACGGGAATACAGCAACGCATACTGCATACGTAACCTTGTGATTCTCACGGGACAACAGTCTGTTGCCTTATGACTGCATTATTACTAATGGGAAAACTGAAAATGAAATTAAACAAGGCGTGCTTTTTAATTGAGTTACATAAATTTAAAGGGAAAGAATGCCACGCCTGTTTGCAAGGAAACAATTAAATTGGTCAATCAATAAATGAGGAGTCATCAATGACTGATATGAGTCACATGTCAACAACAGGCTTGATCTTGTCAAATGTCAAACCTGTTGACTTGCTGCTGATTGCAAAAAAACAAAACAACAAGCACACAAACCCCAAATCTGGACGGGTCATCTATAGGTACTTGTAGGCATGTAGGCAACATTTCTACTGCTTTTTGTTAAATTAAACTACATTTAAACTAAATTAAACTAATTAATTAATTATATAAAAAAATTGAAGATGATTAGAGTAGCCTGCATTAAATGCAGCTAGGGCTTTGAGTGATTATTACTTTTGAATCCTAAATAGCAGGAAGCACTGCTTTTATCACAGTTATTCATTTGTATTTGTATTCGTGTCTTCCCTAGATTTCAGTGAAAAGGTTCCTTTCTCTGCTTAGGATACCTTTGTGCATGTTGACGTGCAACAAGTCAAATACGTTTGGTACAAACTGCGTAAATTTCGATCGCCGGTAGCCTACAGCTGTGCATGTGCTGCCACTTGCCGTGTGACACATCATTTCCTGCGTCAAAAAGCAGATCAGGCCCTTTGCGCAAACCAGAGCAGGGTATAGGTGAAGGGTGTCATGCTTTCACTTTCACATTCAAACTCCATTGATTAACTCGAGAGGCTGCATTCGGTTAAACGATTAAAAAAGAAAGAAAGGAAGAGAAAGGCGCCCCAAGTAGCTTTGCAGAAGAAAGACGACAGACACCCTCGAGCTCCTCGCCATGGCGTTTAAGTACCCGGTAGCCCGAAGAGACGACAGTAAGGTCAGTGTCAAAGTTCTGCGGCGTGCTTTTTTCTCTTGGTCTGTTTGTCATTCGACGAAATGCTGTGGTGTAAGCCCACGAGCAGGAAAAGCGATACCAGGAAGAGAAAATGCACGTATGCGTGGAGGGACAGAAAGGCAAATGGCGAATGGTCGAGGAAGCAAAAACAAAACTTTACTGTGTGTAAAGTCCGAAAAGTGAAATATTCTGTTGCTTTATTTTGTCATTTCTCGTATTAGCCGGTGCATTGGAGGTAAAGTAACGCCCACGTGATTGAAAAAAAAAAAACGTGCCTGGGGCCGTGGGTGGAAATTGGCTATCGGCTAAATCTGCACATCTCTTAGGAGAATTTTTTTTTTTTGTACACGCTCCCTGCCAAATAAATAAAGGCAAATACAAACTAGTTCTTGTTCATAATGGCCATTCATTTAGCTCCAAGTACCAAAGTGGCGTTGCATGTTTAGTGAATCATGCAAACGTTGCTTTTAAAGCCACATTGCACTCAATTATAATTCCATATCGATTTAAGTTAGTGATACTTTAATACAAGAAAGGTCGTGCCAAACGCTACCAAATGTTTACTTTTGACACACAAAACGTCCCCAGCTTCCCTAGCTGCATTTACAGCCCTAAGTATGTCTTCATTGTGCTTAAAAGTAAAAGTGAAGCCAAAGTAGATCCTGCAGAGCATGCAGCTGACTTGCAGTGGCATTCAATCATTAAACTCAAGTGAACATAGGCTGTATGTACAGGGGTAGAACACCAAGAGATATGCATGGCCTGGTACAGCAGTTGCAAGCAAACGTCCGAAATGAAATGATAACATCTATCAGATGAACGGTGCACTAGCAAAGATGAACAGAGGTGACAGTAGCCAAAAACGGACAGCCTCTAGTAAAATTAGATGAAGCGCTGTGGCTGAATATGTTTGGAAATTGCTTAGTTACTGGTGACTAAATAAATAAAATACTGCACCTATAAAATTTTCACGTTTATACTTTACAATGGTGAGTTATGACATCTATGTCTAGTCATGCATGCATGCATACATGACTAGACATGTATGCATGCATGCATTGATGGTTCAAAGCTAAACTGAATGTGATACAAATTTGTTTCGTGTGGGTTTTTGAGTATAAATAAAAACTGACGGGTCCCTGTAGTATTTGAAAATTTACCACTCTATAAGCCACAAATGTTTAAAATGACCAGCCGATCCATACCTGTGCCGACGTAAAGGTTGTCTCTAATCTTAGGATGTCTCGCACTGCCTCAGGGATCATTCTAAGGTTTATGAGATGTAGGTTTACTACTGTGTTTCACCCGATCTCAACTGGCATGAAGGCACGAAGGCAGATAGTGAAAAAGCCAGTCAGACTGTCTTTCCAGGAGGACATTAGCTTGGTTGCATTCAGTCAACACTCAGTAAAGAAAGATAGAAAGAAAGGCATGCTGAAAGAAGGAGAGACAGAAAGATGAGCAGAGTGGGCCAATAAAGGTGCCTAAATGTTAATGTGGTGAGGATTAACCAGTTCTTTGTTGTATGCTAATTTTTCTCAGACTTAAGTCTCGCACTAACAGTACGGCATTCGAGAACGTGAAAAATGTCTGTACTTGAAACATCCATCCTAAGTAAAACATTTCACACTGGTTGATCTCAGGCAACTGGTGGTGAATTCGTATTGTTAAAATAAACTATGAGTAGGTAGGTTATGGACAAGAGCTGTTTTGCAATGTCACATTTAGAGTTTGGTCAAATTTCCCTCTTAATTCTTAGGAACCAGTCAGTGGGAGTACATCCCACATACAGAGTCCATGTAACAATCTGATGCCACATGTCTCTGTTGTGTAATGTGAGATGCCAAGAAAAGAGATGGCTTGTGACTGAAGTGAAAAAATGTGGTTTTGCATCCTGCTATCGATGTCCTGTCATAGATTTGGACCGGGGTTTGCTGTAGATGTTAAGAAATATATATAATACCACCACAACGATACTCTAAACTATTTTAAAAGCTTAGTGTGCCACATGTATCTTGTGTAACGTTAAATTAAAACTACCTAAAAATAACTAACAATGGATTTCAGTATATACATTTGTATAGAAAATTTGTATAAAATGATTCCAATCTACGGTGACATGGGTTTTTTCTAATGTCCTTGATGTGTGCCATAAACTGGTACTGAAATGAGTTTTTCACCACAAGTCAAAGGCGATGTGGACAACGGGCTGTGCTTTCAGGTCGAAGTGGAAAATGTGACGGGCCTTATTTCTTTGAAGCGTTAATAGTTGTTTTTCATTGACAGAAAACTACTGGAACATTAATTTTTATTTGGATTAGTGGAAATGGGCACATTATGGAAATGCGTATGTGTGGGTGTTTGTGGTTTAAGAGAACTTGCAGTAACTCCAGTCTGCTCACTGGTGCATCAAGGTCGGCCTATCAAAAGTGCTTGGAGTAGTAATCCAAATTCCAGTGCTGATAAGCATCAAGTTGACGAGCCAAAAATTTCTGATACCGTTGACAGTTATGAAGTATGATGCTCTGCATTTCCAGAGAAAAATGCTTTTCAAAGGAAGTATCAATGAGACAATCCTTTCTGTCAAGAAAATCGGGTTTGAATGCCAAAGATGAGACGCGCTCTTTGTTTATGTGTTTGTATGTTTGTTCCGGCTTATTCCTGTTTGTTCATGTTTAGCTTCTCTGTGCATCTTTGCAACAGGTGGATGATTACCATGGAACTAAAATCGGTGATCCATATGCATGGCTGGAAGACCCTGATGGTGCAGAAACAATGGTACATGATGATTTTTTTATTTTTCTTTTTGAAGAATGCTACTGTTGGTTCTTCACCCAAAAAAACCATCTGCATTTCATCCCTTGTCATGTCGTTTTTGTTACGCAGGCCTTTGTTGAAGAGCAGAACAAACTCACTATGCCGTACCTGGAGCAGTGCGCCATCCGGGCACAGTTTCATCAGCGGCTCACTGAGGTCTATAATTATCCCAAGTACAGTTGCCCTTACAAAAGGGGGAAGAGGTAATAGCTGAATTTTAATTAACGGTTATCAGCATTTATACTGAAAGCGACAAGCTTGAATTGCAGGACTTAAGTCAACAACAACAACAATGCTTTCCTTCACTGTAGTTTCTTGTCTCTTTTCAGATATTTCTACTCTCACAACAAAGGGCTTCAGAACCAGGATGTGCTGTATGTGCAGGACTCTCTCGATGCACCTGCAACTGTATTCTTTGATCCTAATAAGCTTTCTGAAGATGGAACTGTGGCACTGAAAAGTTAGCCAAATTGCAGAACTTGTTATCGATCACAGACATACAGGCAACAGAGATGGAATGATGCTAAATTTGCACTGCTAACTTCTTTTCTTTTTCATCTCCTTCTCCATTTAGTGGGGCGACTGTCAGAAGAGTGTGAATTTTTTGCTTATGGTTTGAGTAGCAGTGGCTCAGACTGGGTAACGGTGCATTTCATGAAGGCCGATGACCTCAGCCCACTGGCTGACGTTCTGGAAAGGGTTAAATTCAGCTGCTTGGCCTGGACTCATGATGCAAAGGGCATCTTTTATAACTGTTACCCACGCCAGGAAGGAAAAACTGATGGTTAGGAAGAGATATTGTGCAAATAAACTTACGCTGCGCAGAAACAACACATTTAACTAATCTAGTTTGAAACGTATTTAGTATTTAACTACTTTGTATTTTGCTGAAGGCACTGAGACCACCAGCAACATGAATCAGAAGCTCTACTACCATGTTATTGGCACCAACCAGTCAGAAGACATTCTGGTAGCAGAGTTCCCTGATCATCCCAAGTGGCACAGTGCAGTGACCGTAAGTCTATAGCTTTCTTGAATCATTAGTGCTCTACCCGGGGAGGCTCGAGCAGATGTGTTACCCTTATTGAGTTGGGGTCTGCTAATGGTTCGTTCCTGTTTTAAAAGGAAGAAACCCATTAGGCCATTGCAGTGCTTACTCTAAGGAGTTGACACTCTGGTCAAAAAAGAGAAGAATTTGATTGCTACTGAAATTAAATTAGTTTTCTGCAAACTACATGAACCTAATATTGCAAATTGCATTGGATCATAGCATCTTTTGTCCATTTTGGTATTTTAAAATGATTAAAGACCCAACTGTTTTATATGAGTGCGCCTTTTTAGGGGATTCTAAGAGCAAAGATTATACTTTTATGGCAAAGCCTACATTGGCATTTTCACGTCAGCTGCTTCTCAAATTCTCTTTCCCCTCCCTGTGTTGACTTTAAAAAAAATCCTCTTCCCAGATATCAGATGACGGCAGATATGCTGTTTTGTCGATCACTGAAGGCTGTGAGCCTGTCAACCAGCTGTGGTACTGCGACCTAAAGCAGCTCCCCGATGGCATAAAAGGTCTGTGTTAAATACTCATAAACGCAATAACTCATGAGTCTTATGGAGATGTAAGATCACAGGTATATAGTTGGTATTCTTATTGCATCACAGTGCAAAATGCTAATCTGGCCATGACAGGTAAATTTAGGTTCATGGTAGTAAGTTTCCTCCCAGCTTTACCTCATTAGCCAGTATTAATTTGTGAATTGCCACAAATTGGGAGTTATTTTGTTGGAGGATAGCGTCTAAAGTGGCATGAAAAAGTTTTTGAAATGTGTCAGACTTGTATGTAGCATGCAAAGAACATTAAAAATGATGACCCCAAACGAACAACTCATCTTTCATGAGAAGTGTTCATGAAGCAATATGGACTGCAGCATGACTCAGTGTCAACATATATAGCCTCTAAGTAGCCGTTGCTTGGGCAGTTTTGTGAAAAATACGCCAGCTTTGTCATTAAGACGTGTCAACGCAGACACGAACTGATGCCTGTGACTCAACCATTAGTGAAGTAAATGTTGAGATTTCAAAATTCAAAATGTGGCCTGTTTTAAGTTGAGGAAAAGAAATCCTCCCACACAGAAGTTATGAAACCTTCTACTGCAAGCCTGCTATGAGAACTTGTTATTGTTTTTTACAAGCCACTGCAAATGAGGGTTTATAAGCTAATACTAGTTCCTAATACTCACTGCTAGTGATAAATATCACTTTTGGGGTTTTTGTCATTTTATTTATCTACTTCTGCAGGTCTGCTGCCGTGGGTCAAACTTGTGGACAACTTTGATGCTCAGTACTCTTATGTTACCAATGAGGGAACTGTGTTTACTTTCCGCTCCAACTTGGATGCGCCTCGATACTGTCTCATCAACATAGACATCGAGAAACCAGACAGACAGCACTGGACTACCCTCATACCACAGCATGATAAAGATGTCCTGGGTGAGATAAAATGGAAATGTCATTAAAGCATACTGTAGTAGAGAGTGAATTATGTAGTGGCATGTAGTCTTAGTACATTTCTTTTGTGGAGAACTATCTGCAATGCAGTGTCTGAGAGTTAATAAAAGCAAATTTGCTGCTAAACGCATGAGCATCTGAAACTCCAACAGTCCTTAGAAATGTGTGAAGGGTTTATTCATAGAACTGTACTTCCACAATTCATCTCTTAAAATCTTGCAAAATAGTTTTAAGCCGAATTTCTGTCCTGATGTTTCGATGACGGTCCAGCCACAACAATCGGGAACTTGCATGTCTGTCTGTGGTTCAAAACCTTCGTCAGAGGGAACTCTGCTCAAAAAGTGAAACTCTGTCCATAAGCACTTTGTGTTGTAATTTTTTTTTTCTTTGTTCGTGTCACTTGAATGACCGTAATTGTACTTGGAGATGAATGAAACATACACAAATGTCCATGTTACCTTTGAGAAGTGCGAACAACACGTCACAACATTTTACTTGTGGTAAAAACAGCTGTATAGCTCTTGGCGCACTGGGAAACTACACATGTTAAAGAAAGAGAAAAGAGGAACATAGTTGAAATTTGAACTTGGGCAATACTGGACTGATAAAAATAATAATGTAAATTCTATATTGTTAAAAGAAATTTAAATCACATTTTATGAAGGGCTTACAGTGTTGTATTAAACAACATAATGTTTCAGTTACTGTTGGCAGCTATTGAGTTAAACTGGCCTTAAATACCTTTATAACTAATTCAGGTATTATTAAGAGCAATGAAATTTTCATAAACTGACTATTCAGGGTTTTTTTTTAAAATAATATGTTACTAAATGAAACCAGTAATACTTTTTTACTAGTGCAAGTTATTTCCTAACTAATTACTGGCAATGGTATTGTTTTTTTTTTTCTTCTTGGTTTCTTTTTTCTTTTTTTTCTTTAAATATTCTTAAATTGCTTTTTTTGCTTGGTGTTGCTTGGGTAAAGTAACACACACTTGTTGCCATGGTGTCAAACATCAAAAAATGCCATTCACATTAAGGATTGATGGTTTCATTTGATAGTATCTAGTCACTCAGGTTCACCAACCTGTTCAAGAAAAAACTGACTGCTCTCCTCTGTAATTTTCTAAGCTGATAAATCGTTGTGGTCTCTGTTGCATTCCAGTTTAACTACATGCCCAACATCACAGTTTTGTTATTACCAGAAACGCTCCCAAATGTAGCCTAATTGTGATCCTTGTACTTTGTATAGTATAATAGCGCTAGGATTAAATATAAAGTCACCGTTTCAACATTTAACATTTTGTCCTGAAAAGGACAACACTTTGAGGCAAAATGCCGTGCATGGAACTGTAGTTATCGTATATAATGTACGTAGATACTACCACAACTATCTTAACATCTGTAGGCTGTTGGGACTTTATTAGGTAGAGAACATGGATTTATAGTTTATTCCTGCAGTTATTCTGCCCTTTGCACATGTAGTTATGCATTAATTACAAAACTTAACTTAAAAACTATTTTATATATTCATGTTGAAAAGTGTTTATACCTTATACTTGAGTAATCATGAGACTACTCCTTATTGCTGAGATCATTGTCGGGAATCGACAGGAGGAGGAAGTATAAATAGTGTGATCTAGAAAGGAAGACAAAGACAGAAATTCAGTGCCGCTTGGATACATTGTTTTTGACAACTCCCCCCTCCCCAAAGACATTTTGCATTACTTCCTCCTTTATTTTCCTGCAGGCTTTGTGTCATGTGTGAACCAGCACCACCTGTTGGTCAACTATGTCCATGATGTGAAGGATATCCTGCAAGTATGCGAGTTGTCTACAGGCCGGCTTGTCAGAGACCTGCCGCTGGATGTGGGCACTGTGGCCGGAGTGAGCTGCAAGAAGAAACACTCTGAGTTCTTCTACAAGTTTACCTCCTTTACTACACCAGGCAATTCCAGTTTTTATATACTTGAGTTTTTCCATGAGTATGAACCACATGAAATACACTTCTTATTCCATGCAAAAATATACAAATATTATTGCAATTACTTCTCCAAAAACTCAATAAAGTAACTGTATGTGACCAAGGCAGATATTTAACAGATTAAATGCTTTCTGATGTGCAGCTGTTTGCTATTGTTATTACAACAGAGGATTAATTGCAACATAAAATACTCCTATAATTAGCCTATTTTACTAAAGTTGCAGATCATGTCTTTTGAAATGGAATTAGTTTGCATGATATAATCAGAATTTCTTAATAAAATGACCATATATTTAACTATTTAAATGCAACCAGTCACACTGGAAATCTAACTTTGATTTCTATTATGCTGTATCCAGGTATCATTTACCACTGTGACCTGAGTAAGCCAAACCCAGAACCCAAAGTCTTCAGAGAGGTGGAGGTAAAGGGTATCAAACATGAAGACATTGAGACCAGACAGGTAATATCACTCTTTCTGGTCATCTGCTTAATTTCAGTAGAACATACTGTAATGTTGTGTATTTAACAGTACTTTTAATATTCAGAGTGATGATGTTGCTGCTTTAGAAATTTGACTTTGGGATCTAGCTTTTATTTCATGCTATTTACATGACCCCACGCTTTATCATTTTATACAAAGAGCTATTTTAATGCTTCTTTTGAGATATGAAAATGCAAGTTAATGACTTACTGACAGTAGTAAATTGTGAATTGCACAGACAAATAAAAGCCTTTGAGTTTGCAATCGGTGCTAGTTGGCCAACACAAGAACCAAAGAACTGACTCTGGCACCTTATCTGTAAAATCTAATAAGAGACAACAACAAAAAAAGCAGAAATGGGAAACTTCACACAGGAAATGTACATTCAACTTAGAGCAGTGTGAAAAATTTAGAAAAAAAAAGAAACCATTGATGGACTAAATAAGGACGGGGGCTGAATGACTACAGAAAATGACTGCAGCTAAAAAAAAAAGAGTATTTAGGCCTGCGAAGAAGAATCCCAGCATAGCAGGAGTCTAGAAACCCTTGAAAAATTAAGTTTCTTACTCAACGTTTTATAGTCACAGTGAACTATAAGACTTGTTCTATTGACTATAAGTCACCTATGTTGACTAATATACAGCAGGAGCTGGGAGAGGAGATTGGAATTGCTGAAGTCGTGCCACAAAGATCCTGGAGAAAAGTTTTATGAATAGATGACGTGAAGTCAGCCTCTGGCAAAGTGATTAAAATTACAGGAAATGAACGTGATCCAAACCATCCGACGTCATCGGTAACATAATATTGTTAGTTGTACGGCTGCTTGTAGAAATGGTTCACTCATCTTTATAGACGAGGGAGCAGTTACCAAGTTTAAGCCGTAGTTAGGATCTATTTGTTCCTGCTGAAAAGTTAATTAAAGATGGAGCAACTATCATGGGGCTATTGAAGGGATTTAAAAGCTTTTCCTTACAGAATACAAAGCATTTCAACACGTCAGCGGATCATGGACTCAATATAGGCATTTCAGAGCTAAGCAGATATATCCCACTCATTTTACATGTGACAGTACATGGATGTACTCTTTGGTGTTGTATTAAAGAAGCGTGTCTGCATATTTAGTGTCTCTGAGGCCTAAATGTCCCCATTACTTTATTTGTATTGATTTCTAAACATTTGTCATTTTGAGGCATAGTTGTTATGAATTGTCACGTCTACTGTTTGAATACACATGATGCAGAATTAGCAGAATTCTGTTCACCATGGTTGAGGAAGTCGCAAATAACATATCAAAAAGAAAAGAAGCTGTTGGTTGACACATGTCAGATCAAATAATACATTTTTCTCTACGTACCAGGTGTTCTATGCAAGTAAAGATGGAACCAAGATCCCTATGTTCTTAGTACATGCCAAGACCATTCAGAAAGATGAGAGTAATCCGGTTTTACTTTATGGATATGGAGGCTTTGAGAACTCCATACAACCATACTTTAAGTAAGTACGACTGTGCTGTCAAAGCTGTCTTCTTTTAATGTACTTTTCCTAGTACTTCAGAGCAGTGTGATCAATGATGGTAGGTACTATAATAGTGGAAAAACAAGGTTAAATACAATAACCCATAATGATGGTCCTGCAAAATAACCCCAGTGCTCTTAAACTGAATAAACCCTGATTCATTCATTGATAATTTAACAGTCAAACTTCATCTTTTTTGTAAGCTGGAGATTTTAAATTAATAAGAAGACAAGACACCCTCTCAGTTCAAGGTTTTTGCCCATCTGGACATGATTTCTATTATTCTGTCTTGTCATTTGTTATTTAACAAAAATTAAGCCAAAATACAGAAATTTTATGTGGAAAACTTTATGATTCAGTTTGCACAACAACTTTTACCAGGAACAACTTGAAGTCTAACCTTTCTGTATGACTTTATCAGTGTCTCACATCATTGTGGAGGAATTTTGCCTTACGCACAACTCCGAAAAGGTCCTAGCATATGAGGCTATACAGGCACAGCATTTCAGTCAGGTTTCTTCATGTAGATTTGCTGGTGCTCTTGAGGTCAGAAGGGTCGTGCCATACATTGTTCAGAGAAATTGCAATAAAAATTCCATAGTTAAATTTCAGACTCAACAAGGCCTCAGTTAGCCAATTAAATATTAAAGCTCGTGATATTACGATTAGAAAGAGAATGGAAAAGCAGAGATTGTTTAGAAGACACAGATCAATCATCCAAAGGTGATTTTGAAAGCCTTTGTATGTGCATTTTGGCCTTACCTTTGTTAGATAAATAATGACAGGGTGTAATGTCATTTGTTGTTGTTCATTTACCTAATTTTATAACCTAAGGGCCAGATGATTTTATTATGTCCTGATAAGGAAAACCTTAGAATTTGAAGAGGTTGTATTTTTTTATTTTTATGACTGTATTACATCCATCAGTGAGCTTTTATTACACCTGGTTGGATTCATCTCTGGAGGAAAGAGTACTGATGAGGTTGGATTCTCTGTAAATGACTGGGTGTGGATGTATGCATTAGTATTTCCTGAGAAACGCTCTGTGTATTCAGTGCTAATGAAAAAGAAACTGCTTAGATATGTGTACTGTTGTAAACATCTAAATAAACCGCATTGTGAACTTAAGTGTCACACTGCCAATAACTCTACTTCTGCATTTTGTTTTCTAAATACCACGCTTGTTACGTGGGATAAGCTTGTGATTTTGTGAAGGCCTTTCTAGAAGAAAGTGTTGGTTTTTTTTAGCAGTATTTTGACACCACTTTCTAAATGAATGGGGAAATGGTGCTAACTTGAATGTCAGTGATATAAAAACAGCACGACTAATTAAATATAATAGGAATAATCAAAAATCTCCAAAAAGAAGCTTAAAAAAACTTGGTGTCCTTGTCATGTAACTTTGTATAATCCTTTACAACTTCATGAAAGACTCAGTCTGGAGTGCTGACACGATCAGTGTCACCAGAGCAGTGAACTAATGGCATACTAATGCATATTATGCATATAGTTAGCAAAGACAATGAACTTGCTATGATAGGGAGATATGTTTCTCATCATATAATTGAAACTGTTGTGTATTCAGCAGTCTATTTATTATTTTCTAGTTCGAGGGTTGATTGGCTCTTCAGGGGCAGGGATGGGACCAATGCTACCTTTCTCTTTAAATGTTTTTCCTATAAACATCTAGTCAGTATTCTGTAAGTGCAATGTGCTCTTATAATATTTCTGTCTTTATTCTCTCTTGTATGTGGTCAGTGTTGCTTCTCTGCTGTTTGTGAAACACCTCGGAGGCGTGCTAGCAGTGGCTAACATCAGAGGCGGTGGCGAGTATGGCCTCACCTGGCACAAAGGTGCAAAAAGACATGGCGTTTCTAAGTAGTATGTAAGCAAGTAATTGTGTGTTTTTTAATTTTTTTTACGGAATTGACACGACTACTTCTGCTGTGTATTGTTTGTAGCTGGCAGTTTGGCGAACAAGCAGAACTGCTTTGATGACTTCCAGTGTGCAGCACAGTACCTGATCCAGGAGAAGTACACTAAAGCAAGCCTCATTGCTATCAATGGAGCCTCTAATGGAGGGCTGCTAGTGGGTAAGTACAGGATCAACTGTGTGTGTCTGTGCTTTATGTTTTTTAGTGGGATAGCTGCTGAAAAGGCCAGAGGGAGTTTTAAAAGTATACCTGGGAAACCATTATGCAACAGTCCACTGCCTGCACGTTCAGATCGGGAAGCTGTGTGAACCTTGCTCGTTATTTTTATAGCTGAAATTAGCCAATGGAACTGTACCTCTACTTCCTCCCCAATTTACCAGATGAGCTCCCTCTTCTCTGTGATTTAACCCATGAGACCAGTAACAGTCCAGTACAGCTTCATGTTTTCACATTTATTACTAATGCCACAAAAAAAAAAAAAGGGGGGGGGGGGCAAAAACACTATGATATTGGCTTCAGCTGCATCCACTTCAGTGCTTCGTGTTCTTTTATAGTACTTCTTTGTCATAATTGCTAATGTCAAGTTCATCTAACAGTAGTTAGCTGCTTAGCTTCAATTAATTTCGCTATTAAACACCACATTAGACAGTGCTTAGTCACATCATTTACCAAAGGCTGGCTGCCATATGGCATCGCACAAATCCAACTAATGCCTGCTTCCCTGGTGTGTAAATAGCCATTTAGAAGTGACTGTGTCCTACAGTGTGAAGTAATTGAGATGCATGTGTGTTTGTAAGCAAACGGAATGTGCAGTACTAATTCTGAGTCTACACACAGCGGCATGCATGATTCAACGTCCAGACCTGTTTGGCTGTGTTGTAGCTGAAGTGGGCGTTATGGATATGCTGAAATTCCACAAATTCACCATCGGCCACGCTTGGACAACTGATTACGGCTGTTCTGACAATCCGGAGCAGTTCAAGTGGCTCATCAAGTATGGAAAAACACACACTGAACAAACCGCTAAAGTACACATCCATAATATGTATGTATATGTGCATACTTATGTCTCCACTGCAATGACTGATCGCAATATTTAAAAACTAGCAAAAAAAAAATCGACAGTCGGTTGGGAGAACTAACTTCTGAGTATGTAATACTTAAGCTGAGTGACATCTTAATATAATGTGCCAAAGCAGGTTTTTTTCTGAAAGTGAGGTGTACTTGTACATATTATTATTACATGTCAGAATACAGAGACGATGATGGTTTTTGTTTCATTCCCATGCTTCAAATGGCCACAGCAAGACTTTTGATGTCTTTTGAAGTCTTTAAATGCAACGTGACACTAAATGTCTTGGTGGCCTACTGCCTGATAAACCTTAACACTGTTCTTGACCACACAGACTTTGAAAACCACAGCACATGTCCACAACAAAGCCTTAAATTCACAGAAATAAACTGTATATCACAATACAGAGCAAGTTGGAGTAAGAAAAGTCAGGTACACAGGTTAAAATAAGTATATAGATAACCAACCTAACCAAGTAAAATGTACCAAAGTTTAAAGTATCACTTTCTATAATTGTGATCATTACTGTTCCTTTGATTAGTTTAAATATTTTTAGAATTACAAATATGAGTATAAGTGTGAAAACAGCAGTAAATGGTAACATCGAGCTGCGTTGTCTGAATTTGAACCAGGTTTCAGTAAAGTTGGTTGAGTGAGATTCACTGTATGTTCTCATCCAAATGGCACTTTTGCTTTCCATGATTTTTGTTTTCTCTTGTCTATCACCAAAAAACTTTTTAAGGGAGACTTTTGTTTTAATGATGGATTTTTGTTTTGATAAAGCGTTTGATGTTTTTTGTTAATCAACAGATGGGTCTTCTGATAGCTCCCGTTTTGTGTGTTTCTTATTCTGACTCACGACTGAAGAATCTCCGCATGTTGTTGTGAATTCACGTCAGGTCTTGTTTTCAGTAATCTGAAAGTCGAGTCGCAGTGCTGCACCTGCCTGCATAACCTGAAAGATCACAGCCGAACAACTGAATAACAAATGAAAGTTTTCAAATGTCTCTTATGATCTTTGTTCTCTCTGTTAAGAGACTCCCCTCACGTTTTCCTTCCTTTTGATCTTTGTCATCCTCTCTTTAGGTATTCTCCTGTGCATAATTTGCCGTACCCACCTTACTCAGGCCCTCCCTACCCTGCTGTCCTGCTTCTGACAGCAGATCATGACGACCGTGTGGTGCCTTTGCACACGCTGAAGTTCTGTGCTACCTTGCAGTATGGGGTTGGCAGCAGCTCTGTGCAGCGTCAGCCTCTGATGGTCAGGGTGGACACCCGTAGTGGGCACGGTGCAGGGAAACCTACTGCCAAGGCCATCTTGGAGGACACGCACATCATGTCCTTTATTGCTGAGACACTAGGCCTTAAATGGAGGGAATGATGAGAACATGACAGTAAAAGGGAGGTAAAACATATATTCAGCAATCGAGGCTTTTCTTAGGGATGAATGATTTCTACTTTTATACTTTGGTATGCATACTCTTGAATAAAAATAAGAATACATCTATTTAAACAAAGTCCTGCTACAACTAAAGCAATGAATTAGAGAAGTGTAAGAAATAAATTTTTAAAACTTTTTTTAAAATACACTGTAACTTTGTGAATGACTTGAATTGGATCGAAGCACTTTCAATAAAACCTTTACTGCATTATAATCCATGGTGTCTGTTAAATCTTAATATTGTCTTCTACAATAGATCTAATGAGAAAGGACATGTAAGTCATAATGAAAGAGCAGCTCAAAAGTCTTTAACTGTATAATAAAAGTGAAATAGTGTAAACATAATGTTTTACAATTATTGGAATTTTTTTTTTAACCAAAACAACAGAAGTACTGTTACCAAAATCATAGCAAAAGTGTCACTGTGGCATATGAACAGCTGGGAACATCTTCATGAGTAGGAAAAGCTGTAAAACTTGAGAAAATACAATTAAAAAGCCCCACATCTTTTGTTCTCAGTCACCTCTGATCTAAAGGGTTGTCACTTTTCAGTAGTTATTACTTTATGGTGCAGTTCTTTCATCTACCACCAAGTAGCAGTATGGGACTGCAAAAACTCACTTCAACCACTTCTAACGCCTCTTGGTCAAAGGCTAGATGGGTATCAGTGCATTAAGCTGCTTTTTTGATAGGATTTGTAGAATTAAAAATTTAAAAAACAACTAGCAAGATGAAATCCACTAAATCACTTTTTTATTTATTTATTTATTTTTATGCTGATTACTCTGGCTGGAGATTGAATCAAATTGCTGGTGAATAAAGACGGGCATGATGCATCTCTAAACACAGTAAAAAAAACCAAACCAATACACAAGCATGAGGACAAATGGTAATGAACTTGTAAGGGGAGAGGGAGGTGCTAGAAATGTGTGGAAGCCTTTAAAGTATTTGCACAAAAGTTGAGAGATGGAGAGCGATGATAGACGGAGACA
The DNA here is from genome assembly GCF_056152115.1 of Neolamprologus brichardi. Taxonomy (NCBI): domain Eukaryota; kingdom Metazoa; phylum Chordata; class Actinopteri; order Cichliformes; family Cichlidae; genus Neolamprologus; species Neolamprologus brichardi. The sequence continues at coordinate 10,881,766 of NC_142124.1, read as the reverse complement.
GTGAGTGGCAACAGAGAACTGCAGACTGACTGAAAGTGCACTTATGCGAGTCTCGGCGGGTAGTGAGACATATGGGTGTTTAAACTGTCATAAAGAGAGATGGAAGCTCTCCGGCAGCTAACCACAGAGAGTGAGCGAAGTTGTCTGTTCGGTCACTCAGAGTTTAATCTCGGCTCAGTGGGAAGTTCTGATTTCGTCAGACTGAACCCTGGGCCTTATCTAAGTACCTCTCGGTGGAGAGATACGGTGGGAAAAGGAGAGGGGGAGCAGAGAAGGGAGCAGGAGGAGGATTTGCAGACAATGACTCTGCCACAGGGGCAAAGTGGATGAATGTAGCTAGGAAAGACAAAGGCAGTAATAAGCTGGACATATGAGAGACGGAGTGAGGGGTTTAAGATCACACAGCAAAGAGGCTGTGATGCTCTTCTCTCAGGAGTGTCCCTCAGGACCGGACAAGCTTTTGCTGCTTCATTTCTCTCATTCACCCACCCGTCACCTCTTGAGCTCCCTCTTCCTTCTCACTGTACTCACATTCACACATGTACAAGCGCACACAGCCTTCACATCTCATTTTCTCTGGAGAAACGCAAGCTTTTACCAACAAATGCCTCATCGCCTCACAGCTTCTCTCCTTCCCCCCCCCCCCCCCCCCCCCCCCCCCCCCCCGTCTCACACACTCGCAGGTCCCTGCTCTGTCCTCCATTTGTTTACTTTACTCCCTCCATAATGCAGGGATTAATTTCTCAAAGCCGATTTGAGCTGCGGCACGCTTCAGCAAAGAGCGGAGAGCAGAACTTTTGTGCTGGGGGAAGTTTCCCCTTCACACTAGCTTAGAGGTGGACTGCTCTCCCCTTTATGCCGCTTGCTTTAATCTTCACACGGAGCGGTGAGAGTGAGGGATAGAGGGAGGACAAGAAGGGGAGAGGGCTCTCAACACGCAGCTGGGAATCACTAATGTCTTTACAGAGGTGTTGTCTGCTTTCCCATGTGCCTCTTTGAATCCTTTTGCTTCCTTTGCTATTTCTCTGGCATTTCCTCCTCTTACATTTCTGGACTAATTGTTGTTATTGGTTATGCTAAGAACTGTGGATGTTGTTTTTCACCTCATGCATGTGGACTTCTGAAGACCTTCTTTGCTCTCCCTACAGAGTACCTTGAAGTCTGCATATGCAGTATATAGCAATCATGTGGCTTTAGTGCACTACCAGGTTTTTTGTATCTGCAGTCAAGCAGTCCACAAGTAATATGAATAACATAAAAATGTCTAGCAGTGTCCATCTGTGCCTTGCTGCCACACTGACTGCATCCCTCCGATCATACATTGACCCCAGCCAGCAGGTTTGGCTTGGTACTTCTGTCGTCTCTCGCTTAAGTGGAGATGCGCTGATGAGCTGTCCCGGTGTCCCAAATCATGGTGAAGGCCAGCTGAACTTATGTAGTCCCATACTTCAAGCAGAGCTGGACCCCTTTAACTTTTGGGTTCCCTACATCCCTGAAGACGATGGGCAAGATTCCAGTGGCTTAGCTCAGTTGTTCCTGTTTTCAGTTAGGAGCATTGGAGTCTGATAATGAGCCATCGAGAGCCCCTTGTTTGCTGCTTTCACTGTTCCCACTGCATCTGTGAGCCCTGCTGGATCAGCTCTTTCTGTCAATGCTGTAGTCATTTGGCCAACACTAAGTAGTTGGCAGATTTTAGAGACACTTATGTCCTGACAGAGCACTCGGCACCTGCTCACAGCCTCTTAGTCAGGGACATTTATGATCAGGAGCCACAGGTCAGACATCCCTTCCTCGCTGTGGCTTGACCTCACAGTGCTCTGGTCATTCATAGAGGCACCACATAGAGTGGTGTTGACATCTTACCCAAGGATTTATTCAGATTGGCACAGCTTTTCTCCCAATAAAACCTTTTTCAAAGCACACAAAAGTGGGAGTGGATTTCTCTCACCCTGGTTGTTCCCAGTCATATTACATATGCTGACAGAAAAACCATGGGAGCTCTGTTCGTGCTATCACAGCTAGACAGGGCACGCGAATCAGTGGGAGTGTCTGTAGATGTTAGGCTACCCTAAAAATGGTACGCCCTACCCAAGGGAAAGTACTTCTGTTTATGCCTGTTAAGTGCTCCAAGTTAATGTATTGATTTTCAGCACTGGTGCATGTAGGGAGGCTCAGACTCCATATTACGCCATCTGTCTCCAGTGCTGTCCGACCTCCAAACATCCGTACCAAAAGAGCTAGCTCCAGCTATGATTGCCTTTGTATGCCACTGCTGTCTTATCTTGTCATGAAGGCTTAAAGAGATTTCAGTTTTTGTGCATCCTTTGTTAACTGCCTTTTGAAAGGAGTCACGCAACCAAGACCTGTCTTTGGCATCACAGTGTGATATATCGATGGTGCTGCGCATCACAGTTTGAGCCAACAGTCAAAATGTCTTTCAAAAGGCTGTCTCTGAAATATGTTGCTCTTAGCTTTACCTTAAACAGTGTTATGCATGTTATCAGCCCCACTATCTTGTCTTGTAATTAGTGAAGACACGGTGGGACCACAGCCACTTTACAACCAAGCTCCATTTTTACACCTCAAACAACTTTTCTGGGTTGAAGGTTAACTAGAAGGCCATTTTTGTTCCCCCTGGCTCAGAACAATGAAGCAGCTGAGCAATCTCTCTGCCCAGTCCTCTGTCTCATTATGTTTTGTGCACCACTAACACGAGACAGATGCAGCAACTGTTTGTCCACCTCAGAAGACTCTCATAAGCGATTTCTCTGTCAAAACAGCATTTGGCTCACTGGCTGTGTAATGCTTGCACGCAAGTATACATAACAGCAGGTGCAGAGCCTCTGCAAGACGCTCATACTCGCGCCACAGGAGCCATATTCTCGTCCACAGCTCTCCTCAGAGGGACTGCGGTAGCAGACATCTGCACAGCAGCATCTTAGGCCTCTTCGTGCCCCTTCATCCATTCGCCTCTGCACCATGTGTCTGAGTCATCCCTGAGATGATGTTTTTGTTTTTTTTTTAATGGTAAATGACCATGATGTACCCATTCCTCAGCACTATAGTTCTTCTAGTAGTATGCAGCTTTTCTTTCTGAAGTTTAATTTGAAAAGAAAGTCTGCCATAGAGGACCAAAAACTGTATTTCAATTCACTATTACTTATAAAGTTATTCAAAATAAACTTTATGCATGACTTGAGCATCGGTGTGATGGCTTTCAGATCGTGCAATCTGCATTTTGAATTTTGAAACATGATATTCATCAGTCTCTCTGAAGAATTGCTGTCCAACTCCCTGTCCCAGTCTCATTTACAGTGAATAAACAGGCAAATCTGATTGAAGATTTACTCTCAAACCGTGAGAAGCCTGATAAAACACCGACTAACACAACTCCCCCTTTGCCACCGATGCGATGTACTGTTGGGTATGTTGTTTGCATACTAAAGCATCACACTCAAGGTAATAACATTTATTATATTGTATTGCAAGGGGACAGAAAGACGATAGCAGATGATTATGCCCGGTATTTGGTTCATTTAGCAAGAGTAAAGCTGCTAAGATAGCTTGTGACCCAGAGAAGGCAGGAGTTAACTCTCAAAGGCTATTAGGATTTCATAATTTACATTATGTAGATAAGAGCCTGCAAAATATCTCATCTGCTATATTTTGTTCATTTTGTTATTGTGCCCAAATATAGAAGTCTGCTTAGAATTTATGAACTTGAAGAACTTTCAGTTTTTTTTTTTCATATTTTGTCCATAAATGTGAAAAATATTTCTTTAAATCAACCACTTATGCTCTCTGTTTTTCAGACTTGTAAAAGAGTTTTGATGAAGAAAACATCTTTAATGCAAGCTATGATAAGCCTCCAATAATGAATTATCCAAATCCCGTGTTATTGCAGCAGGAGTTCAAATCCATTTAGCACGGGTCTGCGAGACAGCATCCGGAGGAGGTGATGTTTGGTTGTGTAGGAGGTTTACAAAGCTTCAGTCAGAGATGAAACTCATTCAATCTCAGACTCCAATCCTCAGCTCCAATAAGACTTTAATATAAAAGGTATGGATTGGTACTGCAACTTTATGAGCTAAATAAAAAGATCATATTCTCTAATGTATGCCGATAGACTCTCAACGCACTGGCAGCACATTTGCACACAGTTAATATGCACATGCATGCAGTATTGTGCACACGCTGACCCTTGCATGCAGGCACTGAAACACATTCCGCCACACTCCCCCCTGCACACCCACACAGTTGCCTACAGCAATCCTACGCAGAGTTAATTTGCATTTACAATTATTTCCCATACGCTCGGTGCTGGTCGAAAGGTGGGTGTTACATGATAAAGCAGTAAGTAATATAACCTCAGTCCTCAGAGAGAGAGATTTCACAGACATGGTGTGGTAATGCTGAGAAAGTGCAAGAGAAAACCGGGAATAGAAATAGCTAGAGGATGTAACCAAAAGCTGAAGTTTATTGTAAGTTTATATGAGGTATTAACCTCATAACAAATGGATAAAGAGTAAACAAATAAGTACGAGATGTCCTTAAAGGTTAAAGAAATAAATGTGTTTTCAGGGCCTTTTTTACTTCATTCTGAAGTAATTCTTTCTTACATGAGAAATTACATTTATGGAAATAATCTTAAAGTATCTTAAAGGAAATTAAAGATGGTCAAACATTGCTGCACAGCACCACCTGGTGGACACACTTCACAACTGACTTTTAAATGAAAACAATCTGCAAGTAAAGTTTTAAGTTTTTTCTTTCTTCTTGTTGGAAGTTTGACTGTCTCTTTTCCATTCCCCAGCAAGGGCCACGACCTTAAATACGACACAAAAACATGTATTGATAACGAAGCATCGAGCTAGGCTTAAGGTTACAGCTGAGACGAGAAGGAAGGGAAAGGATGCCGTTGAACTGGTAACCTAGTGCCATTTGCTCAATAGGTCAATAGCAGATGTTGTGGAAAGAGAAGGCTCTTGCGCGCCGACTGAAACAAATCCCAGGGCATTGCTGGAGGGCAGGTGGTCGTCACACGCAGTGACACTGCTGCGGCCTTGACCTGAGAGAATATGGTTTCGATTTTCCTATTGTTGCATTGTGAACTTCGAGAGGTTAAAAGCAGTTTAAGTGACTCGGCTTTACTTTTTGAGAAGTGATAGCTAGTCTCTCTCTTTTTCAAGCTTGGCAATAATGTGGTGTGTCAATTCTAGTGCTGAAACAACAAATGAGTGAGAAGGCGAGAGATTACTTTCAAAAGTAAGGGTTGCTCAACATTGAAATTCTATAAACTGGAAATTTGAGTCTTAAATGTAACACCCTCATTTACTGTAGAATTTCACATCTATACATGATGTTTTGCTGAGTTATATTTTTATGAATTGTATTGCAAAACAAACTGATATCAAGGGTTGCATGAGAATACTGGGCAGTTTAGTGTGTCTAAACTGGTTAGTTTGCACTGTATGTATGTATACAGTATGCTTGGTTTGAAGTACAAAGGTGAAATAAGTGACTCTGAGCATGGCATGGTTGTTGTTGCCAGACGGGCTACTCTTAATATCCCAGAAACTGCTGATCTACTGAGATCTTCCCACACAGTCGTCTCTAGCGTTTACAGAAAACTCCATAATAAAATGAGCTGGGCTAAGGCTATCCAATCTAAACCTCAACATCTGACATGGAAGACAACGAGGAAAAAAATGTGCTCGTATTGGAAGTTTTTTAATAACACATTTCAATATTGCAACAGCCATCAGATTTTCTCCTAACGGGTAAAAATCATTTAAAAACTAACAAAAACAAAAGAAACTTTTTTTTTTTCCAGTTGTATATTCCAAACATCAGAGTTTCTTGGCTATTGCCCTAAAGTCAAACAAATAAAACCCTTACACAGTGAGCAGATATTATATTCAACACATTGTTCTTCAAACAAATTATAAAAATAGATTTAGCATTTTCAAATACATATATACAATATTAAACATATCGTAATGGTCACAGCAACATATTGGGGGACAGAGCGGGAAACATCTCCGGTTTCATTCATCGTGGTGAAGAGGTCCAGGCTGTTTTGTAGTCTTGTGTGTCTGTTTAAAAGGTGTATTTTTGGATACGTGTGATGCGTTTTATAGCAAAAGGAGGGACATTTTTACCAAATTTATTCCAATTAATTTTTGCACCTTCTACTGTGAATCTGTAATGCCCCGATAAATGTCTTCCCCAACCAAATGGAAAAGCCAGATTGCTGTACACAGGGAATTCTGGGAGTTAACTGGAAAAAGTGCAACCATATAGTCTGATGGAGCATGATATTAACAGCAACATAAATTTAAACCTGACAATCCAATAGCAACCAAAAGGAAAAAAATATCATTGATGTTCTGTAATACTGTATCCGTACTGCAACACACACACACACACACACACACACGCACACACTGTAATGTGTATACAGCAAATCTAAACGGTAACGAACCTAAAATTAACTGTTGCAAATCCAGCGTATAGAAATACACAGATACTGTGTGCTGACAGTAAAAATCCTCCAGTGTTCCTCTCACTTCCTCTTTACAAAATAATTTGTTCAGGTACAAACTCACAGTCGAAATAAGTCAACGGATCAAAAACGAAACAAGACAACTGCTTTGCTCAAATTATTATTTTTTTAAATACTTAAGTTTAAATAAACCATCCCAACATCCTCTCTGGAGAGGTCTGTGTTGCAGTCTGTAAACATAAATAAATATGGATAAATATCTAAAATCAGACCACCTTCCAGAGATAGCCCGAGTCCTATACAGAGTAATAAACATTGTAGTGAGAGCCTTTGGAGAGGAGGATCGTGTTATCCAGATGAAATCCAGCAAACTAAAGGGAATGATTTAAGCTTTAAATGCACACAGAAAGCATGGAGAAGAAGAGAAAGATATAGGGACTAAAGCAAACGTAGTTAGGAGTAGCGAAACAGACAGCGACGTACAACAAATTCATGAACAATCAAAAACACATTTTCAACCCTTTTCTTTACAATTTCATCCTGCAGCGATTGTTTCACCATCAGTAGTACCAAACAGGATAAATGAATGCTGATATCCCTGCTGAAAGAACAGCATAATATCAACACAAATATTTTTACTTAAGTCCGTTCATGCCATGAGCAAACTTTAGATAACGTATATAGCACTACAATGAATCCTCGCCCCTCTCATTCTGCCACTTTGCGGCTTCATCCAACCTCCGGCTTCACTAACCTGAATAGCACGGTCTTCCCAACCTGCTGCTTTGAAAACGCAAGTTACATTCCAGCCATGTTTATTCTTTAGAGTATTTCTTTACCATCTGATATGAGATCAGCTTTGACCGTTCTTGATGTGATTCTGTATCTTCGTAGTAAATCAGTTCCTGTTGATGTGAAATCAGCTGTGCTAGTTCTGAGGCATTGTTTTGACCCAAGGCCAATAAAATAGTTCCCTTCATCGAGAATATCTTGGTTTTAGTGAATTTATGTTGTAAAGGGATATTTCACCCCAAATGTTCACGTGTCTTCGAGCTCTAGTTCAAAATTGCTGTGCGCGTCTCTCCCACAGATCAGAGTTCGGCTTCAGACAGAGACATTTTTAATTTGTCTTTATGCGCTGATCTAGAACCAGTAAGATGGAGCCAACGCAGGTGTTGAAGGTCAAAGTGCAGATAGAGGTCACAAAAAGTCACATGACATCACTCCTCTGCTATCCCCCCCCCCGGTTATGACATGAACACAATGTCACAACTGATTGCAGTCTTCAAGGGGGACTTGTTGAAAAGAGAAAGGAAGGAATAAAGGAAGGCATGAGGAAGTGTGGGAAGGAGGAGTAAATAGCTGAAAGATCAGCTCATCTATCTTTATGTATGGAAGAGCTCTCTCTCTCTCTCCTCGCCTCCACCCCATCATCCATCTGCACACATGTAAGGATCTGCAGCAGCATGAGACTAGGTGAGTTGACCGTTTAGACCTGCACACCACGCCCGTGCATTTGGATGACCTGGGCTCTCAGAGTCTGGATGGCAGCCAGTATCAGCTTCTGGTGCTCCAGGGAAGTGATGCCAAGGCTCAATACATCTCTGTGAACACAAGATTTACAGAGATCAGAAGATGTGGATTGATTGTTTTTAACGATGCTTCGCTTTTATGATTTTTGTTTAACAAATATGTAAGACTGAAAAGGCAGTTTTAGTCAGCTTACTTTAAAATGCAAGCCAAACCCAAGTGTTAAAAAACATGATGCAGGGGAATTCTAATCCTTTACGCTAAAAAATACACCATTACTGTATATTTGACCTAACAGTAAGGGCACCAGTTTTTGCAGAAACATTTTTCTGTAGCAATCTTTATATGAAAGAGAATGAGGCTGCACACATATGTTTTCAGGGAATACCACTTCCAGTTTCTTAAATGTATTCGTTTGCGTCTTTATATTAATTCAGCACAGACGCCCAGCTGTCTTAGATATGGCTGACGCAACTCTCTGACACACACCCCTGAGCTCAAATGGGAAAGACGTCATTTTAGATTCAGATTAAGAGATTAATCTCAGAGTTCACTGGGTCAGTTTGACACTTTGAGGCTTTTAGAAAACTGGAAAGGTCTGCTGCTTCTTAGAAATTCTTTCACTGTTAATACTCAACACTGTAAATAAGAAACTCGTGTTCTTCGTGTCAAATTATTTTGACGGTAGTCAACATGTATGGTATATAACAACTGCCATATTTAGACATATTTAAATGGAGCTAAAAAGGTTGGTGCCTTCTGTGACATCTCATTTTTTAAATATACAGTTAACATGTTTTATTATAAGTAAGTTATCTAGTAAATAAACAGCCAACTATTTGCTGAAACACAGGGTGATGTCTCCTTACCTACATATATCTTATAAACATTGATTCAGTTGCTTTTAAAGTCTTGAATATTAGCAGTTTTTTACTAGAATGAATTGGCTTCTCCCTTCATTGATCTGTGTTCTTATTCTTTTATTAAGGTACCCTTCTGTTAAAAAAATGTCATGAAAAGGTCACACAGTCAGAATTGTACAAAACTACTCACTGTACAGTCATTCGTGCCACAGACTCCAAGTAGCAGTATCCCGCAGCAGTGAAGTTGTCCTTGTATCGGCCCATGTCTACTGCATCCAGCCACTCTCCAACAGAGTTAAAAGATGGGAAGGTGGGGAGAGGCCTGTCAGCTAGTGTAATGGATGAACTCAGGGTTCTATAGTGGGGGAAATAACGATTAAGGCTTTGTAAAAGTAACTTTTTAAAAAAAAATGTATACATTCAAGGATCTACTCCAACTCATGTAGTCATGAGACTGTACCTTCGCGCCAGTGTGGAGGAACCGATACCATCAGGCGAGCGAATGCTCTTGCTGAGGGCCGAGTGGATCTGACTGAAGCTTGGCCTCTCTGTCCTCTCCTTCTGCCAACAGTCCAGCATCAGCTGATGGAGATGTGGAGGGCAGTTAACTGGAGCTGGCAGCCTGAAACCGTCCTCGATGGCCTTTATCACCTACGCACAGAAAGAGGAAATCGATAATATCAGATTAGAAATTAGTTTTGTGATTTTCCAGTACTCATGGTATAATTGGATACATTCTTAAAGAGCATGTCTGAGTGGTAGGGCAGAGTGGGAGAGGTGAACGAGGATGTAGAGAAGTTTTGTCCTACTTTCAAAGTTCAATAAGATGCTTAAAACCTTTTCCCCTTGCAGTGGACTTGCTTAGTTGCCAAGAATAGAAGTCTTACAGAACAGAACAGAAGACTGTATAGGTCACACGTGGAAAAAATAATTAAATAAAAGTACATAATGATCACACTACCTAGAATGTCCCACTGCATGGCTTAAAATCTAAAACTGACCTTGTAAGCCTGCGGAAACTGTAATACTTAGATTTCACAGAGATATCATCACCCTAATATGAGTGGAATACATTATGTTTTTGGTAATAAAAAGGCTCCAGAACTGTACAGCAGGTATGCAGAGGGGAAAAAAAGAGCCCCTGCAAATTTGTTCACAACTAACTGATGCTGTATGCAGACTGAAAGGTCAGTTAGTGGGATATCCACTGTCACTTGGAGTACTTCACATGATACTTACTGGGTATCACAATAACAGCACCTTTTCATTTCCATTAATACAATATGCGGTAGCTCTTTGGATTGGGGGAAAAAAATCAAACCAGCCAAGTTTGAAATAGCAGAAACATCAAAGCAATGAAACAAACGCTCCATTAAAAAGTCTGTGCTTTCTTAAATACTCCCCAAAAGATAAACTATCAAATTTCAGAAAATGTTTAATCTCTGCTCAGCATCATCACCAGGCCTCTGAAAACTCACTGTCTTCAAACAGCAGTACTTGAAAGCATCCTTCCAGACTCTTGATGTTCTTTACTGCTCCATCAAGCTAATGTCGCCCCCTATTAAAAATCATTCACTCAAGCACCCCGCGAGACATTTCCTTTCAGTATATCTAGGGACATGGGATATATCCTCCACCGCAACCACTCTAAGAAATACAATCTCCTGAAAGGAGGCAATAAAGTCTGAGAATAATCACAAAAATGACATCCATCAGCAGCATTAATTCCTAAAACACTCTCTTCTCTCTCTGCCTACCCGGCCACCCACTTCCCCACTCCACCATCCTCTCAGCCCCTTAAGCTTCTATCTCAGTAAAGAGCATTCATAAAATGCTTTTCAGCATTTGACATTTTCCATTTAATCAGAGCCGGTAGGTAAAGGGCACGACGGATCACAGGTGGACAGGCCGACCAACAATTCCGTTATGATATAATGTATCAATTTAAAGTGGATTAATATCCCTGGCGCTCTACAAGCTTGATCTTTGCCCTCTCAATTGGAAAGTTTGATAATATAAACCATGCTGAGATGAAACTTTCTCCAGCTTTATAAAAGGGCACTAACAAAGAGTATTAAAAAGCTACCTATTCTTGTGCTCGCTGAATAACTCATGCATATTAATTTGGGACATTCAAAAATGGAACATGCAAGTAATCGGTTGCTTTACACGTAGCTGACTGCAGAAAGTGTAGTCTTTATGATAAAATTCATTTGAAAAGGCATTAGGATGATGAAAAATAATATGTCGTGAAAAAAAGCTCTTTGCTGATAATGCCTCGAGTGTCACTGGCCTCACTAATAAGAAAAGCAGTAGCAAGGATCTGCTGTCTGTTGTCTCATATGCAGACCTGTATCCTGCTTTCAGCTATACTATAGAGGCATGACATCCTTAAAAAGGGGGGAAATATAAACCTATAAAGAGTGACAAGGAAAATAGACCCACCCACAGTGACTTTTAAAGGTTGCTAGTGGTGGCAGGGTCCTATTAACTGGACAGTCACTCCCCTCAAATAGTGCTTTACATTTCTTGAAATAAGCTGACTATTTTCTGAGAGATTTTCTACACTTAATAGCAGGGTGGCAGGCAGGGATAGGCAGTGGACACTAGAAGGGGGTCAATGCATCCTTAAGAGAAAACAGGATTGGTCATGGAGCTGATGCAGACTTAAAGAGGGGGACTTAGGCCCTGCAATAGCTCTCAGAGGTACTGTGGCTTCTCGGTTTTCTATTAATAAGATGCATGGTGGGCACAGATAGAAAATTCATTGATAAAAAAAAATTAGAGAGCGGCAAAAAAGAGAGAGGTAGGGTACAAAAGTATAGAAATTAATATTGAAATTGGAGCAAGGAATATGGAGAATTTAAATGCACACTTACATCCTGGTTGCCCATATCCCAGTAGGGTCTCTCGCCGTAGGACATGACCTCCCACATGACAATGCCAAAGCTCCAGACATCTGAGGCAGAGGAGAAACGATGGTACTGGATGGCTTCTGGAGCGGTCCACAGCACCACACTTTTCCCTCCATGCTGGCGGAGAGGAACAGGAGAGGTAAGACAAGATGTAAAAGGGTGTGGAGAGTTCACCAAAGTAAAGCTTTAATATTCTCTTTGAAAAGCTTTGAGCATATTTCCAGCAGATCAAAGGAACCGTTAGGAGATTGGGTTCACCTTGGACTGAAATCCTAAAATAACCATAGAAACACTGGATTTTTCTCCCCCTCTACCTCAAAGCCCATGTGACCTCACCTGAACTTGACATAACATATGATAATTCCCATTTGATCAGACTCATTAAGAAAATATGCCCTACATGTGTGAGTTATAAGATGTATAAGGTTGTAGAAAAAAAAGTTATCTCACCAGCGTGGTGTAGATGGCCTCTATTTTGTCCTCCTGAAGAGGTCTGAAGCCAGACACCTTGCAGCCAAGGTTGGAGTTAACCAGCACCTGCGATTTGGAAAACAGGCTGATTAGCATGTCTTACATTTGGAGGGGAAATGCTCACAGTATAAGAGCTCACTACCCTGGTGGGCAAAGCTCTTATCACACCAGGGACAATTGATTGTTTACAAGAACAGATGTTCCTGATTTTCCACAACATGACCACTGTATCTGTAGTTTGATAGACTGCCTCTTTTATGAAAGACAAAAAAACCAAACCAAACAAAACACACACACACACACACACACACACACACACACACACACACACAGTCGTGTTTTCATATCCTTGTGGGGACATCTAATTGGCATAATGCTTTCCCTAGCCGTTTACCATAACCGTAACCACCAAAAATGAAAGCCTAACTCTAACCCTAACCATAACCTAATTGTAACCCTGACACTAAAACCACATTTTGAGTCTCAAAAATGCCTTCCAACTTGTGGGGACGGGATTCGGTCCCCATAAGGGGTGTTAGTCCCCACAAAGATATGTAAACATGGTACACACACACACACACACACACACACACACCCCTAATGAAACGTGGGTGACACAATAATTTAGACAGTTTTGTCTAATTTTCAGCTTCATGTAGTCTTTCAGTAAAAAACCTACAGGTGAGTGCTTTCAAAGATGTTTGCAGACAAGAACGAATTGTAGTCTGCAAAAACTCATTACAGAACACGACATCCTGTTCATCACACCGTACCTGTCCTCTATCATCTACTCCCACCTGCTCCCCTTACCTTGTGCGCGGCGAGCCGTTTGTGGACAAAGCCCATTTCGGTGAGGTACTTCATCCCCGACGCCACTCCGGTCAGCATATCCATCAACTGCATTATACTCAACTGGCCTTCATGTTTCTGAGGTTACGGAAGGAAAAAAAGAAAGATGAAGAAGAGGTGGGAGAGAAGATTGTGAGCAGGGTGAATGGAAGGGGGAGAAAAAAAGCACATGTGCCTCTGCTTTACAATGTTGTGCTTGCTGAGCTGAAAACCTTTATTTGGAGAATAAAAACAAACAGGCCATTAATTCATATCATTATAAACCACACTGAAGTGGTTCACAGAGCAAAGGGGCACACTAACAGTTTACAGAGGCTTACAGCAGCTTTGAGCAGAAACACTCCATTTGTGCAGTTAATTATGCTATGTTTTCCTTATTACAGTAATAAGCACAAGAATTGCTGCCCTAGGACCACATTATATTAACGGTATATTTAGGACAAGTAGAACAAAAGTGTTGTTAGTGCAGCTGCTTGAAAACAGAGAGTAGTAATGAGTAATTATAGTTTAATAATGAGCATTAGCACATATATTTAAGATGAATGCACAGTAATGAAACTTACCCTAAGGAATGAATCTAAGGCTCCGTTAGACATGCACTCCACTATGATCATCATGGTGTTTCCTGGACAAAGACATGACAGAGGGCATATATGAACAATTGAAACGGGGATAAAATTGCGAAGTCAAGGAAAAAAGGGAAGCAATAGCATGATAATAGAGACATGGAGGAAAAGGGAAGGAATAAAGTGAGTCTAGTCCACTTGGCAAGCATTGTGCGAAGCCATTCTTCACTCGGTGAACTGTAGTGAAGCCTGGAGAACCTGTGCGCTGCCCTGGCTGTCTCAGCAAGTTTAACGACCCTGAAACACTCACACACGCACGCTCTTACTGTGCACAGTAGCACGCGTTCATATACACTACTCACGTGCTCACACACATACTGTGCCGAGGCCCAGATGGCAGGGATCCAGTAGTGCTATGAAGTGCACGGAGGAGGGAAATGAAAATAAAACTGCAGTTGTTGAAAGGGAGACGAAAGGAGGAGAAGATTGCGGGAGGTTGAGACAGTAAGATAAACCTTGACAGATATGTAAACAACTTTACATCTACAAACACATATTCTAGGATGGAAAGGTGGTCTGATCAGTCCTGACAGTTTATGCAGGCATAATACAAGAATGATAAATTGCCACTGTAAAATCCCCGGTTCCCAGTTTCCCAGCATTACTACGCTTTTAGGAAGCTATTTGAAAAGGTTACCAAATATGCTGTGGGAAGTGAGAGCCAGGGATGCTGCCATAATTTGCCAGCCATCATGTAATTAATGTGAGCTGGATAATGAGTCTGTGGTTGAACGGGCTGGAATGGCCGATGTATTCAGCTACAACCGTGGACCGAGTAGAATCATATTCTGTTTTAAAAGATGTCACGAATGTGGGCAAATTCCGAAGGGAAACAAAAACAAAGAAGACACACTTTGAAACATATCTAAAAGCAAAGTCTTGACCTTTGTGGCACGGTGATGTTTTAAACTTTGGCAAAACTCCATCAGTCTATATAGAGACGAGAAAACAAAGCCTAGTGAAGCAACTTGCGACGTGGGAGCAATGTCACATTCTTGTAGGAGAACAAAAAGTCATCATAACCCATTATGCAATATGTCATAGTACTGACTGAGATGAGATGGCTATGCAGTAAAAACTATTTCTTGTGGTTATCTACAAGAACAGTTGTTTGCAGTCCTGCTACCAGCTGTTCCAGGTCTCCCACACTGTGATTTTCTTTCTGCTACTGTCACTTTTTTTTGATAATGATTATAATAGGTTTAAATAGTGACTTCATTGATCACCCATTTGAGCCCATGCCTCTAAATTATGAATAGAAAGATTAGTGTAGAACAAAGGGACAATAGGTGGTATTTTGCAGGTGAGTGAGATGTATTGGGCGGATGGAAGGGGGGCTAAATAAGAATCCGGTGGGGGTGTAAGTGATGTAAAGCAGGTGATTTGTAGTCTAACGGCATGTGGGCGTGCGTGGGTGTGTGTGCAAAGATTTGTGATTTCGTGCCAAGTGAAGAGGCAGGCGAGCAGGTGTGTGTGTGTTTGTCAGTGATGGTAAAGAAAAAGTGAGCATATGGGACAGCCTTTTCGTGTGTGCGTGGTGAGGAGTGTGCACGTGGGTTTTCGATGAATGTGTGTATGTGCGCATACGATGGTGGGAGGGATTGGAGTGCATCTCAGGGCCCCGCTGGGTCTCTAGCACCAATTACTGTACCCTGCACATCTGCTGCCATCCTACTGAGCACAGAGTGTGCTGGGGCACCGTGCCCACATACACACACACACACACACACACACACACACACACACACATACAAACATCACCAAAAAGCATCGCAGCGGCAGTAACAAAAACTTCACAAACTCCTTAAAGCTTCTCCCTTCACCTGCCATTCCCATTAACCTCTACCTCATCTTCTGTGTCTCTCATGTCTCTTTCTTCAGTCTCCTCCCTTCAAGTTTTTTTTTCCCACTCTCCTTCCATTCTGTTTTCGCTCTTGGACCTCAATTGCTATCTGTCAGCAGAAAATAGACCTTGATGTAGCTCCGCTGCTGCTAGCATAAGGCATCCATCTACCCACCCTGCTTTCTCCTTTTCAAACTTTACTTCTTGTTCCATCCTCCTCTTTTGCCCTCGTAAGCGCTGACCCCTCCACGTGTGAGTCATTGAGGTAGCTGGAGTGTCTTAGCACTCCTCCCAATCCTTGTCCCTTGCTACTCCCTTTTACCCTCTCTGTATGCAATTTTAAGATGCTCAAATCCCAGTTACCCCCTTTTCATCAGCCTTATTTCCTTCAACAACTGAGCTGGTCAAACTGTAGAATTTTCCCCTGATCCTTGGATTCCTACGTTTTTTTCCACTTTATGCTTCTTTTCATCTATACCCATTTTCCTTTGTTTTCCCATTCTTTTCCCAGTGGTATCCCCTTACTACTATACTACCTTTCTGTTTCTGCTCTCTGCACAATATCCCTCTCTCCCTCCTTTCTTACCAGTGGTGATAACGCCCTCCAGCCGGATTATGTTAGAGTGGTCAAATTGCCCAAGAATGCCAGCTTCGCTAAGAAAGGAACGGCGCTGCTTGTCAGAACAACCAGCCCTTAACGTCTTTATGGCCACAGGCAGCTCTCTCTTACTGGGCAGCTTCAGGCAGCCACGGCACACCTCCCCAAAGTCACCTGTGGGGGGAGACAAACAGAGGTCGTGATCAGTGTCAACGGATGCACAGAAAGAGAGCACTGAGGGAGAAAAACATCAAAAGAATGTGAGAAGAAATGAGTAAGGGTTCGACTGAAGGGGATAGAGGGGGAAGCCAGACTTAGATGAAGAAATACTACTTCATGTTGGGAAGAAAGAGTGATGACATTGAGAGAAAAAGATGAAATACAAAGGGATCAAAGAGAGATCAAAGATGGAGTAGAGTGCAGGTGAAACACTGAAGCATCTACTAGAGGCAAATACAATAGCCACAGTACTTTAGCGCAATTTTGGCAAAGGTCTGCAAGTTCCCAAATTTGATTGAACTGGATGCCAATTCAGCCTCAAAGCAGATTCACAGAAAGTGCAAGAAGACAGAGTTGACTTTGAAAGGTTTCTAATACTTTGGCTTTCTTTTTAACACAGGACAATATATTTTATCATTTTTGTTATAATATTTGGAAAATTAATGGATTAAAATTGGTTGCCATTCATAATTTCTACTGTGCTATATACTGCTTTTGATTATATCCTCATTCCTAAAATGCACTGGCATGCTTAGCAAAATCTAAATGAAACAGAGGGAGTTATTCAACCCAATCTATTTAATATTTCATGTAGCATAAATACTACAAAGTCAACATGAGAGACGGATTTATATTTGTTTAATTAAAAAAAATATTCATTTTAAATGTAATGCCCGCAACATGTTTTTGTTCACTACTTCTTTAAACAGGAAACGCTCACTGTAGTTATGCTTCCAAAACCTCTCAAAGCAGAAATTATCCAGCAAGTTGCCTTTTCAGATATGGAAGCTCACATGTCATGTGCAATAATACTACAACAAACTAGATGCTATTTTGTTAAACCACAGTATAGCTTTCTAGTTCTCCTCAATCTTAAAGGAGCTTGGAGCTTAAAGGATAAACAATATGTGTACAATTCCATTGAGTATGTACAATGACAGTAAAGGGCTTTTCTATTCTATTCTACCCCACTCTAAAATTGCTGTGCCCACGCACCCTTTCACTGAGTGGTGAAGCCCATCATCTCTGGGATGAATAGTGGAATCTGAGATGCTTTCTTGTGTATAATCATGTACCTGTGTGCACAATTCTCTCGATCTTGATGCTCGAGTTGTCCAGCTCTTTGGCAAAAGCGTGGACAGCCTGAAGCAGGTCTTCGCAAGTCTCGGGGTCAATGTAGGTCCTCCGTGTTGGGATCTTAACTGCAGTGCACAAAAATATTTATATAGTTTTAAAACTGGTGATATAAAATGAGACATGTGTTTTCTACACTTTGTAAGACATTACATCATTTATTGTGCACATTCTTTATAACGTCTGAAGTACCCAGCAGCAACATATCCACATTAGATATAAAGAAACTCTCCCAGACTGGCTGGACCTCGCTCTCAACACAAAGCAGAGCATTTCTAAAGTCTGCATCGCTTTGTGTTCTACTGAGGCTACCATCAGTGAAAGGAATTGCTATGTCTGTCTCCTTCAAGAAAGACTTTCTCTGTGTATGATAGTTGAACATTAGACCAAAATGTTGTGTCTGGGAAGAAGGCTTTGCTCTTTGATCTCCAGCCTGAAATCAATACCAGAGTTTTACCATTGATGTTTGAAAATGCTGAAAAGATTTCTTGTATCAAACTCTACATAGCTCTATATAACTGTAGGGTTAAGGTAAATATCTCAGTTCTTAATCAGTTTTTCAAGGTTATAATAGCCAAATATAACCCATAATGCAAAGAGAGGATTTGGGGTGGGGTGGGGTGGGGTGGGGGGGGGGGGGGTGGGGGTGTCTGTCATTTTATTTAAAGGATGAAAAAAATAACATATACTTCCATTTCTTTATTCATAACTCGCCTTACTCTCCGTTTTATTTGTTGTGACCTTGCAAACTCCTGGGAGACAAAGTAAGATCAAAGGCTTTGAGTGCTCAAGTCTTACTGGGTTTCCTCCACAAGGCTTTATTCAGATCACACGGCTCTTCCACAAGGGTTTTTGTCTTTTCAAAATGTTATCGCTCTAACACACACATACTCACGCAAAATAACAGACACACACGACCAAAATACAATCTTCAGTCAGAAACTGGGACAAGCATAATAGACTTAAAAATGCTGAGGCAGAGAAACCCTAGTCACATGGTGCTTATAGTTGCCTTGCTCCTTTGCTGTAAGTTTCACACTCTAGGTTAAAAGAAACCCTCAAACTGCAATGTTGAAAATAAAAAAAACAAACCCCAAAACAAAAACTGGATGTGTTTTAATTTAGTAATTCAAAAATTACTTAATAATTTTTTCTGACATATCCACACAAATTGCCTCATTTCTTTTACCAGCATCTACAAAATCACCACTGTGAGGCTAATGAGACACAATAATTGGAAGTTTTACCTGACATTTAGAAATGAAAGGGATATCGACTCCAACTAGTTGACTGTACACAACAAAATAAACACTACTTGGTTTCTCAATGAGCCTTAGTTTTCTTTATCAGCTAACTGCCTGTTGTACTTACTGAAAACCAACGGTAAGAAAATAAACGTGCCAGCAGGTAGTCAATGATCATTAACCAGTGTATTATAGCTCTCAGCTGGATGACCTTTGACTCCTGTTACTACACTTTAAGGCTAATCTTCCAGGAAAAGGCCTGGTAGTACTCCCAAAAGCAGCACAGAGGCTCTCAAATGTGATTACAGTTTCAGATTGACCTGAGGGAAACTGTACTGGCTGCTTCAAAACAGCTTATTGATCTACCAAACACACATGTCTACTTGTGCGAACAAACACACACGCTGATATGCTTCTCTGTGTGTGTGTGTTCTTTCCTATAGTAGCTTAAATTCAAACATTCAGACACACACAAATGCACAAAACACACAGCATCTGGGTTGGAAACATGAAGCTGAGCCTTAAATCTGCATTCTATCTAAAGGCCATCAGATGGCGATACTTGTGGTTGCAATAAAGATTTCCTGTCTTACAGACGTCGATGGGAAATCAGCTGACCTCTGGGTTTATGGGCTCAGTCACGCATTTTGAGTCTATTTTGTAAATTTTGTTCATACCATGTTTCAAAATGGAGGATTATCTGTGGTATGAAACTACGCAGTCATTGGCTTACAAATTGTCATTACCCAATAAGTACGCAGTTTCACAGTCAGACCCACCCCTTCCTGCCACATCCGTTTTTTCCATCTCTAGCACAGCAAAGCTGGAAACGCTCATCTTGAAGCTTCACAGCAGGACTTCAAAACCCAGTGCGTAATGTCATGGTAGCTATGCCCATGTTTTACACAAATACAACATTACATCATACATATGCCCACATACCAGAAAAAATCTCTACTCCAGTAAGGACTTAATCTTCAATCTGCATTTGTAGTATAAACTGTTCAAGGTCAGTCTGCTTGAATGTTCTTCCATCCATCCTCTTCTGCTGATCTAATTCAGGGCTGTGAGGGGACCAGTTGTCATAGGCTGAGTACACCCTGTACAAGTCGCCTGTCTATCGCAGGTCTACTTGACTATAATCAAGGCTAACTAACAAATAGCTTTGTTTTAGTATGTCACCTTTGTAGCATTTAGCTTTTCATGTTCATCCAGCACACATGTACAGCAGTGGCTGGTTAGATTCAGGGTTCACCGAGTTCTTGCTAGGCACACTCGAAGGGAAACTGAAACATATTCAAGAAGATTTTCTTTCATTATAGACAGAAGAACACAAACTGCTTTGTGTCTTTCTCCGCTCATTTCCTTACACACCTTCTCTTGCCGTCGCTCTCTTAAGCAGAGTCAGACTATCGATGGCATTGCAAATGAGTCACGAGCCTCTTCTCCTCGCATTCATGGAATATGTGCTGAATATTTCTAGGTCACATACTCTGACATAAAACTAATATTCTGAGCAGTGTCACTTATGATGAATCTCCTTCTCTGCCAGTTCACCTCATCACACTTCATCCCTCAAACCTCTTAGTGCGCCCTTCACTCACTCACTCATTTACCCTCCTTTCCCCCTCCTTCTCCCTCTACTTTATTACTCACACGCTCATTTATTCACTTTTCGTCTCTCTTCCCCTGTCCTCACGCGTTAATATATGGTTGTAGAATGTGTTTTAAGAGTCTGGCAGGCGAACAGATGGGAGAAAAAAAAAATCATAACACCCACTACTTTGCGTGATTCCAGCTCTCGGACAAAGCAGACCTGCAGGAACGCGAAAGCATGCTGCACTGGGTTTGCATGCACGGAACGCAAAACGGACTTTTGTGTTGAATAATGAGGAAAAAATGTTTATATGGGTGTCCAAGTTTCGGAAAGAAAGGTGTGTGCGTGTGTGTGTGCCTCTGAAAAGCAGGCCAATAATGTTTCGGTGTGTTTCTGTGTTTGTGTATATTACGTGCTTGTCAGCTGTTGGCATGTCTTTGTTTGGGAAGATTTAATTCCCATTCGCATGGCTTCGGCTCATTATTCATCAGACATAGTGCTCCAAACCTCTCTAGAGGGCTCAGTATGCTGGGAGATTAAACAACGCAAATGAGCACGAGCACACGCTTGCGCACTCACACACAATTAAAAAAAAAAGGAGAGAAAGCAAACTCTGCATGCATACACACATAAATAAACTCTAAAACACACACACACAGAGCCACCACATTAGCAAAGCACTGACAGGCAAACCCGCACACAAACAGGAACAGATATGTCAAACTTGTTTCAATCTGTCACTGTCAAACAAAAAACCTATTAAGAGCTTTGTGACCAGAGGTTAAAAAAAAGAGGTATTTACAACCTTGTAAAACAACAACATTTACTGTTCTGCTTTTGAAGCACAATCTCGCTTGTTGCCTGCCTTGTTCATGAGATTTTAGCCTTTTTTTATTCTTTTTCCTCCCCTCATCTCCGGCTCTTTATCTTCCTCCTCCTCCCCCTGATTTCAATCTCTCCCCATCAAACTCAACCACGCACACACCACCTAATGGAGTGTGTCAGTGTGCTCAGAGTTGGCTAAGCATGCACTCAGAATTGCGAATCAAGGCTGCGGCGCTACTTAATGCCTCAAAAGTCATCTGTAATGCACGGGCATGTGTGTTCACATGCCATTCCCGCACTGGAATAGGAAAAGACAAAGCCTTTTTTCAGATTCCGCCTCCTGTCCCATACACTTTATACAGACACAGTGATGCTGTATAATACAATCATCACTTTTGTCACTTACATTGGAAGTAAAGTTCCTCATCTCCCTCTTGGGAAGCCTTACTGTAGCCACATTGCCTGCGAAGAAAGAGAGAGACGGTCATCAGAGAGAGTTTCTTTTTAATCCCACTTAGCAGACACAGGTAAATGGCAGAATCAGTTGCTCTTTATCTTGAGCCATGGTTATAAGTAGTAACTGCCAGGAGAGAAGAAGCAAAAATGAGAATATTGATAGAGGAGAAAGGATGTGGAGAAGCATTCATAAAGACCCCTGAAGTGTTCACTCATCAGAAAAGTCTGAGGCTCAGTGCCAATCCTGCCTATTTGCGTGTGCCACCGACTCACACCAATAGCCTTGCAATTGATACACTATTGTTGTTTCACCTTGAATAACTTTTTATCCAAGAAATGAATATATATATACACTTTGGCAACTGGACTGTCCTCATCCTTTGTCACCACAGGGGACTAAAGAGGAGCAAGCTCAATAGGATCTCACTGTTGATGGCTTCTTTCTTTTCTTTGAATGCAACACAAATGCCACGCACACTCACACTGTCAGTGACAAATTAACATTTGGCTGGCTAAGAACAAACTTACTTAGAAAAATAGAGGAAAAACAAGACTAAAGAATTACTGAGGATATAATTAACAACATCAGAAGTTTTTCTAACAACCGGTTTCCAATAAAATATAGTCTACAAATACCAAAATATAGTATAAAAGTGTGCAAAAGTCTCAAGCCTCCTCTCATTTCTTTGTATATTCATAGGAAAACTGACAATGTTGCGCTGACTTATTGGAACATGTGCAAACATACATGGAAATACAACATGAAAACCAGAAACTGAGTTTGTATAATTCAGTAATGGTAATTTCCGGGTTTTTCAATTCAGTTGTGCTTTTACTGCATTGGCAGTGTGTTTGGTTTTAATGTCATACTGAAAAATTAAGCAGATCCCAATCTGATACTTTCCAGATGGCATTGCATGGCGGATCAAAATCTGACTGTATTTTGTTTTTTTGGAGTTCATAATTCCATCAGTGTTGACGAGATCTCCAACGCCACTGGCTGGAATCGTACTTTACAGATGGCTGTTGGCACTCACTCCTGTACCTCTCTCCCGATGTCATCCATAGATTTTGTTGATGATTTTAACCAAAACGATTTATTACTCGATGAGTGCCATTGCCACTGATTTTCAGTCCAGCTTTTGTATAATTTGGTAAACCTCAGCCTTTCCTTCCTGTATTTCTCTCCTAAAAATGGTATCTTGACACTACCCATTAGACCATTTCTGATGAGGCTTCGCTAAACACTAATTCTTATACATATGACTTTCAGATACTATTCATCTGCATTAGATAGTGTTTCAGGCCTGTTCCTTCTTTTGCCCAGTTTGCTCCCTTTTTTAAGGACACACTGCAAACTATGCTAAGGTATACCAAGTTGTTTAATCAAGTGTTCAAAACCTTTTCAAAAACATTACAAGAAAGTTTCGCTCCTTGGAAGTAAAATATAAAGAAATGAGGGGTAGTTTAACATTTCTGCACAGCACATTTAAATGCTGTATATGGAATAAGAAGGTCAAGTACAAACATCTGAAAGTTTTCTTCAAGTGCCAATCTTGAGAGTGCCTTGTCCTTCAGGTCTTTAGCGTATCAGTTTAGCCTAAGCATTTTAAAAGAACAGACGTGTATGTATATCTGCATCAATAATATCAACAAGTGAACATGGAACATACTTAACGTTCTGCTGCCATGGCTAGCAAAGACTGCTGTGGCTGTTTTGACAAAGAAGTCACAACGTGTCACAGTTAAGGCCTGAGCACAGATGACACTGAGGTGTAGATTTATGTTTAAGTACAATATTATACCTGCTCAGGCAGGCATGTGTTAATGTGAACATCATAACATATCTGCACTACACAAAGAGCTGGTGCACAGCTGAGAGGGAGTATACAGAGAGCACGACAGTCGTATGTATGTGCACATGGGGATGTTAATGCGTGGCGTTTGTGCATGAGTGTGTCTGCACAAATTCATGTGGGTGCGCTTTACAGGATCCTGTTATATTGCATGTGCATGTCCCCGTGAGTTTTTATAAGGAGAGACGTGGCTGAGGGTGAGGCTGACACATCCCTCAGCCTGTGTAGCAGTTGGGTCTGAGACAAGGTCAGGACCCTGTCTGTCAAAACACACCAGCAGACACATGCACCACAACTCCTCAGGGCAGGAGATATCAGACAGGAGAGAGGAGACAAGAATTAATAGATAAGGGAGCACAGCGTAAAGGGAGCAAGGGGTGGGAATGGGAGGTAGATGAGAATGGAGGGCACCACGGTACCGAGAGAAACAAGATGCAGGAGACCAAAGGGAGGAGTGGAGGTAAGGGAGCAAATAGCGAACGTGGCAAGGGGAGAAGGGCAAAGCAGTGGAGAAATCATCGAGAGAAATGAAGGAAGTACTGCTGCGACGAAGAGGCAGAGGAAGTGACATGAAAATAAGAGGTTGCGAACAAGAGGATAATTGGGAAGAAGGTTATGCAAGGAAGTTGAAACTTGAAGAGGCACACAGTATAGCCTATAAAGTAGACTGCAGCGGAAGAAAAAGAGAGACGAAAAATATGCATCTCAGAGATTAGAAAAGTGACAGAAAAACAGCAGCTAGGACACACAGCAGGATAAATCAACCATTTAAGCCCTGTACTCATTAAATAATTGCCAGAAATTGATATATATATATATTTAAAATAGTATGCTTATTGAACCTTCTGACAAATTAAAAAATAAGAGTTAATATCAATTAGCATATATGAGTTTTAATTTTTATCATATTTGCTACATCTGGCATCTTTTTGCAATTTGTTGTTTAAAAATATACGTTCAAATTAGAGACAAAGTCTCAAAAACTCACAAAAACCCATGTGTCAAATATGATACACTAGGTATAAGGGGTTAAAGGAGTGACAACAAGCTAATAAGCATGAATACTAATGCCAAATACCAAGGAAGGATGTAGTAGGAAGTAGTAGTAGCAGGAGTAGTGGTAGGGATGCATGAAAAAGACTCATAAATTGATTTATGTGACCATTTCCCTTTCTTCTTCTGAAATGTCATATATGTGACAAAAATGAAATAGCAGATGCAAAGTAGTACTCATTGGAAGGTTGCTTCTTATTGAGTATGAATTCAATATGACTGGCCTTTACATTTTTAGTTTGATTTCAGATCTCGGTGGAGCGCAGTGGCGAGGATATAAATAAAACTGTGCTGAACCG
The DNA here is from genome assembly GCF_056152115.1 of Neolamprologus brichardi. Lineage (NCBI taxonomy): Eukaryota > Metazoa > Chordata > Actinopteri > Cichliformes > Cichlidae > Neolamprologus > Neolamprologus brichardi. The sequence continues at coordinate 10,856,883 of NC_142124.1, read as the reverse complement.
CTTCATGAAAAAGGAAAGAAATGGTTATTATGATTCTCTCGGTATGAGGAAATGAAAGGAGACAGAAATGTGGGGCTAGGGGAGCAGGGAGAAAGGGACTACAGACATGCCAGTGTACCTGGGCATCAGCTCTGTGAAGGGAGGAAGAGGAGAAAGAAGAGGAGGAGGAGGAAGGGTGGAGAAGGAGGTCGAGAGCAGCACCACGCTAGCAGGAGTTACATTGGAAGAGCCTGAGCAGACGCTGCTGGGAAGAAAACAAGGAGGGGGTGCCATTGTCAATTCTGGCTCTTTTCATGAATTTAGTCATTCAACACAACTTTGGATCCAAAACAGATTTTTCTCTAAAATCTAATCACTGGAATCTAGTGGATGCTATCAAGTCAACATACAGTACAAAAAAAAAATCATGTAATATACTTTCAATTTTTTTAAACAGACCTTGCAGTCTATTTCTAAAACTAGAATTACAAGAATTATGGACTGATTTTTAAATTTCACAACTTCAAAAGAACCAGATGGCAGAAGGAAATGTGTGGATGGTGAATGCTAAAATTTCTGGCCAAACTCTGTCACTGTCTGCTCAGCTTCTTCAAATGTTAGTTTTGGCAAGACTTCATTTCTCTTTAAGCCCTATTCATGAGCAGATATGTTCTTTGGGAGGGGGGAAAACAAACTTTTCATGTTGATTGACACTTCATTATTCACATCTGTGAAATCCTGTCAATTTAATTGAGCTATGCCAACAATTCTATTTTTCACAAATCTGCATTTTCATTTCCTAATATTATATCATATGCATGAAGTGGATGGAATTTCTGTTTCAAATGCCACACAGTTTGATGCATAACCCCCCACTGTGACCTCAGCAGAAAACAAAGTATATTTAAGACATGTTTCACAACCTTTGCAAAAACCTTAATGTAGAACCTCTAGCAAAATGACTGCATTAAGATTTTGCTGCTGTACTTAACAAATTAGTAGATTTTCCCTTTGGTTATGTGAATAGCATTAACTATGGGAGCAAAAATGTTGATTGTTCTAGTTGTATGACATATAGTTATTGCAATGAATGGGTTAAGTGAGTTTTTTTTATATAGTTTTAGAGAAAAAAATTTCTACACAATAAAAAAATAATCTAAATCAAGCAGAAAAACATAGACTTTCTCTATAAATCATATACTTCTAGCCTTTAGTACCCTGATTAACCATTTTGGCAAAACCAGTTATGTTAGCTGGAGAAGACTAAAAGAAACCAGGGCACCGATGAATGTATGCGTCTTATCCTGGCATCTGATCGATAGCCAATTAAAACCCACTCCCTTGTCATGTGTGGATAGAGTGAGTGACAGCTTGATACCTGTCAAAGTGGGGGACATGTTTAATATTTATTGATGCTATCATCTCACCTCATGTTATGGCTGGCAATAAAGCCAAAGCTCCTACAACCTTAGCATTGCAAACGAAACACCCAAGCAGCCTTATTTTAAAAGGTCCATCCTTCCATCTTGTTCTAATTATCTACTTCATCTTCATCATCACAGGGGAGCTAAAGCAGATATCACAGGCCAAGATTCTTGCCATGTTCCAGACAACTCAGAAGTCAGGACTTGTGAGTGACATTTTTCCTGAGTTAGCGCATTGTTAGCATAGTCGAGCTATTAGAGCTAAAAAACATATTCAGAGATAGAGACTAATCACTGCTCTGCGTATGACTTAATGAGTTGAAAATACAAAACAGCGGCAGCACAGATTAAAAGTTTACAGTTTTACTATTGTTTACGTTCAGTGCCGCCATCTTGGATTGATAACTCGGGGGTACGTTGTTCTGCTTCAACTTTCCGAGTGGGAGTTGAGGGGGTGTTACACAAAAAAATTCAGACTTATTCGGGGAACGCAGGGCTCCCATCAGACAGCCGTCCACGCTCACATTCACACTTACAGCCAATTTAGAATCACCAGTTGACCTGGTGTGTGTGTGTGTGTTTGGACTGTGGGAGGAAGTTGTTATGCCCAGAGGAAGAAAATGCAAACTCCACACAGAAAGCTGGAGGACGTCGAGGACTTCAGAATAGTTTGATGGGTTTTGTGTGTGCTTCTGCTTAATTTAATCAATCTCTATGGCAACTTCAAAAATCGATCAGAATTATAAAATTAGTAATAACATGCACTTTTATGCAGCAGTACATTTTTAGTTACAGTCACTCACACTTTAGGGTGAGAGCTTTAAAACAAAATAGGAGATGGATGTCATGTAAATTACACTCTTTCAACTCAGTGCCTAAATATCCTAGAATAATGCAGGTGCAGAATAATAGGTGAGAGAGCATGAATAGAATTCTAGCTGAGATATTAGGCCGGAGGACATTTACAATATGTATGGCAAAATGCATGTAAAATTAGGTAATTTTTTTTTTTTTAAAAAAAAGAGAGAACACTTTAACTTTTATCCATTAGTATAATGAGATTCACTTTATTCCACTGCTGAGTTTTGCTTTACTCGGAGCCCTGCTACCACATAAGTATCTCTCCCTTGGGGCAGATAAATAGTGTTACTCTAAAACCAACTCTCACACAAAGATAAAGACAAATATAGTTTCAACTTCATTTGTAAGTTATTACTTACAAAGGTGTTACTTTGTATCAAACACTATCTGGTGAATAATAAACAGTAAGACTGACAAAATGTCTTTATGCATAAGTAACTTCCAGACATAAAAGCACTGATCTGTTCAACACATACACTGCTGTGTTTGAGACCTTTTTTCTTAGCTTCCCCATCTCTTCCCCTTTGAATCCTACTTTTTGTTACTGTGTCACCAAGTGTCATCAGCCCTATGAAATGACCCTCATCTTTAATTTCCTGCTTCTTTCTTTCTTCTTGAACTCCTCTCCATCCTCTGTTCTTGATAACTTGTAACTCACTCATCAGACACCAAAACACACACACGCACACACACAAAGACATTCAATCAGAAGACACAGAAACACATGCTGGTGTGGCTGGTGAAGGGTAAACAATCCTTGCACTGACCAGTCAAGCCTGGGCTTCCTGGAGAATGTTTGGGCAATGCCCTGGAACTCTGGCTCTATCAAACTCTGTCAGGCACCACTGGATTCTGTGTGTGTATGTGTGTAAATGATAGGATAGAGCATCAAGGTGAGGTTTCAAAGTGAAGAAAATACAAAATACCCCCTCTTATCTCATCACGCCCCCTCCACTTTTCATCTGTTTTTATTACCACTTTATGTTAATAAGAGTTCATAATAATTTGTATGTCACTGTAAGTGACTATGACTAATGATGAACCTGTGCTTAAATAACATCTTTATAATGGTGAGACTGAGCTGCAAGAGTTTCTCAGTTCATCAGTAAATGTATTACCATAAAAGCAATCAGCAACTATTTGGAGATTTGATTGAGCCTTAAAGCAATTTTCTTGCATACGTAAATTGCAAGATAATGGGAAGCAATTCTTGGGCTTCTGGTACAAAAATGCTAAAATATTCGTTGTTTTAATAGCAACTTTTACTATTAAACTTAATCAGTAGACTGCTATAGGTTGTCCAACACAAGAGATCTGAAGACTAAGAGAATAGTCGATGCAGAAAGTTAAATACACCACACATAGTAATTCATATCAACTCACAGAAAATAAAATCACTGGTCCTGTCGCCCTCCCCTCACCTCAAACCTTTGCTGCACCAAGTTCTGCTGGAGGTTTCTCTCTGTTAAAAGGGAGTTTTCCCTTCCCACTGTCGCCAAATGCTTGCTCATAAGGGGTTGTCAAATAGTTGTTGACAACCCTTTCTCTCTGTATTATTGTAGCGTCTTTACCTTACTTGGCCTGATATGACGCTTTATAAATAAAATGGAATAATTTCTAAGAGCTGCAGGAAGAGAAGGGGTTAAGAGGAGGGAGAGACAAACCCCATGTCCATTACAGAGGCACAACTAACGCACTCTATATTAAAAGTGAAAAATGAAGTAGGTTTAAGGACCGTGCATAGCATCAAGGGCACATCCATAAATGTGAATATGTGCCATAAATGCATTTCGCTGCCAGTGTCCATCCATGCCTTTATGTGTGTGCAGTGGAACTCATTTGCATGTGTCTGTGTGAACAGGCAGATCGATGTAACTGAGACCCTCCAGCCATAGCTGTAAGCTGGCTGTCTTTGCGAACACGAACATGGTAATTGAGGCATCACACCGTTCTCCCTTTGTCTCTATGCAAAACATGAAGAGCTAGTTAATGGTCCAGCAGCGATGAACAATGGAGACCACTTGCAATGAATGCAGTGATGGAAATAAAAGAATAAGATAACCATTATTATTCACTGTGAGGCTGTGCACAAGGGCATGATGCTGCCTTCCTCAAAGCAAGAATTTATTTAAATACTTGTGTTGTGTGTGTGTCAGAGCATCTGTCTACTGAGAATAAGCACCTTGTTGAATTTTATGCTTTTTCTACTACAGTGCTGTTGTCTTCACTTGACTATGTCTGCGAATGTTTGCACATTCATTCCTATATTTTCCTTTAAAAATGTTTGACTGATATCCACCAATGTGTATGACGCTGCTGTGAATGAACAGGACCCAGTTTTTCGCCCAGCTGAATCCATCATTGCCCCGTTTGTCTGGATCTTGAATTGGTCGTGGTGTCTATAACACAGCCCCTCTTTATACACACATACAGAGAGTGTAGCTGTGGAAAAAGCCCACTTTACTTTGTATGGCTGAGAGTGCAGCTCCAGTGAAGATCAGTGTATCCATGTGTGTGTGTGTGTGTGTGTGTGTGTGTTTACGGAGAAAGAAAAGAGGATGAACAAAAGCTATACAGACAAATCTTTGCACAATGTGTTGGAAAATCTCTCTGGACAGACTGAACAGTTGAATTGCAGCCAAATGGAAGAAGAAAAAAAACATATGCGTGTATGTGTACTGTGTGGGAATAGATATTTGCCCTCTACTCATGTGCTGCATATATGATTGAGAGTACAGTAAGAGTTGCGAGTCTGTGTGTTACCGTGTAGGCGTATTTGAGGTGAGATGGTAGAATTCAGAGTTGGGCATGAGTCAAAGAGCAAAATGTTTGGAACAAGCAGAAATCCACTCGCTCCCTTTGTCTGCTCAGCTGAATAAAACATGTAACTACACGACAAGATATTAAACTTCCATATCATAAAATCATTTAATGTTTAACAGTCAAGACACTCAAGTCTGGCAAGTTATGTTAATATGTATTCGTCAGTTATTATGATTGCCTACATTGTCTTTAGTATTATACTGCAATGCATGAGCCTGTGGCACCAATGTAGTCATTGCAGGGAAATGTGCAGCAACATCTACTAATCACCTGAGGACTAAAAGTCCAATTAATTACTTAAACACCTAAGCTCACAATGCCCCCACTTTACATCCCATCATAACAATTATCTTATCTAAATTGTTGCATTTCATTTGCGTCACTTAAAAATGACCCAAACTGAACCTAATTGCACCAGACTGCCACTTTAAGCCCAGCTGAACTAAAAGAAAACAGAATATAATAAATAAATAAGTAACAATAATAACTATAATAATTTGAAACAAAAATTGAATGTAATTAAACTGAGCAATATGCAGAAAAAGATTTCCCTGAAGCGTGAAGAGTAATTTTCATTAGCTGTGAGTCATTTTGGTTTAAGGTTAAACGTTAGTTCAGTTGAACAGTTTTTTATCCTTACTGAAAAAGGTAGAGTAATAAAGTTGAACTTTCCACTCTCATTATAAAACAACGTTAAAAAAAGACCCTTTGATTCAGGGTAAACCCAAGAGGTAGAGCGAAATCACTTTGCAAACCATGTGTCTGCCGTTATACAAGTGACACTACCTAAACCTTTCATCGCAGCTGTTTTAAACAGCTCCATTTCTCTATGTGGAAACTAATTAGACAGCAGAGAACTATGAACTTCGAGCCAAAAAAATGATCAAAGAAGGTTTTGACCCTGCCAACATTTTCCCCCGGGAGCGGACAGCGCCATTATCAAGCTGATGTCATTATGTTGCATATTAAACGATGGTGAGTGTGGCTGCACAACGCAGAATCACTGTTAATGTATGGTCCTTTTACAGGATCCTCTCTTACAGACAGATTACTATAATCTGGATTAAGATGGAGCAGCATGTGACGGTTAACTTAATATGCATGCAATATGTCTATGATGCGTACAAAGTGTGTCAAAAGATACTAAAATCTGGGAAGGCCTTCACGAACCATAGGGAGTGGCTAGTGACTTAATCTACTGTGTGCATGTTTACATCAGTATATTCATATCTACCTCCTCCAGATGAGCAGTCCAGCTCCCATGGAGAGCAGCATAATGAGGGCAGCCACAGACACGACAACAATGATCACCACTGGATTCTGTTCACTGGACGCCAGTGCCACTGCAAATAACAAAACATAGTTATTACACATATAAACAAACACACACACACACACACCTTAACCGAACAACACAAGTAGCAGTTATGAGCCTAGGAAAGAATCACAGGGACATTTGTGCACATCATCTTGCTGACATTCAGCTGAAGAAGAACACGAGCTGAGGACAAATTATGAAGAAAAAACTTTGCTTTAGTAAACAAGAAGCACTGACATCAACAGAACAGCCTCATCTTTACAGTCACTGAGTAGTTGTTCTAGATGCTGTTTTATACTCTAGTGCATCAGCTGACATACAATTATGCACATTTTCATATTTTAAACATTTCTCATCCATGTTAGTTTCAAATGTTTAGAGCTCGCTGTTGAACTTGTCTGTGTTGCAGTGGGCGCCTGCTACATCTTGTTTTCTTACACTACCTACCAGTGTTGGTCAAGTTACTTGAAAAAAGTAATCAGTAACTAATTACTGATTACTTCCCCAAAAAGTAATTAAGTACTTTATTGATTACTTATTTTCAAAAGTAATTAATTACTTAGTTACTTAGTTACTTTTTAAAAACACGATTTACAACCTGAATAGGTGATAAAGAAATAGATCTTTCAGCCCAATTCTACTTTTTCTGCATAATCCATCATACAAAATGTAATCAAATGGAAAAGTCCCTTTTTAAAACTTGTTTTATTAGTTTTAATCTTTTAACTTTATGCATCAAGCAAAAATTTAATTATATGCAACATTCTCTGACTGGAAGAAATTTGTTTCATATTTAAACCTATTTTCGGCACATTCCAGCACATAAAATTTTTTTTTTTGTGTGTTTACACTCACTCTTTCAAATATATGCAAGTAAAACACAGCAGAAAATAAATAAAGTCAAAGACTAGCGGTCCTTTTGCTCTATTTTCACCTGTAAAGCAGGAGTAGGGTTGGCGGAGGTATACCCTGGTGCAGGTGTGCCGCAGCGGTCAGTGGAAGAATCCGCGAGTTTCTCTGTGAATTTCCCATTATGTCGTAGCGCACAAGGTTTTTGCTTGGAAGTTTAGGGTTTTTTTTCGCTGTAAATAGAAGTTTTCTTCCCACGCACAACGGACACTAATGTTTTTGTCACTTTTTATGGAATCAAACTTAAAGTAAGGTCAGTACTTCCACGCTTTAAACGCTGCACGCTCATACTCTCTCCCGCACTCGATATATTATCCATTGTTGCTCTGCACACAGCTGTTTTCACGAACGTCGCACTTTCTTACGTCACTGTCATGAGACATTCTCGCAAAAAAATCACGGTTTTAGTAACGCAGTAACGCAGCGTTCTTACGGGAAAGTAACGGTAATCTAATTACCGTTTTTGCAATAGTAACCCCTTACTTTATTCGTTACTTGAAAAAAGTAATCGGATTATGCGTTACTGCCCATCTCTGCTACCTACACCCGGTTCCTCTGCTGAACATGTTACTTATCCAAACTGCATTTTAAACAAAAGTTTAAACTACACCTTAAAGCACAGTTAGAGTCAAACATCCAGCCACAAACAATGCAGTAATTTTCAAGATAAACCTTTCTGATTTTATTGCAGGTTTAAGGTTGACAGGACGACATGTTGAGATGTGTTTTCCTACAGTTTCTTTCCTTTGTTTTCATTGTTACTTTACCTTCGTGCATGTAATGCATGATTTGGTCAGTTCTCAACTGAGTGGGAAGCACAATTCCAAGCTGTTTAGGCTTAAATGTCAGTGTTGATTAATATTCACCGTCTCCCACACAAAGTTAATTGACAGATAAATGTAATAAGCTGTATGATTTGTTAGTTGGTGATGCAGTATGTGGGGCGATCAAAACATTTTATGAACCCACGAATAACAAAAACAAACATTTTTCTTGAATTGGACAGCCAGCCAAAACCTTTAAGAAGTGTCTTCGTGCACGTCAGCACCGCTTTTAGCCACTCACACATTTGAATCTATTCTACTGTGTCTACTGTGTCAAAACTCTTTTAAGAGGAGAAACTTGTATGAGGCTAAGACAGAGGCTGTTTTAACGCTGCGAGAGGGTGCATGATGGCATGTGCACAGTTCACATCACTCGTGTCAATTTTTCTGCCTTAAGCCTCAGTTATATTTTCCACGTCCACGAGTCCACTCGGGTCTGCTCGGTCTGAGTGACAAAATGTCGTCATAACACGGGAAGCGCGAAGGTCGGTGCAGATGTCTTTGCGCTTGGCTGTTTTTTTGTGACCGCGCAGACTTGTCAGCAGAGAACTGATATTATGGCTGCACGGCCATCGAGTCTCCAGCTGTCCGTGTCCACAACGGAGTATAATCAAGGCTTTAGACACCTCATGGTGCCGACTGAACCCCTAATCTAATTCGCTGTATTAGAGCTTGGACAATGGCCAGTCATTCTAAAACTGAGATTAATTTTTCAGCTAGATGCAATTTTGAGGTCCATGATAAAGTCACAATTGCAAGTGAGAGAGTGCTGGAGGTAGGGCCTAAATTTGTATCAAGGATTCACAAAACGTTTCGATCACACATTGTAAAGGTTTCTGCAAAAGTAATGCACCCCTCTGGTGCGAAGCAACATCGCTATAATACTATAAATTCTCAACATTCCTTTTCCTGGAGAAATACAATGATTGAAAAAATATATCTGTGAAAAGTACAAGACAAGAAACAAGAAGGATACCAGCCAAACCCTGAGGTGGCATAAGGGACACTATATCAACAGGCACAAAGAAGAAACATTTCACGGCTTACTGCTAATATCTTGAATCTTCACACATAATCTTAGACACAGTCACATCCCATATCTGTCTCACTAGCAGCACGCCTCATTGTGTGGGCTGGCCAGGTGCCTGCACCGAATGCCTACCCAATCTGCCTGGGCTAAGAGAAGGAGTGGGGGAGAAAGGAGAGAAATCAAGGAGGGGAAGGGGGAGGAGGAGTAAAACTGCTACTCACACTCGCCAAGTGTCTGCAGCTCCAGGGGAGTGCTGTACGCCCCGTAATCAATGGGCGGCGGGGACGAGGATGAGGATGAAGAGGAGGATGATGTAGAAGAGGAAGAGGACGTAGAGGAGGAAGATGAGAGCGGGGAAGAAGACAAGGCTGAGGAAGGAGCTGGTGTCGAGAAGGGGCGGATGAGGAAGACATATGTGGTGCCGGGCTTAAGGTTGTTGACACTGATCCGTGTGGCGGCAGTCTTCACGGTAGAATAACTCTGATCCTTTTGTTCCTGCAGAGATCGAAAGAGAAGTGAGAAAGAGGGAGGAAAAACAACAACAAAAGAGAGAAACAGGAGAGGAAGAGGTGGAGGAGTTAGACGCGTAGGAGGAATTCATTTGTGAGAGGGCTCGTTCATTTCCGAGGCACAGTTTGTAATTCTGGGAGATGTGGAAGACAACTTTGTAACAAAATCAGAGGCTTGGGTAATGTTTCATTTATTGAGACAGTGTTTCAAAGAGTCAGACAGTTTGGCACGCCAAGTTAGGAGTTTTTAACTTGCTTTTAATAAGGGAGCATTACTCATTGCTTTGGGAATAAATTATAAAAATCCCAGAAGGCAGTAACGGTGCGACTCCGTTTATGTGTAAAGTTTTTAGAAAAGCAAATATGGTGCTCATCTGTTGGATGAGAATGAGTGACACCTTCTACAATGCAGAAAAATGGGCTGAGTGAGTAACACATTCAAATAATTGCAACACTTGCTTTGTAATATACTTGTTTTTGCATGTTATTTGCAAAACATCTCCATTTAAAACAGCAAGTATAAGAAGTCTGCCAGGATTGACACGGATTCTGGTTCCCAAACAATGAATTTTAAAGTTTTTTAGCGACTCCCTGACTTTGTGCAGCATCTGCATGAAGTTGATCTGATGGTTTATATGAAAAATTGAATTTTCCCCAAAAGCGTGTGTGTGAAGGTCATCGTAGTCTAAGGAGCTTGGATTTCTTTAAATTGCTTGAAGACGTTTCACCTCTCATCCGAGAAGCTTCTTCAGTTCAGTTCCATAGGAGGTCCATTGTGCCTCTTTGGGGGACACTCCTATAGGGCTTAAATCTGGGCCTCTCCATGATTTGACCTTAGAACTGAAGAAGCTTCTTGGATGAGAGGTGAAACATCTTCAAGCAACTTAAAGAAGTCCAGATGCTTTTCTTTCCAAGCTCCTTAGACTTCCCAAAAGCTTCTTATTAAGCTTAATCTTGGTCAGCAGGTCAGATTTTTATATGGAGCTTATTGAAAAAAAATAGCAATAAAACATATCACATCGTCATCAGCTTTAGCCTAGCTCAGTAGCAAATGTTAGCATGCTACAAAGCCTATCTGAGTGTGATGGGGGGAAAAAAAATCCCCCAAAGCATCCGTATGTTATGGTATTATTGTGGCATTATGATGTGAATAAAGCAGCCACCGTGCCCACATAGAGAGCTGCTACATCTCTATGTTTTGTTCATTTGTGAACACAGAGGAGGAAATAAAGACAGCAGAAAAGTCAGATGAATGACACACACACAAACACACACACACACACTGAAATAAAAAGAGATTAACTGAGAAACAGAACGGTTGCTGCTGCATAATGAGCGTACCCTGCAGAGTGAGCTAAGCTATGTGACAAGAGCTGACAGGAGAGAACTGAAGAGGAAAATTTTGGGAGTCTATGTAGATCTGAAGCGTGAAACAACAACAGCCCTCTGAGCTGACACTTTCCAAAGTCAAGTAACGAATACGCCGAATTAATCATCATTAGTCATTAACAGTGTTAATCGTTCTTATTGTCAATAATGTTTTTTAATTATTATTCATATTACGAGTTTAAATAGTTCAATTTTTAAAATGTTTAACAAATCATTAAATTAAACAAGTGATTTTAAAACATCAGTAAACACCATGTGGGCTCAGACGATGACTGCGCACTGTGGTAAAAGAGACAAAGAAAGAAAGAGGCAACATGCTGACTAAACAAAGCCTTTTCTTTCTTAAACTTTAATCTGGTTTCTGCATTACCTTTTCATTTCATGGCTGTTCAACAATTTTCCTGTCTTACTCTCAGTTATACTCCTTCTATCACTTATATTCTCTTTACTCATCCGTTTCCCACATTCTGCTTTTTTCCCCCCCTACACGCAGTCCCACTAAGCACTTTTTCATTTCTTTCTATCACTGTCTTACAAGCATATTTCCAACAAGTCATTTCCCCATCTTCCTCTGTCTCAAATACCCTCTTCACCCCTCTCTTTCTATCTGTTACCACAAAAGCTTTTCATCCCTCCAAAGTACACCACAATATTCCTCTTGTTACCTCTTCTTTACCCCGCATCTTTCCCCACCCACCTCTCTTCTAGATTTGTTCCCGTCTCTCTTTTTTCATATAAAGATCTGGGAGTAGAGCAGCAAGGAGCGGAGCTTTAATAAATATGATGAAGCATAGGGAAGAGAAGAAAATGTGAAAACTGGTGAGAGCTTGCCACAGCCAAACACAAAGACCTGGCATTGCCAGAAAACACAGTGTGTGAAAATAGACAAGTGTGAGTGTGACAGCTGTCATTTTATGTCCACGACAGATTTACCGTAAAGACTAGTCGCAATCTGCTATGCTATGCAAATGAGCGTGACACGGCAGATGAAATTACAGCGGGTGTTCATGAAAGAAAAAAAAAAAAAATTAATAAAGATATTCATTTATACATTAACTGGGCTATGAATGACTCTGAAAAAATATTCTGGAAACAATAAATGGTTGCATTTGAACATATGGCCTTCTGTGATTCTGCAGGGAGTGCTTCCAAGTGTTAAAATGTAACAATCTCGGCTTTTGTGGGAATCATTTTGACCTCTCAGAGTAGCTCTTTAATGTCCTTTAAAAATTTGGTTAATAAATAAATTTCATCAAGACACTGGTACTATTATAGTACATGTGAAAAACAAAATTAGTAACTAAATACAAATAAAATCTAGATTAAAAAAAAGCATAAGTGAAATGATTTCAGAACTTGGAAAAATCCTAAAACAAAATAAAAATATAGAGTTTTGATATGTGTAGGTTTGGTGTAAATTTTATTACAACTTGCCTGATGAGGCATTGATGGAGGTGATTATTATTGTAATGCCTGTACTGATTTTTCATATATACCTCCAGCTCAAACAGCTGAAACAAGAAAATCTCTGAAAACTGAAACTAAACTAGTTAAAAAAATAAAAAGTCAAACATGAAATAATAATAAAAACTAATAAAAAAATAGAAGACGTGAACATGAAACATAAGCCTGTTAGAGCCGTGTGGTACACGTCTATTATAGCGGCACGACCTCCCTGTTTATCTGCACTCTGTTCTGTACAGCAGGTTCTCTACTGCTTGTTCTTGCTATTAATATTGATAAACCTGTAATAGAAGTAAATTTGATCTTTAATATCAGCCACGAACATATCTCACTTCATTCTAATGGCAAAGAAAGAACCTCCAGAGTGCTGAACTTTTCCTCCAGTGAGTTGCTGAATGCTATTTATATCAAGCAAACACGAGAGAAATTAAAGTTTACTGCAGGTTTACTGCAGTGAGGAGTGGGTGTAGAAAATTTAGTTGGGCATCAGAAAGTCACCAGTACACAACGGACTTCTGAGGGACTCCATATGATGCATGTCATTCATTTTGTGAGTTCTTTCCACTGTAGTTGGTACCTTTAAGTCTTTCCTCTCTCTCTTTGCACCGATCTGTGCATATCTAATAGTAATCTTATCTGTCTCAGGCTCTGGAGCTGCATGTTCCTGATCTGCAGTTACTGTCCCAACAAACCTGCAGGGCATTTATTATTATATTGCTTGCTGTGTCTCTGTGCACGTCTTTCATGTTTGCTTTTCCCTCGTCCCACGTGGTGAAAGTAGACGGCCAACCTCCCAGAGTATGATTCTGCTGGAGTTTTTCCACTTTCTTCAGTAAAATTTGTGTTTTTTTTCCTCCCTCCTCTACAAATAAGACTGAATTCAACTGATATTTATGATGAAGTAACAGCACATATACCTTTTCATAGTATTTGACTTCATATCCAGTCCGGCTGCTGTTGGGATAAGAGGGCTCTCTCCACACCAAGGTTATGCTCTTCTGTTCGATCTTCTCTGCTCGCAGTTCGCTGATAAGAGATGGCGCTACAGGGGGAAAGGAGGCGAGAAAAAAGAGGAGAAAGCCGAGTTTAGGTATGGTGGAAATACAGTGGCTACAACTATGATGTCTACCTTGACTCAATGAGCAAAGGTTAAAAGAGTACCATCAACTCTCTTAGAGAGAAGAAGCAGACACTTATATATAGTACACCTGACTGGATTTCCAGATCAAAAGGAAGCGAGGGAAAATGTCTGCATGAGAGGGCTCATAGGAAAGTCAGGTATAAAGTATGAGAGGTAAGAGATTAAATACTGAAGCTAAAATGTGTCAAAGCAGGTAGCTGCCCATGAGTAGACAAAGGTTGTCTCCCTCTTTCCATTTGTGTGTGTGTGTGTGTGTGAATGAACAGCTCCCAGATCCTTTACATCAGGATTGACAATATATCAATACCAATATGGGCTGAGTGACAAGTCTTTATTGACACAAGACAAACGGACAGAGGCACTCTTAATCTTAACTTTCTATTTCTTCTCCAGGTCTCTTAATTAAACTGACCTCACTTCAGTGTTTTCAGACTCAATCCAGAAAACTGCACTGGAATTTAGCCTGACACATAATTCGGCTCTTATTGATCACGCCAGTGCAATACATGAGGAATGATTCTGTTCAAAGCTCATCCAAATTTAGATGCAGTGCATAATGACAGTTGCTCACAAAGCAAACACTCTCATTACTGATGAAAAACTAGTTCTTTGATTCTGTGTCAACAAATGACAGGCTGCGCATAGTATGATAATCAGCAAACACCACCCACTCTTGCTTAAGTGCTAATTATACGGCTAATTATACCATGTGTAATGAAGTTGCAAAAAGGGTTGCCAGTCAAAAATACTAAGAAAAATAATGTGGTGTATTTAGCTTAAAAGGCCTTTATGTTAGGAAGGAGTGGTGCTATTAAGGCTGGGCGACAGGGTGAAGTGGCAGAGAGGTTTACGAGGGGGATTTCTAGATTTCATTTACTTAAATGCACATCAATATCTTCAATAGCATTCAAAAATATCCAATTAAGTTCCATATTTTCTGTGGTTTATTTTACTTCCCTTTTGTAGTGCTTGCTCTTTTTTTTTTTAACCTTAATTCATTCCGACAATAGTTACCCCATCAGTTCTTTTCAAGTCCATTTCTTCCTCATCTCCTCTTTGACCTTTAGCCATCAGTTTGTCTCATTGCTCCTCGAAAAAGGCTACGCTAATGAATATGTTCTGTCTGTCACTCACACGTAAACACATGAAACACTGCACACATACACACATATACACATGCACGACCTCCTCTCAAACAGCAGGATAATAGTCATTTTAGGCAGCAGATCAAAGGCAATCTGTCAGCATTGCTCTCTCTCAGTGTCCACCTCCATCTGTCATTTTTTTTATGTCGCTGCAAACACAGGTATAATGCATTTTTCGTGATAAGTATGTGACTTTTTGTTTCATGTTGGAAGTAAGGATGTATATCCATATGTGTTTATAGGCTGATGTCAAGTTTGCCAATGGCCACTGCAATCACAGATGCGTTTTATTTTTGCCCAATCAAGCTGAAAGAGGGAAATCCAGGCCATATGGAGACTATTAGTGTGAAAAAAGGATTAAAAAATTGATTTTTTTTCTTTTTCATACAAAAGAATCATTTACTTGGATTCAGTGATATTAACACTAGTTATCACCAACACACCAAATAAATCCAGACATTCCTCAACAGCTGTCTCAGAAGGATTCTCCACATTTGCTGGGCAGACACAATCAGTAACATCAAACTATGAGAAAGAACTTGTCAACTCCCAGTAGAGGAAGAAATGAGGAAGAGAAGATGGTGCTGGGTAGGGCGCGCTTTACGCACATCGCCAACCAACATCACCAGGCAAGCTCTCAGGTGGAACCGCCAAGGCAAGCGAAAGAGAGGCCACCCAAGAAACTCCTGGAGAGGACACCTCGAGGCAGAAGCAAAAATGATGGGCTACACCTGGACCCACCTAAGAACGGCCCAGGACAGAAATCTCTGGAGATCTACCTTTGGCGGCCCATACCCTGGGAGGTGTGACAGGCAGTAGCAGTAATAGTAGTATCACCAAGACATTAATACTCACCGAACACTGTATTAGTTAAACCTTGCTAGAACCTGATAGGAGGATCTTTTGCCTTGAGTACTGCCTTAATTCTTCAAACCATAGTTTGGATTAAACAAAATGCTGAAAACACTCTTCAGAGATTTTGGTCTCTGGTGACATGACAGCATCACATAGATTTGATGCAAATTTGTCAGCCGACTCTCCTTTTCCAACACATTCCAGAAAGCTCTACTGGAAATTTGATGACTGTGGAGGCTATTTAAGTATTGGGAACTCATTGTCATTTTCGGGAAACAAGCTGGAAATGATTTGATCTTTGTGACATGGTGTTTTCTCCTGGCCTAGCCTCAGTTTCTTCTTGTTCTTCTCTCTTCTGCTGCTTTAAGGTTTGATGTGTTCAGACATGGGTTTAAAGATACTCTTCTGTATATCCTGGATGTCATGTAAAGAACCCTGGTCATTCTCCTCCGACCTCTGACATCAACAAGGCATTTTCACCCAGATAATGGGCGCTTATTGGATATTTTCTCTTTTTCAGGCTACTCTCCATAAACTCCAGAGAAGGTTGATCACCTTCATTCTGATGCTCAACTTCAGCAGGTCACCTTGACCATGTCTTCAGTTGCTGCCATATGTGTAATCAGTTTATTCTAATAAGTATTAAGAGTGAGCAGAAGTTTTAAAAATAGATATACATATTAAGAGCAGTTAGAGATCTTTTGAAAATATCATCATTACTTTAAGTCCTCAAGGTATTCTGAAGGATATTCCTGCATAATGTGAACACGGCACATTGTACAGATGCATACACAGTAGGGGAAGAGCAGTCGGGGAAACCATAGGCGCTCTAAAAGTTGTTATGATGTTAATGAACACGACACACGAATGTAAACAGACATAAGCAAAGAAATTATTTGCGGTGATTAATGAATATGCATGGGCATTAATTAAGTGGGAAATAGAATAAAGGATGTAGATGGTATAGTTAGGAGAAAATAAAGGGATTACCTCCACGATAAATGAAAGGACTAGACAAACAGATATGGAAATAGCAAAGGTATTGGGAGGAAAGAAGAAAGTGAAAACTGTTAGCAACACTTGAAAAGGTATTTAGGTCCAAATTAAATTTTTACCATTAAAAAAAGCATTAAGCTTAATGTGTTTAAATTACAGAAAATAATTACCTTCTATGTTTATGTGTTTAAAAACTGCTGAGCTAATGAACACCATTACTTCATTTTTGATACAGATGGCTCACACCTATTTTCTCTATTATTTATTTCCTCTGTTAAAAACATGCATCCTAAATAGATGGAAAATTTATAGGAATCTAAAATACGTAATCCTAATCTTATTAGAGCTCAACTATTTTGAGTGAATGCTTGAACAGACAGTCCCTACTTTCTCAAAGCCTCTGACACTCAAATACAAGAAGAAAGGTAGCTTAACATACTAAAGCAAGAACACAGTGTCAGCCTGCTCTGGAGGCTATTGTTTGCTATTCTTTCCTTCCTTCTATGCTGAATTATGCATAAGACTATTCCCTTCCTCCAAAGCGTGGATCACATCACAGCTCAATCTGACACACAATAAACAAGTGTGCACTACAATGCAAAAGTAATACAAAGGTTAAAGTGGTGCTTCCACCTCAGCAAAGAAGCGCTGTAACTTGTTCGCCAGACAAACTAGCATCAAATTCGCCCGTATTTGAAGTGCTTTAGCACATAGGTGTGCAGACTGTACTATTACTTTTTTTCTGCGCTGCTATTTACCAAATGTTCCTTTGAGAACAGAGTAGGGTTCATCTCTACTTTCAGCAGATTTACACATTTTGAGGTTATATTTTTACAACAACCATAAACACAAAAAAGTTAGGACGCTCTGTAAAATGTAAAACAGAATGTAATGATTTGGAAATCTCACAAACCCATATTATATTCACATTAGAAGACTGAAAACATATCAAAGGTTTAAACCAAGACATTTTGCTTGATTTAGTATTTTTGATGGCAGCAAGACGGCTCAAAAAAGTTGGGATGTGGGCTTCAAAAATTCAGTGGTACTAAACAGAAAGAGCTGGAGTCGAATTTTGCAATTAAATGTGTTAATTGGCAACAGGTCAGAAACGAGCGACAGGCAGAGTTTCTCAGAAGTTAAGATGGGCAGAGATTCACTAATTTGCAACAAACTGTGTCTACAAGTTGTGGAATAATTTCAAAATAATGTACCGCAATGTAGAATTGTCAAGATCTTTGAAATGTAATCATCTACACTACATAGTATGTATTAAAAACACAGTTCACCCTGCTATCACACAAATGCAGGTTGAATCATGCAAAGAAGAAGACACCACATGTAAATATGATCCAGACACAGCACCTTCTACTCTGGACCAAAGCTCATTGACAATATACTGAGGCAAAAGTGCTCTGTGGCGAATTAAATTGAAATTTGTGCATCTTCTGGACTAAAGAATAACATTCAGCTTGGTATTGGCACACAGTTCAAAAGCCTGCATCTTTGATAGTATGGGATTTGTTAGTGTCTGTGTCACTGGCTGCTTGGATTGTATGGCTTGGAAAGGTGCTGACAGTGCTGAATGGTGTGTACAAGTTTTAGAGCAGCATATGTTCCCACAAACTAGTCTAGACTTTCACCAACGGAAAATATTTTTCTTTGAATGACACATTTTCTCAGTTGAAACATCTGACGTGTTTTCTGTTGTAAATAAAATATGGGTTTATCAGATTAGGAAAAAAAAAAAGAGCCCCAGCTTTTTTGGAAAAGGTGAAAAAAAGAAAAATGGTACTGCACTACCGGTGTGCTTGATCTAGATGGCCTGAATAGTTCAGTGACTTTTTCTCTCAACTGACCCACTGAGAAGAAAAGCAGTGTGTTCCAGGACATCCTGATTTATAAACTAAGTACTGAGTAATAATATGAAATGAGAAAAAAATAATTGCTGCTTTTTGCCTTTCAGCATCATGTAGAGGAATGAGTAACACACTTTACTGCTGATTTTAGCACGACCCCAAAAATATAAAACATGACAAATCCAACATAGCGACACATCATATTTTCAGAGGACTTTCATCCTTGCTCCCCTGCGGCTTGCAACCTGGCTCCTGGGCAAAAAGCTGGTTGTGTTGGCTCTCTGCATTTATCATTTGCAAGGATTAAACAAAACATGAGCTCTAATTAATTAAAAAGGGGAACAAATTAATCAGAACAAGAGCATAAATTAATCAAAATGTGAAAAACGAATGAATCAAAATGTGTGCGCACATTTATTATGCACAAGATAGCATTTTTTGTACTCAATATAGTAAACTATAGCCTCAGAAGATTTTCTTTTCAGTGCCTACTGACAGGCTTAGAAGATTTAGCCATTTATGAAGGCAAGTAGATGTGAAAATACTGTCCATTCCCCACTTCAACACACACTCAGCACTCACGAGCATATGGGAGGGAATGGTGGGTAGCACTGCATTTGGCTTTTCGTTTTAAAAGAAAGAATCGGTGCAGACTTCTCTTTGAAATGTGTTTTTGACACACATTTACACAACTACACTCACATGAAAACATATACAACTGCATGATGATTTTCAAAAGCAATATAGAAGAGGTGATGGCTATGCAATAGAAGTGCACGTCAGACATTTCCAGTCCCTCATCTTGCAGAAGAAATTGCACGGCAGACATGCTCATAGGTGCCCATCACAAAGATGAATGGCTTCTGATAAGGTCCTGTATGAATGCCTTGCAGTACATATACCAATCACTAACACAAGTATAGGTCTGTAGACTCTAAAAGGGACACTATGAATTTTATAAAAGTGATGCATGTACAAGTATAGTACCGGTAGGTATATTTTGTGACAAAATAGTAACCAGGCTACAATTAATAAAACTTTGTTATCATATCAAATCAGGTTGTGACTCTCTGTCAGTGATTTTAAATAAGAAAGACTCTCAGCAGGGAACTTTAAATACTGGAAGTTCTTAGAAAGTTGCTGGATCATCATGAGCTTGTGAATGCCCTGGACATGCAACACGTGAAAAGGAGAGCTGATACAGCCACACTACATGCCCCAGTGTGAGCAGCAGTGATCTTCTTGGGGAATCTAGAAAACTCCACCTGTTGATGTTGGTTTGACTAACATTCAGACTGGAAGGTAGCAACTATTTGCTCTTCCTGCCACATGCAAGCATGCATGACAGAATTCTACGCATAAATATTATGGACACATATCTGTCATACAGTCCATGGCTTTAGGGTAGAGAATGAAGAGTGTCAGGTTTGGTGGTGTATGAAGCAGTTGGGATGAGAACTAACATCTCCAAATCAGAGGCCATATTTCTCAGCTAGAAAAGGACCCTGAGTGTCCACTCAGGGTCAAGAACGAATTGCTGCCCCAAGTGGAAGCAGGAGAGGGGAGCGGGAGACTGACAGACAGACTGGTGCAGCACGTACCATAACAGGGATGCTGTACCAGTCTACTGTGGTGAGGAAAGAGCTGGGCGTGAAAGTGAAGCTGTCAGTTTACAAGGTTGATCTACATTCCTACCCTCACCTGTGGTTATGAGCTGTGAGTAGTGACCAAAGAAATGAGATTGCAGATACAAGTGGCAGAAATTAGATTCCCCTCAAGGGCATCTGGGCTCAGCCTTCAAGACAGAATGAGAAGCTCAGCCATTTGGGAGGGGCTGAGAGTAGAAGTACTACTACTCCACATCAAAAGAAACCGACTGAGGTGGTTTGGGCATGTGACTAGGATGCGATCAAGGTGAGATGTTTTGGGCACATCCTAGGAGGCTGTGTATTTAATTCAAAGGAACTCTGATTGGTTTAATCTTCTAAATACCACAAATGCTTATTTGAAATAACTGAAAACTAAGTGATAACAGAGTCAAAGAACAGCAAATAAGCTGACAAGTAATCACATGGATTGTGCTTGTGGATAACATACAATTGGCAAGAACACAACCGATTTATATTTTACAAAATATTTAGAGTAATTGTAATTTTTTTTAAATAATGTGTGTTTTTCTTTAGATGACTAATGGAATAACTAATGATGATTTTAAAAGAAATGTAGTTTGCAAATATTTATTTATTTATGATTGCTTCTTAAGGTCAATCGATCTTGGGAACACCAGAGACTCCAGTTGTTAGTCCATGTATGTTAAATATGTTGGCGCTGAAACTAAACTCTTAAATCAATATATGTAAAGTGGAGGTTCTGACCCTGGTATCATTATTTAAATTCAAAAACTGTTGAATTTAAAATACTGTTTACACTACTATAAACAGGAACATGACACGGTATCTTAGATTTGTTTCTTGGTTTGGTCTCTGATTTGCCAAATAGCAGCAGAGCAGTTAACCTCCTAAGACCCGAACTCTTCCGCTGCATGAATTCTTAATTTCTCTTTGCTATTTGGGCTGATTGGGACCTGATGAATGTAAAAACAAAGAATTACCAGATTTTTTTTTTTTTTTACCTGATTTTTGTTTCTGATAAAATGAGATTCAAATATGAGAACATTCGTTTAAAATTTCGATAGAACAGTGGCAGCATAATGTCCTTGTAAGTGGATATCAGGCACTTGTAGAGCAAAATTTAGTATTTTGGTCGAGACAACCCAAAATGTGATGTCCACATATGTGGACGGCAGGTCCTAGGAGGCTGTGTTTTACATTTTATGTACAGTTAAATGATTCTCACAAGTAAATCTTTTTTATGGATGGACTTAATACGTTGTATCAAATGATCTTTCAGCATTTTGCTCCTTAGAGGAGTTAAATACAGAAGTGCAGGAAGCGATAACTTACTTTTAGAATTGTGTGGGGTTAAATACCTGAAAAGACTTTAGCAAAAACCCAGGTTCTCATAAGTTCATCTTCAGATCCACTCAATAGCCACTGCTTTCATTACAGAGACTCTGGAGGTTACATGGCAGCTCTGTCCTCTCTGTGGCAAGTAGATGTGTGAATAGACTTTGGCAAGAAATGGCACCCACTGCTGTAGGCTCTTGCATCCAGGTGTACGGAGGCAGCTGAGGTGCAACTGGCATCTCCTTTTTGTTATCAAAGGAGACAGGCGGAGGAGCTTCTCTCCCCAGGGGGGACAGCACAAACAGGGCCGAACATCTCGCAGTCATTCTTACTTTTTACTTCTTCCTCACATCTGTGGATCCTCTCCCTGGGAATTCTCTCTTGCAGTCTCTCCATCTTCTTATCTCCTTTTCCCCAACACAGCCTTGTCTCCGTCTTTGTTCTTAGGGGAATCTGTTGTTCCCTCCAGGTTTGTGCCTCCGCTGAGATGGCATCCATTTTCAGAAGGTGATTTTATTGTTCCACTTCTCACTAACGTGTACTACCCCATGTGTCAACGCATATTAAAGACAGCGAATGATTGCATGCGAATCTATAATGAAAAGATATGCACAATGGTAGAAAATGTGTAAAAGTTGTAGACAGGAGTGATTGAGAGAGCCGTATCTGTCACGCATGCGCTTGGTAAAAGGGTCAAGAGGATGCAACAGTGATGATCCCTCTGGGCATAGCACCACTTACTTCTGCCTGGAGTTAAAGGGATAGTGCAACAATGAGCCTGACAGCAGAGGACTGGGAAGCAAGCGCCACTCTCTGGGATGGAAAAATGGAGCCAACACATAAGTGCCAAAAGCTCCTGTTTCTTAAATGGCCTTTTGAGCTTGGCTTCAAAAGCAAATCAGTCCCTGTAGACCAGTATGTTAAAAAGCCCAACTTTACAGGAAAAATAAACATGTTTACATGTCTGGTCTCCTGCAACTTGTCTCCTGGCTCACCAATCACTGCCTAATTTGTTTTATTTGCCACTTGGACACCTAATCCCAAATTGCAAATACAATTATTCTGCCCAGTGCATCATAAGAGTGAAGAAGAGCAAGTGTGGAACAGGAGAAAAGGAAAGATGAAGATTAATAGTAAGACCGTGCTTCAGAGCAGGGTGAGGAGATGCAGTCAGACACAGCTATTATCTGCAGTGTTTTTTATTCATATCTGCACAGGAAGAAAAGAGGAGCAGAGGTGTTTGGAGGGAATGAGTCTTGTCTAGGTGTAACGCACACACACAGACACACAAACCCGGCTGTGAGTGGGAGGAATGGTGCAGGGAAGGCACCTGGATGAAGCACATTTTCATCTCAGCTACTAAATTATACGTTGCAAGGACACAAATCCACACACCTTGGTGGATAGGTGTGTGGATTTGTGTCTAAATTTGTGTCTGTGTAGGAGACCAGAATTTGTGTGCGCAACACGGGAGAGAGTCTTAGGGCTGGCCTGATTGAATGTGTCAGTCAGTAGGTGGTTGGGTGAGAGACAGACCAGAAGAGCGAGCGAGACACAGAGGCTTTTCTGTATGACATATTCAAAAAGGCTCGATCAACATAATCCAGCTGTGCCAAAACACCATGCCCTGAAAATAGGCTACCAATAAACTGGTGAATTTTCTTTTCCTGCACATACATGTGATCAAATCTGGAAAAGAAAACACCCTTAACCTGTTTACATAGCCTTTGCATAGCGTACAAATCTGGCATGAGACGCTCTCACCAGGGGAGATAGGCTGGGGCCAACTTCTTTAAACTGCTTTTGACAGCTGCACACTGACTGATTCTGAACACTCTCCGGGCCCAGCATGCTTTAGCCTAAAGGCTGAGGCATGGCCTGATCATGACATGTCCGTTAAGCCAGACAGCCTCTGCCCGAAGCCTCCACCAAATAAAAAACACAGGCCGCGCACAAACCCTCGGAAAAACACAAACATACAGATAGAGTGGCTGACCCAAGACTGCTGCAGGAGGTTGGCTAAGAAGGTAAATAAAGCTCTATCTGCCTTGGCAGACTTGAATAAAGGGGCAATGCATATACACACACAAACGCTGCATCTTTACAGCCTCCATCCTTTAGCATGACACAGCAATCCGAGCGTAGTCTAACTTGTTTGATGACAGGATCTGATTTGGAGTGTGATGATATTTGGATCTTTTGGATCTTCTTAAATGTAAAAATAACAGATGATGTACTACAGGTTGTTATATAAGGTTGTTGTAAGCAGCATTTTCCAATTGTAGTTTGTCTGGGAGCCGGTTTTAACTGGACAGCGGGGGAGAAAAAACTAGAATGACACAAACTTGCATCGACAAATGAATACAGATATTTTGAAAGTGTGCTTAAGTGCAGCTCTTGACTAAGAGCTGATATTACTTGAGGAATGTGAGACAGACAGCAGCTATAATATAACCTATAATAAAGAGTAAAACATGAGCTCTTTTAAAGATGTATGACAAAAGCTGCAAAAATACATCCACAGTCTTCCATTTGAAATGTAGTCTTTATTAAGTTAATAGTTTAATTATGATCAAGTGATCGTGGCTGTGGAAGTTTTTCCCCTTCTTTCATCCTGTTTATCCCCCTTCATGAAAAAAAACAACAACTTCCAAACAAGCATTCACACAAACACAAAACCGTGTCTTGAAAATTAAGGGATGGATTGACATACTAAGCATTTGGCGCATTGTTAAACCTCTGCTGGATAAACTGTACTGTAACCCCTCCCCCTGGAATTTTCTGCATGAAATTGTATAAAAAGATGCACGGCGAATGAGAAAAAGAGGTGTCTGTGTGCGTGCAATGTTGGTCTGATGAGCTGAACTGTCTGTCACCCACCTACCGCTGTATCAGAGAGGAGTGTACTGTCATTCAGAAAGACAGCTGCATCTCCACACAACTTGCTCTCTCTCTATTTCGCACAGCAGGACGCAGCCGCCTTCCCCTCCCCTCCAGCGACTAACCCCACAAGAAACCCAGACGGTGCGCACACACACAAACGCCGCCACGCTCTCCACAGAGGCACGATTAAAGACGTCACAGAGTATTAGAGAAAGTGAGACATGAAAAGCATTTTGGAAGTTTGAACTTTTCTCTCTAGTCTGCTTGCAACCTTAAGCGTTTTCACCCGTCTGCCCTCTCCCGGCAGGGGTTTCGACAAAAGATGTGCATCAAAGATAGGCTTCATGATAATATGATTATGAGGAATACGCTGTGTCTTCGTGTCATCAGCTATCTCCGAGCTTTGCTTTCATTCCTACGCATTCCTCTACAATTCCCTGAACAACAAGGAACAGCCTGTAAATCCACATACAGAGTACACACACTGAACACTGAGAGTGCCTCTTCATAGACTCCAATTATAAGCCAAGAGGTAGGCAATTAAAATTCCCATCACAGGGTGACAAAGCGTCTTAAGTGGCTGGGCTATAGTCCTGAAAAGTAGCTTGATGACTCTATTCATTTGGTGCCTGCTGAAGCCTCACCTTCCCATCACTTCTAATTAAGGAGGCAGAAAGGATCCAAATGCCTTCATGCAAAGGGCTGAAGGGGGGAAAAGGCTGAGAAGTGTGAAAGTGAAAAAATAAAAACGGCAATTGGAAACTAAATGACAAAGAAACAATGTTTCATACCTTGGTATTTGAAGTGTCTCTTTCGTTCACTGAGTGAATGGAAAAAAACAATATTCAACACCCCCCCTCCCTTTATAATGCAAGAAAAGTCTGATCCCAAGTTAATTCAGACTTAAACTTTAGTTCAAATCTTCAAACGCAAACATGTGTACCATAGTTTTTTAAGGTACCCATTTGATTCAGAGAATCAGAGACAACCCCACCTTCAATTAGCTTCCATTCATTTTTTTTATCTTTCTGCCATAGTAGGCAATGTGAATAAGTACATTACCCAAGTACTGCATGTAACGTTCTTGTACTTCATTTAAAAACATTTTTCTATTTCCTTCTACAACCCTGCTTTAATTTTAAAGGAAAAATATGACATTACTTTATTTCATTTCAAGTTTAAGTGACTTTTCATTTTAATATTTAATAGTACTTTTGTAATAAGTTATGTCTCCTGTATATTTGGCTTGTACCCCCATAAGCAATATTTGGTTGGGCTCCCTTTTCTCATATTATGATTTTATCAGTTTTTCTTATATACATATATTATGGATATTTTGTGTAGGAATTGCAGCAAATTTGAACTTCTTTCATAAGTATTGCAATGTCTCCATCACACTTTTTTCAGTTTGTGTTGCCTTCAGTTTTAAACATTTTATTCTACTGCTATGCACCCTGTGCTACTTTACTTGCTTTAAGTCATCTTTCATGCTTTATGCTTCCAAACTTTTATCTCAAAACCATCTCACCCTAACGTTTGTCCACACACAACTTTAAAAATGTATTTAGCAGTTTCGATATGTACGTCTTTAAAACTATGGTTTCAGATCGTTGTTTGTTGTTTTAAGCCTTCTTGCTTTTGCTCTTCACCCCTGCTCCCTTTTCTCCACATCCAGGCGTTCTCCTCACAATGCCACACCGCTCTCTTCTCTATCCCTCTACTTCTATATTCATTCCCCTCTCCTCTCCTCCCTTTATGCATCCATCTCTAAGGCCTATGTATCTCCGCGGGGACCAGCCATCTCAAAGCACGGCCAGTAATCCTCTCAGGATATTGAAATGCCAATCCTTCCTCCCTGACCCGCACCTCCACCCCATCTCTACAGCTACCCTACATCCCTGTCTTCTTTCCTGCCTTAGCTAAAGGGCTTTGGATGTATCACTGGGGGCCAAGACATTCATCCAGAGACCAGTTGGATCTCACACACACACACACACACACACACACACACACACACACACACACACACACACACACATACACATTACATACAACAATTCTGAAGCAAGATATCATCTTTTCTTAAGAAAAGAAATGAAGCATGGACCAATGTACAGAAATTATGTCATGCAAGCACAGCAAAGTATGGCCATAGACACATGGTCTGGTGCACTCTTTCGCTTATATATGCACCCCTAATCCACCTCGATATGGCGCCCCATGAGCCTTAGGGAAAATTGATCTCCCGTTTACCCAGCTCATGTCCCATCCCCTCCAGTTTCTATCCCCTACTCTTCCTTTTCCCTATTATCCATCCTTGATACGCCATGCAAAACTCCCCTTTCCCCCTGGTGGCCTGGAGAGTCCTGATAAAACCCCCATCTGCATGGGAGGATGTGCATGTGCAAGCATCCAGTTCAACTGCATATTTTCAAAGAATTCAATTTGTATGTCGTTTTTTGTGAGGTTTAAAGACCGACAGTGTCTAAACTGCTGTTTCTAATGATTTGCATAAGATTCGGATTTTCCAATGAAAGCGGGCGAGGGAGAGAGAAGCTCGTGTTTGCATTTTATAGATGAAAATTGTCCCTAGTGTATCTTGCATGTGCGGCTGGGGCGGCGGGTTATCATGGTATAATATCCAGCAGCACTTTCTCTCAGCAGCTCGGTTCAGATTGTGCCCTTAAGTTGTCAGGCTTTCTCCACCCTCAGCTGCCAGTCAAAAAATGCCACCCACTGCTAACAAGCTTACTCTGCACCGAAAAACAAATGTGGCGCAATCAGAAAAGGTGGGAGAAAATAGTCCTAAGAGAGAGAAGCAGAGAGATGGGGGGGGAAAAGAGGGCAGTGGTGATCATGTCAGGACAGGTGATGAAAAAGGAGAAGATAGCGGAAAGAGTGGCAGTGAGTAGGAGAGAAATTACCATCTAAGAATAGTGAGCTTATGGGGAGAGCAGGGAAGGATGTGGGGAGGGAAATGAGGGAGGAAATAGAGGGTAAAAAAAGAAGAGATCGGTTTACAAAGGAAGGGAGGAGGTTAAGAAAAAGAACAAAGTAATAAAGAGATGATGAGGTGGCTAGAGAAAAAAAAAAGGCCAGAGTGTGAGTCTGCTGATATGGGCTAGCTTTGTTCCAAATCCCTACTGCAGTATTTATAAAGGTCAGCGAGTTTTGATATGTAAAGTCTCGGTGGGGAGGTGCACACACAGGTGCGGACACAAAGCTAAGGTCCGTACAGAAATGCTTTTTGCAATTCTGGACCTGACCTGGCTTTACAGAATTTCAGACGATATCCCGCAGATACATAAAAATCAGATGAACAAGAAAATGAAAACCGGACTGATCATGCAGCGACAATAAGACCAAGTGAACCATTATTGAATTTGTTTGCAGGCTTTGTATGTCAAGTTTTAATATTGCGTCATTTTAATGATCACTTCCGCTTCTATCTGATAAAACTGAGCAGATCTTTTATTGACCTTGAGGTAAACCTCTCCCAGAGGACTTTCAACGGAGGGCAGCTCTCCTAGAAAATGCAGGAATTATTCTGTGGCACATTTCACACACTTTTTTTTTTCTTCCAAAGGTCTGTCTGTCTCACGCCACACATACAGACAGTATTAAACACCACACACTAAATGTCAGCCGAAATCCTCCCTGTCACAGAAAGTCTTCTAAAACCCCTGCAAAACACTCTCTCCTAACCCTTGTCCAATCCTCCTGGACGACACGGTTAGCCGCACAACTTATACCTTAATACCCCGTAATAACCAGAAATCAGTGCCATGGTAACTGCTGACAAGACAGACAGACAGAGGAGATAAAAGTGAGAAAGGTTTAAAGAAATGTGACAATGAGGGAAAAAAATGCTCACCATAGGTTTGTACTGATAGAGTATCCCAAACCCTGGAATTCGGGATTTTACGCAGGAAGCTGAAGAAGGCCAAGTTGTCACTTGCTAGTCACGTTCACAGATTTTAGCTGTCTGAGGGATTTTTTTTGGTGGGTGTTGTTTAATTTGAGGGATCAACAGCTCTGCGCTGCTTATAACTTCTTTAACTTTCATTTACTAACTGGTTTGCTTTTCCAGCCACAAGTGGGCGGTGGCGAAGTTTATCAGCTGTCATCGCAATAACTGTATAAAAACATGAGCAGATGTTTCCAGCAAACAAACTCAAAGAGACAGCATGCTGCCTCACCGCTATACCTCTTCAAATTAGACTTGTAACCTGTAAGAAAAGTCAACATCTGGCAAACGTGTGCAGATATTTTTCCACAGGATTTGGTGGAACATGGAGAACGACTTCACTTCAGTGACAATAATAATGAGAAAAATATAGGGTTTTTGAGCTCCCGCTTTGTGGGGAATAAATAATATAAACAACTAGGTGGTACTTGAGCAATTACTCTTATGTCAATGCAGTGGTAGTTTAGGGACCTGATAAAGCTGCCAACTTGGCACCTTTAGAGGTTTTCAGGCACTGTATAACTGATAGGAAACTCTAAGCCAGTATTGCCCAACCACTGTGCCACAGCACATATAGGTGTGCCGTGAGAAATGATCAGGTGTGCAGTGGAAGATTATCTGCCTTTATTTTTTTTGTATTTATACGCGACACCTCAAAGGCCGGTCCGTCAAAATATTGTTGGACATAAACCGGTCCGTGGCGCAAAAAAGGTTGGGTTGCTCTAAGCCAGCGGTCCCCAACCCCCGGGCCTCGGACCGGTACCGGTCCGTGAGTCGTTTGGTACCGGGCCGCGAGAGTTGAGGCTCAGGTCTGAAATGTATGGTTTTCAGGGTTTTTATCGGTTTTCAGCGTTATTTTGTTATTGTTTTTATCGTTAACTCGGTTTTCCTGGGTCTTTTCACGTGTGTTATGAATAAATCTTTTTTTTGGTATGGGTACTAGTTTTATTTTGTTGTATTTATCCGCGAGACCTTAAAGGCCGGCCCGTGAAAATATTGTCGGGCATAAACCGGTCCGTGGCGCAAAAAAGGTTGGGGACCGCTGCTCTAAGCGACTGGTGTGAGTAAGGTGCAGAACAATTACATTCTCTTCCACTAGAGGGCAGTACAACTACCTGCTCTAATGAAATTGGTTGGCAACTGCCAGTAAAACAGAAGAAGACGAAGAAGAAATGACATAATAGTCATGCCGTGAGACGACGCAGCGCGTAATAGCAATAGATAAATCTTTGAAAAGAAAAAGTAGTCAATCTGACCTGGGTCCTAGAGAAAATTCTGACCCAGATTAGGCCCTAGCATGAGTAGCGGTTGGGACAAACCAAATCAACTCCACTATGCCTGGTGAAAATTTTTTAATATGCTTTTTGTGACATTTTTGTTTGGTGGTGTGCCACGTGATTTTTCTAATGTGAAATATGTTTTGTGGCTCCAACCGTTGGTAAACACTGATCTAAGCTAATCCCAATACATTAAGGTGCGATTATATAGAATCTCGTCCGGGTTGGGGAGGCCCTAAAATCCTGTCAAGCCCCGAGAAAACTGTTTCCAGGAGTGGAACATTAGGACTACAATGTTCACTCTTCTGCCAAGATAACTGGCTCCAAGTGCAGAGTAACAACTTCATGGATGGAGAAATCAGGTAAACACAGACTGAACAATGGATTTAGATTTATAGGAAACCTAAAATGTGATGTCTAGATTGTTCTGTGTCTGCTAGATTTGTTTGCTGAATGAGTCTGAGCCTGTCTGACCCTTAATGCTGAAGCATTGCTCAACTATAAAGTGAATATGAGAAAACAGTAGAATGCAAGCTCTTTAATGAAGAAGAATTAACTACAACCTTCACTAAATACAAAATTTTCCCAAGCTCCCAAATCAAGTAAGTGATGTCAGTGCTTTGTTCTCATACACATAACTGTGCTTCAGCCCATCACTCGTGTTATATACAAGTTTAAGCTGGTCTGAAAAAGAAGATCCTGAGAAACATAAATCTCCTTAAGCTCCTAGGACCTAGTATCCACATATGTGGACATCACATTTTGGGTTGTGTAGACCAAAATACTAAACTTTGCGCTACAAGGGCCTAATATCCACTTACGAGGACATCACACTGCCACTGTTCTATCGAAATTTTTAACAAATGTCCTCATATGTGGATCTCATTTTTCTCAGAAACAAAAAACCCCAAAATTCATTGTTTTTACATTCATCAGGTCCCAACATGCCCAAATATCAAACAGAATATAAAAATGCATGCCATGAAAGAGTTTGGGTCTTAGGAGGTTAAATGTGCTCTCTTTTTTATTCTTAGATGTATGCCTCAGTCAAAAACCACACTTTCAATATAACAACTATCCAAAAGTTTTACCCACTTTCCCACGATAAAGTCTTACAGTATATATCCTGAACTTAATACCTGGAAATTCATAGAGAGTCCTGCAGCCTTCACAGATGCTGCACAGCATTCATCATTCAGCCTTTTTCTCTAAGCTAATTTCCAATTAATGGCAAAAGCACACTCTGCTATTCTCACTCTCATTGTTTCTCCATCAGATACTTTGTTGTACAGCACCTTTCATTCCATCTTCCACCTATGTTTCATTTGCATCATTATGTTCATCATTCATATTTCCTTCAGCTTTCGCAAACAAAGATGTCAAACATTTTCAAAGATATGCGCGGTGGTATAACACGCACAGTCATGTGTACGTTTGTTTACAAAAGAATGTTTGTCAGCATTCAAGCCAGAAAGTAGGCTTGTACATCTTTAGTGTGTGTATGCGTGTGTTTTGGTCTTTTCACACTTGAGCTCCTCCAAATAGCGAGTGCTATTGCGGTGCAGGGTGACAAGGCTACTTGGTAAAGTGCTTTTCAAGCCTCTGGCTAATGGCCTGCTGAAAACTTCTGCTGATGAAAATGAGATCTCCTCTACCAATGAGAATTTCTGCCCTGTCTGCAGCAACAGACATGTTGTCAGTGTAAGGGTGTATGATTGAAGTTTGTGCTTTTTTCAAAGAATACACAGAAATTCAAATCACTACAGAATACACATTGCTTCTGAATGTCATGTCAGTAAATCTGCATTTTGCTGTAGGCAAAGGTCACAGTGGGTTTTACAGAGTACAAAGTGCACATAAATATGATCTGTGTGTATGTCTTTTTTTGTTGTGTGCAGAAGTAAAAGCGGATTGCGGTGATATCATAAAAAATGCATGCGTTATTTCCAAACAAAACATTCAAACTTTTCAAATAGGGGTCAAAAGGATTTTTTAGAGGATTTTCTTATGTCGAAAATATGAATAAAGTAGTAGAATTTGTCTGACCAGATGAAATGATGACATAAAAGATTTTGTAAAACCACTAAAAATTCAGTCAAAATCAAGTGGAGTTAAAAAGTATTCAAAACTGGAAACGCATGTAGTGCAAGTTTATTTAAAGTTCATCTATTTTTCACACATAATGTAATGCCTGATGTCAGACGTGTCCTTGTTGGTCCCTACTGAGTACAAATGCAATATCTTTTAAAAGGTGCATTCTTTGTCGTTTGTTTTTTTGGTTTCGGAGTGTGCCACGTTTAAGTGCAATTTAAATGTTTTCCATTTACATGTTTGTGTTTGTTTTTGAAGGTTGAAATGGAACTTACCAGGCAGGCTTGTTGACACGTTGACTTGTGTGTAGAACCTCTTGTTGGGCAGCAGCTCTGACACTCCATTCAAGGCTTCTACAGTAAATGTGTAATTGGTGTTGGGAAGAAGATTGACCACAGTCACAGTTCTTTCTGTCAGGCCAACCTGCTGAGGCACAAATCCAACGCTAGCCCCACATGGCTCACACTGCCTCTCGATGCACTTCCGGCATCCCACACTGTAGGTCAAATCCACCCTGCCCCCTGTGTCGGACGGAGCATCCCAGTCCAAGATCAGCGTGGACTGCTTCAGAGTATAGGTCAAGTCTCTGGGAGGGGATGGGGGACCTATGAAAGAAAAAAAAAAAAAAGATAATTATTTAGATTTATTAGTTATCCCAGGTCGCTCATGAGCAGTTTGTAAGAAAATACAATGCGTACTCAATTTGAATGAACTGTCATGCAATTTGATATACAACAGTCCAGAGGCTTTATGGTGCGTATAGAAGCATTTATACAAACAATATCATCATAATCAAGCGCCAGTGTTGGAAGGTTACTACAGATTACAGAATACATGCCCCAAAATGTATTTTGTAACGTATTCTGAATACTTTGGATTACTTAATATATTATCAAGCTTTTTACAACTACATGAATGTACTATTGCTGTGTGATTTATTGCCATTACTGAAAGATACTCGCCATACCAATACCAACTAGATTTTTAAATCTTAATATAAAACGAGTGACAGTAGTGTGGACATTAGGTAAGGCTGCAGTTTTTGCAGCGATCTCGTATAGAAAACTATTTTGCGCGTATATAAAACAGGTCCGCGGCTCCGAACCGTAGTAAAGGGACCTCTGGCTAATACAGGCTCGTAGCTGAAAACTAGCTTTACTTTGTCGTCTGGGTCAACTTTGCTAGCGAGAGACAGAGAGAGGAGTTGAAGGGCTGCTCCAACTGAACTTGGAGTGTACAGTCGAGTCTTAATAGCTTACTTACAACTGGGCTACACTGCCCATGAGGCTACATTCTTTAGGGCTATGCCTGTAACACTCTGCCTATTGCCTTCATGTTAAATAATTTTTTGAATAATAATTTTAAATTTAAAAAAAAACATTTAAAAAAAAGTTATTTCTTTTAATGTTAACAAGCAGGTGATTTGATTTTAATAATGTGATATGACCCATTTTACATAAATAGGTGAGGGAAAATCTGAGGGACTTGTTGTGAAATAATAGTGTATGTAGCATTATTATTATACTTTGACAGTTTGAAAATATATTTTAAGAAGATGTATTGGACTGAGACGGAGGAGGGATTATTGCTCATATAGGAAGGAAAATATTTGGGGTAAGGCTCAGCATTTCATTAAAAAAAGAATAGAATAACATTCCCTTTTGTCTGAAAGATTAGAGTTTTTTCCCATTATGTACTGGTGTCATCTGCTGTGTGAAACAGACCCTCCATTTACTCTTAGTAAATAAAGATGGCTTGCCATGGAAAGTGTTTTATCTCTCCCGGAACACGAGTCTGATTTGATTTGAGGGGCAGTGATGTGAGCTGCCTATCGAAAGGCTGTGTGTGTCAAAAGTTCAGCATTATACAGTACATGACAGAGGTAACAAAAAACTGCGTAAACATGTCATTTAAAGCTAAACCACTTCTAAATGAAACCCGCAACAGCTAAAAAATAAAATATACGATCCAGTAGAAGGCTGTAAAAAGCCAGACCAGAGGACTCCATCCTATCACTAAGTCAGCATTCAGTGTCTTTTGGTTCATATCCTCTTCTCACTGAAAGCACAGGTCCATTAAAGGTCATAAATTTTACATACATCCTTGTATGTGTGTGCATGTGCGTGTAATGAATAAGTGACGGTTTGCTGCACTGTGCGTGCCATCAAACACGTCACACACCACAGCTGCGTCCCGCTTCCAAACACACGTGGTGCCCAGGGTTACATAAGCCCAGAAAACATTCACATTATGAACACACACACACACACACACACTCGCACACACACAGTAGATGCAGACACAGCTGGGCCTCTTTCTCACATCTCTGTCCACTTTCATGCTTTCTTAGCCTTGCAGTCCCTCACTCTCTTAAGGTTTCTCTTTTCTTTCCGTCTTACATTGCGAGTGCCTCTTGTTAAAACTTCACCTCCACAACTCTTTAACACTCTTTTACTCTCAACCTGCCCCAACCTTCTAACTCCCTTTTCCCTATAGCCCATCCACATCACTATTCAACTCAATCTCTACTCCTCCAAAAATATGATACAATACAGAAAATCTTGCATTTCCCCTTAAACCATTGTCATTAAACTGCATGTGTTATCTTTATATGCTACCCCCTCTCAGTTAATCTCATCAAATGAGATCAGGGACATCTACACCAGAGATAACATAGTCTGACAGGCATGAGAGTATTTTTGCACCAACAAGGTGATTCCCAAAGCACTTTTAGTTGAAAACGTGACATATCTCAGGATGCTATATAGTGCATTCTTGAAAAATGTGAGAAAACTGGACAAATGGAGGACAAAAAGAAGTGACAGACCTATCCACATCAGATCTAAAAGCCATGTCCCCAAGAAATAGGAAAAAAATCCAGCAGAGACCTGACACGCAACCTGAGAGTTGCTCAGGCTCTTTAGTTGATCTGTCTAGTGTTCACTAAAGCCTCATCGGGATTGTTATAAGTGGAAATGTGGATGTCAAGAACCAATTCTTAAAGAAGGGAAACAGGACAAAAAGGCTGACGTATAGAAACACACAGTGGAACACTGGAAGTCGTGGGCTGGCCACTCTGAAACACTAACCTCAACATTGTTGAAGCAGTGTGGGATCATCTTGGCATGTTGATGAATAAAGGTAGTGATACCAACTATTAACTTCAAAGCTAGATATACAGATATACTCTGTTTCTATTCAATCAATCAATCAATCAATAAACTTCAATAAATCACTGCACCCATTTCATATTTTAACTAGCAAAATATAAAGAAATGAGGAGTAGCTCAAGACTTTTGCATAACACTGCACATTTATGGTAAACAGCAAGTTTAGTTTTTTAAGTTTTCAGAGAAAATTGAAATTGTGCAGTCTTCAAAATCAGAAATAATTATTATGCAGCAGCATCATTTTGCAGTTATTCTCAAACAACGATTTTGCTGATTTATTTGCAGAAACATCTGATGACAAATGGTATGCATCTCGTCTCCAGTTTTTTTTTTTTCCTCCAAATAGTTACTGTGTTACGACTGGAGCTGTCAGCAGAAGTTCTCCTCTGGCAAAACTTACAAGAATTTAGAGACTAATTTTAATTAACTATTTCTAAAGTTCTACTTTTCATCTCCATAGCTGCCAAGGGAAATGCAGCAGTGTGCTCTAATGGAAAAAACTCAATCGTCACCATTAACAATGGCAGTCAGTTGAGTCATGAAGTAACAGATGAAGCTTAATCTTATAATTAAAGCTCTGTGCTCCTTCAACTTTTTCAAAAATGAATTCTTAAAGCAACTATGAGGTGCACAGTCTCTGGTAAACACATTAGGGTCGTGATACTACACTAGCATTAAAAAGGGAGAAGACTAAAATCAGTTGTTCTTTAATCACTGGCGTAATAATGCGCACATATCAAACACTTCATCTTTGAAAATCAGAATTTTTTCTCTTACTCTTATGAGGCTAGATTCATCAAACTCTTTCTCTAAATGTACAGTGTGGTGGATTAGTAGAATCCGGGGATTATCATAATTACAGAATCTATAGTGTAATTAATGTGGTCATTAGGCTGCTATGAATATTATCACACAGGATCAGTGAGCTCAGCAATCAATATTATAATTAAACCCCTCCACTGCACTTACCATTAAAGCTAGCATGACCACACACTTTCATTCATGTGTGTACGCACCAACGCACAAGTCAATGTGAATACATATATAAACACCCATGCACTAACTTAGAGACCCTATGGATTTATGTCCTGAATACTTTCAGGATATATACCCTGTTATTCCTCCATCTAATTACTAAGCTATAATCAATGGGCTGTTTTCCATGCAGAAATCAATAGGGCCAACCTGTACGGCTCTGTTTGGCCTCATAGTGAAGAAGAATCCGTACGGGAGAAGGGCCGAGAAAGGGTCAGAAAAAGTAAAAGGTGAAGAATGAACAAATAATGTGTGGCGAAAAGGGATGAGGATATAGAGTGTCGCTCGAGGATAGAGGGATGAGATTTTGGTTTGACAGAGAGAAGAAAAATGGGATGATAACACGCATGGATGGAACAGATGAAAGGATAAAGAGTAAGGAAAATGCGAGGAGGCGGTGGCTAAAAAGAAGAGTGATGAGTGGTCAAGTTAAGAAGACAGAGAGATGGGAATGGAAGAAGGTGTCGAGGCATCAAAAAGGAGGGGGTAGAAAAAGAAGGGGGGGGGGGGGGTCCAGCGGAAATGTAGATAATGGAAGTATAGCAGAAAATGGATCTGTAATGTCAGGAGAAAATGTTGAAGAATATGGAGGGAATGCAAAAGGTTAAGCAAAGAGATGGCAAAATGGGGTGATGGGTTTTTTGAAAGATGGATGGGAGATAAAAAAGGGATCAATGTTAAGAGGCAAAGAAAATGGTTTGGGTGAAGAGACGCTTTCATATATAGCTTTGGATACTAATAGACAAAGGTTGGAAGTGGTTACATTTACAGAAAACCCTCAAACATACTATGATACAGACGTCCCAGAGGAAAAGTCTTCCTTAGAAAATTAACTTTAAATACTATGTCAAACAAAGACTGGATTTATTCTTTATTCCAGATCAAAGAGGAATTGTCCAACGAGGCGACAGATGTCATTAACCAGTTATAGACCAAGATATTTGCTTATGTATTCTCATCCTTTAAGCTTGCAGTTATACAAACACTTCACAATGTTTTCATCAAGGCATGCATCCTGTGTTGTGAGAGACCTACTCCTAGCCAACAATCTGGGATAAGTTACAAAAACATGGAATGCAATACAAAGAAGGGTATATGGTGAAGGAGAGGTGAAGGGTGCAAGGAATGAGACATGGAGATGGGGTTGATGAGGACAAGATGATGAAACATGACTTGAGGGGGGAGGAGGCAGGTCAGACCAAGAGGTAATAGCATGAAAACAGGAAAGGTGGATGAAAGGGTACGGGGTGAAGGACAGGTTGTTTTAAGACATAAAGAAAATGGATCTTTATTGTTAAAATGGATAAATGGCAATTGCAGCTATATCAAAAGCTGAATGGGAGGTTGAGATATTGATTGGCTTACAGACATAAAAATCTATACTTTATGCAAAATTTCAATATCATATCTTATATGAGTTATATGGTGCGACTGGAACTAGTATATAAGCATAATTATATATATATATATATATATATATATATATATATATATATATAATTTAAGAAGATATAGACATAAGTAAATGCAAGTATATTATTATTATTACGTGTGCATGGCGCTGAGGGATTGTCCAAAGGAGTCCTGAAGTGATCCTCCTCACACAAGCACACCATGGATCCTTCGTCTTCTGCGACGCTGTTGGCTGGGCAGGGGAAACACTCCTGCTGTCTGGACGACATCTTGTAAGAGCCAGGTGGACACGCTGGAAAAGAAAAGCAGTTTGTCAGATATGCCCAAATTACGTGATATATCACATTACATACATTTTAAAAAATATATATAATATCCTTTTGGGAAATGAACACATGAAACACATATTGCTATATCAAGGAACTGCACGTTCACAAGATAATTCTGCAGATATGCTAACAGTTTAGAGCCTTTTTTTAAATCACATAAGCGCCTCTATTTCACTAAGCACGTTAAAGCCTTTGGAAAAAAACGAGAGGGAAAATTAAGAATGAGTGTAGAAAAATGAGAAAAGCCAGTGAGACCTCAGTGAAGTATAGATGAGATAAAAGATAGGATTAGAGCAGAAAAGTAGAGGAGACTTTGGCTAAATCCATCTGACAAACACAATTCTCACATTACATGTGATCGGTGGACATGTGCAAATGGCATCAAAGTCTGCTACTGGAATGAACCAGCTATGCAAATGAAAGAAAACCAATGGATCGTGCAGGCACAAAGCTCCGAAGCCCAGCATTTTTAATTTCATTGTGCTTTTCCTCCCCTTGTTTCGCCTTATTTGGAAGTTATCCCAGAGCATGCATGAACCAAAATCCAAAAGGTGAGAACGTGGACAAAGGTGATAAGTACTCATGACCTTACATGTGTAAGAGTACACACCATGTAACAGAAGCTTATCAGTGCAAGTGTGACAATGGGCGTGCATAAACACACACACTCAAACTCACTGAGAACAGCTTATTTTACACTCTCCCTGTATGCAGTTTCATTTTCCACTTGCCGTGCTTTTGTAGCAGGTGATAATGGGTGTGAAATCAGGCAGCCAGCTACCGCTCCACGCTCTGGTCTCCTCTCTTCTGAGACTGTATTCTAAACAGCGGGTCTACATTAACAGCTCTAGTGAGCTTTCTACCCCTCTCTCCCAGTCTTCTGCTCGTTTTCCATTCTCCTGACACTTTATTCTTTCTAATTCCTTTCATACCTTTCTTTGTCCTTCTCATTTTTTATTTCATCATCATCAGTCTTGTTAGGTTCCAACTTTGGAGGCATGTTCATTTTTACCCAGAGTGAGAAACTACTGATTGACATAACCAGTTAGTGTACATTAAATTAGTTTACAGATGGTAGATACTGGTTTTGAGAATATTTATGGACAAACTACTTGGTAACAAAGGCCTTAGCCCAAGTCTAGGGACTGGTTGTTAACCCCCTGGCAACCTCCAGTTGCTAGGGAAAAATGTGAATTCCACACCCAGATCACGAGTGATTGCTAGGTGTTTATCTTCAGGTGAAATCGCCTATAAAGAGGCTCCTTGTAATTGCTTTGGTCACTAGCAGTTTGCTGTGTTCGCCTGCAGTTTGCATGGTACAAGTTTACTCGTATAGAAATAATCACCATTTACTCTTCGAGCTGTAGTGAAACTTGAAAAAGTGCATGATAACCCAGGAATGGAGAATGTTAGCTTTAACGTGAAAGTTGTGTTTGGAGAGTAAACGGCAAGTCTTTACTTTGTTGGCATCTTCCATGCAAACTCAGGCTTCTTTGCGACCAGTTTCACACTAGTGGCTGCCAGCAATCTCGACAACCACTCATCAACCAGCTGCAGAAAGTGAATAGGGAGCTTTAGCAATCAGTTTCAGAAGAATTACCAGCAACCTGTACCAGCTACTCGTAGCTAGTCTGGGAATATACATTTTACCCTCAGAACCAGTGGCTGCCACATGGTAGCTGACAAGCTTCTACACATGTGTCATCGAGGCCTACATTTTAAATCAAAAGAAGCTATATTGTAACATGAAAATTATGACTCAAAATTATTTATATGACTCAAAATAAGACACGGTTGCTTTACTTACCCTGATACTACACACTTTTAAATACACAAATTTAAAAAAAGGGGGAAACCAACTACCAACAGAAATATTTGAAGCTAACGATACGCTGGCAAGGGTTAGCAAGTCATAATAGTCCATGTGGTACATGGTAAATGGACTGGTACTTATATAGTGCTCTTCTACTCTAACTGAGCACTCTATTCCTGAATGAGCCTCATTCAGTAAATCATACACACATTTTTTCCAAATCAAAGCACCTTGACTAACATCGACACACTCACACTTTAATGCATTTATCACTGGCTGCTTGGGATTCTTCATAAAGGACACTTTGACATGAAGAAAGGAGAAACTGGTGATCAAGCCACTATCCTTCCAACCCACTTTACCTCCTGAGCCACAGCTGCCCCGGCCCTGAATTTCCAAGAAAAATTCTTAAAAATTAAAAGATGTTCAATTCACATTCTTGGGTATGTTTTACTTGAAGAGCTTGAATAGGAATTAGGAGATATCATGAGCCCCTGGAACCATGTTATCAACTGTGATTTAAGGCAACAGTGCCCTGTCTGAATTATGTGATAAAATTTATGGGATTTATGGGAAATTACAGTTAAGAAGACAGCACTTTTCACACCTGCAGTATTGTGTCACACAGTCAGTAATGGTGATATATTTGTATGTGACACAGGCAAGTTGAACACAAAAGCCTTCCCCTGGCTCAGACCAGTCTGAGAGTGTGCACGTGCCTGTATACCTTTGTGTATGCATGTGTGTATTACAGCCCTGTGTGGCATGTTCGAGGCTGTAAGAACCTCGTAATCGACTTTCTAATGTCTGTCATTACACAGAAAAAAGCCTCTCGCTTTCAGCTCAAAGCACAGCCAAGCATGGGGACATAACAGAAACACACACACACCCTGTCAAGCAGCACTGAAGTAGACTCCCTTTGTTCCTGACTGTGCTGCCACTATCCTTCCCTTCGCCACAGCAAGAACATCAAGTGTGAATAGCACCTAAATCAAGGCAAAATTATGCATAGATCTATGAGGACAGAAATTGGTTTTGCATTTTCTACCTATCATGCTTAAAAGCAGGCTAGACATATGGCTGGCTGCAGTTCTGACTTATCTCTTCAATTCAGCATGGATAGACATTTCGCTGGCCCACGATGGAAATGTGTGTCTAATGATAGGGGTGTATCAAGACAATATGTGCAGCTCAGATAACAAAAGGAGCTGGCTTTGCATGATGCCCGTCATTTTCCAGGGATTCAAAGGGTCGCCAAAAGCAAGTGCCAGAGAAGGTCATGTCAGTCAGCGTGGCCACAAGCCATCTGCCAATTGGAGAAGAGGAGTTAGTTTAAAAGGCATCCAGCGGTGAGAAAACAAAACAAAAAAACTGAACAAAACAATGGAGATACTTGTAATGAAGAGTACTCAAGAGTGCTCATTTGGTTTTTCTCATCTTTAAATTGCAAGTTGTATAAATTTAAGTGGAAATCAGAGTTTCAGTGGAAGTAAAGGAGAGTGGGCGGTTAGAGAACTAGAGAGACAGAAGGAGAGATCTGCCAGGACAGCTGGCAAACCAACTGATCAATTTGTCCTATGTGCTGACTGGGAGCCTCGATTAAATGAAACACGGCGGCACATGTATACACGCGCACGCGCAGGCATATTTCTTCAAGGTGTCATGATATAGATATGCAGTGACATGCCAGGTCCTTGGGGTGGGGGGTAGTGGATGACACGGTATGCCAACTGCTGTGAGAGATTGTTCGGAGAGACAGAGACACCAACAGACAAACAGATGGCGTGTGAGAGACAGAAAGACAGTAGGCTATGTACTGTACTGAGAAAGGACATTAAACAGGGAGGGATAATAGACTCCTTCAGCTTGACTGATAAACAGAACAATAAACACAGGCATGGAATGCATACAGATGAGAAACACGCTGAACGAATGAGTGACACTGTTAGAATAAGGTCATCTATAGTAGGAATATATATAACAGCAGAAGTGCTCTGCTCGCCATAGGAGCTTATCGGTAGTTAGGAAAAAAAAATAGGAATATGATTGCAAAACTTGTTATCAATCTTTCTTAGAAAATTCATTATTACTCTGACAGTTTGAGATATGCCAACAGTTTTGCCATCTAATGAATAAAAAGTAAAAGGCCAAAGAATCCACATTTCAATGAGCTTACAAATGACTTTAATAGACTTTTGTCTTTGTGGGAGGAATCAATTCATAGTTTGCCCTTCTCTCTTATTTTCTTTTTCCTTTCTTTTCTCTAACCTTAAACATGCCCATTAATAAGTCATGAAGCACTTAATGCAATACATGTGAGCAATGAATTGTTTCTTTGCCTCCCTGACAGCACACATTAATAAATATTAATAACCCTAAAAAAGGTTTACTTTAGACCTTTGTGCGGGCACGCAGACACACATTTGCACGCAGCTAAAGCCCAAGAGAGATTACACATAGACATAACGCGACGATTTTTTGCAGAGGTTTTCAAGGAATTGAACAAAGTATGATAGTCAAAGGGGTAATGGTATCATAGAGAGATGGGGATGTGATTCCAGCAGTTGGA
This sequence comes from Neolamprologus brichardi, assembly GCF_056152115.1. NCBI lineage: Eukaryota > Metazoa > Chordata > Actinopteri > Cichliformes > Cichlidae > Neolamprologus > Neolamprologus brichardi. Next base: position 10,814,844 of record NC_142124.1, on the reverse strand, counting down.
AATCAATAATTGAGAGAGCTTTAATTCAGATGAGTGCTCCCTGTGTAGCTGATGGTGATTTGAATTCTTTAGGCTTCCTTAACATCCAAAAAATGAATTCTAATTACCATCTTTTACACACGGACCTACGCGCACATACGCACGCACACATGTAAATCTGCATCTCCGAATCAGAGAAGTAGGGAGGTTGGAGAAAAAATGACTGATTAATGTGTTTAAATGTGTCGTGTTAGGTCAAATTATTAAAATGTGAACTGATGAGGTTAGGGTGAGTTAGACTGTATTGGACTAGTTGAAATTGGACAAAAGTAGATGGGGTCAGTCTCATTCCACATGATAAATTGGCTGAAGAGAATGAGATATGGACCATACTGCATCAGAAAAAAATGTTGAAAAATACTGTTTCAAGCTAAGACGTTGGGGCTTAGGAGGAAAAGGCTTGGAAAGTTACCAGTGCAACTCTCCAGACTGAAAAATAAAAAGACTCTTAATACCCTGGTCAAGGCTCATGAACAGTATGTGTAAATTGTGGGGAATTTACACGTATAGTGCTGTGCAAGTCATTCTTTGTTTTTTGCCAGGAAAATGGAAAATAGGTGTAGTAACTTAACATAACATAAATGTTTACACATACTATGTAAAGCAAAAACTGAGTTTGTACAATTGAAGAGCTTAAAAATCAATATACCCATCTTCAACACAGCCTGAACTCTCTAAGGCTCTGAGGAATAGTTCTCCAGGCTTCCTGAAGGACATTCCAACTTCTTTAGATGTTGCCTGGGGAGACCAATCCATGACTGACAATGTTCTGTTATGCGTTTCAGGAATGCTTTAACTGCATTGGCGCTGTGTTTGGGATCACTGTCATGGTGAAAAGTGAAGCTGTTCCCAATTGGACGAATTTCCTGTTACTAGTTAGCATGTTGGATTACACTGTGTGGCAGGGCGTGGAAAAGAAAGAGAAAGAAAAGAAAAAGAAAAGAAACATCACTCTGAAATCGGTCACAGACAAGGACTAGACTGAAAATGAGTAAAAGGGCAGCCAGTGTCCGAAGAAAAAATCTGAAAGCTCTTCAGAAAGCCTTTCTCTTAAGACAAATTTCCAATAATTACAAGAAAGTTTGTCTCCCTGGAAGCAAACTATAAAGAAATGAGAGGTGATCCAAGACTTGTGAACAGTTCTGTCCTTGTATATTAATAATTAAAAGCTTTAAAACAAATCATAGGGATGAACTATACAGGTTAAGGTAAGACAAACTAAAACAAAAAACCCCAACTTTAAATCAATGCTTCTAATTTAACATCAAAAATTTCCTCTCATTATATTTTTAATGTTCTATATTTTTCTCTTTGTTTCAAGTTGGACAAATTAACGTTTTGACTTTTTAAAATACTCTATCAAAGAGAAAGATAATGGTCTTCTATGGCAATAAGGAAATAATACTTAGTATAGAAAGCTAAAAATGAATAAACCCCTAGAAACTTGTCTGTTGCACAAGCCCGCTACCACGTCATCAGATCAAACTGTAGTGTATCATATTCACAGTAAGCAGATTTTCTGATTTTATAGTTTGAAATTAAGTGACTGATGAAAAAAACCCAAACATTTCGTGACACTTTCCATGGCCTGCTCTTTTGGAAGATACAATTTTCTCCTGAACTAACATGCAGTGTCATAACCTGTCTGCGTGTCTAGCTGCTTTGAAGATATGACCTAGCCTTGAATTACAGCATAAATCCCTGTTATTAGCTCGAAGTAAAGACCTCATTCAAGTCACCCACTGACTGGGTGCTGCTTCACAGTGTAATCGTGGAGAAGGCTCTGAGCCGTGCCATTCAGGTCAACGCTTTATCATTTTATTCTCTGTTCTGCCCTGGTTACCGCAGACTGACATCACACAGAGAACACAGGAGGATAACTAGCAAACAATGCCGCCAGGGGTATTAATGTCAGCCGTGCTCTGTACAAGCTTTGCGCTGAAGACATGTCTAATTCTGCATGTCAAGTGCAGCATGTATACGCAGTGACAGACGCATCACGCGCAAACAAAAGCACACAATTACTCACAGTTGTGAATGCAAAACTCCCACGGATCCATTCGTTGGCTTTTTCACACAAGCATCCGCTTCAACACCGAACATTTAACAATATCAAAGTGGCTACATCACAAAATAGACACAACAAAGAGCTGTCATGTTACATCACAGCAACAAAGAGCCAGGCCTGAACAGTTTGGATCAAACAGAAAATTCAGAGAGAATCAGCCAACATAATACAACACTAGGGAATCACAAAAATGTATGCATAGTCATGGAGTTATAAGGTCACGCATCTACTTTTGTGAGACAAATGTTTGTTAACCACATTAATTTTAACTTTTAACAAAAAAAAAGTTTCCGTTCTTGTTTTGGGGGCGACACGGTGGTGCAGTGGTTGTCACTGTTGCCTCAATGCAAAAAAGGTCCTTGGTTTGATCCTCATGCCTATGTGGGTTTTCCTATGAGCTTCTTTCCACAGTCCAAAAGCAAACATTAGGTTAGCTGGTGATTTTAAATTGTTAAAGTTACTGCGATAGGCTTTAAACTGACCCCATAACCCTAAACTGCTTACTGAAAGGCGATGGATTCTAGTTTTTAGTTGCACTTTAATAATAGATTTTGAATGTAAGGCTTCTAATGATGTATGCTAACTCACTGACTTTTTTCATTACTAAAAAAAGGTTTCTTATTGCCAAGCTATGACTTTGTTGTACTTGACTTTTAATAATAAAATTACTTAAAATTTGACATTGCTTAATATACCCAGGATTTCTCCTTGTGGCATTGAAAATGGCAAATTATTTTTTTGTGATATTTGAATCAAAGTCAGAAATTTCAGTGTGATGACAACACTAAGCCAGACCGCATTTGCAATTGGCATAACATTATGGAAACAAGTGTATGCCAAAATACCATATTTTTTACTGAAATTAATCAAAAGAGGCATTCCCGATTTTTATGGTCTTTTAAATAAAAAAGTCATAAAGAAAATTGGATGGCGTGAGTATTTATATCCAGTTTTATTCCATTTTTTGTTGCCAAAATACTTCAATAACTATGAAAGATATCAATCAAATGGTGGCACACAGACAAATAGTGAGGCGACTGCCAAAAACTAGGAAATCATGAATGAAAACAGTGACCCACTACAGCAGAGTTAAATATACTCCTTAAGGTGAAGGGACAGATGCGTTTGGTGTTCTAAAAACAATTGAAAGTCAGTTATTGTGGTTTAACCCGGTGATATTGCACACTTTATTGCAGGAAGCTGTGCTGCTGTGGCAGAGGCTCTGACACAAAGCTCAAGGAAGCAGTTAAGGTAATTTAAAAACACTCCGACTCCCTAAATTGCCACAGTAGCTGTCAAAACTCGATTCCTTCACAAAGTAATTACTTCGTCATAATTCAACACAGACATGGTGCACACATTTTACATTCAAATGTAAGCTTTACAGTGATAGAAAGTTTCCGTTTTGAATAAATATCTCAAGAACAGTAATAGATGTTATAAAGTCTATCATTCTTGCTCTACATGTTTATTGAGAGTGGCAATAGCCACATTGTAGAATGACTGTAAAGACAGAGCATCACCAAATCCACTGAGTTTCATCCTATGCTAACAAAATAATGCTGAATATATTTAAATCTGCTTATGTTTAAACCACTTTATCTTTGGGAATATGGGCTGTGAAGTACTTATCTTTCTTTTTAGTGCTATTGCCCATTGCCTTAAACCTTATATGTGTATATATATATATCTATATATATGTATATATATATATATATATATATATATATATATATATATATATATATCTATATATATGTATATATATATATATATATATATATATATATATATATATATATATATATCTCTATATATATATATATATATATATATATATATATATATATATATATATATATATATCTATATCTATATATATCTATATATATCTATATGTGTATATATAATTCATATATATATTAATTTGTAGATTGCATATTATGGCATTCCATTCAATGTTAAAGGGGGCATTAGATTGATATGATACAAAATAAATCAGATATGTTTACATGAATGTGGAAATAAACAGATGCATTTTCTTTTACCCACACAAGTGATTGAAGTAGACAGATGTCCGTAGGGTGCATATCTGTATTTTCTGAACACGTACTGACTCACTTGGCTCATGTGCTGAAATGTACAAAAAACCCACCATACACACATAAACACAGCAGACCATCGCTGACTGTTGACAGATCCTCCTCTTCTTTTCTCGTTTCCGTGTTTTTGCCACTGTCTTTAATACCCGTGCTACTTCGACGTTTACCTTTCTCCCATCTCATCTTCTGAAATAGCTCTTGACTGCTATCAACTCTGCTCCCTGCCAAACTCTGCCCACTCCCCCCCACCCCACACACACACACCCATCCCCTCCCCGACTCCCCTCTATCATGTTTGCTACCCTCCCTTTCTTTTTGTCCATTATTTGCCATCCCTTCTTTTGCTCCAGCAATCATTTTCCACAGGATTTATCAGGGGTTGTGGAACAAAAGACTGAGAAGGAACAATTTCTGGATGTTATTGCCTCCTTCTCTCCTCTCCTCATCTTGTGAACATTTGCACTGTTCATATTTGAGTATTTAGCTCTTGTTCTTATCCTAAATGACTACCATTAAGTACACTTTTTTTAGTCTCCCACTCATTTTTGTAAAGCGGATGGTGGGCTTGGTAGTAAGCTAAATATGGATCTTTTATTGCATGGTTCCCAACATTAACCCCCTGTTTGTTTTCCTTAAATACATAGCTTTTACCCACAATCACACGCACTGGATTTTGACTCTTAAAACCAAAGGAAAAGTCAATTACTCCAAAAATAAAATCTGACTGTTCAGTGCTTTATGCAACACAAACTGACTTTTATTCACACATTTGATTGGAAGCTTAACTCTTTCTGACAGATGTCTGCATATAAACAACATTGTGTGACAAACTGTAAATATAGAGTGGTACAGTATGTGGTAAATAAGGAGTGATTTAAATAAAGGGGAAAAAAAAAGACTGACCCTGGTTTGAAGCAGTCACTATAATATAATCAGCTCCATTTTTGTGTTACATCTCCATGGCTTAATGGGCTGGGATTTAATCTTTTCTCATCTTTTGGTTTCTATGGCGAACACTGAAAAAAGAGTGTTTTATTAACCTAATATGACATCATCAACTTAACCCGCAAGCTTTGACCCTCAGGTTGACCCTCATCCAACTGACCTTATCCTTTAAAACTGTAAAACTACTGAACATCATTTCAATCATGAGTTTCTCAACGTTTCATCCTGCCAGGGCCAAGACTTTTGAAGATGTCCTCTCGACATCGAAGGTAGTGATTCGTCTGTCATTGTGATAGATGGTTGAATAATGGTCACATGTCAAGGGAGGACTAATGATTAGCCTATCAGTGGCACAGCAGAAGCAACATTGTCAATTGGTGTGCTTCTGAACAACAAATTGATGAAGATAAATTCTTGTTATTTCACCTCGCTCCACTCTTAAAATGCTACCATTACCAACATGTTGGCTGTGCTATGTCTCAGTGATTAAGTTCGATATATTGGTTTGTAGTGACTGATTTAGTCAAATCTCCTCCCCCATGGAAAACAGTTAGATGAAAAAAATGGAAATAGCTGTAACAAGCTGACAAGCCTGATATGAGGCTATGCTAAATTGTCAGCCTCATCCATTGATTACTGTTATTGGCATACCAAATGTGGGGACTTTTATTTTTCTTATGTGTGTGTTAGAAGCTTAGCCACATCCTTATCTTAGTGACGTGTCATCTGCACACAAGTCCATACTACACACATACTACTGCATGCATACACAGTGGTCCTACGCACAGCTTTGCAGACAGTCGTATACATGTAGCTGATGTATATGCACTGCCACCACGGGGCAGTATCACAAATATCCAGTCTTTGATAACGATGCTTGTGCTCCTTGCCTGCCAAAATAATTATTATATCATATTATATACAAAGAGCTGAAGTGAAACAGACTGAGCCTTCATACCCACAGATGATTATTACTGTCATGATCACCTTCATACATGGAAAGTCTCCCACACACTTATCCTTCTCACTTAACATATCCATCACATAACCATGGATACAGCTTGCTGCACAAGACGCGCGCAGTTGAAATTTGGTTCCTATATTGTGTGAACATATTTGTTCACATATGTTTTTGAACAATAGAGTTTCCGTATACATTATGTGCATATCAGCTGCGAGTTGGCAAACAGGTGTGCATATGAATGTCAGCCAATTTCAGGTCGATCGCACACAGAACGAGATCCAGCGCTGTTGTGCTGCGTGCTCGTGTGTATTCTGTTTCGCTTGCCTGTCACACTCGGCTAAAACACAATTCCTCCATCAAACTGAGAGTGAGGATAGCAGGTAAGAAAGTAATATTGATTTGTAATGCTCCTGAAGGTTATACACACAGCAGTCTTTCAGACACTTACATCTCTCCCCATTTGCGATGGCAATATGTAATGTCATTCTTCACTACTTCCAATTTTTCATGTATAAAAATGCATTTAAATGCATGTCTTTACTGCGAGTACACTGTGTATTACAACCACAGGCTCAACCACAGTATGGGATGGAAGAAAAAAAAAACTGCTGCCAACATGTGTTTGTTTTTGCTATGGACTCAAAAACAAAGAAATCGTCTAAGAGTAAAACGGGAAAAATAAACTATTGCAAACACTTCGCAACATAATTCACTGTGACACGCGACTACATTTTAAATTTCCTAAACATCTAATCAGATATGCAACTGGAAACTAATCACATGCACTGGTGGAAACATTAGGGATGATATGGAGAGTAGATGAGAGTTTGTGTTTTCTTGCATGCCACTCATCTTTGTGCGTGCGTGTCTGTATGATTATATGCATGTGTGAGTGTGTGTGTATACAGAGTACGTCCTGTTATGAAAATTACCAAGCGTAATCTCCAGCCAGCAATCTGTTGTGGCACACCAGAGTCATTTGATTTCTTTGAATCAGCTATTCAAATCTGAGATGTGAACTTGAATGAGTCGCGCCTTCTAATGACATTCCATTTTCATTTGCCTCATCAGCCATTTTCATTAATACTGTGACCCAGATATAGACAAATGGGCCTGATAAATTTGATTCCCAAGAGTATAGACGGATGAGCAGTGCTGCATATCTTTAAGTACAGTGGAGGAGAGGAAAACGAGGGGTGGCGTGGGGGGTTGCTGTAGAGCTTTTCGTTCTATCTAATATCTAGTAGAATCGTTAAAGGAGGATGTCAAGGGTAATCAGATAGGCCCTCGAGCCTGGAAGACACGCCTATTAGAGTCACTTAGAGTGAACTCGTAGTAGGTGCGCATATCTGTGTGAGTCTGTGTGTTTTTTACGAGTGCCTATAAGAAAGTGGTGTGCATCTTATGCAGCAATTTATGTTCCTAATATGTGTGAAAGAAAGTGTGCTGTTGCATGCATAAACACAAAGCAGAAAGAGGATTAGATGCATATTCCAGTTACAAACATTAGCCTCAAGACAAAGACTCTACTTGTTGGAAACAAGTGTAAGCCTCCAGCAGACGTGCGTATACAGAGTTGTCTAGTTTAGATTTTTCTAATTTTCTATATGGTTTTTATATAGCAACCAAAATATGAGAAATTCCTTCAGTGTAGTCCATCACAAAATGCACCAGTCGAATCAAACTAGTCTCAACAATTTGATAAGATAGTGTTTTGAGATTAACTTTCTTATGCTATCTGTCTTGGATATTTTCTTCTCTGTTCTCTGTGTAGATATGGTAAATGGCCTGTATTTGTATAGCGCTTTTACTAGTCCCTAAGGACCCCAAGCTTTACACAACCAGTCATCCACCCATTCACACACACATTCACACACTGGTGATGGCAAGCTACATTGTAGCCAAAGCCACCCTGGGGCGCACTGACAGAGGCGAGGCTGCCGGACATTGGCGCCACCGGGACCTCTGACCAGTAGGCAACGGGTGAAGTGTCTCGCCCAAGGAGACAACGACCGAGACTGTCCAAGCCGGGGCTCGAACCGGCAACTTTCCGATTACAAGGCGAACTCCCAACTCTTGAGCCACAATCGCCCCACAATTGTGTGGTCCATGTGATTTCTCTCACATGGATTTATATGCTCAGCGAAAGCCTCAGTGATTCACCTGCCTGCCTCTCATTTGACATGTTACCTGTATGCATTAACAAAGGTTAAGTCTCAGTGGTCTTAATATCCAGGTAAAGCATAAAAAAACATCTATTTGTGTGTACGAATACAAGCCAATTCAGACTGTCCAGTGTAAATTAATTAGATGAACACTCAGGGTGAAATACTAAACAAAAATCCAAAATATTCCAAGTAGCAGTTTGAATGATATAACTCTAATTCAGAGTTCCAAGAACACCAGATTGTTTCTGTCTGATACGAGTTTCAGTAAAGTCAAGACTGCAGTGTTCAGCGGACCATCTAAGACAAACCTAATCCCTTGTCATCACTCATTCTCTGCATCATTTAAGATCAAGCGTCTCCGATCCAAACTTATTAAATAGCTAAACAGGTGCAGCGATGGATGGAGATAATGGTGGGGGGTCACTTGGACGATACGGGTGATTAAGTGTTTTCACCGGTAGGGGAGTCATAGCCAAAGCATACGACAGTTAGAATGTTTTTATACGTGTATGTGTGTGTGCGTACGAGAACAAGACCCCATGTGATGAGGAACAGTTGGTCTATCAGAGAGACGGATGAGGTGAGCTGATCCCCCTGCCCTTCCCAACCCCCGCTGGGTTTAATGGCCGAGCTCCATTTCAGGGATCAAAACATGCATACATAAACATGGATGAAATGACGATGATTTTCTGAAAAGAGAATCAATTTAAAAAAGATTTTTGCCAAGAATTTATGGATCCCAGCATTCTCCAAATTACTGTTGTTCTTGCTGCAAAGAACACAGTGATCACACCAGCTTATAGTTAACAAGGTCTTCCTGTGACAATTACACCTCAGAAACTGCTCCCAGTAATAAAAACTGAGCTGAAAAATTCAGGAGGGAGGTTTTTGCAAATCAGCCATTGATTATGCACTGGAGGGCATCCAAGTTAAAGAAAAACAGAAGAGAAAACGCTGTTAAATTGCAGCATGCTTGTATAGTATTTTCAGAAATGTAATTTTTACTAGAATTTCTCTTTTAGTCATGCTCCTATATAATCTATAATAAAAACAAACACACAGATAAATTGCCAGGTTCCAAAACACAACTCAGATGCATAAAAAGGTAAATATAAGTACATCAACGTGCACACAAAACACTTGTTTAATGCGTTAATTATTCTTCAAATTACACTACAAAAAAGCAAAACACTCATCCAAAAACATACATCAAGATGATTGCTCATACATACGCAAATGCAATGTGACAATTAACGCAGCTTAGTGCGCCCGCTGCTTGAATTAAAATTGACGCCTTGCAACGCAATCACAGCGCACAATTAAGCTGTGAAGGTAAAGCGGCCTTGACCTTGCTGTGTAATTAACAAACTCTTCTTTCATTAATCCCCTACTACCCATTCTTTTCCACCCCCTCTAAATCTTCCCCCCTATGTCCCCCATTTCACACAATGTCTTCCTCCTTCTAAGCAGCAGTTTAATTAAGACATGCAACATGGCGTCATGAAGAGTCAGGGGACAGAAGGCATGCAATTAAGGGGACGGAGAAAAGAAGGCATGAAAGGAGGGGAAACAAGTCAACAAAAGATAGAGAATTTGGGACAAAAAACAAGATGTAAAGAACTATACTTCGAACAATGACTGCGCTTAGAAGAACATTTGCTGTACTCAGAACACAATTTTCCTTAGAATACTCTGCAAAGCCATGCCTTTGCCAGAAATTATGGTCCAGCCACTGAAGCATGCGGAGACAGACTGAACGAGACAGTGAGTCATCGAGTAAAGTGACTCAAGGAGCATTACACTGGCTGCGTGCGTTTCTGTGAATGCAGCGGTGCACGTCTGTTTAAGTGTGTGTATCCTAGAATATGATGGTCTCGGGCGAGTGCATTGGACACAGCAAACTATTCATAGTGCAGAAGGATGCTAAAAATCTGCGGATAAAAGAAGCCTTAATGCCTTAAACAAAATGTTGAAGCTAGCCAGGGAGCAACGGAAAAAAGTCACGGGGCACAAGCAGACATGGCAGACGTTTCGAGACCCACTTTACTGCGCTATTTACTGCTTCACTTACTGCTGTCAACAGCCATTGCCCGATACAGGCAGAGAGTTGTGGTGAGTCAAAGCTTTAAATAGGTAGGAAAATTAGACAAACAGGTGGCTGAGGTGGTGGAGACTCGCTGCGCAGTCTTGTATTTAAAAAAGTAGAAAAAGTCAAAGAGAAACAAGCAAGTCTGTACAAATTAAAACATCAGTTCATTAAGAACACGCTGCACATCAAAGGTCTCTCCTCTCTTTTCTGGACCATGAAAGATAAACTGTATATGCGCAAAACCTCAGGGTGATGCATAATAAGTATAGATAAACACTTTCAGTCATTATCTTTTAATTAAGGCCTACAAATCCTGAATCAATCCAGTTTATACATTTCAGAAACTACAAGCGTCATTACTGACAGTGCAGATGAAGCTGTGCTCCTACAACACGTTGGTAAAACATGAAACCAACTTGCTAAAGAACAGTCAAAATTGCATTGCTGGTAAATCAGACTTGACAGTCAGGCTCTAGGAGTTGGCCAAATCAGCAGACCAGACTACTACAGTGCTTGTCATAACATGGGTAGAAGAGGGAGACATTCACACCAGTATCTATCAGCACCAGTTACAATCAAGCACTGGCACTAGGAGTTTACCTTTAAAACTGCCCAGTTTTATGCCTTTTCCTTCTTCCACTTCCACACTACTGCTGTTAGCATGCTGGTGAAGTGGTCCTCTGCTACCTCTGCCTCACATCATTATTAAAAATTGTCTCTGTTACGCTGCTCATCATGATGGCGTTAACGCTACATAAATGTATCCTGGGGATCAAATAACACACTGGGAATAAATCTCTCCTGACATGCAAAGCCTGCACATCAGATTATTCCACTAAACAGTGGAAATCAGTATTTCAGTACATACCAGTGAAGTTTAGCGTTATTAGTTCAAGTTGATTGAGTGACAAACGGTAGTTTAATCCTCTTCTATTGTGTATACAACAAGGAAACCTATGAATAATCTACTATTATAATAAACTGCTTTCAAAAAGAAATTGCCCTTGTGAATTTTTTAATTAAACAAAAAGCTTACCTCTCAAGGCCCTTGTAAGAAGATGGTTAGAGCTACATGAGGCTTCCAAATAAAGTACAAGTTATCTCAACAAAAAGACAAAAGGAAGACTCCCAAAATATTTAGCACGCAGCAATGTGGCAAACTCATTTAATGTATTCGATTCAATTACTTTTAACGATACAGTTCATAATTCTGGATTGCTACTGAAATAGTCCACATCTCTCTTTAAATGCAATGTTAAAGAAAAGCAGCTTGTCAATTCAACAGCAGCTACTGGGCACAACTGGGGCTAAGAGAATAAAATACCAAGATGTGTAAGCCTACATCTTTATGATACACCTGTATTATTCAAATCCCCAAATGCTGCAGCACCACTGATGCATTAAACAGACGCTATGATAAAATCTTACTCTTATTTGACTGGGTAACATTTGGTGAAAAACAGATATAATCAAACACTTGATTGACCCAGACATACTGGAGTGTTAATGGAGCAAATTTTCAGTTATAGCATAACCAAAGTTTTTTCCCAAGCAAACTTCAAGCAAAGCAAACACATTGAAAGCGTTGGTCGGCGTCGGAGCCAACAAACTGTGAAACGTGTCCTTCAAGAGAGTTAGAAGCAAATAAAAAAAGCTTTTTAATAGTGAGAATGCACACAGAAGCTGTTTTGTAAATACACTTAGAGAAAGTATGAAGAAAAAAAAAAAATGCAGTTTGTGCAAAACAAGAATAAACTTTTCTGCACAGTGCATAAAGATGACAGAGGTCATGGAGGGAGATGGAAAGACAAAGTAGCAGCATTATTTAGCTGCTGCGTGGGAGTGTTATGTGTGCAAGAGTATCGATTTGTCTTTCCCCTGAAGCGTTGTAGCATCATTTCTCCGTTTGCATTTGTTTTGCCTTTTATTTCACTCCCTCGATCCCCGCTTTCCTGTTGGCTGACACCCTCCACACTTGGAGCTCTCTATTGCTGGAAGGCAAGCCCAAATGGACTGCAAGTGTAGGGGTGTATGTGTGTGCGCCTGCGTTTCTGTGTGGAAGCATGGAAGTTCAATAAAAACCTTGCTCTGTATTTTTAACTAAGCCTCGCTGTGGGGGGGGGCACTGCTGAAATGGCTACAGTGATTACTATACAGTCCTCTTTCTCCATACAACCAAAACTGTATGCAGTATTGATCCAACACCACACTTCCCCATTTACTAAATGTACTAAGTGCAAAAGAACTAGATCATAATGCAATACGCTGAGTATTTATTGAGCGTTTCTACTAACTAAATGAAAATCACGCATTTCTCAAGAATTCAGGTAGGAGAAATAAACTTAAGTTTTCCTCAAGTTGTACAGTTGATCAGTTATCCAGTTTGTTATGTGACATTTCCTATTCTAGGAAACATTTTCAAAGCTCACAACATAAGCTTTCTTTAAAAAAATAAATAAATAAATAAAACCTTACATTCTAGTTTCTCATCGCTGTCTGTGGCATCTAATCCCAATACACTGAAAACATCTGGGTCACTAATATAACTTTCCTGAATCTTTCAGAATGTGTTCAATTTGAGCTTTCAACACTAAAAAATGCACATGCATATAGTTTAGTGTTTGTGTGGCCCCAGCTCTAATAAATTCAGACACATAGCACAGATCTCTGCCAAGGGCAATATGCTAATCAAATGTTTATAAAACTGTAACAGCAATATTAGAAGCACAAAGGCGAGGCCAACACTTGGATATAATTATGAAACCGCTGCCTGGCACATCCCCTGTGCCACCTTTAGGGAGTTTTCCTACTAATATGACACTGCAAACAACAAATTAGTTGTTTAAGAGGAAAGTGATACAGCTTCTCAGCACTTGGGGGTACACTGATGCCTTTCCTTCTGTTTTTAAAATGTGCTGATTATTTCGCAGGTCATTTATAAATTAAAAAAAGAAAACAAAGCACACTACATTCAATTTATATTTCAGTTTTAACCTGCTGTCAAACTGAGGTTTCATTGTGTGCTTTTGCACCCTGGTAGAGCTGGGCTGGCTAGACCACATGCTCCTCCAAGTTTAATGAAAATCAGCCTGGTAGCTTTTGCATAACCCTGCTCACAGACAGACAAAATAATAACAACAACAACCTCTTTGGTACACTTTGTAATCTGCCAGACTAGCTGTAAGGTACCCTTCCAGACCATCAGCATCTTGCTACAAATGCTTACTGTCTCGTTTCTTGGATTGAAAGCCTGAACAATAGGTCCTGAAGTCCTGGTTATGCAGAGTGGAGATTTCAGCCTGACACCCTATATCCCTTTCTCCACCGTAGTCCCTCATACACAGTCATTCTGTCTCTACCAATTGCTTCCTTCTACCCCAACTCACTTGCTCACTGCTGCTGCCTCCCCTCTGCTGCGTTGTCCTTGTTACACTTCTGCCTTTGGCACATGAGCCAGCTGCACACAGGGCTGACTTGGGTACACAACAACTTATGCAGAGGCTACAGACACACAAAGTGTCAGGGCTCTGTGTGCGGGCAGGCGGAGGTGAGGATCCAAACGCAGGACTCGGAGACTGAATGCAACTCAAAACCCACAGCTTTATTGCTGGCAGAAAACAAAACAGAAACCAAACCGGGAAAAACACAAACTGGAACACACAGGCAAAATTGCAACACTGACACAAAGAAACACGGGGCTTAAATACACTGAGGGAGTCATCAAGGAATTGGAGACAGAAGGGGAACCCAGCTGGGAGGAATGAGACCTAACGAGACAGAGGAAGCAGAACTAGAAAAACTGACATAAGACATAGCCCTTCAAAATAAAACAGGAAACAAGAGACAATTCACAAGACAGACTTGACACTGGACTAAAAGGGACACCTATGAACAAGAAATCACATGAGAACTCGAGCACTAGAAATGACGTTTAAACACTAGTAGTGATAACAGTGATGAAAACCAAATATCAGAACACAAGTCACTTACAGCAAAAAAAATTATTGAACAATAATAATAAACAAAACACTGGGTCATCAACCCAGGACCGTGACACAAAGGGCAAGTGATTTTTCAGGATGTAGCTGCTTCATTTCCACATTTCTTTTTCTGGTTCATGTGTGGTATGAATATTTGGCCAGAGCCACAGCTTAAATGGGAAAAACAAAACAAAACCACTAATCATGGTTAGACGAGAGACCAAAAGAGAAAACTATTTTAAACTAGGAAACAGACAACATGGTGAGTAATTCATTAGGAGTTAAGACTATGATTATTTTCTGGTTGGGTTGGGCAGATTGTTGCTGGTAGTAGTTGGCCAGTTGTAAAGTTGCTTGTCAAAATACCTTCCCGTCTGAATTTGAGGCTCTGCATCCTTCCATCTCATCTGCTCTTCTCCTTGGCCTCTATTGATCTGCACTGCCCCTTTTTGCTGACCTCCTCTGATCACCCTCCTCTTTTCCAACCGTCTTGCACTTTCACCTCTGTTCACCCATCTCCCGCTCACTCGAACACTTGTAAGCTTTTTTTTACTTTTCCTCCCACCGCTCTCTCTATTAAAACCTCTTACTATCTGCACGCCCTGAGGAAAGAGCAGAGAGTGAGTGGGATCACTCCAACTTTGTGAGAAGCGGCCACGATCCAAGTGTAAAACGAAAACATTCGTCCACACACACACACAAAGTTGGGACCTAATGCACACACAAACACACGATCATCCAGAAACCCAGAAGCAGAAACACCCACCACTATTTCCATCTCCAACTTAATAATCTGCTAACTTTCTCCAAATATGCTTCCAGCTTTCTTGTTGGCAACAGGAAATTAACAGAGCTAGCAGTATGCTTAATGTAATTTCCCTTTTCCAGTGTGCAGCCGGTGTCTTTCTATAGTTTAGAATAAAGTATGCATGGCGGGATTTTGGTGTCATAAGAAGTATCTAGGCTATTCTTTCTCCCACAATTTCCAGTCATATGTTCATAGTTTCACAAATGTTGGAAATTATAATCAATGTTGAACCTTTGAGGATTGTATACAGAGTTCAGTGAGCAGTTGCCATGGTTATAATGGGATAAGACTGCGGTGTTACACCCTAAGCAGCAATAAATTAATAAATAAAGCTGTAAGCTGATGGGACCATCATAAAAAGAGCTGTGCTTACGGGTTCTGAAAGGGCTTTTAAAGCCCCCGAGCACAATGATTAGCAGCATCACTTAACCCTTTGCACAGTAAACTGTTTTCTTTTGGTTTCCACGCTACTCCACATCTATATGTGCCAGTTTATCAGTGCCTCAAGAATATGTGATTAACATGCCTTGACACTAACATCACCTCTAGTGAAAGATCTCTGTATAGATACTAAAACATTCCCCGAAGTACAGATGATTTCCCAGCTCCTATTGCATATGAGATTCTATGTGCTGTACAACAACGAGACAGAAATTTCAGCCTTTATATGGCAAAATAAAATGTTTAGCTATTTACTTTTTAGACTTTGTTGTGAATTGTACTAGCTATGCCATTTCTATTATTGTAGGGTGTTAAACTTACTACACAAAGCAACTTAAGGTGATTGTTATTGTGATTTGGCCCAATATAAATATTGAATTGAGCTGAACTGAATTAAATATTGTCCTTAATAATACAAACATACATTTTTCTGTGATCTAAAAGTGTTAAATCACATAAGAAGTAGATAGATCTGAGTGAAACAGACTGTGGGAACAAGAAGGCTAGGTAAGAAAAGTGAGAGATTAAGCTGAGGAGGGAGTCTAAAGTAAAAAGGAATTCCCTTTCTCGTTTTGTCAACTGCTTTGATTTGTTGCTCCTCACACTCACAGATACCAATTCAGTTCAGAGATGGAGACAAAAAGCATCCTTCAAGGAGGATGCAAAGTTAAACGTGAAGATTCCCTGTCAAGCGTAAGACAGCATTTATGTCACCATGCATTTCGCTGTGCACTAATAGTACATGACAGATCCACACAGATGCAAAAATGCACAGTGGGTTATGCAGTATTCAGATGGGTTGTAAACAGAAACATTTTTGCAGACATCCTGTTGCGTGTCAGATGACATAGGGAAACCTACCACAGTGATGTGAGAGTGCAAGAAAAAACATGTGCTAGCCTCCAGGAAGAGTTTGTGTGTGTCAAAAATGAGACGCACACATACTCTGTTTCTCTCAGTTTTCTCTTCTTTTTTATTTTATTTCCTCTCTACGACTTCTTTACATACTATTTATCTTTCACTAAAGTAAAATTGTAACACTTGAGAACTCCATGTGAATGAAAAAGTACACTTTTATGTCACAAAGAAATGGCATTTCTTGGAAAAGACTTTTAGGACCTCAGCTGTTGCCCATTTATGAAACCACACAAATGCAAACCAAATAATGCTGTCAACTTTAATCTGTGACAGTAAGTGGCTAAGTCATATTCAAAATGATAGTGAAGCCAAACCCCTGTGTGCTGTGATTAAGATGAAGAGTGGTTGTTGGTTTTTTGGTTGAATACAATTCTGTTTTCTAAACCTGCACATGTGAAAAACACATTTTCACACGACCCTATTCAGTCCAGTGAAAACTCAAGTACACCCTTAGTTCACCCTAAAGTCAGACCCTGCAACGCTCAGAGAAAATTTTTTAAAACGGAAGCACTGCATCTAAGATGCTACAGACCTCAGTTATTATGTTAAATGTTAAAGTTCACAAACAGTTCATTGAACAATTATGGCTTGTTTAGAACACTCTCCAGGAGAAAGCCTCATGTCCCTGAAAAGACCATGGAAGCATGGTTTAGGTTTGCAAAGTTGCATCTGAACAAACCACAAGACTTCAGGAACAATATGTTTTGGAAAGAGAAGACAAAAGTGGAGATGTCTAGCCGAAATGCACAGCGTCACGTTTGGCTAAAACCAAACACAGAATATCAGCGCACTCGATAGAGGGCCAAAGATTTGGGTTTGTTTTGCAGTCATAGGACGTAGCAGTCATTGAGTTCACCATCAACTCCTCTGTATTCCAAGGTATTCTGGAGCCAAATAAAAGGCCATATGTCTGACATCTAAACCTTGATGGCATTTCACACACAATTCAGTGGTTTATCAATCTTTTCCAACCTGAGAAATCAAAGACCATGTTGAGTATATGATAGCAGGTTAACATAACATGATCATTAAATTATTTCAGCACTTCAGGTATTAGGCAATAGTAGTTTGACTCTCACTAACATGCAGTAATTTTATTAGTATTCATCTTGCACAAAAATCAAATCAACTGAAAAAGTAATAATGGCAAGGTAGAATACTTTTAAAGTCCCAATTTTTCCTTGTAAATGATTGCCCACTATTCACCACGGAAGACTAACCCTGACTGAAATATTTATACTGCCTTTTGCTTTTAAAAATCTCTACAACCCAACAATTCCATTCCAAATTCAGGGATTTAAGTATCATTGTTACTCCGCTGAGAAAAAGAAACTCAGTACATCCTCACATGCAAACATCCATGCACACACACGCAAATACAAACACACTCACTATCACTGTTCTCATCATCCAGACACATGCTCTGACAGTACCAGCTGGGCAGATTAGATGGCATGACAGTTTATAAGAGAGGAAGTGAAACGAACAAGGCAGGAAACAGCGCTAAATATCACGTACACAGCCAGGTCCACTTCTGTTCAGTGCACATCCCCGCACATACTAAACTCGTCAAAAGATAATAAATGTCAAGTGTGTACCACCAACACAGACACATGAGTTGAACTTCAGAGTTTCCTGCAATATGAGTATGAAGAGGGACTGTACAATAGAGTGCTACATAATAACCAACAATCGTATTTTGGAGACTCTATCCAGTTATTTTTCTCAGTAAGTAGTTCTGGAACATACTATTACATTTTTCAAAGTAAAATCACTCAGTTTATATATTCATTTAAAGAAAAATGGTTAAAATGTGCACATTGTGTGACAGTTACTTTGAAAATAGTCACTTGTATTCTCCAAACTCTGCAGCACTCCTTAGGTCAGTGGAGCATTTCAGTATCTTTTAGCTTATTGTTGTGATTTTCTAGCAGGAAATGCTCTTGTGTTGTTTGATTCCCACTTATTTTAGGCAATAGCAGACAGGCATTTAAGGCAAAAAGCTCTTATATATCCATGTTATGCATACACAGCTACAAAGTTAGTGAATAGCTCGAGAACATAGCAGGAAATTATCAGCTAAAAAGCAGCAGATTCCCTCAGGAGTTGGTGAAAACTAAACTAGATGGAACAGAGAAGAAATATTGGACTGCTTAGGGTGGACAAAAACAGAAATACAAACTCGTGCTTTCTTGGTTTGTGTTTTCTCAATAAACTGAGAAATTTTTGTTACCACGCTCAATATAACAACTTATGGAAGTGATATCAGTGTCATTATTGTATGTGCAATAGAAAAAATAAGGCAATACAATGCTATTACCACTGAGCAGCAGAAATGACTAGGTAAAGTAAGACGACGGCTAAAAAAAGTGTTTCAACTCATGACGGGAAATGAGGATGACCCTGCATTCTCAAAGAGGGAATCAGGGTCAGTCTATTACCCGGTGTCAGCGTATAGGAAACTTAGGCTACGTTCACACTGCAGGTCTTAATGCTCAATTCCGATTTTTTGATCAAATCCGTTTTTTTTGTCTGCTCGTTCACACTACAAATAAAATGCGACAGCAAACGCGCTCTAGTGTGAACGCTCAAAGCGGCCTGCATGCGCAAAAGAAGACGTCACACACAACGCGCTCTGTTTAGACCCAGAGCAAACAGTATTGTTTGACTGATGGCCCTTAATATAAAGACTTCGGACTTCACGTTTCCCAATTTTTGCTTTAAGTTATTTTGTTATTTACATAATAATGTAGAAACCTAATAATGATCCTTATTGCTGTTTTAGAGAGGAGCGGTGCTTCAAAGGATAGTTGCAGATTTCTGTCGGAATCTGCAGATTATGCAGTACAAATAAAATGTTAACGTTTCTCCAATGTTGTCTTCCCAGCAGTTTCACCGGATGGCCAGGAAGCGTTCGCGATGTCTTATTGGGCGCTTCTCCAGCGCTGATAATTGGCGTCTGTCTTGTGTCAGTGACGTAAAAGACGGATTTAATGCGACTTTACCATTCACACAGCAGTCGCTTTCTGAAACATCGGATATGTATCGGATTTAGTACCACACACGAAAGTGACCCAGATTGGATTTGAAAATATCGGATTTGTGCCGTTCACACTGTCATAGCATGATCGGATATGGGTCGCATAGGGTCAAAAAAATTGGATTTGATGCGCTTTCGCCTGCACTGTGAACGTAGCCTTAGTAGGGCAGACAAGTAGCTGGAGGAGTCAGAACAGAGATCGAAGGCTAGTGCCCAGGTTTGAACTACTGGCAGCCGGCAGAGGCACAGACAAATGTGAGTGACGCAGGAGAAATGTTTTCCTCAAGCTTCAGGATATTTCACAGTTGTGAACATAAACAGAACCAGCGACAACCACAAGTAATTGGCATGAGTAGCGTTGCTAGTGGAACATGCTACAGCAAATTACTTTAGACAATGCAACTGACATGAGCCAATTACAGTCAGCATATTCTGCTTATAGTCCAGCCCTTCGAAAATGTCCACAGAGGAGACTATATCCATAAAATGCAAATAATCATCTATGATACACACTAAAACAACTTTTAACAGTTAATATTGTTTGTTGATCTCATTGCTCTTTAACTGGATTAATAATTTCAGCAACTGCTGTCACCATGTGTTGTTAACTGAAGTTGCTAATTAAATACAGTAGCCTTGCCAGACCTGTGCTATGCGTGCAACTCAGTGTACCAAAATGTTCCTCCCTGCTTGGTTGGTTTGCATTTAGGCATGTGTTCGTGAGTGTGTATCCGACTGTGTCTGTGATGAGCCCTTATTAGTATTTCCTCAAGACACTTGTTTTGTTACTATGATATCCACCACTGAGAGTGGATATAATTGGACTAGAATGGGATCTGATGACTTTAAATGAGCCCCATACTCGCAGTTACTGAGCTAAATGGCAACAAAGCCTGCTGGGTAGTCCTCAAAGAAAGGCATCCCTCTCTGTGATTGGATACAACACGCATAGCTCCCTCCGTCTGAATTAGTCTGCTTGTTTTTCAGCTGACACAGAGTCAAGTCCTTCTTAATGCCTATTGCTCACACGCACAGATAACAAAAGCATACACACATAAATCCATGAGTGCATACACAGTGCCAAATGCACACACACAAAAAATAACAATAGAAAAAATAGAAATACAACATAGTATTCAATCACTGCCATAGCCACATAATGCATGACCTTTGCTGTGCTGGAAAGACACACACACATACTCACACAGCTATACAGGAACACATTGCAAGCACACACACAGTGAGACAAAAGAGCAAAACATGCTGAGAGATAACACACAGTGGTCAATAAATGACAAAAACCATTCATTCCCCCATCCATCCTTCCCCTTATTTATACCTGTCTCACACTGAGTGAATGTGATTGGCTGCCGGTGGGGGAAAAAAAAAGCAGAGTAGAGTGCTGCTGAGCCAGACAGAGCTCGCCAATTAGATTGATCTTCAAATGACTGAGTAAACAAAGGTTACCAAGACAACAGTTGGCAGGGGATTTGACAGCAACTAATTTATTCTGTCGTTTTGACTTTGGCTCCAGCGCATACTGCCCTAGAGGTATGAGGGCAGCCCACGGTGGAGAACGCATGCACGCATTACACAAACACATGTGCACACAGGATGACTGGTGAATCGATAACAGATTGACATGCAAACCATTCTCATCAATGCACATTTGTGCACATAAAGTGAGAAGCACAGATATAAACTGTTGCGAAAACTAAGAATTTATTTGTCTGCATGGGGCAAAAATAAACTGTATTTTTCACCCTTTTTTGATGTTCCAAAAAAACCCCAAACCTACCCTGTTAAACTACCAACCGTCTGCATTTATATGATCAGTGCAGAATGCTTCAGTGCAGTGTGGTAATGCCTCTAAAGTGTGTGTGAAGTATCTGTGCATCTATTGATTCAGTATGCACACGCAAACACACAGCAGAAGCAGCAGCGGCAGGAGGAGACTTGTCGATATACAATCTGTAGAATTCACACCTAATTGTGTTTGATCGCAGGTCGCTGCAGATCAATAACAGTTGCACACACCAGTTTATACACACATACATTGCAAACCGAACACACACACACACACACACAGTATATATTGCATTTATTTACATAACATTTACTACCTTTTTTTTTTATCAAGCTGTCAGACATCCAAAGAGGGCTCCTTCAATTTGCTCTCTTGAAAAACCAATGGATTCTTATTTCACTCACATGCCACAAGTGTCACAAAAATGGTTCTGCTTTATCGCCAGCTACTAATTAGTGGACTGTATTTTTGGTTTATAACAAAGCATTTAGTAAGATTTTGTAAGATTCACCACCAAATATATAACCGGAATCTGCATTAAAACTACCTTCTTTAAACTGCATACATTGTCCTCTGGCAGTTATTGTAGTGCCTAATTTATTATTTATTTGAAATGGCAATGCAAAGGTCATTGCAGAGGAAATAACCTAAACAATGAAACTAGATCAGCAACATAAAACTGTTGTTGCCATATTAATATATTCTCAAGGTAAAAGATGTGGCAAAAACTTTGACTAAGGTTAGTCATGTGTAGGTACTTACAGTTAGATCCATAAATACAGTGGGGCAAAAAAGTATTTAGTCAGCCACCGATTGTGCAAGTTCCCCCACTTAAAATGATGACAGAGGTCAGTAATTTGCACCAGAGGTACACTTCAACTGTGAGAGACAGAATGTGAAAAAAAAATCCATGAATTCACATGGTAGGATTTGTAAAGAATTTATTCGTAAATCAGGGTGGAAAATAAGTATTTGGTCACCTCAAACAAGGAAAATCCCTGGCTCTTACAGACCTGTAACGTCTTCTGTAAGAAGCTTTTCTGTCCCCCACTCGTTACCTGTATGAATGGCACCTGTTTGACCTCATCATCTGTATAAAAGACACCTGTCCACAGCCTCAACCAGTCAGACTCCAAACTCCGCCATGGCCAAGACCAAAGAGCTTTCGAAGGACACCAGGAAAAGAATTGTAGACCTGCACCAGACTGGGAAGAGTGAATCTACAATAGGCAAGCAGCTTGGTGTGAAAAAATCAACTGTGGGAGCAATCATCAGAAAATGGAAGACATACAAGACCACTGATAATCTCCCTCGATCTGGGGCTCCACGCAAGATCTCATCCCGTGGGGTCAAAATGATCATGAGAACGGTGAGCAAAGATCCCAGAACCACACGGGGGGACCTGGTGAATGACCTGCAGAGAGCTGGGACCAAAGTAACAAAGGTCACCGTCAGTAACACACTACAACGGCAGGGAATCAAATCCCGCAGTGCCAGACGTGTTCCGCTGCTGAAGCCAGTGCATGTCCAGGCCCGTCTGAAGTTTGCCAGAGAGCACATGGATGATACAGCAGAGGATTGGGAGAATGTCATGTGGTCAGATGAAACCAAAGTATAACGTTTTGGTATAAACTCAACTCGTCGTGTTTGGAGGAAGAAGAATACTGAGTTGCATCCCAAGAACACCATACCTACTGTGAAGCATGGGGGTGGAAACATCATGCTATGGGGCTGTTTTTCTGCCAAGGGGACAGGACGACTGATCCGTGTTAAGGACAGAATGAATGGGGCCAAGTATCGTGAGATTTTGAGCCAAAACCTCCTTCCATCAGTGAGAACTTTGAAGATGAAACGAGGCTGGGTCTTCCAACATGACAATGATCCAAAACACACCGCCCGGGCAACAAAGGAGTGGCTCCGTAAGAAGCATTTGAAAGTCCTGGAGTGGCCTAGCCAGTCTCCAGACCTCAACCCCATAGAAAATCTGTGGCGGGAGTTGAAAGTCCGTGTTGCTCGGCGACAGCCCCAAAACATCACTGCTCTTGAGAAGATCTGCATGGAGGAATGGGCCAAAATACCAGCTACTGTGTGTGCAAACCTGGTAAAGACCTATAGTAAACGTTTGACCTCTGTTATTGCCAACAAAGGTTATGTTACAAAGTATTGAGTTGTATTTTTGTTATTGACCAAATACTTATTTTCCACCCTGATTTACGAATAAATTCTTTACAAATCCTACCATGTGAATTCATGGATTTTTTTTTCCACATTCTGTCTCTCACAGTTGAAGTGTACCTCTGGTGCAAATTACTGACCTCTGTCATCATTTTAAGTGGGGGAACTTGCACAATCGGTGGCTGACTAAATACTTTTTTGCCCCACTGTATTTGGACAGAGACAACTTTTTTTCTAATTTTGGTTTGGTACATTCCCACAATGAATTTTAAATGAAACAACTCAGATGTGCCGACTCTCAGCATCAAGTGGCTTTCAGTGGGTTGAACAAAGCAATTGCATAAAAATGTGAGGAAGTAAACCTTTTTTAAAACAATCCCTTCATTTCTGGGTCTCAAAAGTAACTGGACAAGTTAAATAACTGAAAATATAATGTTCATGTCTAATACTTGGTTGAAAAGTCCCAGGCCTTTACTACAGTAGCTTTCAGTTGCTGTTTGTTTGTAGCCTTTCTTTCCTAAGTTTAGTCTTCAACAAGTGAAATGCATGCTCAGTTGGGTTGAGATCAGGCGACTGACTTGGCCATTCAAGAATATTCCACTTCTTTGCTTTAATAAACTCCTGGGTTTCTTTGGCTGTATGATTTGGGTCATTGTCCATCTGTATTATGAAACAATTAAGTTGACTGGATTTAGCTGGATTTGAGTATGTCTCTCAAAACCTCAGATTTAATTCTGCTGCTTCTGTCCTGTATCACATCATCAATAAACACTAGTGTTCCAGTGCTACTGGCAGCCATGCACCCCCAAAACATCAAGATTCCTTTTCCCTTGTTTTACAGATGATCTGGTATGCTTTGGATCATGAGCTGTTCCACGCCTTCTCCATACTTTTTTCTTACCATCTTTCTGGTAGAGGTTGATCTTGGTTTCTTCTGTCCAAAGCCGTTCTATTCTTGAGGCTTATGAGTATCTGGCACCTTGCAGTGAACCCTCTGTATCTACCACACACCGTCTTCTCTTTATGGTAGACTTTGATATTGACAAGCCAACCTCCTGGAGACTGTTGTTCACTTGGTTGGCTGTTGTGAAGGGATTTCTTATCACCATGGAAATAATTCTGCGATCATCCACCACTGTTGTCTTCTGTAAATGTCCAGCTCTTTTTGCGTTGCAGAGTTCACAGTGCTTCCTTTCATTTTCAGGATGTACCAAACTGTAAATTTTGCCACTCCTAATATTGTGACAATTTCTCTGATGATTTTTTTCTTTTTTTACAGCTTAAGGATGGCTTTTTTCACCTGCATGGAGAGCTCCTTTGACCGCATGTTTTCTGTTCACAACAAGATCCAAAATGCAAGCGCCACACTTCAAATCAACTCCAGGCATTTTTTTCTGCTCAATCATTAATGACATAATGAAAGAATTGTCCACACCTGCCCATGAAATAGTCTTTTAGTCAATTGTCCAATTACTTTTGGTCCCATTGAAAACAGGGTGGCACATGTTAAGAAGCTCAAACCCCTAAACTCATCATCCAATTTTGATGTGGATACTCCCAAATGAAAGCTGAGAGTCTACACCTTATTTCCATGTCCAATATATACTATAATTGGAATATGTTTCAGTAAACAGGTAAAAAGTGTCCAAATATATATGGACCTAACTGTATCTACTTGATTACTTTGCCTTGACTCTGCTCAGAACAGCTGGTTATTGTGTTTGTATTGTTCCAGACGTGAATGTTGCCAAAAGGAAAGTTGCAGAGTGGCTCTTTGTGAACAAGCTGTGTGACATGAACACTGTCTGTAATGCCAAAATGCCATATGGATCGTTCGACAAAGCTAATATCAGCCGATAATATTGGCTGGTCTCTAATTTTTAGTTGTTAAATTATTTATCTGACTAGGTTTCCTGGGATGCTTGAGCTTATCCAAGCTAACATCAGGCAATAGGCAGTATACATTCTGGAGTGATCCCCAGTGCCTCTCGGCTCTAAGAGAAAGAGAGCCAACCAACTGTTTATGCTCACACACAGGCATCCCTACAGCCAATTTAGAATCACTTACTTAACCTAACATGCATGTCTTTGGACTTTAGGAAACAAAAGCATTTGGGGCAATCTCATAAAGGTCCCAGAACCTTCTAGCTGTGACGTGACAGTGCTAACCGCTGAAACACTACGCCACCCTGTGCTATTCACTTAAACAAGTTCATTCATGAGAACAAATGATAAAGATTTCTTTATTTAAATGTCCCCGTGTAGATCTTTTTTTTTGCACTGCACAGATGGCATGTATAGAATATGATGTGCACATGAAACAAGCAATCATGTTTCACAGTGTCAATGCATGCTGACATTTCATGAGACTGAATGTCAGTTAGCACCCAGCAGCAGGGTCAGAGAAGGACGGGGTGAATGAACACTGAGGAGAACTGAGGGGTGGTGGGAGCAGTCATGTAAAGTGGCAAATGAGAGAGAACACGAGTAAAGCAGAAGGAATAAACATGCTTCATGAATAATTCAATCCAGGCCATAGCCCTAGAGACACTGACTTTAACACAAGCGTGCACAAATACACACTCTGGGCCGGTCACTTGTAATGGAGGGATTACTGTGCTCATATGACAAGTCAGATCTGATCCAGAGGAAGTGCCTCAGGCAGACAGCCGAGACAGAATGAGGGAAAAGAAGGTAAAGGGATGGAGAGAAGGAAAACCGTGTTAGCAGAGCAAGTGGTTTGCATTTCTCATCATCAGCACCAGCCACTACTGGCTTTTATTTATTTATTTCAGTTTGAAGGTGTTAATTTGCAGCTTTTCCGCCCTCTAAATTTCACTCTGATGTCAAGTGGTTTTCTTTTTAACATTAGAAAGACAGATGCGAAAGAAGAGAGGCACTGTGTGATTTTTTGATGGTGTGCAACAGGCTTTTGTCTGAACTTAAGGGTATTACTTGTAAGAGGCTGAACATCAGTCGTAGAGGATGTGAGTGCTCTACTGAAGTTGTGTTGTCCATCACTAACTGCCAGAAAATGTGGTATTATGGTAATACGAAGGGCTCAAATGCAAAAACAATCTTTCATCTTCTTTCAGCCCACATGACAGCAAGTGACCCTGGTTCGGTCAGATGCTCTCAGATCTGCTCGGACAGATATTTCATAGTCTGACAGCTACTTAAAAGTCTTATGTGACTTCCAAGGCATTACTCCTTTACTGTTCCCCCTGCTTATGCCCTTCATCTCAGAGTGTTAGGCGAATATTCATGTTTTTTCTCTTTCATCTGTCTGTTTTCTCGTAGCTAGCGGAAAATAAAGAGTTTATTTTAAGTTCTGTTTCGGCACAAACAGGTGCATATGTATGAAGAAAGTATAAAAAGGGAAAGATCATACAATTAAAGGGTTGATTCACACAGGAGCAGCAGGGAGCTTGCCTCTTTAAACTTTGCTTCAGTCTAACAGACAGAACTCCTAGAGAAACATTTGTACCCAGATAGAAAGCATATGTTATTACTCCGAAACAAGTGGATTCTATGCCACCCACATGTACACACACACAAGCCCGTTCAACTATCTTAGTGAGGACCTTCATTGATATAATGATTTCCCCAGCCCCTTAACCATAACCATTAAAAATGAATGCCTAACCCTAACCTAATTGTAACCCTGACACTTAAACCACATTTTGAGCCTCAAAAAGGCCTTCAAACTTGTGAAGTTTGAAGGCCTTCACAAGGCCTTCAACTGTGAAGGCCTTGTGAAGGCCTTCACAGTTGTGTGAGGCCTTCACAGGTCAACTGTGTGAGGACACACAGTCACCTGTGTGTCCTCACAGGT
Source organism: Neolamprologus brichardi (assembly GCF_056152115.1). Taxonomy (NCBI): domain Eukaryota; kingdom Metazoa; phylum Chordata; class Actinopteri; order Cichliformes; family Cichlidae; genus Neolamprologus; species Neolamprologus brichardi. Next base: position 10,787,465 of record NC_142124.1, on the reverse strand, counting down.
GACTGTTGGTTCTCACAAGTATAGTAGAATGCAGATTTTGGTCCTCGCAAAGATAGCTAGACAGGAACACACACACACACGTGTGTATTTATATCCTTGTGGGGACATCTCATTGACATAATGCTTTCCCTAGCCACTTACCCTAACCATCAAAAATGAATGCCTAACCCTGACCCTTATCCTAAACCTAACCATAACCTAATTGTAACCCTGACACTAAAACCACATTTTGAGTCTCAAAAATGCCTTCAAACTCGTGGGGACCGGGATTTTGGTCCCCACAAGGGCTGTCGGTCCGCACAAGTATAGTAAACTTCCAATTTTTTGTCCCCACAAAGATGTTAATACCCGTCCACACACACACACATATACAGTGTTTTTCTGTTGATGCATTTGTGACAAACATACCTGTAGAAATTGTAGAATTGGTAAGACTGATTCATGCAAGTATGTGATAAGTGGTGTGTCTTTATCAGTTCTCAGAATATGGGAGCGCCATAACAAAGATTAGGGCTTAAAAGAAAAGGATCAAGCCAAAACAAATCAAAATATGAGCACAATAAAATAAAGGACTTATATTTGGAGAGGTGAGGGATGAAGAGAGAAGATGACATACAGAAGAAGAGAATTTTATACGGGAGGAGAAAGATACAAAGAAAGATGAGTGTGTCCTTGACTAATGCTACTGTTATCTTCATGCTTTATCAGTGCTGTGCTGATCTGTGCTGCAGAGAGCAGACAGACAGAGGCCATACGACATGGCTCACATCCCAGGGACATTTAGCATGGTCTATAAACCTTGAGCTCACACTCACACATACACACAGCCAAGCTCATTCATGTACAGAGCCAACGCTAATGGCACCGCTGTCATTATGAAAGCCTGATGCAATCGCCAACGCGCTCCTTGATTACTGATAAAATGCTAAGTTAGTCATGGGTGTAAAATAAATTACAAAGAAGATGGGAATTCTTTTATTGTCTCATAGTTAAGAATGAAAGATCAGGGGGAAAATAATGATATCATTTTTTAATCAATTGAGTGAAAATCAGCGAGTTATAAGACTAGAATAAAGCCCTCGAGCCACAACTTGAGCCCAGTGATAAGCTGTGATGGTTGTTTCATTACTCAAATTGAGTGGAATAGGAATTCCAGCTCGACCACTGTCTAACAAATGTAAACCCCCGGCTTATTTTTCCCACAGAGAGATCCCTTGAGGAGGACTTAATGATGTTTTTTTTTTTCCTGGGAAGATTTCACTGACACTGAGGTGAAGAGATTGTGACAGGCACCATGCACAGCTCTGAGGAGGCTTCAGCTGAGATAAAGACCGCATGACAATCCTGCGAACACTCAGTGACTGGCATGGGAATACATGCGTGAAACTGAGATGTGTGTCTTTTTCAAAGCATGAGTGAGTGCTTGGGTATGGCTGGTTAATTGGAATATCTAGGCTTTATGTGGATGATGTGAGGTGATTCCCCATGCTTGGGTGGATGCTAATCTGTAGCATGTGGAGTACATATAGCACAAACCAGAATATGCGCATGTGTGTGACGACAACGCAGACTCTTTATTGCTTCTTAAATTTGTATGCTGGATGTATGTTCAATACAGTCTTCGCATATTTTAAATACTATTGACGTATGATAATGATGGGAATGAATGCCAGACAGTCAGACAGACAGATGGGGAGGCAGATAGATAGAAAAGCGTTAACATCACAAAGGCAGATATTCAACTAACACTGCTGCACCGACGTGGAAGGAAAACAAAAACGGCGAAATGAGAAGAGCGGGTTTTAGCACAGGAGGCTTATTTAGATGGAGGACAAGAAAGGGAGTATATGAGGTGTGGGTCCATTCCTTAAATTTAGATAACTTATCTCCACTAGTCATCCGCCTGGCATTGGAAAAAAGCCCCAACTACTGGTTGATAGAGCAGTAATCCAGTACTCTAAGACCAGGCAGACCAATGGGTACCACCTGGACTGACCACAGGAAAGCTTATGACTCAATGCCTCACACATGAATACTGGACTGCTTGTGACTCTACATGCCTAATAGTGGGGTAACAACATTCATCAAGAATTCAGTGGGACTATGGAAGATAATACTGGATAAGTGTGGTGAATGGATGTAAAAAGCGGAAGAGTAATCTAGACGGAAGGGGTGGAGTTGGCAAAAGTCAGGACGGTGGACATAAAGGACAACTACAAGCTCCTGGTTATAGGTCCTAGGTCAATGGAAACTCAGTGAAGCCAGCTGAATGGTGGTAATAAGAGCCAAGGCATCAATATACACATTACTTGGCAACAGATAAACATCTAGAATCATAAGATGGCCACAGGAGGACCTCGATGCCATTGATGTCAAAAAAAAATCCTCACAATACATGGAAGCTTCCACCCTAAGTCCATTACCCTAAAGCTCACCCCAACCCCTACTGCCTCCAACCATCCATCCATCCATGTGCACGTACGCACATGAATTACATAGTTCCTCTATTCTATTCTGTTGGAGGCAGAGGAAAAACAATTAGTGCAGCCCAAACCCCAGATCAGAGTGAAACAAAGAAAAGGAAACACAAAGAACAGCCTTTCAGTGTGTATGAGTGTGTCTTATTTCATTTATATATAAGAACATTTGGCAATTTTGCCTTCAATAGTTGATTTCTGTAAAAATGATCTTGCTAGTAATAGCCACCAGAACATAGCTCTACCTAAAAGTTGACCTGACATCTGGGTGTATTTAATGAGACCCATGATGCGAATGGAAAAGACCAAGAAAAGAAAATTGTGATTTATTTTTTTCATACAGGGTATTGTGTATATACAGAATTCCCCATCCAATTGTTCTTTTATTTTTTTTGTCTTTTCTACTTTGGAATTCTTTGCATTATACTCCTTGCTGAAAACCCCTGGGACTACCTTGGCAACTGAATACGAGTCAGCTATAGAATGAATAAAAGAAAAAGAGTTTGGCATGATTTTGAGCACAAAAAAAGCTTGAGAAGAAAGCCATATTTATTGTACATGCCATGATTCTCACACACACACAAATACACACACTCACACATATATATATATATATATTGCAGTGAAAGGGATATTTGGAGAGGTGGAAAGGTATAGATGGAGCCTGGGGAGATGGCAATCATGTGAAGTTGGTAGCAGAGGAGTGAAGTGTGAAGTAATGAGGAAAGAATGAGGGCTGCAGCTGTGTTGTGTCCAGCGGAACACACATAAGCACTCAGAGACACCCGACGCACATACACAAACTGAAGCCAGTCAGCCATGGGGACTCCAGAATGACAAATGACAAAATGACAAATGTGTCTTTAGGGAGCAGGGCAGCAGGAATTGAGTTCTGCGGGGTTAGATGAAAACACAACCCCCAAAACACACACATACACACACATACACACACACGAGGAAAGTTGACAGAGTGTGTGAAGACACAGAAAGAGTGATGTAAGAGCCAAGTGATCGATTACGGATACTGCATAAATATCCTGTTATCTATCTGTACCGTGTGTGCCTGCGTTTATGCTTGATCTATATTTGTCATTGTTGCATATGTCAGTGTGATAAAGAGCTGACAGGACGTTCACTTTATATGCATAGAATTGTCATCTCCGTGAGACTGACCACGCCAAATAAATCAGTTAACATCTCTCTTCTTATCTCTGCCTCACATTGTTTTGGCCGCTTTGCTGAGGGTGTTAACAGTGTTTGATTTATTTGATTTAAATCTGATGATGAGGAAGGTGATCTAGACTATGCCATAATAAAGAAATTAACTCATTGCTGCAGTGACAAAGACCTACCTTGCTCATTATGCGAGTGCAATAACTCGTGCTCTGCAAGTGTTGATGTATGCCGTTTTTCTAATTTTCATAGCTGTGACAATTCATGCACAGACGCAGAGGTGGCTCTGAATTTTTCTGTTTCCTGTGTTCAACTAACTAATGTTCAAGAGTTATCAGCTCTAAACCCCAAATGAACAGCTCAGTTTAGCTTATCGCAGCAAAGCGATGGACACACACGAGTGCGCACGTATAAATGCAAACAATGACATCGGCGGGGATTTAATGCAGTACTATAGATTACACTTAAGGGTTCCTGTGAGTCAATGACACATGAATGGAAAAACAGACAGTGCCACACAGAGCAACAGAAAGACAGAAAGACGGGAAGAGAGATAAAGAGGGGAAGGAGAGACGAGAGATAAGAGGTTTGCCACCGGGGGTTATTGCCTTTCTCACACTGGGTATTGACTCACCCTATTAGGGGGTGGACTTCTCTAGGTTGCTGTGTAGAATACATACTCACACACACCCGCACACTAATCCTTCCTAACTTTCGTGTTTGTACGGTTGTTGTAGTTTACATTGAGGAACTGATGAAACAGAAACACAGTCATATGGAGCAGGAGCTGAAATATCCTGGGCCTTTGCACTAATTGGCACCTTCCTCCTGTGAGTTGTAGGGAGGGTCTCCGACTAACATACACACATAACAGCTGAAGGACACGGGGGCATGGGAGAAGACAAGACAAGCAGGGAGAAAAGTGGAGAGGAAGCAAAGGTATCGATCAAAAAGGGGGAGCGGCATAAATGAAGGAGAGGAAGACAGAGTGTTTCAGGCATTAGAAGAATGGAGGAGCGATAGGGTAGCTGAAGAAAACAAGTCAAGGGGAATACGGAGAGGAATGAACCGTAATCCCCCCATGCAGAGTTTAATGGTTGGGCCCAGTGGTTTAGGACGCTAGTAGGAGGTCCCAAGGATGGATTGATCCAATCCCACAGACAGGGGTACAAAACTTTTTGTCTTTGAAAAAGAACAGTTGAAGGGTGAAGAAAAGTGGTGAGGACAAAGGCAAAAGTAGAGGCGAGGGTGAGCTCGAAAAAGAAAAAAAAGAGGGAAAGAAAGCTGAAAGGAGATTCAAGGGGTTGAGAAGCTAGCGTGGTAGGAGTTATAGGAATTATCTCTGTAATGCTGTTTGACCATGCAGAAGGTCTGGGCAATGGATGGTTGAAAGCATGCTGAGCACTTCACCCAGAGTGCCAGTCGAACTTTAATTAGAACTAAAGAACACATTAATGCATGAATACTTTCTGGGTAAAAATATCTGACTTATCAAAAATAAATAAAAGTAAATGAAGAGCTACATATCAGACTCTACAGGCCTCAGTTAGCATGTTACATGTTAAAGTTCATGAAAGTGCAATTAGAAAAAGACTGAACAAGTACAGCTTGTTTGGTTTGCAAAGTTGCATCCAAACAACTGATCTTAAGAGAGCTGTGCATAAGCAAATGCCTACAACTCTCAATGAACTAATACTACCATTAATGCAGTTAATGTCATTCTGGGACATTGTCCTTTGGACGAACAATACAAAGTGCAGATGGTTAGCATTTATGCACACCTCGATATATCTCTTCTCAAGAATAAGAAGCCTGAACTGACTAAAATGACTTTTATCTGAAATAACAAGAATATGCAAGATGCCCAGATGTCCTAGTACAAACATATGTTTGTGGATCAGCATGAAAAATTCCTCAAAACACCATGTGCACATGTGATCTTTGCGTATCAGATGACCTGTGCATTCAAATTTTTCTCTTAGTAATCACAAAGAATGCCACAAATGATTTTAAACATTTAAATGCCTACACAAAGACTTGATTTCATTTGACACTGAGAAAACAAATGTCTATGGCGTATGATCTTAAGTGATTTTGGGACAGATATTTTTATTTTTGTCAAGGGCATTTCAGTAACTGCTTTAACTTGAAGTAACAAGGTGCATTTTTGCTGATGTATAGAGACAGATGATGATCCCACAGAACACTGCATGTCATTTCACATCACCACATATAAAAAACAGCTTAAAAAGAAAAAAACCCCAAAAATGTACAATTATGTGGTAGTCTCTCCTAGTGGATTTTTGAAACCCCTTAATCTTTCATTTGCAGACCTTTTCCTTTATGTCCACAGCCTTTTCAAAGACCGATAACATTTTCCCACATCCTATCCATCTCCCATCATTCACTTTTACCACCATCCCTTCATCCCTTTCCTCCCCCTCCTGGTGTAAATCACATCAGTGAGCGGAGCAGAGCAGCAAAATCCCTTCTTTCTGAGGGAGGAGATTAGGAGTGAGCACAGACAACTGGATTTAAATAAAGATCACCTTCCCTACAGTGCGCATCCTGAAACTGAGCAGGGATGGATTCGCTGTGGGCATTTAGCATGTGTGGGTGTGCGTGTAGGGACAGTCGAGACAGAGGTAAGCAGAGAATGACAGGCCTTTTCTTTTTAAAGCCTGTATATGCACAAGTATGTCTTTCTCTATGTTTGTGTGTCTGTGCAAATTTATGTGAATACACTGTACGCCCCCAGCTTCAGGATCACACAGGCATTTCTGTTGTACATGATTACCACCTGGCTTGTTTTATAGAAATGTTTTAGAGAAACATTCAGCACTCAGAGCTTTTGTACAAACATGATGTGTAGATAAAGCCTTCTCATATAATTCTGACAGCACATGCTTTTTGCTGTGCAGGTTACCAAGCAGTTTATTTTTTTTTAAATATAAAACCGAAGAAAAGGACTGAAAAAGCATGTTAGCTGAGGAATCTTGTAACATAATCAATATATGTGTTACAAAACCACAACCTATTTATTTGTGTAATAATATTCACAATTTTGATTTTTGTTTTTTTCCCTTTAGAATAAGAAAAGTTTAATTGGAGTTCTGCTGGATGGTATTTAGAGGATGTTTGATATATGGTGTAATACGACTCCAAGACATAAAAAATTAACACAGAACATGTTCGCTCTCAAAGGAATAGTGATCAACAGCAAGGAGAAAAAGTTTTTAACTTAAAAATAAAAAAAAAACAAGAGCCTGCTGGACTTTAAAAATGTCACCTTAGGGTTTGGGAAATTTTTTTTTTTGAAATCCCACAAGGAACCCAACGGCTATTGTCTGCTGACATAGCCTCTGGAGACATGGGCCAATATTTTGAGTGCTCCAGCGCAGACAGCAGATATATCCGGTGAAAATGTCTTTTTCTGTGTGCCTGCTGCTGTTCATGAATGCATCGAATTTCAGCAAATGTGTTTCCTATTTTCCCATTAATGTGGATTATTTACCTGCAAATACCAAGCATACTTAAACGTGATGGCCTGGCACTACTTGCACTACAAATGGAAGCCAGAAAGCCCCCCATACTTAAAATCTGGTCCCTTGTACAAATTCTTGCGCGTTGCACATATTTAGACTCTGCATATTCATATATCAATCAACACAGGGCAAATTAAATGATAGTAACACACAGAAATAAACCTAAGAAACCTAAGATTAAGAAAACCGCACACCGCAGGTAAAAATCAAACTACCAGCTTGGTTAAACACTACAGCACGGTAACACGATCCTCTGGACGTACAATAAATATACACGACTACAAACCTGATACAAATACCAAACACACAACAAGTTCACACGAACAAAGAAAACCGATGCAAGCAAACTTTGCACTCAGGGAAAGAACAAAGGAACAAACCACAGCTAAAATCAGAGCACTTAACATACATTATTAATAGCGTACACTAGGTTTCTCTGAATTACAGGCAAGGACTCAAAATAAGTCAGAGGCCTGTTTCTGTAAGATTGAATTCAAAAAGACAAGAGCCCCGGTAGGTTTTCAGCATACTTCTAAGGGAAACAGTAATACCTCCTCAGCATGGATGACAATGTATTAGATTATTCACAGTTTATCCTCAATTTATATATAATCTTCTCGCAGTGTAATCAGAGGCAGTTTATGCATTAATTTAGAGTGTTAAGGCATACTTTTCTCAATGCCACCCCATTTATTTTACTCAGTTTACATTCCCTTAATGAGCAAAAGAGGCAATTTTTCATCTCACAGTTTACTCTGTGGTCTTAGGCAGAAATTTGATCTGTTCTAAAAGAATGCAGTCAGCACACTCAAATTGCATAAATGAAAAATTTCTCAAATCCATCAATTTGTGACTTGCAAGCTCCTGTGCTTGGGGTTTTAAAAATTCTTATATCTAATTCGGTTTCCTGTCCTCGAGCAAAGCCTGCCTTTCAGCAGGGGCAATGGCATGACGCCACTTGTGCCGGCTAAAGTGATGCATGTTAAAATTGGATGAGGCCTTTTTTGGGGATCTGAAATGGACCTAAAATGTTAAGGTCCTGGCCTCAATCAAAATGAGCCAGGTAAGAGGTGGACAGCAGTTTACTGGGGCTAAAATATTTGTACTGACATAAACAGCAGCAGAGCAGGAGACTGAAGAAGAAGAAAGAAAGGAGGAAAAAGCGAATCTATAGAGGGGAGAAAGGCAAAGAAGGCAGTGATTATTAACCACTGCCCTCTTTGCCTTTGTCACACTTAGTTTGTTCTCTTGAACAGCAGGCAGCCAGAAAACAAAAGGTTTTTTTTTTTGGCGTCACAACTCAGGAAAGGGTAAAATGGTTCATGTGCCATGCAACTGAAAGAGGGTGTAAAGTATTTGAAGTAGCAACGATAGAAAGAAAGAAAGAAAGAAAGAAGAAGAAGGGGACAGATATGAGGAGAAGTGTTGTTCTGCTTGCCGGCCAGGTCCTACTCTGGCCCATGATTCATTGCAAATGAAATGTCACCCTGGCAGGCAGTAATGCAGACCGGCCCACTCCCCTGCAGCCTAATTGAATTTTACAGCCATATAAACAACAGTCAGCCAGCAGAGAGAGAGGGAGAGAGAAAGAGACAAAGAGAGTGAGAACGAGGGGTGTAAGTTATTGATGCTGGTGTTTATAGGTGGGAGCTTCTGATGTGTCATCAGAGAGTGTGTAAGGGCCTCAAGGGAACTATAGCACAAAGCACACAGATGGAGGGAACGCCAAAGCAGGATTGCCACTAACATGACTCCCTGAACACACACAGATGCACATATAATCACGACACTAAATGTGCTTTGAGATACATATTTGCTAAATACTCCAAGATGCTTTGACCAGAAGAGCACAAGTGACTGGATTTCAATAGAAAACACCTGGTGTAAAGTTTAGGAAAAAACAGTTATGACATAACATATGACAAAACTTAATGTAAAGAGCTGAGAAGTCAGCAAATTCTGTTTTTCAGTGTCTTCTAATGCTGTTCCTATTTTTCAAGGATTTCATTTTCAGTTAGAAACAATAAGATATATAAATACTTCATAATTTCTTTGGAAATAAAAAAGTGCTTGCAGAATACTCGAGTGTGTTCTCCCCTGTTGGATAAGTAAGATGTGCTGGCAGAGCTTTTTTCTGCAGATGACAGCCACTGAGGACAGTATAGAAACAATCAGCAGTGTCCCCTCAGGCTGCCCTGAGGTCCAGGTCAATTTGTCCTATGCTAACAGAGGACATCACCTCCATGACAGCCAGGCCGTTTGGCAGACAGACAAAAAGGTATCTGCTGCACCTGCACAGAGTGTTTCTTTAAAATCAACAAATCAAAAGATCAGATCGAGTGGATGAAACCATTTTTCTTTAACACAAGACATTATAAAAAGATAAATTCTGTTTTATTAATTAATTCTGTTTTATTACTCCTATAATTGTCTACATTATTTGACCAAGATCAACTTTTCACTTTGTCCATGTGTAAAAAAAAGTACAATTCTATGAGCAGAACATTTTATGAGATGATGATTACGCAAATGAAAATGGCAAATTTAACTGCCAACTTGTCACTTTCTTGATTTTTATAAGACTTTTCTAACAGTAGATCAACAAAGCACACTAAGAAAGGTACTCCAGCATCAGCTTCATCCCTGTACAGATGGACAGCTCGAGGGTTAAGAAAATATAAAGGGGAGACAGTAGGAGCTCTTACTTCATTTATTGCCACTTTTGCAGGTCATCCTGACAAGTGCAGTTACCACATGCAGAGAGCCATCCTTATGGAGAAAGCTGTAAAGCTAGGCAGGTATGCTCTGTGGAAAATCACGGAGAAATATTGCCTTTAGCAACTGACAGCTAGAACAGGATTAGACTTTGGACTCCAACACCTTACTGTATGACTTGCAAACAACAGAACTTTTGGTTATGGCAATGTAGGTTTTCATTCCTCATCCACTAAAATTGAAGAAAATTGAAGCTTTATTTGAAACAAATTAATTTATAAATATTTAGCATGTTGTATATTATAATTCAATATTTTTATAATATTTACATGTATTTAGTTTTGCTTTATTAATTTTGATATCACATTAATTAAGATATTTGGTTTTATTGTATTGTATTACTTTTCTGATATACACAATTCTACTCATTTTAGCTATTGTTTTGTCGTTGTTTTATATTTTTGTCATGTACTTCTCTTAATAGTGGTAACCAAAGAATCTTCCAAATCAGGCCATATATTAATTTTTTTTTTTGTAAATTTAGTAAAGAAAAAGTGTTTTATTTGTATAACTGCATCCAAAATTAATTAATTAATTAATTAGTTTTTTTCAAAAACTGCATTACTTTTCCTGGAAACGTAATAGTACACATACAAACTACTTGCATATTAAGTAGTTTTATTTGTAGTCTTACTTATATATTTGAAATGAATTAATATAGTAACAACAATCTTTCAGTCCACTATAGTCAAAAGATTTTGTTATTTAAATTGAGCAGAATTTAAATGTGAATAATGGTTAATTTAAATGTAAAGAATGTAAAAAAAATTTAAATTTGAATCATGTTTGGGATTTCTCCTAACCTTCCAGAGAGTGTAGCAGGAAGATACTGTATAAAGCAGGCAGGAAAGCTGGTGTGGAGATGGGCAACAACTGTAAGCAGGTTAAAACAGCATAAATGAAACTCCTTATATAACGCGGCTGGTTGGATGTGTAGAACAGCATGGGCTTGGACATAAGCTGAAATTGGCTGGCATTGAGAACCACCGATCTGCTGGTGCTGTGGTCGAGCTTGACTTTGTGGTCGAGGTTGACTTTGTGGCCAAGTTTGACTTTGTGTCCTGCTTGAACACTTTGTTTGCATTTTATTTACCGTTTCTGCAAGATTCTCTTAATCTTTCAAATATACCATTATTAAGCTCAAAATTCTGGAGTCAGATTGATACTGTAATTGCAAAGTCAAGGCCCACGACTGAGTCCATTTTTGTTTAATGTTACCCACTCCCACAACTCTCCTCAATTTTTAGCTACTTTATATATCCTATCAAATAACAGAAACAAGTTTCAAAGGGTTCTTGGATCATCAGCTAAAACAACAATATCTAAGGCTCTAAATCTACTGTACTTCTGATATGCTTGTGAATTCAAAATTCCAGTATTTCCATTCTGTCTCCAATGTGTCAACATGTCCTGCAAACTGTTTTTTCTTTGATTTAACAGCTACCAAATGTGTCTGTCAGTCTTCCTGCCTGCTTATTCATATAAACACTTAACAGCTAGTCTGCTTGTTTTTGCTGTCCATCCCTCCTCTGGCCATCTGTCTTTCTGTCTAATAGTTTACTGTCTACCTCTATCTGGCTTACAACTGCTGCCTCATAAACTGGGATGAGATTTATCCTCGTGCCAAATGAGAATAACGACACAGAATAGATGAAGCTGGCTGGGTGAGACGAAACCAGAGACGAATAAAAAACGATAAGAAGCGAGGCTGCTTTTGCACACAAGTGGATGTGTATGCAAGCATGTGCATGCATTAGGATGGTAAAGACTGAATGTGCTACAAAGTGTATTGTTGAGACAATAAATATCTGTCACATTAATGTATCTTTATAACAAGCTGACTCGTTGTGTTATCCAATGTTTAACTGATGCATCTTTCACGCATTTTGGAAACTAACGAATGTCAGTTGGTGACGGAGGATTCGGGACCTTTTTTCCCCAATTTGATAAAGAGAAATTGCATTTGTATGTCTGTGTTTGTGTGACATGTTCCCAGCTCAGCAGGACTCCAGTACTCCCTGCTGACTATGACCTTCCCATCAAGCAGGCAGTCCTGTTTTTCTCCTTCCCCGTCCCCTTCGCCCCTCCAAAATCCCTCCATTCTGCTGTCTCCCTTTCTCTTCAGTCATACATCCTTACTCCTTCCCTCTATCCTTGCCTCTGTCATCCCTTGATCCACCCATCCCGCTCTCTCCGTCAGACTGGATGATTCTTTGAGTCCTTGATCCAGAGCACGGAAAGGGGCTTCATAAATACACCATCCATCACCGTCGGCAGGGCCAGTTAAAACCACATGACATACAAACCGTTGACTTTGGGTGTGTGTGTGTGTGTGTGTGTGTGTGTGTGTGTGCGCCTTGTGGTTTCTCAGTGCCAAAATAGCATATACAGATGACATATAAAGCACAGCCAAAAAAACTAAAGGTAAAGTGTATGCTCAGTCAACTGTGATGTGTACACACATCTTGTGGATAAGCTTCCATGTGTAACGGCCAAGAGCATTGAAATTCTGCAGAAAACAGTCTACTGAATCAAACACGTTTAAATAGCCCTAACCTTGAAGAAAAAAAAAAACACACACACAAAAAGAAGACAACGCCAGATACACAAAACGCTGCAATGTACAATTTCTGCGTACGTGTGTATATTCTGCATGAGATGGTCAACCAAAGATGTATTTCAGAAGATGCAAGTCTGTATTTGTCTTTGTGTGTCTGTGTGCTGCATGGCAAAAAACAACAACAACAAAAAAAAAAAACACTAAACATGAACACACATGTTTGAACTTGTGTTTTCCCCGGGTCTGATTTTTCAATCTGTGTAAACATGGCGATGGTTCGTTGCACCACGCAGTCTCTCACTGTAGCGCACTCCGCCCTCTCAGTGTGTCGTGTGTGATGGATGATAGGGAGGGAAAATAACTAATTCAACAGTAGATTTACATTGTTCTGGATGGTGGGTAGCACAACACAAAGAGACACGGAGAGAAAGCAGGGGGGGAAAAAAAGTCAAATGCGCCCTGAAAACAGGTGAAAACTCCACTGCTGTTTGTAAATATTGTTTAAATGTACTCTTGTCACACACAGCTTTCTATATGAAGCCTGGATTTACGGTTTTCCAGGAGAGCACATCTTAGCCAAAGTGTATGTGAGGTAAGCGGACAGTCAATACCTCATTAAGGGGTGGTCATTTAATCTCCCTGAAGGGAAATATTAAGTGTGTTTCAGGTTTAAAAACGGCAATAAAATTCTACATTAAGAGGCAGGCGAGGAAGTGGAGACCTATTCTGCAAGACTCTCAAGACTATAGGAGTTCAAGACCTATACTTAACGACTTCACTTTTGTTCAGCTTTAACTTTCATTGTTAAGAGCTACCCTAATCTACTATCATTTTTGCTCACCCCAGCGAAGTACTTTTCATGTCCAAACCTAACCAAACAGTGAGCAACAGTGTGTTTCAACTAGTGGGTTGAAAAGTTCACTTACAAAAGTACGCTATATTCCCAAATGCATTTGCTTGTCTGCTTTCATACAACTCGAGTGACATCCCAATCTTAGTCCATAGGATTTAACATGATGTTGGGCCACCCTTTGCAGCTATAACAGCTTCAACTCTTCTGGGAAGGCTTTGCACAGGTTTAAGAGTGTGTTTTATTTTTTCAACTATTCTTCCAGAAGCACATTTGTGAGGTCTGACACTGATGTTGGACAGGAAGTCCTGACTCACACTCTCCACTCCAATTCCTCCAAAAGGTTTCTACCGGGCTGAGGTCATGACTCTGTACAGGTCAGTCAAGTTCTTTAACACCAAACTCGCTCATCCATGTATTTATGGACCTTGCTTTGTGCACTAGTGCGCAGTCATGTTGAAAAAGGAATGGGCCATCCCTAAACTGTTCCCACAGAGTTGGGAGGATGAACTTGCCCAAAAGTTCTTGGTATGCTGAAGCTTTAAGACTTCCTTTCACTGGAACTAAAGAACTCAGCCGAAATCCTGAAAAACAATTGCACACCATTATCTTAGTTCCACCAAACTTTGCACAGGGCAATCAAACCGTTACCTGGCAACCACCAAACCCAGACTCATCCATCAGATTTTCAAACAGAGAAGCACTCCAGAGAGCACGCTTCTACTGCTCTAGAGTCCAGTGGTGGCGTGCTTTACACCAGCGGTCCCCAACCTTTTTTGCGCCACGGACCGGTTTATGCCCGACAATATTTTCACGGACCGGCCTTTAAGGTGTCGCGGATAAATACAACAAAATAAAACTAGTACCGGTGCCGAAAAAAGAAGATTTATTCATAACACACGTGAAAAGACCCAGGAAAACAGAGTTAACGATAAAAACGATAATAAAATAACGCTGAAAACCGATAAAAACCCTGAAAACCATACATTTCACACCTGAGCCTCAACTCTCGCGGCCCGGTACCAAACGACTCACAGACCGGTACTAGTCCGAGGCCCAGGGGTTGGGGACCGCTGCTTTACACCACAGCATCTGACACTTTACATTGCACTTGGTGATGTAAGGCTTGGTTGCAGCTGTTTGGCCATGTAAACCCAGGAAGCACTGTTCTTGAGCTAATCTGAAGGCCACATTTGGAGGTCTGCAGAAAGTTGAGGACCTCTTTTCAATACACGTATTAGCACTTGCTGATCCAGCTGAGTTGATGTTGTTCCCAATCACTTTGACTTTGTTATAATACCATTAACAGTTGCCTGTGGAACCTCCTGTTATAAAGCCCTATTGTCTATATTACCACAATTTTTACAACCAGAGGTTTAAGTGTCTCCTACATAATTGGGTTACTTTCTGTTGATCACTGATTACAGTGGATGATTACTTTCTACTCAGCCTGCTGAGAGATGGAGGAGGGCCCCTGCTGGCCATATCTATGGGACTGATTACAAGTGATAATGCCCATTATATATGCTGGTTAATGTTGGAATTTTCTTTCCGTTTACAGACAATGTTAAGATTCCTATCAGCCCAATCAGATCATCTTCAGCTAGATGAAATGACCACCGAATAAAGTGATAACTGCAGAGGAATGTAGGAACTTACATTTTCCTGAGAAAGATTAAATTATGATAAAAGACTTTGTTTGATTCACCTTCTTATTTGATGGAAAGGGAGATAAAAAGGAAAAAAAAAAGGTTGAAAAAAGTAACACGCAAGAACAGGGATGACTGTGAACAAATGGCATGAGATAAAGCTAAAGAAACAGCAGAGAGCGAGATGGAGTTTTGTTTGCTTCAATGATTTAGAGACACTCCTGAAAAGACTCGACTTAATCTATTCAGACTGTGTGACCAGTTTTCCTCTTTGTTCCTCGTGGGTTCTAGGACATCATAGAAATTTAAACCTCATCAACCCAAAAGTTTTACATTTTCAGAGTGTCATCTATCAGCTTCTGTTTATATCTGTGGGCAGCTGTGGTTTACAGTTTATAAGGGAAAATATTTGAGCTTCAGTACAGATTCAACCAGGGCTTGTTTATGGTGGTTATCATCAAACATAAATATCAAGTTGCAAATAGCTTTAGGCTAAAAATGAAATGCGATTAACCCTTTAAGACCTACCATAGAACCAAGTCCGCCAGAGCTTATATTATATTTTCACATGCTGTAGTGCCATTTTTGGGAGCATTTCAAGTTGATATACATCAATATAACCATTATAGCCTAAATTTTAATAATATGTATGCATTAAGTGCATAGTAATTACATAAATTGCAAAAAAAGTGTAATAAACTACAAAAGAATTGAAAATCGTTTTTGGTTTTTTAACATATATTTCTAGTTAGAGAAATTTAAGAGGCTTATCCCTCAAAACTGTAAATACAAAAGAGTTGCACAAAATAGCTTCCCACCACAGGAAATTTATTTTGAGTGTCTTCATAGTTTTATTTTTGAAATACACCAATTTTTATATACTGCAGGAAAAACGAAAATAAATATTATAATGCAAATTTGCAAAAAAACAGCATATGCATCAAAATAAACTATTTCCAGCAGTGCAATATGAGTCCTAAGCATCCCAGAAACGACACAGAAAGTCATAAAGTCAAACATAACTTTTAAAAACACAAGTATAGGCTCATAAGGCCCTGATGGTAAAAAAACTACATTTCCGGTTTCGGGCAGGTCATGGCGGACATGCGATAGTTCGCGCTGATGGAGTAGGAAGTGTTACAAACAGCTGATTGGATCAGCAAAGCGTGTTTCTGGAATATTATGTTTTTGTTGCTGCAAGTGCTTTTTATGCAGTTTTTGCAAAGCTTTATGTGGAAGGAAACTGTGACTTAGGACAAGCTGATGGCATAAGATGTAAGTACAACTCCTCCAGTTTCATATGCAAAAACATTTATTGCGCTAGCTCACGTGGTTGCACTGCTACCGGGATTTAAAGGGTTAAGCACCATTTCCCTTTTGTTGATTAGTGTCCTCTTGAAATGAAGAGTTCAGTTTGTTATTATTTTGATTATCTTTGGAAAACTACAGGTATAAACTTATCCAAAGTCATTTTTTCTAACTCATTTACAGAGCCCAAGCTTGATATTAGGATCCAGTGGAGCTGTAGTAACCCTGTGTCTTTCTCTCTCTCTTTCTCCCTCAGTAGCCCCTCTCTCTCTGGAACCTCCACCCACCTAACGCCCTCAATCTCTCAATGTGCCAATTGGACCAGAGGCCCTGCAGGAGACCTCAATACCACTACACAGTGGAAATGTCACCCATAACACTCTACTCAGGATGCCAATCACTTCACACTGTTCCCCACTGTGAGCATTGGTGTGCGTGTGTCGGGGAGAGAAAGCGAATGATCAGGGGGCACGTCCATGTGTGCAAAGAGAGCATGAAACAATTATTGCCAGTGTGACAAAATCCCTCATAACTCTACCAGAATATAAAATTAGATTTCGCCAAAGTGTACGTCTAGATTTATGGCTTTTGCTCAGTGATGTGTGAGCGTCTGAGTGTAATGAGCCTGTCCATCCGAGAGGATTATGGGTTGTCTGGTTAATATAAGGACTACAGGTGTTTGTGGAACTGCACATGATTACACATCAAAACAATGAGAGTGTGCGTGCGTGAGTGTGCCGAGTGATAAACAGGCCTTAGTTAGGCGTGAAGGCAGAAACAGATGGAGTGGGTTACGGACAAATAACACACATGAGCCTGTGAGGGAGTGGGAGTAAGCCCATGTCTGAGCATGCATATGTAGTGTTGTTTGTTTCTGTGAGTGTTTGGGAGGATCCGTGCGTTCAGTATATGGATATGCAAATGCACGTGCCCAAGAAATCTTAATGTACACATGGATATGTGTGGGCGTGTGCATTTACGTGTGTTATATTCGGAGCGCAGTGGCGCAGGTGTCTCTGGAAAAGCCGTCCATTTCAGTGGAATGTGGGTTGAGTCGTGTGAACGCGTATCAGTTTGCACAAGAGAGGGTGCATGAAAGGGAGGGTGATGACGAATGACAGGAAAACAAGGAAGGCAGGGGGATGGAGAGCTAAGCTGGCAAAGGCTGGCATGCCAGGCGCACTGTGGAGCCAGGGGGGGCGGGCACTCTGTCCTCATGGCAGGCCCCTCTGTCGAGCTGTGAATACAGAGACAACAGCCGGCATACACAGACATAGATACGCAGGGTAGATTCAAACAGGGATGGCTGCACAGCTCATCACATACAAACTCACAATGTAAACGTTTGCCTTGAAACATAATTAAGCAGTGCAGGTTATTGAAGATTTACTTTTATTTAAAAAAAAAACAAAACAGTGAACTGAATTTTAAAAATAATTGTACATCAAGGTTTTTAGTCATACTTTAAGTTAAAAGGCAACTCACTTTTCAGTCTTACAGATGTTTTGCAATTTGTTTTAATGACTAACAAAAACACATTTTCTTTTTAAGTGCTGATGACATATTACAGTCACATTATTAGCATTTTCCCTATGTGGGTTTTCTCTTGGTGTTCCTGTTTCCGCCCACAGACATGCATTAACTCTATGGGCACGGAAGTGGGTGTGAATGGCTGTCTATCTCGGTGTGTTAGCATTGATGGACTCGATGGGCTCCATTACAGAGATACACCCCTGTGCTGAACAAGCCCTGCCTCACATCTTGTGTCAGGGCATATGTCAGCACTGACAGGCTCCAGCCCAAAACCATTAAATAAATGAATAAATAAAACAAATAAAAATACAAATCAACTTGTAACTGATAACCAATTAATCACCGCATACCACTGTACAGAACACGCAGCTCTACTAGAGTGAGTGACAAACTGTCTTTAACACTAATTGTGTAAATCCAGTTACCTTTGACTTAACAGTTCTCAACACACTTTGACTATTTTATTTTTCATTTCACTCCTCTTGACTTCAATGAGACCTGTAGTACTAAAAATAATAGCGGCTTCCTCTTAAGACTTTGTTTCCAATAAGCACACGTGTGTGTGTGTGTGTGTGTGTGTGTGCGTTCGCCATCTTTCAAGTGTTTTGACAGAATAAGTACATTTCACTGAGGTTAAGTGGGGGCAGACAGATCTATACACTGATCCCACATCAATTTGGAACAGATGGAAAGTTATTAGTGGAGCTTGAATAGGGATGGAACGAGGAGACTGTGGGACAGCAGGGCATTTCTGAACACTGCCTTTCCATTAACATTATAATTTTTTTTCATATTTTACTATGAGGAGGTGGGATGTGCAGCCAGGTAGCATACATGCATGGATCTGTGCACATTTCTTGTAAAATAACGATTTTTTTCACCGATTTTTTTCTATGGAGCCCAAGAAAAAGAACTCTTAGACGCAAACACAAGCGTCGTAAATCATCTAGCACGTCCAAAATTCTTCTGCTGGGTCACTTCGGGACACCAGGAATTACACAGCCTTACATAATGAGACTTAGCATTAATCTTTAATCTAAGATGCAGCTTGTCGTCAGCATGCCTTTCATGTGCCAGAGTGGTTCAACTGGGATAGCATAGCACGAGCCTAAAGGGCCAGCATCTGTGGAAGAAAATCGCTAGCTTGAGCCTGCCTCTGTTGTTTTTATATTTAAGTTTTCCTGTTTAGTCTGACAGAATATAATTGAGCTTTAATGTGTATTCTTGCTTTCATTAGCACCAGAAATTATCACAGCGGAGAAATGTCCTTGCCATTTTTCAAAACTAGGCATATTTTTTTCGATTCAGGAAGTGCAAGACGCCTCCCATAAAAGGAGCCTTTAATCAGTGAATTTAGAGATACTTGGTTTTACTGGGTAGTGATTTGTTAAAACATGCAAAACATAGCTGAGTGAATATAACATGCTTCTCAAACCATAAGTCAACTTAATATGTTCCCCGTGGAGAGAAAAATGGTGCTACGCTTATCGGCTGTGCTGTTAATCTTCCCCCATTGTTTCACTTTGATTTATATTCTATTTGCTGCTGAGTAACGCGGTTTCTCCACAGTGATATTTAAAATTCTTACTAAGTCAGGTTTACATTTTAAACGTATACCGTATGATTTAATTATAATCACCAAAAATGAGTGTAACTAATCTCAAGTCTTATGGCGAGCAATGTTTTATGCAACTGAATATTGTATCACACCTCAGCGATACTGTAGTGGCTAGAAAATAATTACTGAAAGAGGAGGAAAGGTGTAATAAAGCAAAGAGGAAACTGGTATTCCAGGGTATAAAGCTGCCAGTTTATTTTGTTCTAATGTCTTTTTATGTCTTATGAACACCAAAATTTTCATGTACTTAATAAGCAGGAGCTGCTCTTACAGGATAGTTCCATGTTTTACTGAATATTTGATGCGGCTCAGTGGTCATGGGCGAGTCAGAGAGAAATGAGGCTGTCATGTCGCGTGAGTTAGCAACCTGATTAAGCTGGACGTCAACCTTTTCTAACTTTGATGCATTCATGTTGGCTGTATTTAATTCATGAGACTGGTGCGGAAGACTGAAAGTTGTTAAAAAAAAAGGGGGGGAAAGAGAGAAAAGGATGAAGGTAACACATTGCAATTTCACTCTGCCTAGTTCTCACCTTTTCACGCTTTGTTTTTTCTTTCTCTTCAACTTACCATTATCTCCCTCTGACATCCACTTTTTTTCTTTACTTACAGGTCAAGTTGGGGTTTTTTTACTTGTTTTTTTAGCCTTTAACCTCTAAAACTCATCACCTTTGCTCCCACTGTCTTCTCCCTTTCAAGTCTACATCATCTCCCTCACTTCTCATTGTCATTTTTCTTAGCGTCATCTCTCTGCACCAGCATTGTGTGCGTCTCTGAAATCATCCCCGGCTTTTACAACTCATATTTTATGCATTCCGCTTTTACGCAGAGTGACTAACAAACAGTGAAACGACGAGGAATTTGTGACAGCTCTTTTTTCCCTTTTTTTTTTTTTGCAGTGCTATGCATTCCCTTCCCAATTTTTCTTCCTCCTCCTCAACCCCCCCGAAATACATTTTCACCTCCATCTATAATGCCCCCCCAACTTAATTCCTTCCTTCCTCATTCTCCCTAGGTGAAGTAAGGCAGGGGAAAAATGAATAGCGAGTGCTTGGCCTCCCTCCAGCACATATTTTCAATATCCAAGGGACATTTTTATGGTACTTTTGTAAACAAGCACACACATAGATGTCTGTATGTCTATGTGGGAATGCTCTCTATTAGTGTGTGAATGTTTGACGGGTGTGTATTTGTGCTCTTTGCCCACTTGTTGTATGGGTGTCCAGCAAAATAAATACATCAGATGGTTGGCTCAAAAGAACACATTTGTCTTTCTCCCTGGAGAATGTGAATTATTTAAAATGAAAGCTGGGGAAGAGAAATGACTAACAGTAGCGGGTGACGTGGCTGGAAAGGAGGAAGATGGAGAAGGATAGCGAGGGGAGACCAGATGGGCAGGGGTGGCACCTAGCCAAAAAGAGCTAGTATAAAGATAACAAAATGTAAGATAATGAATGAGAGAATGAATGATGAGTCAAAAACATGAATATGGAAAGTGGGAAAGATGCTCCATCACAAAGGTTAGGATGTGGTTACAAATCACTGGCGAAAGACTGGAAAGCTACGCAAATAGAAGTAAAAGAAAGAGAATACAATAAGACTTCTGTCTGAGACAAAAAGAAATAGGGAAGGCTGATAAGGATATGACAAGAAGTGACAACAGACAGAGCGGAAGATGACTGCAACAGAGGGAGCGACTTTGGAAACATATGATTGGCTACTAGTGCCAAATTTGAGCACACACACACACACACACACACACACACACACACACACACACTTTCTCGCTCACCGCCCTGTATAAACGCATCGGATAAATCTCCAAGCTTCACCAGCAGATTTCAGCCTGTTAACCTGCCTCGCCCTGCTTTACCCCATCTTACCCTGCCACATGGTCGCCCCAGGGGGGCATGAAACAAGAGCTGGAGAGAGAAAAAGCAGAATGTTGATGGGAAATATTGAAAAGAGACACGATATAAAACAGAAAGTCAAAGAGGGAGAAAAAAAAAAAAGGAAAAAGGTTAGAGGAGGAGAGAGAACGCAAACAGTTTCTTCGGAGGAAGTCGTGAAGTGTTGCTCTGATCAGTGAGATAGAAATTAAGTATACACTTCTTTGGCAGCACAGGGAGCGCGTGGGGGGTAAATAGGAGAAGGAAATAAAGGTGCATGAGGGGGGAAAGGGGAGGAGAAGGATGGCGTGTAGTAAATTACGGAGGGAAGGAGAGCAATAGGAAGGAATAGCAGGGTGGTGAATGTGATGGAGCTGGATTGTGAAGCATCAAACAAAGATAATAAGAGAATCCGCTGAAGGCATGAGGCAAACTCAGTAATTATATAGAAAGAGCAGCCTGCCTTAATTAGAACAGGATGGCGCTCATGAGTGTGAGAGAGACACACGCCAAAAAAAAAAAAAACCCACACAAATACACATGTACATCAAACACACCGTTTCTGAGGTAATATATTACGTCATTTTTTTGCCCCCTGGTCTGTTCCTGTTGACGGCTATTCATAATGAGACCGAAGACCATATGTGTGTTCCTCACAACGCGCGTATGACTTGTGAATGTGCACAGGGTCAAGATGTACACATCCAAGTCGTCCTACCGCTCTGGTTTTTAAACTCGCTCTCCGTTTTTGGCCTTTCATGTATTTCATGAGGAAGCTAAGTGGACATAAGCTCTGAGTTCTTCGTATTTACACTCATCTTCACAAGCAGCAGCAGTCTTGCGGTCCTCTGAGCAACAGCGGATTAGTTGCATGACCTAAATCTTAAACACCAGGATCTCCTCTTTTCATCCTAGAGATACTTGGTAGTAATTTAGTTGTAAGAGATGACTTCAACACCACACACATTTTTGTCTTTTTTAGGTTTTCTATAATTACACATTCATTCAGTTTTGATGCAGTAGTCGAACTGGAGAGATGAAAGCCAGACGAGAGCCACCGCATGGCTGGACACATAACAAATTTGCTCTTTTGCTGATTTTTTTTGTTGTTGTTAAATTAAGTTAAATCTCCTTTAATACCTACACTTCCTAGGTAAAAACTTTATAAAAAGAATTATGACAGCAGTTGCCATAATCCGAAGTAATCCAGCATTCCTTAAATCTTCTGTGACCCTCGCAGAGGATGCGGTAATAATCCTCTTCCCTACTGCACTGCACAGCACTATCTGTTTACACCATTATCAGTAGCTTCTCACTGGCTCTTCAATATTATTGACTAGGACTGAGACACTTAGTGCATTTTCACTCACTCAGTTAAACAATTACGCTCAGGAGTAAATAAGACATAGAACCTGTGAACACTGTATGCAAACGTACACGGGAATCGGTTGAAGATCACAGCTTTGTTGTGTTTGTTGCGATTTACTGCTTTGCATTCTTTTTTTTTTTTATTGTACTTCACAGCAGCTGCTCATTCATATTCTTGAAGGACATGTGCATGGGGATGATTGCGACACGTATATAAACTCAAATGTCCTTGCGCACGAAACGTTTCTGTAATCTCGCTATCCATTTTTATGAGGTGCACACGGAGACCCGATGTCTTTCTCCGACACACAAAATGAAATTTAAAAAAAAAAAAGTGTGTGTGCGTGTGTGTCTGCTGTGAGATGTGTCCTTAGTATAAGTGTGTATGAGCAGTCCCAGCGCAATTCCTCAGTTTAGTGGAGCATTACAGCTGATCAATAGCTCTGGTGCAGTGGGAGATGTCTGGGCTTTGGCTGCATATTCATACCATTACAGCTGAAGTGAGGAAAGAGGCACTACAGGGAACGTGTGTGTGTGTCAGCAGACCACTCTCATGGATAATGACATTCTCTATCACCTAGTGGACCACACAGTTACTTGCTAAACTGCACCCAGTCAAGGTTGAGCACCGATAGAAGCAGTCTAAAACGTCTCTCTCTCTCTCTGAGTCTCTGTGGACTCGCTGGCTTTTCTGTGCCATCACTGAGACTCACTGTCCTTGTCTACTTGCTCTTTTGGCAAGATGCCTGACATGTTCTATTCTCCCTTTACTCCTTATTTTCCTTTAAAATGTTACTTTTTTTTTTGTTGGTTTCCTGTCACTGCTTTCTCTCTTCATCCATCTGCGCGGTGCTTCCCCGTACCACATTGTTATTCTCCTCTGAGTTTCTCTGTTGGTTTGTACATCAGTCAGACTCTTCTGTCCGCGCCGAAGATTTTATTGTCGAAAACGCATTGTCAGTAATTACAAAAAGCAGGACAAGCAACACATACTTTATTTGCACACGGCCCAACTGCCAATATCATTAAACAATTCTCAGCTCCAACTGTCAAACTGTTACTGCAGAACCAGAAAATGTGCAACGCAGCCAAAGTTCTGCACGACTTATCACCAACTTTACTATTAATACTATTTATACTGGATTTTTTTTCCTTAGCTATTGGTTCCTCTCAACAGCTAGGTGTTTTACACAACTATTGTTGGCAGAAACTTCATAAAGTTAATATTGTTACGGCCCATCATTTACAATGACAGACAAGATATGTGATTGAATCACCATATCGGTTGTTAAATCCCACTAAATGAAAGCATTCCAAAAGCGGCACATGGTACAATCATACCAAAAAATGTTACGGTTAAGAAAATATTATGTCCCTGCTATGACTTAGATGAGAAAACAGCAGTCTTCACTGGAAGATCATGCGATGTACAAGTCCACAGGTAATGCACAAGGTCATCGACATCCCGAGGTGTCTGAGGGAGAACACTTACTGCAAACGACCCTGAACGTGATGGGTTTCATGGCCGCGGCAACAGCAAATTGTTGCTCACCTGACTTCTTCCCCAAAATGAAAGTATAGTTAAAGGCATGCTGCTTTGACACAGCAAAGAAGACGTGCAGAGGGAAGTGGTCAGAATGAGACTTCAAGGAAATGACCTGAAAACAGCAGGAGTGCTGAGAGCTGTGCAGAGCTTCAGACAGAGACAACCTTGAAGTGGACAGCAGGCAAACTGAATCCAAGTAAGGTTTTGACTTTTTATGGATAGACTCACTGAGCCTTTTAGCTATGTTGCTGTTTCTTATATATTTTAGTTAGTAGCACAATGAGCTTCACTTTGGAATACAAACACGCTGGTGTAAATTACTATTGTGAATCAAATACACAGAATCAATACATTTTTAATAAAAAACCACTGCTGGGATCAATATGAGATCACTGCACCGAGTTCAACAGTCTAAATTACTGTCCCATTACTGCACATTACAGTCTAGTCAAGTGACTCCAACACCCACATCGCATTGCACAATAATTCAAGATGGGGTGTGAAAACTAACAGCGAGAGTCAGGCGTTCAAACTGCTGCTATTATATGAGCAATTGTGACAAAAGATCGCAATACTGTCCGTTTCAGTTTACGTCAGAAAGCAACACATCAAACCACCCGCGAGCTTTCTAATGGCAGCACTTCCTGTAGGTGTGTCTGCGTGTTAATCGGGACATTTATGCCTCATGAAAGAAAGATGTGTTGTCAAGCTTGGGACACGGCCTTCTGAAGAAACAGTACACAAAGTCATTGTGTTCACATTCACACACACCAGGCTCTTCACACTTCTCATACTCACGGCGCACACACCATGCCTCACATGCCAATATGTGTGACAACGTTTGGACATAAACACGAAATATTTTAACATCTCTGACAAGTCAAGATCCTCGCAATCGATGGCACTGTCAGTATAGAACAAAAGGAGGCACAGTTTGAAAATGAATGAGAAAGGTGTCTTTGTACTTCTATTGTCTGCCCTCTAAAAACATGACCACTGCGGATCGTTCTTCTTGTCTAAACACTCGTTAACATTGATTTCTCCTTTCTGTCCTTGCTCACCTGCGCTTATTCCCTTTCCCTCGTTCACTCTTACAGTATCTGCTGTATCTCTGTGTGTGTCTCAATACAGATCAGCCTTGCTTTTCTCATCTTCTAATGCCATTAATCTCTTCTTTTATTCTGCCCAACTTCATCGCCCTCACAAACTCCTCTTCTTTTTTCTTCTTTTCACTGCAAAAATCCTCATTCTGTTAACTCACTTCAAGTCTCTTATTGAATATTACTTCCTCTAAAGGTAATGTCAAGTTCACAGTCTTTTTAACTGAATATATCTTCAACAGAACTATACGGCTTTATAATATTTGTAGCTGCTAGCAATAGCTGCCTGAACCTCCTATGCAATTTGGAATTTGGATTGGCTCTAATGCAAGTGGCACTGCCATTTAACACATGAAAAAAATGCCAATTTCACTTAGCTTGCATACAAATCATCAGTTTTGATTGCAATGCAATTATTTGCTGTGTTTTGTATGTGCTATTCAATACACTGACACCGGTTTCTAGCAAAACTTCAAACCAAGTTGTGTTTAAAAAAAAAAAAATCACACACAGTTTTTGTTTTTTTCCTGGTGTGTTCCTGCTCGCTGTTAGTCCAGAGCATTCTATCAAAGAGCTAAAACACATGAAAACATTGCCAATTCTTTCTTTTCTATATTCAGTATTCTGGATTTGTTGCTTTAGTTAATTTCCGACACAATTCCTTTCTCGTTGCTTGTATTTGCTGCATTCTTATTCATGTATCCACACATCCCACTATCTGATTTTCCATTCCCTACCTTCACAGCTGCTGTGTCCCTCCTCATAGCCGGCGCTGCAGCTGCACTTCCCAATAGGCACCAGCCATTCACCTTCGGCACTACAATGCATCCTGGGAGGGCTGTCTGTGTCAACTTCAGAGTTGTTAACACAGGTGCCGCGCACCTCTACAAGCGTGGCAAACGCTGCCTCGGCCACTGTATCGGGGAACACTGCCAGGTTCTGGACGGTTGCGAGACAGCGTTTGTAGTAAACCCGCACAGCCACCAGTGCCACGCAGGCACCGACATCCTGGAATGCCAGGTGGAACCCTTTACGATTGAGGTGGCCGATCTCGCGCACCTCTGTGTTCAGCTTCATCTTCCTCTCACCAAGATCACCCTGCGTGAAGCTCTCATCAGCAGCAATGGTATCTATCTTGGTATAGCGGTCCTCTCGCGTCACACCTCCAAGGTCCCTGTCTGACTCGACATACAGGAGGTTGAAGGTCTCCTTGCAGGTGCCTGCTACACCAGGGATGCTGTTGCAGTCACGCAGAGTGAACTGGAGCTCCACAAAAATGCGCTGTCCACCTCGACGAGCCACCCAGCCCGTCTGCAGCCAGTTGTTCTGCTGCAAGGGCTCCATCACATTGCACACCTGGTATGTCCGAATGGGCTTATACTTCTCATCTACGCCGCTTATTTCCTCCCACTGTAGGGATAAAGATTTGGGCAGGGGGGAAAAAAGACACAAAATCCTTAAATGTGAGGTATAGAAAAAAGAAAATCAAGAAAAGGAATATGGGAATGGAAAGAGACATACTGTATTTTACAAACAATGAATAAGCAGCAAGGAGCTTAGTAATAACATGAAGGACTGACAAGAAGCAAAAAACAGCAAGAAACAGATGATAAAAATGTTACATGACAGCAGAAAGAATAGATATGCAGACAGGAGTGAGTAAGTTCAGGTTAACAGTGTAATGACATAATGTGATGAGTGGGTGTTTGAAATAAAAATCATTGGTTCTCAGATTGTCTAATAGCGTCACACAATGGCATAATGAACAGGCTCAGTCATCGTGAGTCTTAAGTGGTGTTTCTGCAACTGTGGGTCAGACCTTAGTCACTTTCTTAAGATCTCAGCCTGCTTGACACTTAAACTAATGGTATTTGTGTTAAATGTTTGTATAAACCAGGGGTCGGCAACCCTAGGCACGCGTGCCACAGTTGGCACGCGAAGGGTTAACTGATGGCACGACCATAGCTGGACTGGCCATCGGGCATACCGGGCATTTGACTTTTTTTTTCTTTGTAACGGTATAAACAATGAAAGGTGGTGGATTGGCCAGATGCTGGTCGGTGTGTAAAAATAACTCAGTTGGTTAGTGGTGGCTGTGGCGGTGCTCGAGGAGAGACCCGAGGTGGCCGCCGGTCCGAGTGTCAGGTGAACTGAACTTCAGGTAAGAAGTTATGACCTGCAGTCTGTCTGGGTCAGATATAAACCAAGTTTAGGTGGAGTTTATTTTCGTTGTGCTGACTTTTTACAGTCAGTTACAATAACTCGTACTGCGTGCTAGCTAGCATGACGGAGTTTCTATACAGCTGGGTGGATGCTTTGATGTTACTGATAGTGAACTTTATTTTATTCATAAGGTTAGTTAGTAGAGTTGCCAACCGACTCGTCCCGTATTGAGAGAAAATATTACTCGTTCCGTGTTGAGGTGAAAAGGAACAGTTTGTCCCGGACTTCAGCTAGAATGGAAAAAGACACAAAGCTGGAGTTATTTTATGTCTTTATGCTGTACAGCTGCCTCTTCTTCTCTCGTTCTCTCCCCCTCTCTCGCCTGTTGCTACTTCAATCATGAAACGGATCAATGATCAGCTGATTGGCTTTTTTCTCGTTTGTTTATCACCCACTTTGCGCCAGAAAGAGGAAACCGCTGAATGTCGCACTAAACAACAGCAGCACGTTTAAGCTTGATCAGCTGTTGTTAGAATTTATTTAATATTACTTTCTAGTATCTGATGTTTGCTGGAGCCACAGCTGTAAAAGCAGCTGGTCATGATGTTGGTTTGTATATCTGGTGAGACGGAAACATGAAGATGAAATTCAGGAGATGTCCTTACTGAATCATCAGAGCTGAACAGGTGATGGAGAAACAGGTTTACCTTTTAGGTGACATGAATGAGTTGAAGGGAAGTTATGAACTGTTTCTGAGAGACAAATAACACCAGGATCCTTTTTTTACTAGCTGACAACTGGTAACTGTGCAGGGGCGGGTCTAGCAAAGTTTTGCCAGGGGGGGCCAGGTAGGGCATTAACAGGGAAAGGGGGGCACAAAGAAATACTTTCTTATTCTCATTTAAAATGTCTAGCTTTTAATAAATAATTATCTGAAGCTTACAACCAAAGTTTTTATCTGACGTAAAATGTATAGAAATCATACATATAACATCGAAGCAGCTGGAACCCACAGCTGTGTGTGTTCATGGAGCTGCATTTTCACCTGCTGGACATCACTACCTGACAAGTTTAACTGTCTTCAGAACATTGCAGAGGCCTTATTCACAGTATTTGGCTCTACATATCTGTGTGAGCAGATTTTCTCTCACATGAGTGTCCTCGGGTAGCCGTCTGAATGCTGGACACTCGGAGACCTGTGTCTCTGAGTGGGAGACCAGAGATCACATTAACATGTGTGTCTCTGTATTAACAGACATGCCATATTGGCCCAGTTTATTTTTCTTATCACTGTTGTGAGGAGACCATAAATAGCATTTGCATTTTCTGTTGTACAGTTCATTTGCTGTCATGGAGTTCTTGTTATGGATAAAAAGTGTCGCTATTCGCTGATAGCTGCCAACATCTGCAAACAAATATAATTCTATAAAGTGGTTCTATATATTGTGTAACTGTTAATATAGAGCGTTATTACATTTATTGCTAATGCAATCATATGGCACACTGACTTCTGAGGAAATTTTAAATGGCACTCGTCACCAGAAAGGTTGCCTACCCCTGGTATAAACGCTTCACAGTCTTGTGATTTATTCACAAGAAACGAATTTAGAAAAAAAGACACAGCAAGCTCAATTAAAGGGCTTTGTTAGTTGGCCTTCAGCCTACAGATAGTTTTTATTTATTTATTTATTTTTTGCAGCTTTGGTGTAGCCTAAAATTTTGATACGATATTGGTACTGACAGAGATTCTCTGTTCTAAAGAACTCTCTGCACCTTGCTGAATAGATTAAGGGTGTTTTTTTGTCTAAATATTGATCCAAATAATTGATAATTACTGGATTGTTTGCTAACAAAAGATTATTATTATTAGTTGTTTTAGAAGAAGTGGTAGTAGTAAAAAAAAAATCTGGTGTATGTGCACACCCTATTTCAGCCATTGGGAAGGAGTCACAAGTATTCTCTTTAAGGTGAGGAACCACTGAATAATATAGCATTTTATTTATCTTTTAAATTTATTTTATTTTATTTTTGAGGAATTAAAAGTTTAAACTCCTCTAAACACTCTAAGAATGCTTTTTATAGTTTCCTAATATTTGCCTCAGGGCAGAGTTTGTTTTTCTGATTTACTTTCAGTCTGGAAGAGCGAGAAAAACTTAATCAAATATATAATTTATCCATCAGATGAATGATTATGACTCCATGTCACTATTTGAATTACCGAGGCGCTCTTGACAGAATTGAAAGTGAACTGAGCAGCAAATATGAACTGCTCTCCCTCTCTCATAAATACACAAACGTGCACAAAGCAAAAGAGGAGAAATGGATTATCTCCAATGGTAATGTGATCAGCCCCTCTCCTGTCAAGGTGACTATATCAAAGTGGGTGCAGTGTGTTCTCTATCACTTCTACTGGGACATGTAGGTGAATCACACAGTCACATTAATCTTATGCATAGTGGAGCACGTAGTGCAGCAGTCATCTCAAACACAAGTGCTTCAGCAACCTCTATCCTAAACAACGCACATTTAAAAGCAGTGATGTTATTCATATAATAGACTTATCAAGTGTGTGTGCATGGAAAGGCCAACTTGCAGGTGACACGTGGATGACAAACTGCTCTGGCAAAAGTGCTCCTGCATTTATCTTGCAGTCATAACTTAGTGCAAAGGGTTTTACGGACCAAATCGATCGTCACAAAAGGCCATTTATCTGTGGCAGCTCATCTGTGTAGCTGCTTTGGACACTGCTATATAGTAGCCTGGATTAGTCCCAATGATTAATGATAATGATGAGCTCAGCACTGGGGACAAATTGAAGAAAAGGTGTGGAAAAGTAAAGTAACAAGCTGTGTGGAGGCTGGCAAGTAAACACATGCGTCTACAAATGAAAAAAATGACATGCAGGTAATGAAAAATACAACTATACTTACTCCATTAGGGGGATAGGACGTCCAGCCGAGCTCTGCTTGAGTCTCTTTAGAATTCAGCAGCACCACTGCAGGAAATTACAAAAAAAGGGAAGACAGACATGAGTTAGACGACATGTGGCATTAGAGTGTATTTGCCTTTATTTTTAAATACATTTCCCAACAGTGTACCTCACCTGCATGATAACAAAAGTCAATTAACACTAACTCAAGCAAATAATAGTATTAAATTAGTCATTTACAGTACATTTGCATAATAGTTCAGTTTTATTTGGCCTCTGAAAGTGCTCGGAGTAAATATGAATAACACAAAGAGCAAAATGACACGTCAGGTTTGGAATAATGAAAGAAAGGCATTAACATGGAGAAAGGTTTGACAAAATCTGTTGAGAGGGAACCTGTCCTTTGATAAATGCATTAACACCATCTGTTGAGGATTTAAGCTGGACAAAGCGCTTTCCTTTACGCCCTGGCTTCACACACAACACACAGAAAACCACAAACAAAACAAAACAGAACCATAGAACTTTTACAAAGAGTCGGGAGAAAAAGAGCACCCTTATTTAGCTTTCAAGAGTGGAAAACAGGAAATGCAGTTTCTTTTCAGCTCAGAGAGACAAAATGTAAGCTTTGAAGCTGGTTTCAGCACCAGGGACAGCTACATAAGAAGCAGACTGCAGTGAGTGAAAGCCGGCGTAAATCTCCCCGTTTAAAATCAGCCAAATAATGGATACAGCAAAGTTTCTTTAAAAAAAATCTAGGAGTTAAGCTACATTGCGTTGCCTAAGGTAGACCACTGAAGGACAATAAGTACAACACCATTCAAAAGTCTTGAACCACTCGCATAAATGGAAACGCAGTATATGAGGCAAAAACAGACCTCATTAGAGTTGCTCAGAGTGCAATTCTAATGATGTTTGAATGTTAATATTTGGTATGAGATCACCTTTTAATTTTGTAGCACAGCCTGAACTCTTGGAATTTCTTCAAGTAGTCTTCGGCAATAGATCCTGGGGTTTCTTCAAGGATATTTAAACCGCTTCTATTTTGTGTTTGCTAGCTTTTGTTCAATTCTTAGTAAAAAGTATCCCACACTCCTTCAATAATGCTGAGATCTGGGCTGTAGGGAGGCCAATCCACAGATAGTGCTCCACTGTGTGTTTTTTTATTCAGGTAAGAATGGCTTCTCGATAGCCACCAGTTGATCCATGTAACGTTTGTACAGCGAACAGTATATGGATCAACTGAAGGGCCAGAAGTACCTCTCAGGTCCTGCGCCAGGTCCTTGCTGGATATTATTTTCCAGTTTCAGATAATGTCAGATGTTATTCATCTGCCATAGATCATTTTTATGTCCTGTTACTTCTTCATTTGTCATGTACTTGAATCCGAAATACTATTTAGATCTCTTTATATTGATATAATATATAAATAAATCATTCAATAGCAACAAATGTAGATACTGGTGCAACAAATTTCAAGATTAAGTATTAGATCAAAATATTCATCAAGAGAGCAAAACCAAAATAACTTTCATTTTATTAAAAGATCTTAATATCCGTTCTACCAAATTTGAAAAAGGAACCAGAGTTCATTAGCGAGGACGTAGCTGAGCAGTCGCACTGAGAACAGTTGTCGTTTTACATTCTGTTCTATGCGGCAGGCGTGCACGAGAGCCATCATCAGCACATTTATCTTAATCTATAATCTAATATCAACATCTGTAGTGACATATGGTGAGCCGCATTAACGCCTGATTTTTAAGGGATTTTGCTGATATTAAAATTAACCATGCTTTAAGCTTGTCTGCTTAAACAGGCCCCCCCACTGGCACACACACACTCACCCACACTTCTCTTACAGTGTTCTCAACACGTACATCTTTGAGGGAATCTGAGGTGTGACAACCAGACAAAGCCATTTTTTTTTCTCCAGACTTCAAGGAACACACTGTGCAAAGATTGCTTTTTATTATCCTTGAAAGTGCTACTTTCATTCTTGTTACTTGGCTTTAACTTTTATGTTCTGCTTCAACTTTCAACCACTTCAGGAGATTGTAAGGGCTATCAAAAATAACCTGAGCGACACAGACTGCAGTTAGAGACAGACTCCTTGAGAAGTAACAATTTCACCTTATACCGAGCGATTCTTGGTGTAAAGACCTTTGATCGCATACGCAGCTGCTACATGACAAATATCTGGCTTCGTGGAAATTAATAACAAGGCACAAGGACATCCTGATGAGCAAAAAAAAAACAAAAACCAGAAGCCTACACAGTCTGACTCAGCTGTATAAGAAGTGGTGACTAAAACCTGTGGCTGACTCACGCTCTGACAAGAATAATATGCACTCTGGCACAAATGTGTGCAGATGTATCACTGTATTTACTGTAAATACATTTTCTTTATATTATTATTATTATTATTACTATTTTTTCAAGACCATAACTGTATAGGGATTTAATAGACTTCTATGCAATGCTATTGCAGTTTGTATAGCCAAAATCTTCAGAGGACAATGCAGTTTTCATTCTTCTTATTTTGGGATTTGCTTGAAAATGAGACACTAGAGCACTGGATAGGGATCCGGGAAGCCTTGCTGGAAAATGAAAGATCCTTTACAAAACATTTAATTTCATTGTTTTTGGGTTAACACCAAAGGGTGCCCAAAGCATGGTTCTGTGGTTCGCTGATAACACAGAAGCATTTGGAAAAGATTAGAGAGGGAGAGGGCAAAGGTGCTGGAGAGACACAGAGGAAGGCTGAGGCAGAAGCCAAAAGAGAGATGATGAGAGAAAATAATCAGCAGAGGAGGGCAAAGAGAAGAAAGAAAGAGCCAACAAGTGAGAAAGAATGAAAAAATAACAGTTGGAGAAAGGGCTGGAAAAAGAAAAGGAAGAAGTGAGAAATGAGCACATGAAGTGTACATAAATGAATACGCTGGATAACGCACAAGGGATCGCTATGTCTTCCTGAGCAGTCAGACAGTCAGTCAAAGAGAGACTTGCAGGACAAAGTTGGCACTGTAATCACACATTGAATACATAAGTCTGGTAATCACAGTGTAGTTAGACAGACTAATGGGCCTTTAAGGGCAGTAGGAAGAGAGAGCGAGAGAAAAGATATCCAGAGAGGATGACAAAAAGTCCGGCAAAGAAAAGCTAATCTGGTGAAGGAAGGGTCATCAAAAGAGGGAAAGGGGAGGGGAGGGAAAAGGCAGAGAAAGTACATATGACACAGAAATAAAAGCTCTCGTACGCTGTGACACATGGCCTCAACTTAATAGCCACGACACATTAGTTTTACTAAATAATTTCCAAAGGCTGTTTTGTGAGTAATTACCTTTCAGTGTTTCTTTTTTGTATGATTTTGGTCTCAGGCCTATTTAGGACCCACAAAATGAGGCTGACTTTCATCACCAGCAGATAAAACATGATCCCTGAAGAGTAACAGAGGCTCCTCTGCTTTGATCGCACAATGCTGACAGTGTTAATATAGAATACTTCATATGAGAAAAGGACACCATTATGTTGCTAATGTTTTGATGAAAAATTAAAAATGAGCCTTCACAACAACAACAAAAAAGTCAGCTTTCTTTATTGTTCTTCTTTTGAGAAATATGTTATAATTAAGATTATATCAGCCACAATTAGCAGGGGAAGGCTCAGAAAATTTGACATTGCTTAAGCAAATTCTATCTTTACAACAGTCTTTAAAGTAACAGCTATCGCTTTAACAGCTTCTCTGTCAACCAGTTTGGATAAGATGCATGCAAACGGATGGCTGAGTGAAATTAGTGGTGGGATTCCAGTGAAAAACTATTTATTTTAAACCAAATTAGATTTTTATGAAACACAAAAACGTAGCATTGGAAGCACATGTCATCATTCTCATTCTCTCTGTATATATTTTCTTTCTATGATCACAGTGTGATCGCCCTCACTTTTGCACTCTCTCTTTCTTTTTTTTTTATTTATGTATTTTACCTGAAAAGTTTCATTGAAATTGAAACTAAAATGTAAATGTCTCTTTTATCATCCCTCCCCTGGTCTCATCCACACTTTGATCTTTCTCTGATTTCTGCGGTGTGCTAATTATCAGCCTCGCTAAAGAGGATGCGACGAGGAAGAGATAGCCGTAGGAGAGAGGTAGACTGCAGCACTCACTTCAAGTATTCACAAGAAAGGGAGGGAATGTGTTGGTGCACCAACAGCAATCTAGAAGAGGTAAACACTAAAATCTGGCCTTTGTCAAGTGTGCAGCCAGCACTTACACAGCTATTTTTTTTTCTTTTTCCTTTTAGTGGTAGACAACAACATGAAGACAGCTCTGTCACTGGGGCCAATTTCAAGGGCTTGCAAGGTTAAGGGTTCCCATTCTTTGATTGAACTAAGTGTGTGCAGCTATTAAACTGTGAGTAAAAGGCGCACTTCCAGGTACTTAGTCTGAAAAAGGAAAAGGGTAGAAGAAGAAGAAACGGACATGAATCGCAATGATCCACAGCCCTACATGTAATAAATTTGCGTTTTGCTCAAATATTCTATAACAGGCTAAATAGTATTTCACTCTGGTGAAACAGAGCTCTTACTAGCCAGCATACAACTGGGAAGACCTGGGGGATCCGGAGGTTCAACCTGCCTATAGAGAAAGCACTGAGACTGGATTAAGCACAGGCTGCCAATGCTCCATGTGTCAACTCATGTCCAAATATTACCTTTCCTATGTAACATATTCCCATGTAACCCATAAAAACTAACATTTAATCAGGAACACCTTCTTGTAATCTTTCACATAAGGGTAACCAGCTTAGTACCATTTTCCTGTGGGAGAAAGAACAATGACTCACAAGTCAGCATAAGCAGGCAGGTGGAGTGGCAGATGGCATAATCGCACGACCTTCAACCTAAAGCCTGTCCCTATCCTGGAAAGGATAGAGACAGGCTTTCTTTCACTTTCATTTTGCTTTTTAACGTTCCCTTTTTGGGTTATGCACTAAACGTACACGGTTAGGTTTAAGAAAAAAAGTGCTTGGCTGAAAAGCAAGTCTTTCACAACATTAAATACCTTTTAAACTTTTTTTTTGAGATGTCATGGATACCACATACACATCCTTGTTACATATCCCAAGACAGAGACAACACCAACAGAGCAATTTTTCCCCATGGTGTCTTGGTGTCTGTTTCAGAGGGACTGCTGTTGAACTGTATGGGACTATTCAGTGTGTTGAAAGATGCCAACAAAAGGGACAAACACTGCTATAAGATATGATGCCAACGGGTCCTGACAATGTGTGAGTATCTAACGACTTGCAAGAGAGATCTGGTTGATATGACAGGTTGAAATCAAGACAAAGAAAGACCTTAAAGGGGTTATATTGTACTGCCATATATAGATGATCATGTTACAGTTTCAAAGAGTCAAAGCAATCCCTAGTAGCTGAAAGTTCAAGATTCAGACTGCTCTAAATGTTCAGTTTGAATTGAATAAGCGGAAGAGGATGGATAGACGGATGAATTTAAATGAGAGCACATGAGCAAGAGAGCAAAGCGACCTGCTGTTCAAATCTTCTGTTTGTAAGCAGCAGCCAATGAGAAGAAAAGTAGTTTTGAGTGAGGGGAAAGACCGTTAAAATGTCTTTTTTAAGACTGGAAGGAGCAAAGAGTCTCCTCAACAGGATTTACAGTGTCGCTTAAGGACAAAAGAACATGGCTGGAACATGGGAGTGTTTAAAAAGAATATATATGTATATATACACACACTTCAATGAAAACAATACAGTAATACTGGAGAAGGACAGATAAAAAAATGGATAAATGGATGAGGATATAAGGTGCCACATAAAAAACAGAAACAGTCACATAAAAGATAAACGCAGTGTATACACAGACAAATACACCGCCTTCAGTGACAAATGGTGTCAGGGAACGTTCACAGGCACGCACATACAAGCAGACAGCCAGGAGGCAGGACCATAATAGCAGTTCCAACAGCAGGGTATATGAACTTCAGATGGGGCTTTCCTCTTAACAGAGGCATTAAATTTTCAGCTTCAGTAATGTGACATACTGCAAAGAGCTTGGGCTGCTCCCTCTCCATAGTCCACCACGCAATTGCATATATCATTTATGATAATGAGGTGAACGGTTATACGCTATCATTACATAGTGCATATTTCTCATGCACAGTGTGGTAAAAGTACCTTTCTAAAAACGTAAGCTACAAAATAGCCTAAGTGTAACCGATAATCATTTTCATCACAGTTTTTTTTTTATTGTTAGTCTTTAATCAAAAAGAATTTTAAATATTCAAACAATCAGCAGACTTTTACACAAGTCACATGCCAAGCCGTTTCTCAAAAATGATCATTTATCCTACATTTACATATTGTTAAACCATTACAATATCCCTTTTAATAAAATGATTAAACAGACGCTTAGCTAACCAAAAGCTTTTTACCAAAAAGCCCGGCTAATTTGTATAAAAGCCCTCCGTCACATAATCATGCTGGTTTTTGCATCTCTTTGTTGTATCAGTGCCTCTAATTAAAGCATAACAGCTGTGGCAGTGGGTCACAATTAGGTGCATATTGTGACATGAAAAGATGCAATAACTCAAAATTGTGGAAATTTGTATCACAATTTTAATTTTGGTTTATGGTCTGTCACTGAAGCCAAAAATTAAAAAAAAAAAAATCAGGAAAGGAAGGATGTTTCATTTTTGAAACAGGCATGGGTACTGTGATCACTGCAGTCTGAATACCACATAACTACACTGTACAGTTCTGGTTAAGGAGCCTTTAGTCCATTGCTATATCCCGCTCCCTCCTCTTTCCTGCCTCTTATCAACTTTAAAAATTATGAGTATGAGCCTCTGTGTGAACAGTCAAAGGATCAAAGCAGTAATGAGGAAAATTATGGGGACGTGTGGAAAAAGGTCGATGTCCTGCTATCTGGAGAATTTATAAACATCCTGCAAAATGGTTTAAGTACATGACATTGGTGTTGTTAGATAAATCAGCTGTTTTTCTTTGGTAAGGTAAAATATTCCAGATAAGGGTGAGTGTACAGCAACTCATTTTCAGTTAATTATGTATACTTTTTGTTACACTTTATTTCCAGTTGGTTCAGTGAGACAAGAAACTGTACTTGAGCACATGATCTGCAGTTTGGTGAAAATGATAAAGTTTAATATTTTATTTTGGCACAAAAATAATATTTAGGGTTTTTTGTTTGCATATCCTGTCAGTTAATGAAAGAAATGTTAAATCCATCTAATATCTTTAAAGAATTATGATTTGTGCATGTATGATCTTCTGGTGCTAACCAGGTGGGCTGTAACAAAGGTAGTAGGGTGATTTTGTTTGCAGGTGGTTTGGCTGATAGGTGTTAAAGTGTTAATCCTCTTATAGTTTTAAATGCAGATTGAGTATTAACTTCAGAAATCCACTTTGACTTAAATGATTAACGAGTGTGTAAGTGTGAGAACATATCTAGTACAGTCAAAATGCCTGTGTTTTCTTACAAATTATAAAAGAAATTGTTTCAGGCAATCGTACAAAAGGACGAGAACAGATATATTCCGGAATATATCCGGAATGACATATTGAAATATATTTTACAAAACATCACAAAAGACTGTATATAAGCTCCATGTCTCTCCATGCCCACCTTACCTTATCTTCTCCTATAATTATTAGTTTTTCCTTTCTATTTCCCCTTCATCCTACCTCTTTTGCAGTGCCAGTCTTGAATCTGAATGACCACCTGTTAAGACAAATAGCTTGAGGAGGAATAAAGCGAGTGTGTGCTTTAGGGAATGAAAGAAAAGAGTCATTGAGTGAGTTAGGGAGACAGCAAAAGCAGAGCGTGTTTTGGAGGGAAAAAAGGAGTAAAGGAAAAAAATTGCAGAGAGTAAGAACTGATTGTAAAAAGAAAAAAATATATAGTCTGACACCAAGGCAGGAAAACGAGAGCCTATTAAAGTAATTACACTGCCACACTTTAAAAGGGGCCCTGCAGTACAGGTTGTTTGTTCAAGCAGCTTATTAGAAGCAGTGATTTTATTTTAAAACTAAGCAAGTTCGAGTGGCTGTGTACATGAATGTATGTGAAGGTTACACAATTATGATGAGATGAGAGATGAGATAGCCTTTATTTGACAGTTTTAGGTCTTTTGCAAACAACTGAGATGACAGACCTTGCCGACCGTACATACAATACACAAACATCACATTGGGGAGACAGGTCAGGCTAGGTAGCGAGGAAAAAAACATTGAAATGTGTAACACAAAAGGATAATACAGGAATGCACAGATATCAACACACCATAGCACAATAAACACAGACAAGCAACATGGGAAAGTGTTCAGTGTGTACATCTGATCTGGGACCGCTGCAATCTTCGACTGCGCCTCCAGCTGACCCGATGTCTACATCAGAGGGGAGGTAAGCGTTGGAGGTGGCGTTGGATCCGGGGTAGGGAGGGTGATGCGTCAGTGAGTGCTTATCAGTATCAGTATATGTATGTGTGTGCGTGTCCATAGTTCAGCTGAGACAGTGTCCTTCGCCTTGCCAGGCTAAGTAAACAGTCTTCCAGCCAACCCAGGTGGCCTTGTAGGGAATGGGAAGGAACAGACTCAACACAGTCGTTATCAGGGAGTTTTTGTTCGGCTCCAGCCTTGAGCCCACAGCTGGCGCCGAAGGGGTAGCCGGATTATGATGGTGATTTTTCTTTTGCAACAACTCATGAGAATTTCAAGCTGTTCTTTAACACTCCGACACTGGTCTCTCAATCTCCCGTTGGATAGCCGCGAGTTTCTCCATGATGTTATTAACCTTCAGTTCCGTGGTCTTGCCATTCTTTTGCTCAAAGAGCCGATTCTGAGACCTCACGACTGCAGTCAGCTGTTCCAAGATGTGATCCAACTTCCGCTCAGAGGTGTTGTTCTGAGTGGACTTTTCCTTGATGTAATCCAATGTATGCTTAGAGGTCTTATTCTGAGTATTCACTGCAGCCGTAGGCTCTTAACCATGCTGCACTCAGTGAGCCCTTTCTGAGAAGTCGCGCCTCATCCCATCGTTTCAATCCCAGCGGGCAGCCTTGGGGGGGTTTGAACAGCCGGTTCCACTTTCTTAATTCTCCGATAAGCCAGGGCCAAGCCAGCTCCGATCAGCAAGAACCCTGTTATCATGGTTCCGAATAGGTAGATATCTTCAGCGTCCTCGATCGACAGTCCCGCCAGGCACACGATCCTCCATGTCTGCCATCCATCGTGTATCCAGCAGGGAAAGTCCCTGACACCTTTTTCTCGTTGAGAAAAGGGTGTCAATATCATTCAGAGACCAGTTGATCAAATCCATAATTCTCTTTAGGTTTTAGAAACAGACTGTGAGAGAGTGTTCCAGGGAAAGTAATACAAAAAACACGAGACTAGACAAGGACATAAGAACTAAGCAGGGAAGATAAGGGAGAGGAGAGGAGAAAAAGTGCGTATCACATATTGCGACAAACCTGAACTTCTCCCACTGGTATCCTATATAAACTGAGCATCCTAATATCTAATTATGAATTACAACCATTACAACCATTGAGGCAAAGTGAGCTGATAAAAACAATTTTGAGTTGATTCCAAAGGTTCAACTTGTATTTGGTCACCATTCTCTGGGGGTCAAAAGAGACGTCAATGCAACTGAAGATGGCCATCATTAGGCTAGAAAATGAAAATAAGGACACCAAAAGGGCAAAAAAAGAAATGATACTCATTAATGGTCAAGTCCGTCACCTGATTTCAACCCAACACATCATGCTTTTCAGTTATTGGAGACAAAACAGGAGTAAAGCAGAGCGACCCCTAAACAAGCAGCAACTGAAGATGCCTGCCATGAATGCCTGGCAGGTCAAGGAAGGAAACAGCATTTGGTGATGTCCATGGGTTCCACTCAAGTATTAAAAAATATCCACACATTTAAAATTTTACTAGTTTATCCAATTACCTTTGAGCCTCTATACAATTGGGAGGTCTATGTATGAATACTACTTTAATTAAGTTCTTGTGGCGTTGGAGAGAAACAAAATTACAATAAATCTTCTTCTTTTTTTTGACCAAATGATTTTGACCTTTGACCAGGAGACTTTGACCCCAGTCTCCTGGTCAAAGGTCATGTCTATTTGTGCCCCACCATCTTATGTGCAACCTAATGTGCATGTATTTATATCTCTTTATGTCTACAGGTCTCTTCAGACTGTAGTAATAAATAATCAATATCAACTGTCTGAGAGCTATGCCTGCCCCTGCCCTTTTGGTTAAAAAAGAAAAAATTACAAAGCTCCAAGAAACAATAGTCAAGCACAAGGGGGAGAAATAAGAGAAATGAGAACCATAAAAAGACCCGTACTAAAGGAGGAAACATGCTGATAGATCAAAAGTGAGTGACAAAGCAAAAGACATACAAAGGGGAAAATAGAACAGAGGCCAAAGAAATTTATTTTCTTTTGTAGGGTTGTAATTAGTTGTCTTGATTGATAGTGAGGGCGGTGAGAGTGCTGTCAGGTCGCATTGTTACAACAAAGCGGCTTCCAGTTACAGGGCTGGGAACAACTGGCAACAAAGTTGAAAGGCAAACTCATGCAAAGCGGATCGTGCGGCATACAGTGCATGAACAGGACACGAGTCCAATGGATATACTGACTGTCTACTGGTGTCATGTCAGATAGATGAAGCACAATGCCAGAAAGATGGAATAATATAGAATTGGTATTATGTGTCCTTCATTTCCTTTTTGAGTGGCTTTGATTCCACCATTTACACTACTCTCAGCACAGACAATAGCACATGTGGCCAAGGAGACAATTGTGTGATTTCCAGTTGTTAATTAGCTTATGAAATACATTGTAGGGAAGTTAAACAGTAGTAAAAATTAACCCCATAATTATTTTCCATAAAAATGCTGTCTCTACAGTTCAGTTTTAATTATATATATATATATATATATATATATATATATATATATTTATATTCAAAATATACATTTAAAACAGCAATCACCTCAAAGCATTTAGTGTTCTAAGATAAAGAACCTATATTGATATATGATATTAGAGAGAAAACACAAGCACTTGGCAACAGTGGGAAGGAAAAACTCCCTTTTAACTGGAAAAGCCCTCTGACAGAACCAGAGTGATGCACTGTGATTCACTGCGCTTTGAGAGGAAAGAGAATAAAAGAGAGAGTCAGAGACAAAAACTATGGAAGAGAAAAGATGAAAGTTAATGACATACAGTAGTAAACACTTAAAGAGCTGAGAAGAATCTGGTTCATTATCACCTGAACCAGCCCTTACTATAAGCTTAATCAAACTACAAGGTTTTAAGCCTAATTTTAAAGGTTTAGGGGAAACCCAAAATGGGAGCTGGTTCCACAGGAGAGAACCCGGATAGCGGACGTTTTCCACTCTACTTTTGGAAACTCTAGGAATCACAAGTAAGTCCACATTCAGAGAGCAAAGTGTTGTAATATCATACTATATTTTTTTAAGATATTACACTAGTCTCTAAAAGTCTGTAATGACTTCCAACATCCCACACCAGTGTCCCATTTATTAATAAAAAAAACAAATAAATAAATATTTGAAAATTACTGAATGATATATTATTGGCAGACGTGCCTTTAAAGTAAATGCCACAACTTAATGCATCCAGCTATTTGTATATTTGTACATGACATAAAAAGTCAAAGTATCTTCTTTTCTTTTTTGACTGCTGTATAGTCTCACCATGCTTTTTATCAGAGATGAGCCTTTTAAAAAGAACAAGTGGACCATGCAAGAAGAACTATTTAAAGGATGGACAAAGTGGTTAGTGAAGGGAGAAATATAGAGACCACTTCAGGAATAGTCACAGCACTAAAAGGAAAACACTGCCAAAAAAAGCAGAAATATTTCACAACAAATATCGACCGGGTAACCAGCACGCTTGTAGAAATTTACAAACTGAAGGGAGAAGATGAAAAAAAAAATGACAAAATAAGAAAGAGAATGTTTCCAACATCATAGAGTGACTCAGGAGCTGTGGGTTTATATCCAATCAGATGAGCAGCATAGCACAGCAGAGGTCTGCCATAACCCAAATCAACCAAGTTAACAGTTTGTTCGTATCATTAGCATTTGGAGCACTAAATAATTTCCGTTTGAACATCATCAGTAATTGTTCTGCAAGCTGCAAGACCGAGTTCTATAATACACTGATACTGCACTGTAAAGATGACACATGAAACCAACAGACACAATAAAGTGTATACATCTACCAATTCTGGTGGGAAAAAAATGTAGCTACTTAAAAAAAACAACAACTTATTATTAATAAACTTGAAGTAAAACAAAACTTTTACTTGATGTTTTTATTAAAATACAATTGGTGACAAAAACATATTTAAGAACTGGCCTTTGTGATCTAAACTAATATACAACATCAGTAATATCCATTATTTTCCATCACACTAAAGTAACCACATTTTTCCATTTTATGGTATGCGGTTTATTATTTCAGAATTATAGCAGCATAGAGCACATGTGCACATAGCAACGGTAAGGCGATCATTCATTCGCTAAATGTGCATGAGTGTGGAACTCAGTGAGCCAGCATTAAATGTACTTGCATAACATAAGAGTCCCCAGAAAACATGGCTACACGTGGTGACAAGTTAATTATAAAACAGAAGCAGCAGTGGCCTTTATGAGTAGACGCATGGATGGCTACATTTGTACTTGTGAAAAAAAAAAAACCCAAAAAACTAGAATGTCACTGACAGATTGAATACAGAGAAGCAAACTTCACTATTTTTCTCTGTGACACTCATATTCACAGACATATAATTATGTGCCCATGTTGCAGTGACAAACTAAAGCATCATAATTTTTCAAGTGCAAAAATCTGCTTCAAATGTCACCAAAACACAGAGTTATAATATCTGTGCACATAAATATGTTTGTGTGTGTGCATGCGTCTTTTTACATGCACATTCACAGAGGTACTAACGCAGGAGTGTGCACCTGGTTTGTGTGCCTTGCATGATTGGATTGTAAAAAATGAATGCCTAAATTTTCCAGATCCGTTTCCGACTACACCCCGCGCCTTTTTTTATTTTTTTAATGCTGAAATGTCTTACTTGCCAATCGTTCAGGGCACTTTTAAATAATAAAAGCCTGTATCTTTGCAGTGTGCCGCTACATCCTCCATC
This sequence comes from Neolamprologus brichardi, assembly GCF_056152115.1. Classification (NCBI taxonomy): domain Eukaryota; kingdom Metazoa; phylum Chordata; class Actinopteri; order Cichliformes; family Cichlidae; genus Neolamprologus; species Neolamprologus brichardi. Next base: position 10,743,750 of record NC_142124.1, on the reverse strand, counting down.
TCCTCCTTTAGCCTCTCGTCAGTCCAGCCAGCAGACTGCATTATTTAACTAGACACTCATTCAGGGCTTTAACACAGCTTGCCAGGGCCTCATACTTTAATGTCTGTGCAACAAAGAGTGTGGGAAAAAAAACACAGAAAGACTGAAATAAAACAGAGATGTGATTGTGACAATTGGAAGAAAGTTTTTGGCTGGCAAGTACTCTTGTAAAGTTCATGCTTTACAACTTGACAACCCATTTCCCTCCATCTTTTACTGCTGTCCACTTTATTTCTCTTTCTGCTCTCCATTTCGATTCATTTTTCCTTTATTTTTCCATTCTTTCTTTCCTCATGTCTTTCCATTTACCTCCTCTGATTCCTTCATTCCTCCCTCTCGCTTATTCATAAGAGAGATGAGGGGAGGGAAGAGCTGTTACATAAGTGAAGCGGAGCTCCAAGGTTTTGTGCTGACTTTGTTTTCCCTCTGGTTCAATTTGAGAACCACTTTAGATTAAATTAGGTCGTCTTCTTCTAAATTCACCTCTCCTCAACTCTTTCATTTCCCCCCTCCTTGCTTCACTGGAAGCTCTTTCTCTCTGTTTTTTTTTTTTTTTTACTTGATGACAGCTGAAAAAGTGAGAAGCACGTGCAGCAGAGCTGTCAACATTCTTATATAGCCAAAACCACAAAGAAAACCATTATGTGCACCTTGAATAATTGAATGCACAGTACCATCAACATAACATTTTTTTCTTTTTTACTGTACCCATGAAACTGTCCACAGAACTAAAAATGAACGTAAACACACACTTTTCCAGAGCGATAACACTGTTGGTTTTCCCTCTCCTTCTTCCCATAGTGCACCGCAAAACAAACAGAGCGCTTTGCAAAGGTAAACAGTAACATACCATACTGTCACTTAAAAGCAGCCACACAAAAATCACTAGAGAAAACTTCCACAGATATTTTTAGAGACAAAAATTCCAGTTATGCATGGGTGGCAAGCAGGTTTCAGCTCACACTCAGTAAAGACATTTCATTTATGTATTTTACCAACAAGCAAGCTTTAACTTCAAAGATCACAGACAGCCTGCAATTTGCATGATTGAGTAATCCTTTGCAGAGTGAAACATTTTAGGGCTGCTTCTTATAGCCTTATACTGATATCTACAGTATTTACTTTTTATCATTTTTCCCAGGTCAACAAGTAACAACATCTATATTTTTATAAAAACTGTAAATTGATTTCCCTACATTAACCTACACATAAAGGTTGGGGTTAGGTTATTAGTAGGGGTGCAACGATACACAAAATTCACGGTTCGGTTCGGTTCGATACTTTGGTGTCACGGTTCGATATTTTTTCAATACAAAAAAATGTTCATGCCTTTTTAATTCGTCATTTATTAAAATTATAAATATATATTTTAACTCAAAAGTACAGTTTTTAAATTTAATGTTGCTGAAACAAAGTAATAAAAAAATAAACCTATCCGATCGAGAAATCAGATATCAGAAGAGATCAGAAGAGAGTTTATTACAGAGAATTGTCTCTTTCCAAAATAAAAGCTATACTATACGCTTCTTCTGGGCTATATTCTCAGCAGCATATAAAACATATCAGGTCCCCATAAGGAGAATCATGTGCTAACGGCTGTCTAAATGACTCGGGTAAAGTTTGTAGCATGCTTGCTTGTTGTTTTTGTCTGCTTCCACTTGTCTTTGCACTAGGATGATGTCGGAGTAAACGTGCAGTCATATTCGTTGTGTTCCCACTAGTGCTGTCAGCGTTAATCTGAAATTAACGAGCTACCGCGGATCGCCCCGTGCGTGGAGCTGGACGGCCAACACGTTAAGCTAACTGCGCTAATGCACTAGTTCCCACCAATGTAACATTGGTATTGCGTGGCACATCTGACATACTGTTTTACTTTTGTCCATGACGCGCTTACCTTCAGGGTCATACGTCACATGAAAACCAAAATAGTTCCAAATGCCAGATCTGAATTAGAGATTTCTGTCTTGCTAGCTTGCCCTGCGCTCAGTGAATCTGCGTTCGACTACTCCGCCTAGGCTGCAGTGTCGAGCGCAGATCCACTGAGCGCTCAACACAGACAGCATCGTCAGAAGGAAAGTTGAAAAAATAAATTAAAAATTTTGTATTGTTCGATACATATGCATACCGAACCGAAAGCACTGTATCGAACGGTTCAATATCGATACGAGTATTGTTGCACCCCTAGTTATTAGGTCATGACTTGCTTCATATGTTAGACTACGATAGCTCTGATGTCACAATCCCAGTGTGACCGGCAGCACTTATGTATCAAATGAATATAAACCAGTGATTCGACTTTGTTTTATTCAAAATGGACTAAATGTTATTATTTCTTCTTCTTGTTGTGACCTACTTAGTATTATGACTGAAACACAGGCACATATTTGGATGTATATGGACCAAAGACACACAAACTGTCAACCTTACTCAACCCTCTCTCTATAAGCAGTAATGCATAAAAGACATTTGCTTGTGTGTGCTTCATATCAACTCAATTAAAAAAATCATATCTTTCTTAAGGCCATGACAGGAGTATATTGTTTTGACAGGGCAGTAGGTAAACTGGGTTAATTCATGTGCATTAGTGATCTGGTGAGTAGGTACAAGGGGACTGATCCATGTACTGCCATTAACCTTAACTTTACGCTTGCTGGTTGAGCCTATTTTTAGATTGTGAGCTCCCCTGATGAAATTCATTAAAAAAGAAAAAAACAATTTTTGAACAAGCCAGCCATTCTACTACAACAAACTGCAGTCTTTAGTAACAACCAGGAGCATATTGAAACATTTAAAAGCTTACTGACTCTATTTCTGCTCAGTTCCAATACAAACAGTCCCCAATCTGCTGTTGATTATCATGTAACATTCAAATTTTCTCTCCAGACAAAATCAAAACAAACTATACTGCTATATACCAGCAGGGTAAACACGAGTGTAATTGATAACATCACTCATAGTCCTTCTCTGTTTAGGCATCATGCAGGATGGCTCACTGGAAAAGTTGTATTAAACCTGCTGTGGTATGTCAATTGGTCATGTGGTTTGGATGTACTAATCCCTTAAGCTTGATAATACTGCTAAATTATCCTTTTACAACATTAGTAATATAGTGATATAATCATCCAGTTGTTATGTGTGTTCGTAGGTCATCCCGTCTCCATCAAGGGCCCTTTGTACTTATTCTGTTCTAACCACTGCTATATCATTCAGCAGTCCACTAAAAAAGTCAGTGCTCTGGCAGCTTCAGGGATCCTGCAGCTTGATTCTTTCTTACTGCCTTGTCCTGTCTTGTCTTTTCTTTTCCCCAAAAGCCACCTCATGTGTCTTGTAGCTGCCCTCCGGCATACACTTCTTACCATACCTCTACTCTTTGATTCTTGCTCTGTGTCTTCTTGTTCTGTCCCCTTCTCTTCCTCCTCTTTACCTTGAGTGACATCACAGCCTCACTTTGCACACCGGCAATTCATCCGTACTCTGTGTTCCTATCATCTGAGTTGTGTCAGTGCCACATCTGTGGGCCCACACAGCCAATGCTGGCTCCCTGCGGGCCAAGCACCCATTATCCTCGGGATCGATCTCTGCTGCATCGATGAGCGATTGCAGCCACGACACTGAAGAGATAAGGGGAAAGAAGGGTACAAAGACAGACAAATGAATGGGAAAAGCAGAAGGAGAAGGGGGCACTGGAGATGAAATGAGGTGAGTGATAGATTAAGCAAGGTGAACGGAGAGCAGAGAAGTAAGAAAATACAAGAGAGTAGCATGGAGGGAGAAGATGATGGAAGGAAGGAAGGTAGCCATTGCGGGACTATTCGTCAATAGCCAGCAGTGTGACCTTAGGGATCGATGGGGCCGGACAGCCTATCAGTCGATATGCTCCATAACTAGCACCGCTAGGCAGGGGCAGAGAGAAGAGCGAGTGATAAAAAACGCTGGTCATAGCAGTCAATAGACCAGAAAAACAGACCGGTGTTCAACTCTGACACGAGTCTGTCAAAATACTATTGAACAGTGATTAAGGACAGCAGGGATGGGACATGATTAAATCAGATGTGAGATGGAATATTACAAAAATGAAAAGATTTTAACTAACTTTGTGCATTCACTGCGTGACTGCCTTCATAAGGAACACAGCAGGAAATCTGCAGAAGTAGAAATTCCAAGGAACGAAACAGTGGGCAGGGCTAGAACTACAGGGTTTTTGAGACAATGTTAGATTGGTAGACTAGAAACAAGCTGCAGAAGTCACCAAAAAAAGGATGAATGAATAACTAATGGTATCATATAGATTAAATAAGGTATTTTTAAAATGTAATTTGAAGGGCACGTTGGTCCTTTTTGCTGAATACTGGTTTAGACTGTGGAGGTAAAAGGTTAAAAAAAGAAAAAGAAAAAGGAAAACCAATTTGAATAAGTGGAATTCTTCAATCAGTGCTTGTATGTGTGGTGAGTTCTCTTCATGCAAATTCCACCACAAGTAGTTTTTATCTTTTAAAGAGCTTCCCAAGTTTATGTATGAGCACAGGGACAACGAGCTCATTTGTAATGACCCTGTAATGATCTTGTTGTGCAGCTGGTGATGCTACAGTCATATCAAATGGGAGCTCATCAGAAGAATCGAGCCGGCTGCTCCACGAGAGATGTGCTGCACTCACTATAATATAAAGAAGCCAAAAACAACAACAAAAGAAATCTGGGGACATAAAAAGGTGGCGGTCCATTTTTGATAAGCACACAAGTAAACACATGCATACACAAACCACAAGAGGACTCCCTGGGAAATCATGATTATCAATTATCAAGCCAAGGCGATAAATAAATAATGCACAGTGGAGCAGCAGCAGAAAGCTCTGAGCGGTTAGAATGCCAGATTATGCCAAACCACAGCAGCAGCAGCAGTAGGTCAGTAATTAATGAAATCAAAGAGCTGCTCTAATGAGAGACAAAGAGCACTTCCCTTACTGATGACTCCCCCCTTGGGTAAACAAGAACCCAACAGGACAGAATGCAAAACCAGGAAAGTGCACACTATGTGTTTGTGCAAACACACACACACACGCAAAGTTGATTTTCACAAACAATAGGTGTAAACACGCCAGGGCAGAAATGAACAGTTTAAATCACAAGCGCACACGCAAATTAAAAAAAATCTTTCCAGTCCGGCGAGAGGGCACAGCCAGCTTATGTTCCTCATTTGTACCACTGTTTGTTAAGCGCCACAACCCTGCCTTTCTCCTCCTCTTCGTCCTCCCACCAGCCATTATCCCATTTCATTTCTCCACTGCATATTGTTTATTTACTTATCGCCGGGCAGATAATAGAACATAATTAATCGGCTAATTCCTCATTTTTGTACGAACCAATTCTAATGTTTATGCAAATGGACAGCAAAGCAAGACTGGCTCTACAGCCTGAGCTGACAAGCTGACTACTGGATTTAATTATCAGGGCTAATTACTTGTTTTCCTCTAACTGCTAACCACAGGGCCACTGTTACTACACTTCCCTGGGTGCTAATGCCTGCGGCAGCTGCTGATTCAACTGGAAGGACCAAGTGGTGAGAATGCACCACGGGAAACAAGGATGTCTTTTTCTCAGCTTGCCATTTTAAATTATCAGTTTGTTGTCTGTCATAGTAGGATACAGTTGTGGGTACACGGTAAGACATTTGGTTAGTTGATTATTGGACTGAAGACTGAATGGAAGCTTTTCCAGTTTTGGAAATAGGTGCCGTTTTAGTTCCAAAAACCTGATGAAATTTGATTAAACAATCCAGAAAACTCTTGCATATGACAACAAAAATAAATAACATGAGCTGAAAATTTAGTAAAAAGGTTCTTTTCTTTTTTAAATAGGTGGCCTTTTAAATTTCTGACCACAGAAAAAACTGTTAAAGTTTGTCTGCAGTCCCTGTAATATTAGACCAGCAGTCCCCAACCATTTTTTGCACCACGGACCGGATTATGTCCAACAATATTTTCATGGACCGGCCTTTAAGGTGTCGTGGATAAATACAACAAAATAAAACCAGCAGCGCTACCCAAAAAAAGAAGATTTATTAATAACACACAGGGAAACTGAGTTAACAATAAAAACCAATAAAAACCCTGAAAACCATAAATTTGACACCCAAGCCTCCAGTCTCACGGCCCGGTACCAAACAACTCACAGACTGGTAGCGGTCCGCGGCCCGGGGGTTGGGGACCACTGTATTTACATTTCTGCTATGGAATAACAACAAAAAAATCTCCAATATGATGTATATGTGCAGTGAGTGCACTCTAATTTATACTTTTTTGAGGGGGGGGGTTGTTTGTTTGTTTTTTAAAAGAAAACTATCTGATGAAAGAGCCACAGAAGATATGAAATCATAAGGCATAATTAAGCATGATAAGCCCGAGAAGAGTTTAGCTCCTTGTTTAATTTTGATGGAAGTGTATACAGTCATTCACACAGCTACGTGTTTACCTATATCAGTCCATTATCTCATTCAGAAGATGTACCATGACCACACACACATGCACACAGACTAGTTTTCAGTGCATATCGCTTCCCATGTTGGTTTACACATGCATGGATACGTGAGGTAAACGAGCCAAAATCATGTCCTCAGGACAGACGTGGTTAGCAAGAGAAGCGATGTGTTGAGTGATAAAATCTGCAGATGGGGCCCCGGGCAATTATAGTTCATCAACATGACAACTCAGCTCCCACTCATCATGCCACATTAACACACACACACATACACACATGGAATATTTACTCAGAAACAACATTTGCATAACCAGTCCTGACTAATAGGTCTGAGAGGTTGGCCTTTTAAAAATACACAAGTAGGTCTAATTTTTAAAAAAAGTGGCACGTACACAGAATCTGGGTTCTGTTATCTGTAATGTTCTCAAATTATAAAAGACATAGTTACATGTAATGTAAGTAAGGGTAACTGGTACCAGGTAGATTTTTGCACTTTTTTTAAACAAATAAATACAAAAAAACGTCATTGAAACTCAATGACTTCCATACATTTAACAGAAACTTTTATCCTTTCCATAACCAGGTCGGGTTTATACATAAACAACACTAAATATTTACCACAGAACTGTCATATGACTAAATGGTCTCATATTAGAAACAATAACTTAAAAATAATCATGTCATTCTTGCAAGTGAATGTTTTGCTATTAAATCTAAGTGACATGTGGATTTTAAAAAAAGCTTGTTAATTAACATAACAACATTAACATAATTAACATAAAAACCACTTAAACCTTCAGTTATTAGAAGATGAAGACAGACATTTGGCATTTTTGTCACATTAAATACTAAAACAGGCTAAGAAAGTTTTTCTGCATTAAAGTATCACAGCAGCACACAGACAAACACTTTGCTGCTTTTCTAAATCAGGCGTCAGGGCCTGCAGCTGGTGTTGTGCCCTGTGCAGGTTAAAAGGGAAAGGTCATCTCTTTTGACCGCTAAATGTACCTTCAACACTTTGTATCGAACAATCACAGCATCAGGCACAGAGCTCAAAGGTCACAGTCCCAGGAGCTTTAGCCTATTGAGTGAGGGGTTGTATCGGCACGGTGAAACTGCACACGAGCCAATCAGGACACACTCAGCAGCATAGAGTAATTTAATCAAATGTATGTACACCTCATTTTACACACCAGAAAACCTCCAGGCTTTTTGTACCCCCAAATGAAATTCAGGGATGATGGATTGAGTGAGGGATTTGTTCACGCCTTTTAGCACTTACACCGATGGCTATAAACAATTTTGATATGGGAAGAAAACCTAACCAACCATCACATGACCACAGATTGGAGTTTGTAAGAAAATTAAAGGAGTGAAGAGTGATGACTGGATCCATAATACAGTTAAGTTTAAACTATTTAAGTTAGGGATTTTGAAACCAGGCTTTACTCGTTACTGTCTATCTTTTATGCTTTTCAATTTCAGTATAAAGATGGAGGTAATGTATGTGACTACTTATATGTGCTATTCGTTTCTGCGAAACGACTATATAATGACCTTTGAGAATCACAGTCTGGCATCATTTACTTCACGCACAATTTACTATGAACTGTTACCAATATGTCTTACAGTCACCACTGGGTTAACTTCCTCTCTCTGGACTCCAGGGAGCAGTTGGTTCCATGAAGTAGGTCCTTCATCTGCCACAGACGCTTATGGTCATGTTATAGATGGCTAGAGCGGAAAGAACGGATGGAGGGAAGACGGGAGATATCAAAAGGGGGGACAGAGGGGTGGGTCAGGAGGAAAGAGCGATGGGGTGACAGAGGATTGAGACGATGAGGGCAGAGCAGGGTCACGATTCCATGACTGCTGGAGCCCTTCGGATCTGAGAAGCATGGCACATGGCATCACTAATGAAATCTGTGCCTTCACTCGTCTGGCAGCGAAAACCGGGAGGGGCTGGATGAGTCAAAGGAGCTGGAGAGAGAGCGTGATTAAAGTGGAAAGAACACAAGGAAAAACAGGTGTGTGGGGTGGAAATAAGAAAAAGTAATAAAGAGCTGAGGTAGAATGATAAAAGAAAAAAAATTAGGAGAGAAAGAATGAATGACGGAGGAAAGAAGATGAGGAAGAAATAGAGGAAGCCTCATCTCCATACACTGTGATAGCAGGCAGATTTGAATTTAGGGCCCGTCGTTCATGGAGCCCCTATAAATAGGGACGAGGAGCAAACACCGAGCAATTTTGTCGCAATTCCAAACACAATGCCTGATTGAGGGCAAATTAAAATGCAAATGCAATACTTCCATTTTTTCCAGATTTCGCCCACGAGATAAGCGAAGGGCCGCTGTTCCTTTCATAAAGTGTAGAGGTGTGTGCCAGTTTGTGTGTCAGTGTGCGTTTATTCACAAACGCGTGTGTATGTGTTTGTTTGTCAAGTTTGAAATGAGAGGAGACAGGAGGGAGACTGGAGGTGAGGTTGTATAAACAGATTAGATTCAGTATTGTCCTCTCCGAGCTGCATTTCAATCGTCACCGTCTTTTCCTTCTGCCCTTGTCCACCAGCAGTTTCAATAGACCTTTAACAAGCTTCACTCGAATTAACAATGTAAAAGAACACAGTCCCATTAGTTTAATGAATCATGAAATTATTTTAAAAACTTGGAACTGTTTATTTGACAAAATGAAAAAAAGTCCACTGCTCCTTATACCTAAATATTTGGATTACAGTGAGGATATTAGAGGATTATGAGGCATTTTACAAGCTGGCATAAAACAGCTTTTATGAGCAAAGTGTTTAATGCTTGAGAGAGCCTGGTTCACCCCCTTAATTGTTGCAAAGCCATCACTTCACCATATGTATTCGAATCTTTCCAAGTCACGGGGTACAAACATATTCGACTGCTGTGGTCACGTGGTCTCACTGAGCAGAAGGTTTGTAGTACAAGCCAAGTGGAGGGCAAATGTTGACGGTAAAGTGCTGCCCAGTAACCAACGGTTACACTGTAGATCGAGGTTGAGCCGTGTACTGTTTACCAGACAGATACAGTAGGGTGTTTTAACCATGCAGAAAGAGGGAAGAAAAAAATGAGATCAGACCCAATGACAATTTAAAACAGAAAGTGACAGGCAGGCAGGGAGAAAGAAAGAAGAAAGGAAAGGATACAGACTAAACCAAACAGCTTTTGCTTTAAGCTACTCTTTAACTAACTGAGCTGAATTTTTCATCAGCCTCTATTCTCAGGGGGTGGCCGACTAAAAGCAAGCTTTTGCTGCGTCCTCTCACTGCGTACGTGTCCCTGAGTGTGTATGTTTGTAGGACAAGAACGACTGTCAAGGCAGCAAGTCACATAAGTCTGTCACATGCGGACTGTGAATGAGGACATGTGATTTTTTTTTTTTAAACATAGCTTCGCAAACTTTGAGAAAAATGGAACAGAAAAGTGTCAGTTTACAAGGACATGCTAATATATTCACTATTAACTTTGTGCTGTTGGGCACTTTCTAAGCTCTTAGTTATTTTTCCATCCCCAAGGAGGCCTGGTGAGAAATGAAAGGAATGACAGACCAAGGAAAAAAAAAGAATTTTAAAAAGGGATTGCAGACAACAAAGAAGAGAGCTGACATCTACGAGAAAGATCAGCGCCGCACTCTAGATAGCGGCTGGAAACGTTGTTTATTCTAATATTACTGCAGGATTGTGTTTAATTGTTTTTATATTACTTGTCAATAGCCAGTGCTTACACTTAAACTTACACAGAGCTCAGATGAATAAATGTCAATGAAGCACTGATCAGACTGAGTGAGAAGTGAGTTCTCAGCTTGGGAGAAAAAAATACTTTCTAACATCCTGAGACACCTTGTACGTGTAATGTGGCCATTTTTGTCCGCAACTGATCCCGAGACTGATGATCGAAGAAAAGTCCTCTTAGTCATCTTGGCTCGATAAAGGACAGTTTGTTAATTAACCCAAGTCTTGTGTGATGCAGTGTGAGTCAGACGTCTGAGCGATGCCACCACTCTGCTTCATCATCAACATCCCCAAAAGTTGAAAAAAAAAAAAGAAAGAAGAATTCACACGCTTCAACTGCACGATATTAGAGGAGACCTTTTGGGCTCATTTCAAACTCCATATTTTTTTCATAAAAGTGGGCTCCACTAGAGTGGCTTTGCATGATTCATAGTTCAGTAATCCTTGTTTATCTTATTGGGTCTTTGTGCAGCCTGTCACTTTATGAACTGGTGGAAAATTCCCATTTTAACTCTCTCTCCTCTGACTTTAAGCCAACTTTCTTTCCAACTTTCTTCTGAGTGGCTGCCTCTCGCAAGCAGAAGGTTTAAACAGCAGGTGGGTGGGGTTGCTGTTGCTCACAGCCAGACATTAAGGATATCAACTCTCGCTGGCATCATACATAACCAAGAGGAGGGGGAAAAAAAGAACATTGTCTGAAATTATTTTAAACAGCTTTTTGGCTCACAGGGTTCACTGTTAATATTAACACGAACCACTGTAAGAATATATTACAAGAATCAAGAAAAGTTTATTTGATTCATTTGATTGAATACACTAAAAAAACATAAATGGAGGCCAAATGTTGCCAAAATAATGATAATAATATTGATTATAATAACTTATTATTGTTATCAAATGCTAGTACTGACAGTCTGTGTACCACACACAGCACAGAAAACAATTATATTTCAGAAAGCGATAACCAATTTTCATACGCATATAAATCTGTACAGTCCGGGCCGATGAACAGGCTACTATTGAATGCTTTAGTGGCATTTAGTGATTTATTTGCAGGCTCCTTCAAATAACCTCCATTACTTTGCCCCCATCCAAAACATAGACACACTCAAGACTTCAGAGGCAGGCAGGTAATTTGCCATTAACTCTAGCCACTCAATCCCTGAAACACTGCCAACTTCAATTGTGTTAGTGAGTTAGATAGACTAAGACAGTGTGAAAGAATGCGAGAAAGAAGGAGGGAGAGAGATGGGGGGGAGATCAATTCAGTAAGCAAGACAAAGTGAGTGAGAAAAAAAGGAGGGAGGAAGGCACTTCCTTTCACTTCCTTTGCCAAAACATCCTTAGTTGCCTTGGAGACAAAATCTTAGTCACCTCAGCTCAGCACCAGTATGACCATCTGACCACTGTAGCACCACTTGATAACAGCCACATATCTGTACTATATGTACATAATCAGGCAGTGTTTTGTGCGAACATTAATTGATCCACATTTAATCCAGTCTGAATAGAGGAGAGGAGGAAAAGCCACATTCTAAAACCCACAGTCAACAGAGTTCGCAGAGCAACGTGCTATTGTGTTGTCTTGTGTTTTGTTCAAATGCAAATTCTACTGCAAAACATTAATCTTACAGGCAGAACAGGAAGTGTTCAGCCTGAAGAATAAGAAGTCCAACCACACATAAACAAGCAAAATGGGAGAAATTGCCTGCATCACTTTTGCACACAGAATAATGCTAAGTAACCCTATTAAAATTATTTAAATATACCTAATACATGAGCTTCCAGTGCTTACGTGCAGACATGGACCTACTACACAACAGCCACGCACAGCAAATGCATTAAATGTGAGGGCAAACCAATTATTGAAAATAAACCATTTCCTTGCCAAGGTACACTTGCAGACGGATATGGCACCACACACCCAGTCCTCAAGAAATCTTGAATAGCCATAGCGAGCTCTTTAGCTAAGCAGGAGGGTATATGCTGAATAAACATGTAGTACTTTAAGTGCCTAATTAAAAGAGAAAAGAAAGCTTAAAAATATTTATTATTAAATAACTCATATTCCTATCACATGCGATATTGATACTACAAGTCTAAAATGTGACCAAGGTTGCTGTCGAGGTGGCAATCTCCAAACCAGATGTTGGACACCATAGGTGAAGGAAACCCTCAAGCTGAAGATAGAGCTCTATCAATCTTGGTTAGCCTGTGGGACCCTGGAGACAGCTGACAGGTTCAATGAGGCCATGGAGCAAGCCTTTTGGGTTGAGATCAGAGTGATTTTCACAAACCGTCAGATGACTCAGGAGGGGGAAACAGCTTCCTACCCAGTCTCAAAAAAAGAAGGCAACTGGACCGCTTTACTTAAAGAAGTCCAGTTGCCTTTTTTAAAGCTCTTACAACTATCATGGCCTGAATGACTGAGAACCTACACAGACAGCTTCCTACCCACACTGTGTAGGGTGGGGATGGAGTGGTGCTGACCTTGCATGGGGATAAGCCATATCGAATGAGTGTTTGCCCTTCCCCTTGTTCCTCAAGGGTCTGGATGTTGTGGGGCTCTCCCAGTTGGCTCACCTCTGCAACAACACGTGAAACATGGGGACAGTGCCCCTGTGGTGGTGGCAATAATAATAATAATAAACCCTTTTAGAAAAAAGTCAAATAGACTCAAATATATTTCTGTCTGTTTGCTGTCAAAGATTACTTCCTGCATCTAAACGTACAATATTTATTGCAGTTGGCCATACAGAAAAACTGTTCTGTTCACAGTTTAATGTGTCTGTGCAGATAACACCAGACTCACTGCTTTCTGCACTGTAAGTGCAGAGTTTCTCGTTTCACTCAATAAGTGGATCCTTGCTACACTCATTTAAGATGTGCTTTACGAGCAAACCAACCAAATGCAATAACTTTACTCTTAACAAATGCTAACTATATTTAAATAACAAGTAGATTTAAAAATCCAATTACATGAACATTTGTCTGCTGTTATCAGATCACTGGCAATGCTACATAAATGATTAAGAGAATTACATTGGAAGGTATGTTTATGAGATGAATTGGAATGACTGGGCACCCAAAACAGTTAGTCACGCATGCAAAGGTTTGCCCGTCGTAGCATCTCACACCTGATAAAGGAAAGCCCCAGTAAGAAAGTGTGCTTTAGGGTGCAACAATTTAGATTAGCCTTTCAATCCACCTGAAGCACGCAGCTTGTACTTGCAACAGTTGCTGAGGTTTATCCCCCCTGTGCCACACAGAAACAAACACACACACCGTCCTTCTCCCCTTTGCTTGTGCAGTTTTCTCTCAGCGGCTTTGGCTGCTACAACTTGATTTGCACATTTTCCTCTATGATATAGCATCTGCAGTCTTACTCTACTAGTTCTTATCCTGGCATCCATCTGTGATGTGAAAAAAGCAGGATTCACCTACTTTACTGAGTCTGTATATTGTTTAGTATTCTTTTACTATGTCAGTGAGAATATTTGATGCTTCAGGCATGATCATACACTTTATAAGTTCTGAGTGACAAAATTAGAGTACATGAGATCTCACTGCGTCAACGTAGCATAGAGAAAGAATTCTGCCTGGTGTTCACATTGTTTTGTTGAAGAGAAACTGCTGGCTGGTCTTTGGAATAACTGATTAATAAAATGGCAGCCTCTTTGATTGGCTGGCTGTCTGACAGATAGACAAAGTGCTATATGCCTCTGACTAACTTGATTATCAGCTGATTTTTTATTTTTTTTTGATTGACTGCTGGCTGCCTTACTAAATGCAATCCTGGCTAGCAGTCTTAGCGGTTGCTTGCTTTCCAGATTACCTGACTAAATGACTGGTTGTTCAGCCAGCTGGTTAACTGACTAACTGATTGGTTGTTTGGCGTGCTGATTGGCTGGCAGACGAATTGACTTGTAAACAGGAAGGCAACATTTAAAACAGAGGAAGCTGAGAAACAACAGGAGCACACTCCATCCAACCATCCTGCACTGATGACACTCTGATTGCAATCAAACCCAGACAAACAAAAATATTCACGTGAGTGCACACAATGCTACATGTTCAGAAATATACTTAAAGTCAGTATAATAACATGAATCAAGGTGCACAAAAAGCCTAAGGAAAAAAAAAGTGGCATCCAGTGTACTTGGCTGGCATCGTGGTGATTTTTGGATTTTGTATGTGTAAGCCTTCTGCCACAATAAAAAAAAAATAAAGTTATACATAGTTATCTGTCTCTCTATATCGGGCCTATGATGGACTGACACCAGAAGGAACAGCTCCACTCCAGGTGTGTTAATGAATTGGATAAACAATTAAGATATGGATGGAATGGACAGAATCGATATAGTTAATGAGCACCGAGAAAAGGAGCTATGGTGATTATTTATCCCAATGAATTAATACTGGATCTGTCCAGATCAGCTCTGTGCCAAATTTCAGGCCAGGTCATTACCCCCATTATCTTCCTTATCAGCTCTGCAATTAATTTTTACTGAGTCCCTTTTCTTCTTTTCTGCCACTTTTGCCCTTTCTCCAAATTTCCTCAGCATCTCCAGTTCATTCCTCTTCCCCTTCCTTAATCACCCCTACAGTAAACTGAGCAGAATAAGTTTCATCCACCCCCCACCCCACCACTTAGCCTATTACTGTCTTTTCCATTCTCCTGTGCACTTTTGATAAACTGAGCTGATCTGGTCCCATGCTGGTATGTTAACCTTCCTTGCCACACAGCACATTACATCCTCTGCCACCTACAAAGCTCACTCACGCCCAACCTCAACTGCTGATAAACTGAGAAGAGCAAGTCCCATGCTGGCATGTTAACCTGCCTTGCTCACTCACCTCATTACATCCTTTGCCATCTACACTTCACATACTCGCAATCATTCGCCCTCAACCTGGTCAGTAACACCTTTCATTAGAGATATTCTTCGCCACAGGGGGCTATCACTTCAAAGACGCCCTGCTTTCCTCTTCTGTGTCTGTGCTGAGGGGGTTCCAATGACAGGGTGCATGGGAGGGAGAAACAGGGTGAAAGGGGTATCATAAAAGTGACTGAGCCGGAGCGGCACGATTTATGTATTTATTCATCACCAAGGAAGCTGCGTATTAAAAGGTCAGGCAATTTTCCAGGTCAGCGCCCAAACCCACACGGTGAGGAAGTAAAGGGATAAAAAGGACAGGAGGAGAGGAGAGACAAGAGAGATAAAGAGAGAGTCAGAGCGGCTGAGATGGCAAGCCGGTAAAGGTGATATTGGCAGTTGGACATACATCAGTGCGTTCACACTTGAGGATGTTTGTGTGTGTGTATAAGTCAACTTTACCTGAGCACTCTGCATAGAGTGTTTGTTTGTGTGTGCAAGAAAGAGAGTGCATGTATGGCATGTGTATAGATTCACTTCTCTCTGCACGCCGGCTGTGGTTAATGAGTTTGAAAGGTCAAACGCCTCTCAGAAAGATTAATGGGGTTTCCTATGCACAGGGTAATGGTTTACGAGGTCCAGCCGGACACATTTCCAACATGACGGCCATTACCGCCACAGAACAGAAGAGGAAGGAGGTATCACAGGTAAAGACAAGGACGACATGAAACTGCTGGGCGATCACCGGGTAGAAAATAGCATGCGTTAGTCATTCTAATCTATATCCTCGGCCATCAAAATGGCAACCATTCCTGTGCATGTGCACACAGCTTGGTAATTTAGATGACATGCATCACTTATTGCAATAGGCAGCAGCACTCATTACAATACTTTTTTTCTTTTCAACAGGAATAATGTTTTTCTTGAATAAGTTTAAAAATATCCTAATTGCTACATATTCTTATCGCAGTAATTTATGAAAACCTCCATCACTTGCTGTGTTTTTGAGTTACTCTATTTAGTCACAATCACCTTCATCTAAAGGTTCGGTGACAGCACAGGTATTTTACAAGACTCAGTAATCGGGTAAGAAGCTGTTGGTTGTAACATTTTAAAATGTCTCTATACATCTCTGATGTAATCAGATTTACTTTATTTTGAATAGCTAACAATTTTTATTATTCATTAATCTTGATGTTAAACACTACTCTGTATACATTTCTGGTATTTTAGCATTTTACATGAAGCTTAGATTCTTATTCGTTGTGCAGGAAGGCATCACATCAGGTGATTTTTCTTTTCTAGCATCACCTGACCTCAAAAATACAAGCAGAGTCAAAGAATTACCTTCAGTAACAAGCCTTTACCCCTGACCTTCACATGACTGAGCCTCACAGATAAACTGTTCTCAGCAACCCTTTTAAAGCACCTTAAAAACCTACATGAGTGTAGGAGAAATTGTGATGTTTTGAAAACATCTTTTTGAAACATCTTTTTCCCCTTGTTTCCTACACTTGTGTGAGTGCACCCTATTTCAGCTTCTACATGTTTGACCAGGGGTGAGCAACTCCAGACCTCGAGGGCCGGTGTCCCTGCAGGTTTTAGATGTGTCCTTGAACCAACACAGCTGATTTAAATGGCTAAATTAGCTCCTGATGTTCTCCAGAGGCCTGGTAACGAACTAATCATGTGATTCAGGTGTGTTGACCCAAGGTGAGATCTAAAACCTGCAGGACACCGGCCCTCGAGGCCTGGAATTGCCCACCCCTGTGTTTGACTATGCATAATCATTGTCGATGAGTTCCTGTAGTTTATATCTATATGAAATCAAATATTCCTTGATTATAATAAAGGAAATTTAGGCTGTATTTTACAGGAGTACATAGCATCCACTCATTTATTTCAACACGTTTTACTAATCAAAACAGCCTTGTGCATAGGCCTTGTTAAAAAAGTCTGAAGTGCTACAGTTTGACTCAGCTTAGAACTGCCTGTAACTGCCAAAGCTGCTATATCCCTGCAGTTTTGCACCAATATTACATAGCAGGACATATTGGAAGCAAGCACCACTGTAGAGGGGACAGAAAATCAGAGAAACTTAAGAAGAACAAGAATAATCCAGCATTTAATCATGTAAAAACTACTGA
Organism: Neolamprologus brichardi; assembly: GCF_056152115.1. NCBI lineage: Eukaryota > Metazoa > Chordata > Actinopteri > Cichliformes > Cichlidae > Neolamprologus > Neolamprologus brichardi. The sequence continues at coordinate 10,726,459 of NC_142124.1, read as the reverse complement.
GTGCAGAATGATGTACAAATAAGTCAAAGTGTTTTTCTCCCCTGTCTTATGTGTACAGTCTCATCAGGTCAAACATGAAAAGCATTAAAAGGGAGCTTTTACAGGTCAGTCAGCCTCAACCAGAGGTAGCAACGCACACACTCACACAGGAGAGGAATGACAGAGAGACGGTTGGGTTCACTAGAGGTTTCAAGCATGACATGCGTATGCATGTTTGCTGGAGAGTACTGCTGGGAACATTTGTGAACAGCCTGAACAGAGTACAAGCCTCAGTAGGTGTGATTTCTCATGTGTCCCTAAAACATGCACAGTGTGTTGCTATTTAGGTCACGTCACTCTTACGTAACATGCGGTGTACGAGTGGATAACATTGCCTCAGCTGCTGCCAGCCTGAAGGTTCCAAAGTATGTTGAAAGGACCTTCAACCCAAAAAACTGAATTCTCAGTATTTTTTAATATATTAATATGAAATATTAAACTTGAAATATTGAGCCCAACTCAGAGAGCATCAGCTGTTGAAGCAGGTTTTCCAAAACATCACATATTGGAATGAAAAGTAAGTTTCACATCATGGGCCACTTACAACCAACTTTGATCTTAAGTGGATCGGACCAGTCGAACTCCTCTTTCTGTCGGTGCAAAGAAGTTTAACTACACTCCGATATTTTAATATAGGAAAAGAAGTGCAATTTCAACAGTATACCTCAGCTTTTCTATATGATAAATAAACTGTGTTCCCGAAAATAAAAGAGGTAGAGGTAGAAGGAGTTTAGTTACTCATTTCCCAGACTGTCCTGTAATTATAAAAGAGAAAGATTTTGTTAATTCACAGAAAATGACCTCTCTCTCCCCCCCCCCCCCCCACCCCACTGTGGATACACTTAAAAACAACCAAATATAATATATAGTAGATAGAAAAAAATCCCTGTTTATTCACTATCAATTAATTATTTACCTCTTACTTAACTACTTTGTACGGTGGCCCTGAGAGGCCAAATGGATTGCAACTTAAGAAAACACCAGCAATAAGAAAAATGCTGCAAAAGCACACAAAACACAACGGCAATAGAAAAACGAAAACAGAAATAGGAAAAAAACAGATTTCCAAACGCACAAGGGAAGTGTTTCTGGGGAGACAATAACCCGACGCACCAGTTGCAGGAACCAAAACATGTTAGGTAAGTGTGTGTTAATCTCATGATTCATATAATACTGATGACGGATTATTAGACTAATAGTCAGGCTAACACACTCACCTCTCATCTTTTCTTTCCTCGCAAAACCGATAGATCCTCCACTTCTTTTAAGTGTCTCCCAGCGCAATTCTTAGCATATTTTGCTTCCTACAACTGGTCCGTCGGGTTATTGTCTCCCCAGAAACACTTCCCTTGTGCTTTTGGAAATCTGTTTTTTCCTATTTTGGCTTTTCCTATTTCCGTTGTGTTTTGTGTGCTTTTGCAGCGTTTTTCTTATTGCTGGTGTTTTCTTAAGTTGCAGTCCGTTTGCTGGGTCAATTCTGGTACACAGGCCATAGGTTTGACACCCCTTAACCTTAAAGGCTTTGTGGAAACTAAATCAGTATTATCTCAGGTAGGCCAAAATTGACCAGACGAATCTTCAGCAAGTTTGCTATCACAAAGCAAAAAAAGGTCCAAATTTTAGATGGTGTACAGTGGGCTGTATGTCCACAACAAATGGGAGAGGTAAGTAAAATTGCACAGCATTGATCTTGTCATTTTACTTTTTTTTATATCTTGTTGGTGCATGCCTCTGTCTGCATCTATGTGCTTTATACACATTCCAGGAGCTTTATCGCTTCCACGGCAGTGTGATGTGAATGCTTTAAGGCCACAAGCCTCAATTGAGGTTGATGGTCTCTAAGACAACACTTTAAAGGGAGGGCAACACATTTAACCTCAAGTTACAGCTCCCTTCCTAACATTTTCTACCAAAGCATGGTCCCTGATTTAAAAGGAATTGGTGCGACAGAGCATGCATTATCAAAAAGTCACATCTGCAAGTGGGTAACCACAAAAGGTCATTTTTCGCCCAGGGCTGGGTGATATCAAGTTTTAAAAGTATTGCATATAGCACTGCATAAAGCGTGTCTTCAGTAAAACACCTCCGGTGTTTGCAACTTACTTGTCACTGCACTCTTTGACTCATGCACATCTGCCCCCATTATCCTCCTGCATCTTAAGCTTGTTCTCAAAATTCTCCTGAAGCAAGAAGGCATAAAGAGAGCTGGTTCAACAATGAATAACTCAAAGTTGAAAGCTCTGTTTTAACATTAAATATACACGTGTATAAACAGACACACTAAGAAACACAGTGACTGCACAATCGAGGCAGCAGTACACAAACAACTCCTTCAACATGTGAAAAAGGAAACTGAAAAATATTATTTACCCAGATGGGTTTTCAAGGGCATGAATTTTGGACTGTCAATACATTTGGCCTGCAGCTCCTAGAAGTCTAGAGATGGAATGAACAAACTCTTACGAGCTTGAAATACTTGCTTGAAATCCAGCTTGTTTTTCATACCAAAGCCTAAATGAGTGGGTGATTTTGTTTTCACCACTGGTAAAAAAAAATAAAATAAAATAAAATAAAAAAGGAAATTAAATGAAATGCTGGGAGTGTGAGGGTGGCAGACTGACTGAGCTCCACCAAGTTGTCAGTTCAATTCCCAACATGCCCACCCACATCAAGTCTCTCGTTAATGCTGTTACTGTTTACTCTCAATGCAAAACACCCTGAGCAGGAAAGCCTGCCAAGAGCACAGTTACAGCTTCTCACACATACACATCAGTGGCATTTATCAACTTTAGACATCTTAGGACTGAAACGCCTGCCAACAAGTGCTCCTCTAATCCATTAGTATCCCAACAAGAGTGGCAAAAATGAATAATGTGTTCAGAGTATCCATTCTATCAGGTAGAAATATGTCTTAACTCTGAACATCTGTGGGTGTTTGGAGACGTTTTTAATTTATTTTTTCTTTTACATTTACACTTTTTGCATATAACCTTTGAAAAACCTTTGGAAAACAGGCCCTTGAGATGTTTACATAAGGCTCTGGCATGAAAGCACATGTGAATTCACTGAAGTATGTCTCGTTTTTTCTTCATTTTGGGCTTCAAGATTTTTACTTTGCACTCTTCACATCTTCAGCATTAGAGCATTTCTTTCACTCTGCATACTCATAACTACACACTCTCTATGATGCAATAATATGAGAGAGTTTTAGAAAATTTATGATACTACCACAGTGTCCGTTTTGGTTGAGTGTAACCCAGTTTTTCCTCCATGTGTCTAGAATTTACAGATGTCCCCTAAAAATGCACATGGTTACAATTAATATATGCAAAATAACAGACACCAGTTTTGGGATTTTTTTTCTTCCTCACAAAAACAATTCTGAAACACAGAGGTTATACATACTGTGATCCCTTTAAGATAACTATTTCTGCATTTTAATGTTCTTGAAATTTAATGAGTTCAGGTTTTGAAAATATAACCACAGCATTTATAATAATATTTTTTATTTAATAAAAATGCTAAAGTCCCAATCTTACAAATTTCCTGTTGTGCCATCCTCTTCTACTTAGCACTGTTTAACTCCAATATTTAGTGCGCCTGCGTCAGCCAGCATGCAGCCTGTTTCAGTTGCCCCTGCTTTTTTCTCCTTAATTTAACTTTTTCTTACTTTTTTCTTTGTCCTTTACGTAGTATTTTAGAGTGTTTGTTTGTTTTAATAGCTTTCTTTTGATTACATAATTCCCTTAGGGATCAATAAAGCATTCTGATTTGGATTAAGACAAAATGCAACATCACAAGATGCTGTCAGCTTAAAAAAAGAATGAATAAATATTCAGCTACTGTAGATTGCTAAGCAAACAGTTCACTTTTATGGATCTTTTCCTGCTCTTTTGCAGAGAATCATCTGCAGCATGTCATCCTCTTTTACCCACAGCTGGAAATTTCCAGGCAGGGAAGAAGGTAAACCTGTTTTATTTACTGAGAAGAACCACAGTTTAAGTGTTAATAGCTCAGAAAATGACTCAGCTCGCTGTTTTACAAGATCTAAATGCATATGACATACCGAGTGACAGTCAGATTAGGGTTGAATGGTCAACTGCAGACCTGAACATTGTAGGGAATTCATATTGTTCACACTTAGTTGGAATATTTCTAGGATGTTTTCTGTCCCCTGTAAAAGAAATGTCATTACTCTTGTATTTAGTTAGCAGTAGGCAGTTAAACAACTCCTTGGTGGCAGAGCCCCTGGTGTTGATGAGGTCCGCCCCGAGTTCCTGAAGGCTCTGGACGTTGTAGGGCTGTCCTGGCTGACACGCCTCTGCAATGTTGCGTGGAGATCAGGGGCAGTACCCGTGGATTGGCAGACCGGGGTGGTGGTCCCCATCTTTAAGAAGGGGGACCGGAGGGTGTGTTCCAACTACAGGGGGATCACACTCCTCAGCCTCCCCGGGAAAGTCTATGCCAGGGTGCTGGAAAGGAGAGTTCGTCCGTTAGTCGAACCTCTGATGCAGGAGGAACAATGCGGTTTTCGTCCTGGTCGCGGAACACTGGACCAGCTCTTCATCCTCTCGAGGATACTTGAGGGTGCATGGGAGTTTGCCCAACCAGTCTACATGTGTTTTGTGGACTTGGAGAAGGCATTCGACCGTGTCCCTCGGGGTGTCCTGTGGGAGGTGTTGCGGGAGTATGGGGTGTCTGGCCCATTGCTACGGGCCATTCGATCCCTATACAACCGTTGCAAGAGCTTGGTTCGCATTGCCGGCAATAAGTCGGACTCGTTCCCGGTGGGTGATGGGCTCCGCCAGGGCTGCCCTTTGTCACCGGTTCTGTTCATAATTTTTATGGACAGGATTTCTAGGCGCAGCCAAGTGGCGGAGGGCTTTCGCTTTGGTGGCCTCAGGATCTCATCTCTGATCTTTGCGGATGATGTGGTTCTGTTGGCTTCATCAGGTGAGGGCCTCCAGCTCGCACTGGAGCGGTTCGCAGCCGAGTGTGACGCAGCGGGAATGAGGATCAGCACCTCCAAATCTGAGGCCATGGTTCTCAGCCGGAAAAGGGTGGAGTGCCCACTCCGGGTCGGGGATGAGGTCCTGCCCCAAGTGGAGGAGTTCAAGTATCTCGGGGTCTTGTTCGCGAGTGATGGGAGAAGGGAGCCGGAGATCGACAGACGGATTGGGGCTGCAGCTGCAGTAATGCAGACGCTGCACCGGTCCGTCGTGGTGAAGAGGGAGCTGAGTGTAAAAGCGAAGCTCTCAATTTACCGGTCGATCTACGTCCCTACCCTCACCTATGGCCACGAGCTGTGGGTAGTGACCGAAAGGACGAGATCGCGGATACAAGCGGCGGAAATGAGCTTCCTCCGAAGGGTGGCTGGCATCTCCCTTAGAGATAGGGTGAGAAGTTCGGCCATCCGGGAGGGGCTCAGAGTAGAGCCGCTGCTGCTCCACATCGAAAGGAGCCAGCTGAGGTGGTTTGGGCATCTGGTAAGGATGCCCCCTGGGCGCCTCCTGGGTGAGGTGTTCCAGGCATGTCCCACCGGGAGGAGGCCCCGAGGCAGACCCAGGACACGCTGGAGAGATTATATCTCTCGGCTGGCCTGGGAACGCCTTGGTGTTCCCCCGGATGAGCTGGAGGAGGTGGCTGGGGAGAGGGAGGTCTGGGCCTCTTTGCTTAGGCTGCTGCCCCCGCGACCCGGCCCCGGATAAAGCGGATGAAGATGGATGGATGGATGGATAGTTTTCACAGTGAAACTGCAGTGGTATTATGGTGGCATAATGTAAAGTTGAAACAAAATAGTCTCTGCTGTCAGTGGACAGATAGCACTAACATTCATACTCAGTTTCTGATTTGATAGTTGTTTGCAATGTAGATCAGTTCAAGATCTAGCTCTAAAAATCAGTGGGGGTATATTTCTAACCCCATTAAGCGTAAAAATAATTTAGCAGAGACAGAAACATGAAGACCCTTCATCCACTTTAGCACATTGTATACTGGTGTACTGCTAATACATGCAAAGCAAAAGAAGTAATCGAATGCTACCATCGACGGCTGATAAACAATTAAGTCACCTGGTATTTGTTGCTTTCATTGACACATCCACAAGAACCAGAACAGACATTAAAAATCAACAAGTAGAATTTCAAAGCAGTTTCCTACGGGTTGAATGTTTACTTGCGACTGTGGTTAGCTGCCAACAGTTTACTGATGTGACTGTAAGTCTCACGAGCAGAAGTGCTACAGTTTAGAAAAAAATGTTTTGAATAATCTTTTTCACTATTGACAACAGATGTAAAAGAGAGATGGAAAACGTTTGAATTTCACACTGCAGTTACACAAACCTGGGTGTCTTGACAAATTAAAAACATTATTTTTGACAGCATGCCCACTGATTTAAGTACAAAAATGCAAGACCATAATGTAACATATAACTGAAACATCACTTAGTCCGTTAGTTGAGAAATGCTCCATTATCACTGTCAACAGAACAGTTTGAATGATATGCTTCCATTTGTGAGTGATGGGTTTCTTTTATTTAATGCAGTAAATTGAAAATCATTGGGTTTTCAACAGTTTATCAAAAGATTGAAACGTGTAATGAGATCATCTTGGACCTTTTTAAACATTTTAGAATGTTTAAAATCACATATTCAAATTAAGGAAATGACTTGTAGGATTAATATGCTTAAAATAATCATCACTTGCAGCTAGTAACTAACTAATTAACTGTATGAATGTAGCACTGTGTTCAAAATATAAATTATGGTTCTTTCGTAATATAAATGACTATTAAATATGGTGAGTTATTATAGAATGGGAAACTGAATAATTGTAATTTTCACTTATTTACTATCTGAAAAGCATAAAAATAACTGCTACAATGGCGCTGAGCTCAAACTAATCTACCCACAGAAATAGGTAGAAATAAAATGATGTAACCATTAACAGGAGCAAAACGTCCGATTTCTCAAGCTGTACACAAATGTAAACGTTAAATATCCTTGAACTGTAGATAAAAGTTTTTGATTCATTTCATACGGTTCGATTTTATTAGATTTGTATAGCGCCAAATCATACCAACAGTCACCTCGAACACTTTATACTGTAGGGTAAAGACAATAACAGAGAGAAAACCCCAACAATCACATGACCCCCTATGAGCAAATTACTCAGGACTATAAGGCACTATATAAATGACAGGCAAACAACAGTTTAAGAATTGTTTTATAATGTTTTTTAGTCTCTAACTGAGGTCTATTTAATTTCCTGTCTTTGCTGAAGTACTTGTGCTGCAGCAACGATTCAATTAACCCACACGCAAATTAATAACATTTCATCTCATTTTAATAGAATTTACAATGTCAACAACAAGTTGGTCAAGCTACATTGCACTTTGATTACGCTCTTTCCAAAACTGCACAGTCTAAGGATGCTTTTCAGTTCTCTTGTAATAACAATCACAGCCAAAGTATGAAAGCCAGAAGGGGAAAAAAACAACCCAGACATTTCTCTCACGTAACATGGCTGCAAGCCAATGCGAATAAGTATGTGAACACACATACAGGCTGTGGTATTCATATGCATAGATAACAGCTGAAGGAGAGGTTTCAGCACAGATTAATCAGTTAAATGAGCAATAAATGTGTAGTCCATCTGCACTTCCTTCATCTATCATAGACAGCTGCACAAAGCCCCTTCGTAACTGTCCAATATGGCTGAAACACCTGCTAAAACCCCCATTGTTCCCTCCTACCTCTAAACACACGCAAAGATTGCTCTTTTTCTCTTCCATACACACACTCCCACCCTCTAGTGATAGCTCATTCTTGCGGACCCAGCAGAATAGCCCAGATCCTATAGTAGTCTCTTTACACTGGACCACAAAAAAAAAAAAAAAAAAAAAAAATAGGTGACCCCTACTGGTATCCAATACACATACATTACACATCCGCTCTCTTGCACATGTAATTCATCAGCCTTTCGATTCCCGTGGAGTGGGGGGTAAATACGAATCTGGCTGAGCTGCTGAATTGACTTCTTATATTAACTCTTAGTCTGTTTGATCACATGAAACTTACAAGTGTTGTACAACAATGAGTGGTGGCAGCTTACAAGGCCCTCATCTCTAGCTCTCTTCCAACCGCCTTTATTCCCCTCCAATTTTCTTTCTGTCACTCCCTCCTACCTGTGTCCTTAGTCTTGAACTCAAGACACCGCCTCTCCCCTTTCTCTGCTTGTAACACGGAATTTTTGGGACGAGGCTCCACCATCTCCCTCTCCCTCCTTTAATTTCACCACACCTGTGCCTCTACCCTCCCATCCGCCTCAGCCCTCGTCTCGTCTTTCCAGAAAATGACAGTGTCCCCGAGGCCTTGACAAGAGAGCGCTGCACTGCTACGCCTGCCATCTTCACAAATCACTCTGACCTTTTGTACTCACAGAGGTCAGAGTCATCTGATCTAACATGCACAGGTCTAAAGCAGTCCTTGCCAGCCAACGAGATGGTCCAGTGCATCGGTCCAGGGCCGTGGCAGTAGAGCAGAAATAACCTTGCAGTAATCACAGGCAATTAGCTCCAACTGATGCCTGGGAGGGTGGATAGCTACCCCTTTGCCAGTCTGGCAATAGCTGATGATCCCAATATTAGTAAATCAGATTGCTTCTAGGCACTAATTATAAGATTTAGCGATGATATGACATAGGAGTACAGTTTAATAAATATATAGATGAATTAAACTGCTTCCAAGTCAACAGAAGTATCTGTATCTAGATAAAGCTGTTTTTTGGCATTATAAAACGTTATCTATGTAATTGGCAGGCAATGTACAAACATTAATCCAAGATTTTCCTGTCCTACTTAGACCAGTGCTTCTTGTTTTAGCACAACACTTAAAATCAAAGATCTGTGGTCAACATCGGTGCAACAGTGGTGTGATAACACTGGATCTTACACATTCCATAATAATTAATAAATAATTTCAGCATTTCTAAGATTAACTGTCAATATTTTGTTTTCAGTATTTCTGTTAAATTCGCTATTTTATTAAGGTTAAAGAATGAGGTGCATATGTTACGGTTTATCTGTTGCTTATGTGTCTAAAATGCTCACAATAATTGCTCTGGGGGAAATAAAAAAGCCTCACATTACTTGTGGTAAAGTCAAACTCCAGACCAAACACAATGTAGATTTTTAAAGCTGTGCTGCTGCGTACGAAATAAATGGAAATATGCAGGTTGAAGCAAATTCTTCCTGGGCAATGCAAATAGAGGTGAAGATGTCACTATGCAAGATGAAAAATGCTTTAGCCTGAGCGTTTTTTTCATACCAAAACCTACTGACTTTACTTATGCATAGGCATGCAGACACAAACTGGGGTAAATAAAAGCATGAAAGAACCACAATTCCGATTAAGGTCTGGGATCACTGGCTGAGCTGTCCACAAACGCACCTTTTACACAGTCAAAGGGTCAACAGGTACATTGGCACAGAATTCAAGATGTAGTCTTATCTCTGTTTTAATGCTATACCTTTCTAGCATGTAAAAACCCCACTGTTAAAAAAAGTCTCTGAAGAAATCCATTAGAAGTTCAGTTCAGTCTCAGTTCTAAGGGTCAGTCACTGCATTGTAATGAAACAGGCACTTTGGGTATGTATGGACATTGTGGATCTAGCATTAAACATGTTCGATCATAAAAACACTAAAATTGTATCACTAATATTTCAGTTTTACAATGCATTACGGTAAATAATGGTACCTGTAAATATGAAATTAGATATGGCATGCCGGTTTGGGAAGAGTGCCAGTATAATAAGGCTCTAGGTAAACAATAGACTGCTGCATGTCTGCCAAGAGCATAGTGCAGGCAGTTCACAACAGTCATTCTGATGCAGCGAGCAAGTGAACAAAGCTACGGTCCCACAAACAGGATAAACTCACAGGTTACGCTGCAGTTTCTGAGACTCTTCCACCTCACGTTTTCAATCACTCCACTCTTCTCTCACTCTGCCTCTATTGTTCTGTATGAGGGTTGTTCCCTCTCTCAGCTTAGGACAGGATGGATGGATGCAGAGGGAGAAAGGGAGGGAGTGATGGAGGAGAGAGAAAGTAAATGAGATCCCAATGAGATGCCAAGGTGCGTTAGCGGTGAGGTGTGGGGAATGAGAAAAGAGACCTGAAGGGAGGAGGAGTGGCTAGATTGACTGTGTGTAATGCGCTAGAGTACGATGGTGGACACCCGGCTCTGCCTGTCGGAACCCCCTGGTCATATTAGTGTTTGCTAAGTCAGCTCAGGAGGTTGAGCACATACACAAGCAGGAAGAAGATGGAGGAAAAAACAGGAGCAAAAGAGAGGAGAAATAAGAGGGTCATGTGTGAGAGGACGGGGGGAAACAAAGAAAAACAGGAAGAAAGAAAATAGAGGGAGCGCTAAAGGAAGGAACAACAACATAAGAATGTAGCTGCACATTAAAGAGGCAGAAAAATGCTGCTGGCACACGAGGAGAAATGAAATAAGAGCACAGAAATACTAAATGATATATAGAACTGGGAATAACAGCTACTGAAGGATTAGAATAGGCACAAGGGAAGACCAAAAAAGGGAAACATCAGGAATGCTAATCAAAGAGTGTGTGTATATAGATATATGTATATATATAATGCAATGCATTAGTAGATACAAAATTTCAAATGCCTAAAAGCACAAATGCAATTCTCTGTTGAAAAGGCCGTCGTGTGCCTGAGCTTCTTGGTTAGAACTAACAGAATGCGTGTAGACAGGTGGGTAAATTGCCTCATTTAATGTGGATATAATGGGGGAAAAAAGTGGAGGGAAAAAAAAATCTCCCCTGTGTTTTCCCCTATCTCTCAAATCCTTACGAACAGCGAGAAGAATTGCTGCCAATACAAGCCTTCAGGAGCACATTGCTTTCACAGCAATTAATCGCTGTCACAACATCAATTAAACAAAAGCTAGCATCCAAATCCGGCTACCCAGCATTCCAGAGAAGCAAATCAATCTGGCAATGCTCTAGAGGAAATGTGTGTATGGGTAAATGAAGAGTACAAATGTGGGCATGTGACTTTTCATATGTGAATGAGTCTCTGCATGCGTGCCCACAAAAAGGGGCCTTTAGTACCAAAAAAAAATGCCACACCATGTATATGTGAACAAGTGTATGTTTCATTAGAAAGCCTGCATGCAGGTGCAACGTGTGCATGCCAAGTGAGTGTGTGCATTTGACCGTGGGCTGCATGTGCGCCAGTTCTGCTCTAATGTGTGTATATGTATAATGTATAATGCATAATGCGTGTCAATGATGTATGGCTGTAAAGTGTGTCAAGTGTGCCAAAAGTAGACTACTTTTCTCAGAGTCCATATTGGTTACTATGCACTACAGCTGCATGTTTGTTTGTGGCTTTACAGTGACTTTACACCTGAACCAGCAGCCAGAAATGCATGTCCATTCAGCAGCTTGGGTTAGGCTGAATGATTAAAATCTTAATTTGTCTACAATATCTTGGATAACTTGCTGGCGGTGAAAGTATTTACCTGTGGCAATCAGCCAGGGTGCTGGTAAATCACTGGACCACAGCAGTACCTTCCCAGCTCTCTCACACACCTCAGTGCAGATGCAAACGGGCAATTAAACAAGCCAGCAATCCACATCCTAATCCCACATCAGCATTAAATCTATATATAATCCCCCACTGAATCATACATTGTTCTCCTGCATAACCACTGTTTCATAACTTCATTTAATGCCGCTGAAGAGCCAAAGAGAGGAATTAATGCCGCCGCCTCGCTATTTAAAAATTGATGAAGAAAAATAGAAGGTAAAGTGAGCTGAATGGGGAGATTCATACAGTCAGATAAGCACTGAGTCAACATCTTATAATGCATCCCGTGGTCCGCGTCACAGCATCAGTGACTGAGTATGAAAAGACAAAGAAACCAGTTGCACAAAGATGCCGCGACGAAAGCCTTCCGTACAAGTCATATCTTTGTGGCAACAGCCCGAGGATTTCTTTTTCATAACGAGGACGGCTGTCTGAACCAAACTCACTTCCTGAATAAATCATAAACTAAATGTTAAAGCAAGCACCGGCTCTATGTGGGATCACAAATCTGTCAGAGCGCATAGTCTACACTTTGTGCCTTTACAGTAAAATCTTTAAACTTGTGCACATCACTATTTTTTTTGTCCAAGTTTACCATCTAAACTCTGTAGCACTGCTGTTAAAGAGTAATCTGTTGTTTTTGTTTGCTTGTTTTGTGACTTCTAATAAACTAAAGTGACGTGTTTGTCTGTGTTAAACTGAAAGATTAAAAAATCTGATGTATTATTCGGACGCTTGAGAGCCGTCGCTTTGAATTCAGCACAAATGCGTTTTCTGTCACACTACAGCTTTTTCAAACGCATCTATCGCTCCATTATCTGGTAATCACCGCCTCTCCATCTATCTCTCTAATGTTTTTCTTTTTCTTTTGTTTTTAATTAAAAGACGGATTTCTAAGTCCGCCAACATTAATTCCCTCTCACGCACCTGCTTCTCATCACAGGACAAGTGCAAATGTCAAACTATGTTTACCGCGGACATCTGTCTCCTGATTAAGGCTGCCGTAGCCAGTTTGGGAACAACCGATCCGTTAATTTTTTCACATACCTTCTTCTGCATTGTAGTCTTTCACTTCGTTCAGCAATAATATCCAAAGCACCGAAATCAGCGTTTTACGGAGATCCATGTTTCTCTGGCCAGTTCCGCGGGGCTCTTGTCATCTCTCTCCAGCCTGCGCGCAACGCACCGCAGCAGAGACGCACTCAGTGTTTGAATCGAGCGAATGCCGTCTGGGCAAGTAGTGCAGGATCCGGAGAGCCACGCGGCCTATTTGATATCTCGGGGGAGGGTTCTGAAGGGGAGATTGACATCGAGCGAGCGCAATGAAGTGGGACGCGGAGTAGTGGGTACTGCAGGGTCGACCTATCAAGGAACTGCAACCTGGAATCTTCACGCCAGGTGTTTTCACTATCTAGAGCGAACAGACCCGAATCCGCAGTAGAGCTCCGTTTTCGCATATGTCGATGTCCTCACAGAAAGTGACGTGAGTAACTTTGCTGAGTAAAGACCAGGGATTTTTGGTAGTTATATCACGACGTGTGTTAGAGTTTAATGGGGATTATTTGCTTCTGTTTTCAAAGTATTTGTTCAGTGAGCAGCAATTCTGAGAGTAATGTGCAGGATTGAGGGGACGTCCTGAGTGGGAGGGTAAGGAGTCCTCGCTTAGCTGGTGTTGTTTCATTTGGATAGTGCAGGATTTTTTTTTAAATAATATGTATAGTACGTAAAGCAAAGCAAGATTATATATACAACATATACCAAATATAATTTAAATCAAGCTCATTTAAATCAACATAATAAAGGTTCACGATTTACTTTTGGTGGCTTTGAAAATACAGAAGTATTGAGCCAGCTTAGGCGGAAAAAAAACCCAACTTTAAAGTTACACAGTGGGTTTTAATCTAATTAACAAAAACAGTTTAAGATATTACAGTCTTTTCCTTTCAATTAACACACTGACTTGAGATCATTTCTGTAATGAAAATCACTTTCCTCCCCATGAGGGCTACATTGATTTGGTGCTACTTAAAGTGAGGAGACATGCTCATACCATTCTGCAGCAAGCAAGTAATATTTAGCCTTTTACGAGGTTTGTTTGCGCCTCAGTTTGAGTCCTTAAGACAGCAAGATGAATTAAAACAATGAAAATACTGTTTCAAGGGTTTGCATCATTGTAACCCAAAGACTATCACTTAACAGTCTCTTGTGCCTTCCCTCACTGTCATAGCCACATGCTGAAAGACAGTGTACACACACACACACAAACACACACACAAACACACACACTACTTTGAATTGATCATTCTCACAGTTTAGCTTGGAAAGCAATACAGTTTATTGCAGATTGTCAAGCGAGATGCTGTTTTTGTAAAGCGAGAACTAGTGATGTGAACACAAGTTGAAACTCCAATCAATAAAATCTTCTCTGAACGCTCAGAAGCGAGGCCTGCAGGAGATTCAAAGGAGCATCTTCACTTTATACGACTATTTTTAAAAAAACGAAAAAGAAATCATCGCATGTGCTTCATTCAAAATATGAGAACAGATTGATCTCGATGGCATGAAAAAGTCTCTACACAAGCAGTTCATATGATTGTCCCCATATAGATTCAGTTATTTTGATCTTGTTCATTTACATGTCTAACTGTTCTAGGTAGAATCACTCATTTTGTTACTTACTTAAACTGAAATTATAGCTGCATAAAACCTTACTTCAGAGTTCAAAATTGAAGCCAGAAGCTAAATACATAAGTAAGTAAGTGGGAAAAAAAAGTAAACAGCCTATAGAAATGCCTCAGTGATATCCACCACTTTGCAGCTCTTCAGTGTATACCACCAACCTTGGCTATTTAGCTACTTTTCAAACTTTAATGACATGGTAATTAAAAGGGTAGTCAGCACACCTAATTTCCCCCTTAAGCAAGTCCTGCAACTGCCAGACATAAAACAGCTCTCTAATAAATGTAAGTACTTTTAATAGCGTGCACACACATAAGCTCCCCTTTCGTGCAATTGTATGCAAGCACACTGACACAGTACAGTGTACATTCTTCCTCCTATATGCTTCATAATAAGCGGTAAGAATCATCATCGCAGTTTTTACCCAGCCCCCTCGCTATTTCTGCTCTCTCTACTCGACCACAAGCTCTCGCACACACATACATATAAACACACACTCACACACAGATTATGGCCCATCAGCCTGACTGATCCTCCCCAGCAGGGGGGCTGGTAGCCTCAGCTCTGGGAGCTGATGAACATGATCATCTGTCCTCCTCTGTGGTCATTACTCACCAAGGACAGAGGCCAACAGCCCCACTCACTCATTCTGTGTCTCTCAGAGTCCATTATGTACATGCACACGATCGTCTATTTTTTGCTCTCAGTTTCACATCACATATCTACCACTTAAATGTCTGGCAAATTTCAAAGCTTAAATTCAAAATGTGGGATCACATTTGCTGTGGTTTTACCACAAAGCCCACGTGACCTTGTTCAACTCACCTTATCATGCTTCTGTGCTGGCAACAGCCAGTGATGGGGGTATTGTGTTTTTGGCTACTCTGGCCAGCAGATTTTCATGAAAAAAAGGGATATTGAAGGAATTTTGAATTTGACACACATAATCACAGGGCTTCATGGGTGAGCTGGTTGTATTTGGGTGGTCAAAAGCCAAAGTTCAGGCCTCTGAGGGCTCAGAAGGAATGCAGCAGTGATAATAAAATTTGACAAAAATGTCCGATTGAATAAATTGACGATGATATTAATATCTGAAAAGTCAAAGGTAAATTTCGTTGTAAGACTGGTGACAATGAAAACTGTGGAGAGAGTGTGAAGAATCCACTGCCTAATATCTGTGCAATTACATTCATTTTAAACCTGCCATGGTTAAAACTTTCTTTTCTATGAAAATCAACTGTACCTCCTGGTCATTCACTTAGACGGCAAGCATACAACTGCAAGCGAGTTATACTTTTTTAAAGTAAGGAATATTGTGTAGTTTAGTACACACTAGGGAGTGTTTTTGGGGAGCAGGATGGTAACAATAGAACAATAAAATAAACAATATTTCCCACAATTCATGGAAGGATGAAAGAACATGTCACTAGATGGAATTATGTGCGACACTGGGGATATGATTTGATGAAGCTAAGGGCTGCAGCCTTGAAGTTGTTGGGTTTTTTTCCACCAGATTTTTAAAAAAAAATTATCGATTCCTTTGTTCAAAGCATTAAAGGAAAAACTAAAACAAAAATAGCCAAAACTAATTGTTTACATTTGGTTAAACCATTAACCAAATGTAAACAATTAACATCTATGATGTAATGCAGTGATATCTACTACTTATAGCATGCTAACCAGCTTGCCTTGACTTGATCCCTTGTAATATTGCTTTGAACTTCATGATAGTCAATTAATGTAGCCTCTACTCTGCCCTTTGTCCAACAAAAGAGATAGACGATCCAGCATTGCTGAGAGAAGATATTATTCTCCTATAATTCAGACTTTCAGTCATTTACAGACTGTAAATGACTGAAACAGTAAATGCAATGTTGGCTAAAGTTCCTGGTAAGCAACACTGTAGGATTAAAAAGATTGCTCAGTGTCGTTTGCCGCATTTAGCTTCTTTGCACACCACTTATGACAACTGCAGAAACCAGACAACACTGAGGACTTGAGCCATGTTTCCCTCAGCAAGCCATGATTGTGTAGCTTCTCAAGCAAATCATTATGCTGATTGGTTGTAGAGCGATTTCTACACTGTAGTGGTGACCGTGTATGATATCAGGGAACGAAGCACAATATGCAGATATCCATGTCTCATAGAAATTAAAGAAGGCAATAAGTTATCAATCTAAGATACTCATTATAGTGGAATTACACTGTACCTTATTCTTACTGAAGAACACTGGAGTTTTGTGTGGTCTGTTGAAATTAACGTGTATTACATACACATATATACATATATATAGAACATATAAATGTCAAAGAAGAAAAGTCCTACTCTTTTATTCATTCTTTTGTAAAAGTGCAAAAAGTTTTTTTTCACCCCTTTCTCCTTCTGTCATGACATGCCCACACAATGGAGGTCAATCTACAGCAACACTTCCCGGTGGCGATGTGTTTGCATTATTGATCGGAATACAATTAGGCTACCGAAACAAGTAAAAGTAAATACCTTTGTGTATACAGAGGAGGCAGTGAAGCAGTTAATTGATATAAATTCTGCACGAGCTCCATGTACACATATATGTACATGCAGTTTCATTACCTTGCAACAATTTCATGCCCAGGCTCTTTGCCGGTCCCTCCCTCTTCGCTTCATCTCACATATTTTTCAAAGATGGATGAAGAGGAGCAAAGTCACCTGACCTTTTCTGTTCCTGGCCTCTTTCCCCCATCATCTCTGCAGAGCCAGCGGTAGCAGAGATAATTAGGGAAGAGGTTACTGAATACAACTGTGACTGTTTAATCAGACATTTTCCACATTATGATTTGAAACTTACCAAACATCAAACTAAACAAACACAAGGTAGCTCAATTTCTTCTTTCTCCTCCTTTCAGAGTAACCAAGCAACATAATTGTACACCACAGACATTTTCTAGTAAGGAGCCCTCTGGACCAGGGCTAAACCATGCTGCCTGTGATGTAGACTAGAAAATTCCCAGTTCCAACCAGGACTCTTTATTGTCATTCCAGCTTCCACCCCTCTGTCTATTTCTTTGTGTATCTGTGATCATAAAGGAAGAAAATATCCAGCAAATACTGTTTTCTTCACTATCCAACAGCTCTTGCTTGCTTCTGAGTCACTGGCTTATGTCAAACACTTCGTTTTGGAAGCTATCTCAGTTTTAGAAGTGCATGCATATAGTTATTTTAGTGATCATGATGAGGAGCACAATGACACCCCCCTGCCCCCCCCCCCCAAAAAAAAAAAAAAAAAATCACTTCACAGACCAGTGCATTGGAGCATTTAATAGTGGGATGTGCCACACGAGCTGTGTGACCACATGCATGCACAATCAGCTCAATTCTGGAGGTTTGTTACCTTGCAACAGTGTCATTCTTATATGCTCTTTTATCCCCTGCCTCTATGTTCACCCTTGCAGACACATAACAGAGGTGGGGAAAAATAGAAGCAACAACATCAAAGTCACATGTCCGATGTGAAAGTCAACACAGGAGCAAAACGGAGAGGGAATTATATTTCAGATTTGCTATGTCAGATTTGGCTTATACTGTACCTCACTCAGATTAGCATAGTGACGTTGGTCATGCCCACGCCAGTGGTCTATCTGAATCAGTCAGCGTGTGTCAGCTGACCCTCCTTCATAATCCTTCTCTTGGAAGCTGATTGGAAGCTGCAAGGCTCCCTGGTTAACTATCATTTTAGATTAAATAATTCAAATCTCATAAAAGCTTAAATATTATTTAACCAACTTTCCAAAAAGGGAGAGAGAATAGCATGACAGGGAGAGAAATATAAAGTACACTCAGGTGGGTGAGAAAAGGAGAAAAGGAAATGGAGTGGAAAAAAACACTGCATGCAAAGTGGGATCAGTAAGCAGCACTGTAAAGTTCAGGTTCACAACTGTTAACAGGAATTTGTAGGCAACACAGAAAATATCCAGGACCGGGCTGGGAATTGGTGTGGAACTTGAATTTCTGGCAGTTAAGAAGCAGTTGAAAGTGAAACTGTTCTTTTTATTGGGAGCCAGTAAAGGTGTCATTTTTTTATGAGTGTTACTCGGATGTTACAAGACATACTGATCTCATAAAATCTACAGTATATCATCAATAAAAGGACATGTCGTTTGGAGGAGGTATAAGTCACAATTAGGGTGGTGAGTGGTTTTATTTGTGATACTCCAGTGGTCCCTCCTCCCGCACCTTCTACTATGTTACTGTAATTTCTGAGATTTAAAACGATCTTAGGAACATGGTGGCTAGAGGAAATGTAGGAGAGGAAATGGAGTAATGGAAGGAGACAGTGAAGGGAGCAGGTGTTTTGATACCAGTAGGTACCACGTCCCAGACATATTGTGCCATAGCTGTGTTTGTCCCCCAGGGTGGACTCCTGCAGATTCTGCCACTGAAAAGGTGTTAATGTGTCGCTGAAAGAGACACGCACATATACGTTACACAATCATACGAGAAAAAGTTCACACACATTAACAGACCCACACATATATCCCACCAGCCACACTCACAGCAGAGGTGGCAGAAGTAGATACAGATTGTTTTAAACAGACACGGGGGAGCAAGCGTCACTCTTTGCTTTATGTGCACAGAATCATCATTCCCTTTACGAGATGATTAACTCCCAGGCGCTAATCACATCAACATTTCATAATGAAATTAGATTACAGATACGCTCTAACAATATCTCTGGATGCATTGTTTTTATCGCCTTCATTAGTATTTCTATAATAGCCTGTTTGTGATTTGCTGGTGGATTTATTACAATAATACTTTTCTTTTATTAATGCAAATGAGATAATAACTTGGGTTTGTGGTCTGGCTTTAAATCAGACGTGTTCACATGTGCTGTGGAAGTGACAGAGGGGAAATATAAGGTCACAGTTCATAAACTGGACTCATTGCAACATTAAGAGTTTACACTAGCTTTGAATCTTTATGTCAACCTTATTGCAGAAATATGTCACACAGGTGTCTTCACAGCATGTCCAGGGGTAAAATAACCCATGAGAGGATGGCTGTCATTAGCTGTTAAGTCCTCGTGTTGCAGTTAGTTCCAGGTACAGCAGTCTTCTGTGTTACTTAAGTTTTTTGAAATTACCGATGTTATATCAGGACATAATGTGGTCTCTGTGGAGAGAGAAGTATCCAGACTTTTTTAATTAAAAGTACCAGTGCTGTGCTTAGCAATGCAATATTACATTGCTGGGAAAAGCTAAACATTTCTTTCTCGCAAGCAAAATCATTGGTGTGCAAGGAAGACCCTTACACATGGATGAAAACATATTTGATGTTAGATGTCTGAATAGTAAGCATTTCATTTACCCTCATTGGTCTTTGCAAAATTCATTTGAAGATTAAATTTCTTAACTTACCTGGAGCCCTTTTCATGTATCTGTTTTGGACTTATAAAATTATACTCTCTGGCTGTTTGCTCAAATGAAAACTTTTAAATTAGACAACCCAAGGGTCTCAATAGCACTGCTGTGAGGTTTGGTTGTGTGTTTTGCGCACACAAAAATTGCGCCTCTGACCTGACATTTTTGTCTTAGATCATCAGGCAACTGGAATTACAAGGAAGCACAGTGAAGTTATCTTACTAGTCACAAACAACATCCTACTTACACCATTCTGCTTCCAATTATCTGAAATTGGCAGCACAAGAAAATTTAAAAAGCCAATAGATATTTTTAGTCATTACTTTATCTTGGAAAATATTCAGAGTTTTGGCAGGGAACATAGGCATTAGAAGCAAATCCTGTTCTTGTGTCCGTGACAAACTTTTTCATCTTATCTTCCTTTCATTCCTCATTTTACATTCATCCAGTGAACAGAGAGACTAAGAAAGAATAAAAGGTTGCAGATTGACGCCTAGAAAGAAAAGGCGTGGAGACAAATGTAAATAAAATCGGATAGAAAAAGAGGACACAGGAAAGGCCGGGCCAAGCCAACTGTCAAGTAGCCATGTGGCAGTTTGCAGATAAGGCCCGTGACTAAGTAATCAGGAATATACAGTGTGATCTACTGCTCACCGACACATTCCCGGATATGACATCTGCCCGGCAGCCTCATTTCTCAACCACAGCAGGCCGATTCTGAGGCGACTCACTCGGCAGGAACTGAATCCGATAGCGTTTTTCCAAAGGACTGTTATTCCAGCCGCCACAGCTACTGTGCCAGTATTTTTAAATATCAACACAGATAGCACAAACCTATCATGACTTCAGATAAAGTTCAATTATAGAGTTTACACAAACTGCCTTAGTTCATATGGAGCTGCGCGTGTGCCTGTTCCTCTTTAGCAGGATGATCCTTTTATATTTAAATCGGTGTGTGTGAGTGTGTGTGTGGTAGTTCGGGGTTGCAGGGTGGTTTATCAGACACTGAATACACTCTGTGCAGGTGATGGGAGATTAGGGAACGCCACTGTTTCCAATTTTTAGAGCTGACTTCAGACAGCCAGGAAATGGAACAACTGTGACATCTTTTGCTTTTTCTTCACCTTTTTTTTGTTCCTTTAACATTCCCCCGCCCTTCTCTTTCTACTTCCCTCCATCTTTCTTCCTGACTTATATTTATTTTCTACATATCAGTTCCTCTAGTTCTTTTTTTTTTTTGACTGTTGTCCTGTTAAAATAAAGGACACATATGGCAACATTCAAACCTATAGTATCAAACCTTTTTTCTCAGTAATCAGAGAGATCCCAGTAACTATTGGTCAGATTCTTTAGGTGATGTGAGAGGGTTTTTTTTCTAATGATGGATAAAATGTGAAAGAGTGGAGGATATGAAAAATCAATTGAGTTGAGTGAGGGAAGTAGAAAGAAGAGATAATGAGGAAGCAGTGGACTGACTTTGAAAAATGTGTTGCTTTGCCAGCAGAGGCTGGATGTCTCAGGAGACACCAATAGGAATTCATCATAAGAGACAAATTATATGGCAGTACTATCCCTCTTTAACTTATATATGTACGTCTCTGTGTGTGTATGTGTCTGCACTCACAAGCTATAACAAAAGAGTGTGTTGTATGTGTTTAATTAGTGATTTTAGCACTTCCCCAGACACTGAGTAAAATGGAAGTATGCAAAAATGTTGATATGCTATGTAAAATATAAAAAAAACTGAATTTAATGATTTGCAAATCATTATACTCCAATTTTCAAGGTCCGAGATTATAACAAATACTGTTCATCTGGTGGAGGGTATGTAATATTGAAGATCTTAAAACACTCAAGGATGCCAGGAGCAACATTGTGTCCAGAGGCATTAGAAGATGTACTAACACAACAAGTTTCTGCAAAGTAAGAAGACCACTTTCTGCAATTTTCAGGGCAAAATGTGTTCCTTTCCCTGCTAGATAGAGGATTTCAATTTACTCAAAAAGGCATCCTTTGTCTTTTTTTTTCTGTCATAGGGAGGCAAGTTTAACACCCAGGCTCTTTTAATAAATGAGGAGCTATTCTCTCAAAATCCTTGGAGAATGTGGTTTGGCATTGTCCTCCTTAGCTAAGAAAGGCTTTCCCTGAAAAAAAAAGAGACGTAATCTAGATGTTGCCATATGTTTGTCGAAAGCCTGCATATATTATTCAACATTACTGGAGTCTTCATAGATGCGCAAGAAATTCCTGTCAACTGCTTAAGTGTGTGTGTCCAGAAAAACCAGTGACATTTCTGGATCTTAACCAAGATACTGTTTATAATATATTCATTTTAGTATCACATATCGCTTTTGCACTTCATAATAAGTACATGTTGAAGATTAAAAAAAATAGGTTTCAATATCTTTGTGCTATTTCCAGTTAAAAGGTGAGTTTTAATCACATCATTGCGTTCTTTTTACACAGTTTTTCATTTGAATTTAATCTAACAACTTTTTATGAAATGAGTCTGTAATATCAGGTCAACAACAGCAGCTTCAAAAATCATTAAGAAACCATAATATTACTTGCTGAATGAACCCCACTGTAGCATATATTAAGGTACAGCAATTCATTGTGTGACATGTTTTGTAATTAAGCAGCTACCTAATACAGGGCTCAGGATGTATAAATTAGATTACAGCTCCACAAATCAAGGGTATTTTAATAATATCATCATTGTTGCAATTAAGGCGTACAACTTTATGCTCCAAAAAGCCCCTCCCCCACACACTCTTCATGATGACCACAAATTAATTCACATGTAAAGGCTTCAACATGTACAGCAAAAAGTTTACTCATTTACAATCATTTACAAAAGTAAATGATTAAGTGAATGGTTAAACAAATACACTCTTTTTTTGATGTAGCATATCAGCAATATAATCAATATGTTGGAATGTGATGACGCTAACAGCAACAGCTATGACAGTTAATACTTAATTGTGTGTATATGTGAATAATGGCTTTTAGGTAACAATATAATTTACAGAAAGGTTCAAAGAGCCACATACATTTTGTGACTTGATGGCTGGTTGCTTGAGGGGAGCAAACGACCTCCTTGGGGGTCCAGCAGTGGCTGAATACTTGGTAATAAAGAGAAAGAAATGGACAGGAGAAGAGAAAGAGACAGCACATAGCTAAAGTCTCGAAGAGAGATGAAGCACATGAGGGTGTACGACCAGGGTCAAACTGTTTTCATCACCCCTGTTTATTCCCCGGTGCAAGATGATGAAGACTTTAAATTGCACTAAGATTGAATCTTTAAAGAAATGTATATAAATATACTGGTTGGAGGCTGGCAATAATGCTTGTCGAAGAGGTCTACTTAAAGCACAGACCAATCTCATATCAATACACTGCCATAGATTGGGTTGCAGTAAGCACTGAGGTATTCTTTGCTATTATCTGGAAGCGTAACAGATAGCAGATCTTCTTTCTCCATTTCTATTCTCAAAGAAAAAGAATCACTAGAGGTAGATTACAGCTGATAGCCTTTTGGAAAAACAGAGACATCTGAATATAGACTCTATCCTGCTAAAGAAAAAAAAGGAAAACAATTTCTGTCTGACTGTCTGCATCATTCGAGCTACATCAAACTTAACTACTGTACTGATGACGATCTAAGCAAAGTTTGGGGCCGTTTGGATGAGTGAACATCTAATTTCATTGCTAGGCAGAGAAATTTCTGACCTCACAGATGAGGAAGGAGCTTAGGTCAACTGGCTTAAGTCTTGCAAGCCCAAAACCCTATCATCAACCATCTGTTAACCATTGGTGTCGAGGGGAAAATTTATATTGTCCAACCTCGTGTAAATGCTTGATTGATTGAATGTGAAAGTGATCTCAAAGAGCTACACGGTGCTGCACCAATAACCTTGCGACTAACCGCTACCAGGTTGCTGTGGTCACTGGTAGTTTGCATGGATGATTCACTTCAGTTCCATTTATATATCACCAAATTATAACAACTGTCACCTCAAGGGGCTTTATATTGTATATTGAAGAGTTAAGACTCCACAGTATGAGACATCTACTGTAGAGTAGTACAGTAGATGTACATCTACTGTTTTATAGTACAGTAGATGTACTATAAAACCTGCTGCCTACTTGCCTATGTAGAGAAACAAGAAAGATGATGGTGTAGTGTGACCTTGCTAATAACACATTGTGACACTAAGCACTGCACTAGTATGATCATACTAAGTGTTAGAAGAGTTTTGATGCTTTCGTATATGTGAGTTATAAAGGAACTGAGACTATTTAATTAACAAGTTCATGAATACTACATCAGTTATTGTTTTGCTTGTCGCCTTGAAGGTACAGTAGGGGTGTAAGTACCGCTCTCTAGTTTTTATAGATTGAAAACTAAATTTAAATCATAAAAAAAGAAAGTGCAGTCCACAAGGACATAAGAAACCACACCAGTTACACCACTGAGGCCAATAATAACACATCCAGCCATCTTCATAGTGGTTTTATACTTCACTTTTTCATTGACTCAGTGCATCAACAAATATTATTACTATTTGCTGTGAGGTTTTTTTTTAAACCCCTTTATTAATATTTGTGTTACAAACTGCCATCTAATTAAGGAGATAGATCAAAATTACCTTGGGTAAGGTTAAGAATTTGTGGCTGTACTCCACGCACACATTTGAATCCAAATTATATTATTATAGAGATGCCGTGATATGAAATTTTAACATTTCTAATTAAGGAGCTATATCACAGTAACCTTGGGTAAGGTTGAAGATTTCTGTTTGTGTTGGTGGAACAAGTAAGTACACGCTTTAATCAAAATTTCTACATTGATACCATAATATGAAATTTAGTATTTATAGCTCAGAATAAGGCGGCAAACTCAAGAAAAACATGGTGCATATGGCATTCTGATTGGAAGAACCCATAATATGAAAATTAAAAGCGAAGAATGTCTTTAAAACCCATCATAGCTAACACAGCTTATGTGCTGCATGGCAGCTACAGCTTCTTGAACATTCAAAACTTCAAAAACCGCTTGTACAGATCTGACAAGGATTTCACCTTTGCCACTGACAAATGTCCACTTGCACAGTTTGTTTGGACTTTCTATCAATCCCTAAAAGACAGTTGTTCGGTCACAATGGATAACTGTGTTGACATTATCCAACAACATCCAAACAGACATAGACACATACAGCACTTAATACGTTGCTTTATTTACAAGCGTAAGATGAGCAGGAATGTCAACAGCTTTGAACTTCCTTCCCAAACATCCAGCATGCGCGCTGATGCCGCTCAATTTTGAAGGGACAACAGTGCTATTTGCATAATTGATTGCACCTCCAACCTACAGAACAGGGTACAAACAGAGGAGAAAAGCAAACAGACTGATGATGACATTTGTTCTGGTGAGAGGATAGTGAGCTGTCTGAGAGATTAGTAAGCTGTGATGTAAGGTGAGTGGGGCAAAGGATGAAGAGCTAATCATATGCAAATTCAAAGCAGAATATTCATGCACTCCAATTGGGGTCTCTCTTTGGGATTTCTCCAGGCATGTGAATGAAAAATTGTTCCTCAAACTTTGGCTGAACTTTCCTTACCCTCCCTTGTCATTAAATATGTAAGGCTGTGTTGCAGGAAGCCAAATTTGGGTTGTGTAGACATGGAATAATCAGCATTTTTTTTTCCTGAAGTTTATGAGGCGTCACAGTTTGGCACACGGTGTTTGTTGATATCTGTTTGTGCAGCATGTTCATACCTGGATGTTTTTCTTCTCATGAAATTCCAAGATCCTGTTTGTGTCTTACGTGTGCACATTATTTCTGGCATGCGCATATGCCTTGAGGTTACATTTGGTTTTCAAAGTGCTTTAATAGCATTTTTTAGAAGCTGTGTAAAACTCACCTCTACACTTGTACATTTAGAAATATTCGTTAAAAAGAATGCAGTTGGTATGCAGATCGTCTTCGCTCTAAAAGGATGAGCAAAAGGCCAAATGAGGCCACCTGAAAGAGACCTGGATTTGATTAAGGACCACATATCGAAGTGGCCCAAATCAGAATTCACAATTCCTTAAAAAACTGACAGTAAGTACCACTGAGCGCAATAAAATCAGATTTCAATCTGTCTAAAATATATCAAGAACATATTTCAGCGACTTTCAACATCTTTTTAGAAAGCACTGAATTTACAGCATTGGAAAATAGTTACATTAGATTGCGTATAAAAGAATATTGAGACATTTTGTTTTCCCGTTTTACCCCGAAAATGCTGACATCACATAATTCAAACTGCACCAAGTGATGCCCCTTATTCGAACCAAATGATCACATAGCAAACCTTTGTGGAAATATTTGCTGACTCAGTGTTGACGCTTTATTTACATCCATCTCTATAATTATGCCCCTGAGCAGACAGTCATAGCCTCTGTAATTCATTCATCTAAACACTGACAAATATGCACACACACCGCATAGATGCATAAACGTCCAAATTATGAGCAAACCCGCACTCACTCACATTCACATATAGACTCATAAATACATATGTGCTGTCTGACAAACGCATGTATAAAAAACCAAAAAAACCAATGTTTTGGCATCCTCCCGTTACCAAACCATTTACTCATCTCCCACAGGCATAAACACATCTTCTTCTGAATCCTATCACACAGTTAGTAAAATTGGTAGTTAGTCTTTTGTGGGTTTTCTTCTGGTTTATTTAATGTGTGTATGTGTTTCTCATTATCACTTATTTAACCAGAAGTTCCTTCAGCCTGCAGTTTAGGCCCTCTTCAAGATGAGCAAAACATATTACACCAGCTGTGCGTCTGATCAAAGTAAGAACGTCTGCTACCTTGCCTGTTGGAGCATGAATAAAAAGGTATCTCTTCACAAAGAAATA
This sequence comes from Neolamprologus brichardi, assembly GCF_056152115.1. Taxonomy (NCBI): domain Eukaryota; kingdom Metazoa; phylum Chordata; class Actinopteri; order Cichliformes; family Cichlidae; genus Neolamprologus; species Neolamprologus brichardi. The sequence continues at coordinate 10,699,796 of NC_142124.1, read as the reverse complement.
GTTTTCTCATTTTCTGACAGTCAGCTTCATCTGCTTTCACCTTACCTACCTACCTACTGCTGCTACTGCTGGTCTACACGATAATTAAAACAGAACACCACAGAGTGGCTTTTGTTTTCACCTTGTGAGTCCGTGTACACGTGTGCCAAATTGAACTTAAAGCATTTTTTTCGGAGCTGTCTGACTGTTTCAAGGAGCATGCTATTTCTCACTGTGTTATCGTGAGCATGTGGTGAATACCTGCAATTATGTCCCAAAGACATTGCACTTATAGAAAGACACACACACAGACACACATTTGTACTTGACTGGCTTCAGTTGTGTTGCATTACTAGAGCCACTCAAATGATCACTATCGTATCCTTAGACTAAAAGGACACTGATTATGAAACAGAAAAGCAAAAGAAAACAAAATCAGTGCATCTTCTTGATTAATGCCTAAGCTATTAAGAATTATTACATGTTATAACCACACTCTAATTTAATTCAAAAATAAAGTCATTTTATACAATTTCTTTAAAGAAACGTGTATCAAAAATGCTGAAGTATCAATGGTATTTGTTCTCTTATTTCAACTATAGAGCTTCAGAGGTGTAGAGAAGCATATTCCCTACCCCATGCATTTAGTCTTTATGCTAAGCTTGACTTAGCTTAAAGCAGCATTAATGGTATTTTTAGTCAGCAGATGAGCACTGAAGCTGCAAACGACATGTTATCATTTAATTGCTGAGGAGAATTTTCTAGCAATGACACATGGAGCCACAATAGCAGCCAGCTTTCAGTTGTGAATCCTGCTAAAGAAGAAAAGCAGTAGATTTCTCATCTACACAAGACTGTTTTTATTGCCCGGTAAGGCTAAAGCACTTTTTTATTTATGAAAAGTTTGGGGTTTTATTAAGAAACTGTTGTTTTAGTAATGCTCAACTCATTTCGCCACTGGCAATTCTTGGAGGCAGAAAGACTGGGGAGTCACAAAGAATGGTAAATTTACTGTTTTCCCTTGACCATGGTCATTAAAAGAGAATCAAAGAAAAACATCTTGAATCTACTGAAGAATTGTTTTTTAAGATGCTTGGAATGATATGCTGTACCTGCCAAGTACAGATGTACCTGTAAAGAAAATTTTAAAAAGACAAACATGGTCACAAATATTTATTAAATTATTTTTTTTTAATTTACAATGTATGGCATTAGCTTGAAACACTCATGACTGTCCTTTTATGTAGCTTCAGTGGTCAAATTTTTTACAACATACTGGACTGACTCAGAATTAATGCAAATTACATTGTTATATAAAGAACAAGTCCTCTTTCAGGTAAGTCAGGGACGACTTGTACGCGACTTCACAGACAAGGTACGAGAATATGTCAGGCTATGTCAGTAGCGGTTGGTCTTCAGGGTTTCTGCTCCACGGCTGTATTTCATACGGGTCCACATTTTCAATGCACGCTATTTTCTGCAAGTACCGCTGCTTCGCCTCTGAACGAAACACGGTCTCTATACAGTCCAGTCTCTTTTGAGCTGCTTTTAAGCTTCTTGTAATCGTCGTTCCAACACAGTGTGTTTGTTTTGATTCGTAGACCCCGAAAATGGTGCCGCGCTCCCACAATGCATTGCGGCGTGACGTCAACTCCAAAGCCCTATACTGAAGCAATACATATATCTTTAAATACAGCCTTTCCCTGCCACAATCTGCTGTCAAGTATTCACATATCAAAATAAAACTGGTTTAATGCTTTGATCAGATGCTGTTTCATCACACACCAAGATGCAAGTAAGGGTACCTTCACACAGAAGAATAGCCTTTGCAGGTGGAAAAAATAGATTAAAAATATGATCTTTATAATCAAAAAACAAATAAATAGGAATTTTTCATCACCCGCCACATTTACCATAACTAAACCAGAACAACTAAACCACCAGCCCACCAAGCCTCAAACTCCCAGTAGACTGGCTAGTGTCACCGACTGCACACACCTACAAACACACGAATGCATTCATTCTGTCTCACTTGCAGCCGAGCTCTCTATCATATTACTCTTCCTCCCAGAGGCCAGAGCATGAATCTTCATTCAGAGCGATACGAGCAAAGACGGAGAACGTGATCGAGGGTACACAATGGCTGCAGTGAGTCAGTGTTTGTAATGTGATTTGTCACTCCCTCTGTTCTCTCTCTGATGTGATTACGAGACGGGCTTTGGCCGGCCGTGTCAGATGAGATGGTGGTCTCTGATAGGAGAAGCAAAGCAGAAACCAGGAAGTGCTTGGCCTGCCTGCAATCTGTCACCGGACCAAGGAAGACTGGATCCGAAAAAGATGACCACTGCAAAACATCAAGGTATATTTTGGGGGGGTGTACCTCAGTGAGTGTGTGTCTGAATGAATTAAATATAGATGACAGCATTTTTTGTACCCCCCTCTCGCTCTCTCTCTTTCTTCTTCAGACATACCTATCACTTGATGTTATCTCTTTTGCCTTGTGGTGTTTTCTTTTTAATTTGAACTTTTATTGTATTTTTATATTTGCCCTTCTAAACTTAAATTGGAAATTTTACAAAGCACTTTCATCATTTTTTTTGTTTGGTTTTAAAGCTGTGGAAAAGGTGTTGTCTTTCTCAGTCAGAGGCCACTTTGGTCAGTGGTGATGGGGATGGACTTAAAATGTTCATATAAATATTCATATAAAATCTGAATATGTCAGCCATGCTGAGGTAGACGCACCCATCCAATTACAGCTAATCTACTAGTGGTGACTTGCTGACACTGAGTGCTGAACTATATTTTGCCAGAAATTGTTATTCTCTGGAAAATTGGATAAATTTTGCAAATGATATTCATTCCTTCTCGGTTCTGCATACCACAAAATATTGTTATATAACAATATTTTTGAATTTTCAATAAAGATGCTCAGTGTGGTTTGTTTTCTCAACAATACAATGCTCTCGCCGTCTTTTGAAATTGGCCCTCGGGAAGCTTGGCATTTTATTTCTTTGTCTTTTTCGGGCCATTTTCTGCCTGCACCAGATCGTGACCAGTGTAATATTTGAGACAAACCATTGTCTCCATTTTCTTCAGCTGACAATTAGCACACATAAATTAGCCACACAATGGTTGCCAGTGGGACACAATACTGAGAAAGACCTGCATGTACCAGAGAGAGACTGGGTCTAAAGAGCTCCCTCTCACTCCCTCTCCTTTGGCCTCTCACAAAAACACATCTTCCTCCATTTATCCCATTTTCTCTGTCAATCCCATCTTTTTTATTTCAGTCTCTACTCTGGCCATTTCCACCACACAATCTTTCCACCTCTCTTTTGCCCTTTCATTTTCTCTGTAAATCCTCCTTATTTTCAATCCCCCTTTTTTGTCATCTCTCACATGCTCAGTGCTCCCTCCCCCACTTCATCTCTCTCTCCGACTGGTGGCTTAGAGGGTAGTTGGCAGCTGTGACCAGGGTAGATTGGATGGACGAGTAGGGGACTGGTTATGGCTGGCATGGCTCTTCCACTTGGCAAAGGGAGCCACGGGTAAATTGGAAAGGTAACCTGCACCCAGTGCCAGTGCTCAAGGTTAGCCTGGCTCCACATGGGTGCATCCAATTGACCCCCATCTGTTCAGCAGGGGTAAGCTATCCCAGTCTCAAGTATACCTGCCTATAGAGTATAGAGACTGTCACACTGCATGTGTGGCACGTGTATACACTAAGCCAGATTCTTCTACAACAAACATAACCATCAAACACAGTCATAGTCAAGTCCTGTCATCCAATGGACATTAGCTGGTTAACTTGGGTTCATAAGGCTGTTTATTGTTATGCATTTAAAACAAAGTCAGTTTAACTGCTTAATTATGTTTTACTTAAAGTATTCATCACCTTAATATTATTTATTTATTTACTTTGTGTACATCAAAACATAACAGGACAGTTTTTTGACAGCATTAAATCAACTGATCAACCGATCAACTGATACAAAGACATGATCTCAGACCATCTTGTTCTCTCATTGCATCGCACACACAAACCGTCGGCTTCATCTCAACTGAATCCCTCTACTGCTTGTTTCATTGTTCTTTTGTTTACAGCGACGTGCCATCACAAGACAGTCTGCACAATATCACATACATTAGCACTTTCGAACTGCTTGGTTAAATGACATGGAAGTACTTCATCCACACAATCACCCTGCACAGCTGGTTCCAGATAAGGCGTGTCGTCATTTGCAGAAATGTAATTGCAGTGCACTCGCCCACAGGGGAAGTAAGTGGTGCAGTAGAGGTAGGTGGAAGTGGATGAATAAATAATGGATCTACTTCAACGCTATCTTTAATCCTCGCAACCCCCCCAGCCCCACCCCACATGAGCTGACCTCAGGAGGTAAAGGCACGCATACTGGTCCAAGCTAAATATATACTCTATGCTTTGCTCTAACTGCCTCGTTCACGTTGAAGCACTGAAACTCTGTTTTCTTTCTCTCTCACGGGCCCTCAGGATTCCACAAGAAAATGAACATGCAGGGCCATACCAGCATAATACATACATACACTTACTTAGATATACACGTATGTGCACACACTCCTTTGGAGAACAAAGCTCTGAAATCACAGCGTCTTTGCCAAGAGAACACGAGGCTAATATTCCAGACAGTATCTGCTGTTCTCTGTGGTGGAGAGATAACGCCTTGGCCAAACATTAGAATCAACAAGCCAGAGAGGTCATAGCCTCACCTAGGATAACAACTGCAGAAAAATGTTTATCTCTCGCTATCAGCATGTCAGCCACTCTCACCTCCCTCCCCTTCCCATCTACCACCTTGCCCTCAGCCACCTTCTTCCCAGGCTTGCACCCTCGCCTGCATGACCTCCATGAATGTGCACCGAAAAATTATTCTGTCAGAAAATGCTGGAGAAAGACTAAGGAAGGGGTAAAAAAAAAAAAAATCCAATAAAATAGAAGAACAGAGGGAGGAATCCCATTTTCCACCTGCCATTCCCAGCGCTGGCAGCATAATAGCAGGCATCCCGGTGTTGGGATAAGCTGTGATAACAAATAGCTCAATCTGCTCTGTGTCTTCATCTGCTGTTCTATCTCGCTCACACAAACAAACCCGCAGAATTATGATTAATGGTTAGGACTGAGGCCTGTCTCAGGTATGAAAGATGATCCAGCGTAGATCTTCACACAAAACACCGTGGTGAGGTCATGTGCCGCTTGATTTCTAAGAAATTATGAACACAAGAGGACAAGTAGAGTACACTGGTAGAGTATATTTGGATGACAGCGGGATGGTTACATTCACAAATCGCAAAATCACCTTTATTAGTATAAGTGAAAATGACCCAGAATGTCTTTTTAAATTGTTCTATATTAAATATAGGAAAAAACGGAAACGAACCAACACTTTTTTTACCCTCAGCCAGATATAGATCTGAATCCTGGTGTGAAGCAGGCTGTTCAACAGACTATCAGTGGAGTAAACGGTAATAAAATTCTTCTAACAAGGCTCTTTTATTGCCTTCCTACTGTTTTCATCTCATTTCAGACTATTGCCTCATACTCCTTAATGGCTTCAGATTCAAATTCCCCTTAATGAGGAGAGGAAGAGACTGAAAGCACAGAAAAACCAGTGTCTGATATGAGCTGCCAGTGATACTGGCACTTGGTTAAAAGGTCAAGCCTTTCTAGGACACACTGGATCAGGCACACAGAAGGAATCACCATCAAGAAACGACTGAGTGCAATTTTTTGAGTTCAAGGGACTAATGGCAAGTTTTGGGGGGGTTTCTTGTTTTGCGTGTGTGTTTGGGGGAGGGGGTGCTTTTAAATGGACATTTTAGTTAAAACTCTCAGTTTATAAAATCTTTTAATCTATCAACACGAATCCATGTCACAAAAACATTATCTGTGAGAGAAAATGTCAGTAACAAAGTTAATTACAGCCAAAAGGCCAATTTTTCTGTTTTACTTGTTCTGTATTGACAGAGATGTGCTGCAGGGACACTGATGGACATGGGCACCGAGCATTTGTCATCCATCAACTAGTGAGGACAGCCTGCTGTCATCACTTCATGAGGCCCATTAATTTCATTATTTCGCTCACTGTCTGTCTCTCTCTGTTTTTCATCTCAGCTTGGATGTGGCGTCTCACAGTGACCTAAATATCTTCTGTCCTGTGTTGGAGACTGGAGAGAGAGAAAGGTTACAGGAGGGTTGTGGACAAGCACATAAAGTCACAAATGCATACACACATATACATGCACGTTCAAAACAAAAGCACACACTTGCAGAACACAAGCATCTTTGTCAGCATTCGCACTCTGATCAGATGTACACACATACACACCGGCACAACTGCAAACACAAACACATCTTGGTGAAGTGCAGGGACATTTGAGGGTGGAAGTAATCTCCCATGAATATTCCATCCCAGCAGCAGCAAGCCATTTTAATTATCAGCCCCTCCCAGCCCCTCCGTGAGGTCTAGCCCAGGTAAATTAGGCTCAGCAAACACCCTGTCTTCAACCCCACCAAATTCAATATGATGTCAAATAGAGCACAGCAGTCACCGAGCACACACAAAGCATGCACTCTGTTGTGTGTGTGCACAGCACTGCTGGTGGGTCTAGAAACCGGTCACATGCATTTTTGTATATCTGGGTGAGAATGCAAGACAAAGAAATATGACAGGAACAGACTGTTGCTTGGTGTGTGATGCAAAAGTACCAAAATCTTCACAAAAGCAATCAGTTTGGTTAAAAAACATCAATAGTACCGTTCAGTTAAAATGATACAATTCTGATTTAGCTTTGTCTGTAAGAGAAAACACATAATTCTTTCTGATTTTAACTTTCAGTTATACATGATCTCTTTCTTTCATTCTCTTTATTTAACCAGGTGTCTGTCTCACTTTTTTCAACTTTCCAGACATTTCCATAAGTGTATTACAGGTAGCTTCATTATCTCAAAGACTGGATTGATTTCTTTTTTCTTCAAAGTCTACCAAGATCAGGGACCCAGAGTAATCATCACCACTTTGGAATGAAAAGAGAACAGATAATAAAATGATATCATGTAAATGACTCTGTTTATAAGGCAATTCATTGTAAATCAGACAGATCGACGTCATGCTACACAGAAGAGTCATTTCTTTGGCTCATTCATTTACTTTACTGTTTTCTATGTTTACATCTTTACATTATGGCATATTTTGTCCCCCCCAAAAAACAAACTTTAAATCAAATAAAAGTAAATTAAACTGCCTGATATTCAGAAAAGTCACGAAGTTCTTTTCCAGCATAGAAACAGTGCTTGGTTTGAATTCGCTTCAAAACAAACTGAGTCGTGACAGATATGGTCTATATAGACGTCAACAACATGTCAACAATACGTCACCTCCCCAGAATAGAATCAGAAAATTGTTAGCATCAGTATACAGCATCCATTTATATAGGTATCAGGTATCAGGCTAGACGGACAAATGGTACAGCAGTTGCAAATTATTAGTATTTTGGAAATGATGTGTGTGCATGAGTGTGTTAAAATGTGGAATAGGCATGTGGTGGCCTGTTGCTACTACAGTAGGAGAGGATAGCTCATTTTTAGATTCATTTTATGGTGCATACACAATACAAAAAAAGCATGGAAATTGTGAAGAGTGACAAGAACTTACAGAAGAAAATTGCTCAGAAATCTCCTAAAATGGAAATCCTCCATGGTAACAACTTCAGAATTCATAACAATTATGATTAAAAACTTCAAAAGCAAGCCTGTTCATCCTTACTCTGATCCCCCAGCTGCGTAACTCCATTTGGAATCCAATCAGGTGAGACTAAGGTGCTCAAGTAAAGATATCTATCATCTCTTATCTGCTTGATGTTTAATCTACCCTTTCCCCACTCTCTGCTTTGGCCCATAGAACAAAATTGAGTGGAAACAGGCCTTAGCACAAACACAATCTTCAATCTTTTCTCTCCCTCTACACCTCCAACTATCTCCGGAGTGATCATAGAGACCCCTGAGTTGTTCTACTGCATTTAATGATCTCCCCAAGTTGTTTTTTTTTTCCAGCTCTGCAACTCTTCTAATCACAAATATATTCTCTGCCCAATCTGGAGGAACCTGCCTGCTTGGCAGACGATTACAATAATCAGGATTCATAAGACAGGTTCTTAATTAGCCAGTCTGAAAAAAACACATGGGCTGGTGGTTTTCAGTTGCCAGTATGCTTGGTGAAAGATTTGCCACTATATCTTTAAAGCAATGAAATTTAAACGTTACCCAGCAAATGAGGCTGCAATTCCAAATGTCATTTATCTTAAAATACACTTTGCTAAAAATAATCAGGTCTAATATGACAGTGCTGTAATAAATAATAACAAGGCAGTGTTTGTCTAAACTGTTTCTGACAAGAAGGTTAATTTAGCATATGGTTATTCTGATAACACATCCTGTCCACCATTTTTAGTCCATATAAAGATTACACTCAAGATTAGAAATACCCCTCATTATACTCAATACAGTTGAATTAATACATAAACTACATCTTCCAAATTAACCATATAGTAGCTTCAGCAGTATCTCAATATTTTACAACCCATTTCAAACCAACAAAGAGAAGTCTACACTGAAGAAGTGACATTGGTAAACAATGTGGTTTAAAGAAAAAAATACATATAACAAAAAACGGTAAAAAAAAAAACAAACTCAAAAAGGCAAAACATAGCAGAGGTCTATGCCCCTACTCAGGGTGCTAGGGTTGGGGGAGAAGAGATGGGAGTAATGCTTGGTTGGGCTTTTATTAGATGCCATTGGCCATATATTGAGATGGGCAGATTGATTCAAAAATCAATAGTATTGTTACCAATACCAATTTTTGACAGCCTATAACCCATTTAAACAACACATGCTGACCTGAAGTGCTTTAAAGATAAAACTGAGGAACAAAATACGTGTATAACTGTTTACCACAACTATAGACTATATAGAAAAGATGTACATTACCACTGTGTCATCTTATGACACAATGAAGCCGTTTGCAATTTTTGTTTTTTTAGATCCATTTTGATGTGATTGTGGAGTGCTAAGATTTTAGCTGCACCTGCCGTGCTTGGCACATTCATGAACTGTACTGGTGCAACGCACAGACATGCATATTTACTCATTATTGCTAAGCAACAAACCATTAAAACATTAGACTTTCATTCACTAAAACTGAAGTACAAACTTTTTGGAGGGGTTGTATTGGACAGATGGCCTTATTATTTATTATTTGATATTTCCATTAAAACATATCAGTAGAAGCCAAAATCATTTTTTGTATCAGGCTGTAAAAATGCCTTTTAATGCTATTTAGTTTGGCAATTTAACATGGATGTTCACAGGAAAGGAGTTGCTTTTGGAACAAGATTCAAGTGGCCACTAGAGTAGCACACAGTTTACTCTAGTGGCCACAGTTTTTGGCACTTCTGCTGATTTTATTTTTTCTGTGATTGTGATTGTCCAGATAACTATATCTGGGCAAATTTCTATTGTACACAGTTTGATTTTCTAAACAAAATTCTATTCAGATAAGTAATAATGTACATTGTTTGAATATATGACAAATTGCTTGTATTAGAAACATTTGGCTTCAGCTGGGGATAGTGATTCTCATGAATCAGTCCTCCCATTTGAAAGCCGTGTAATAAGTCTACTGTCTTTAATGTGATTGGTTGTGCTGGATTTATACTGAATTCGAGCCATGTTGCGTGTGTTCTTTGTTCAGTGCAGGCACAGTTAAAAATATTGCCTTCTGAGAGTAATCCAGATGATAACTTCTCTATTTTATTTATTTATTTTGCTCTAATTGTGTTAAAGCTCAAAGCTGAAAGAATGCTTTAAATCATTTTCAAGCATTTATAGCTCTCCCCTTAGTGCTTATTGTGTCAAGTCAGATATGCTAGTTCTTGCTACTCTTTAACCTTTGAGAAAGGCTTCTACTGTCTCAAAGTAAGATTTATTATTTTATAGCTGTAAAAAATAATCTGAATGTGTAAATTGTAATTGACAGTGTGATACATGCTCAAGAGTTATTCCCATGTCCCAAGAACTACTAAGTTATAATAGTAGAGTACAAAAACATTTTTAATGTAGGCTTTCAATCCTGTATTATGTGTATTATTCAACTTCTATTGATCTGCTATGTGCACATCAAATATATTCATGCATTTGATGTGCACATAACCTACTCATTACTGTGTGCAGGTTTGGTGCTGTGAATGAGTGAAAACAGGATTGTGTATTGATGCATACATATATATAAGAAGATATCTCTGTGTGCATTAGACTGTAGCCAATCTTCTTATAGTTCATGTCATTAAGCATTAGTGTACTGGGTTACCTTATCTGCTTCTCAAATTGATATATTCATACAATGTATACACCATATGGGAGGGAATTATGAAATTGCTATACTGTATTACTGGACAGGCATGTTTCACAGCTCAGTGGTACAAACTGGCACATCTCAAAGTTTATTGACGCTTGAGCAGTGACAAAAAAAAGAAAAAAGAAAAAAGAAGAAATAGAGTTGGGGATCATTAAATATTTTTCCTTAGTTCCTTTGCATGTACACGGAATCAGGTAAGAAACTGAAAAGCAATAGTAATGTCATTTGAGGCAATGTGGCAGGTAGGGTGATGATGTTCACAAAAGGTGAACTTAAAGTGGCAGCTTTATTGCTGGGAGAATCGACTATAAACATAAAGTCACAAAAACACCAAACTAAAACATGAGAACTAGGAACGAAACACTGAAAAACTAGATCTAAAACACCAGGAAACTAGAAATGAGGGATTAAAACTAAAAACAGGAACATGTGGAGACTTACACACATGAGGAGCTAAGCTCCAACAAAGGGCAAAGGAAAACACAGGGCTTAAATATACAAGAGATTAATGAGGGAATGGGAAACAGGAGGGGAACACAGCTGGGACTAATAAGACATACTAGATACACTTGACATAGGACATGGGACCGCCAAAATAAAACAGGAAATGGCACGAACATTGAACCAGAAACACAAGGGAGGCACAGAGACTAAACCTAAAGGCTGGAAAATCACAGTGGTGCTAAAGAATAACGAAGGAACACGAAATACAAAAGCCAGAACATAGAATAAACAAAACCTAAACACGGAGTGACCCAACTCCGGATCATGCCAGTTCGATTTATCCCTAAAAGTGAAATGAGAAGGAGGGAGGGTTTAGTGAATGCGTGAAAATGTTCCTTTACTCTTTCTGTCAATGGTACGTGCTTTGTATGCTTCCTACTTGGCTACTACTGTGACTGCAGTAGACTTTATTTCACACAAATTAAGAATGTTAAAGTTGCCAAGCAAACAGTAGCTGCCTCTGGTCACGTTTGAGTTCATATGATCTCAGTGTTTGTTTGCATGTGCCAGTACCTAAAGCACAAACACACAAATGGCCCATGTGTCTTTTGCATGTGTCCTGAATATTATAGCAATATATGTTTTAAAATGATGACTCTTCAAAACACCCGCTTTACATCATTATGTGTCACAACACTTAATTCTGAGACAGAGGCAGCTCCACTTCCCACTATATAAGTGTCAGTTATGTTGTAGATGACAAGAGCTGCATGTTATATGTATGCAAAGACTGTTGCATTACTCGTTACCACAGGTGGGACATGACAAAGTACAAACACTTGATTACTACTTACGTAGAATTTTCAGGTATCTGTACATCAGGTGTCTGTAAATACTTTTGAGCATTTATTTTACTGGCAACGTTTTACTTTTACTTCCAACAAATGTGAAGGATGGCATACATTTTGGACTTTTAACTGTATTTTCATGTATCTTACGGGTTGCCCTACTTACAGAGGGCAAGCTATTCATACTGTACCAAAGTATTGAAGTAATAGAAAAACAATTAAACACAGAAAAGTTCATTTTCACATTTTTTCACTACTATAGATTTTGTTTGACAAAGTGCTTGCAGTTTCTGTTAATTAACAGAAACTTTCTGCTTTATAATTAGAAGTTACTAAAGTTTTTACACATTCATTTCTCTTAGTTTAAGCCCAAAGAGGTGACAGTTGACATTGCACTTCTTTTTCCTATACAGCGACATCTCAGAGATTAAATGTGCCGTTAAACTACTTTACACTGACAGAAACAGGCTTTTCACTGGTCCAACCCACTTAAAGTGGCACGTATGTAGCTCATGATGTAAAATGAGTTTGACGGAACTCAGCCAAGATTAAATGAAGCTCATAGGTTAAAGGGTGGTGTGTTTCCTGGTCAAAATAGCAAGGGAAATCCATATTTGGGGGACTACTTAATCCCCTTGTTTCGCAGAAATAAAAGACAAGTTTGAGATTCGTGTTTTGGAATTTACTTAGGCTTTATTATTTATGTATTTATTTTTATTATTTGGGTTAGGATTGGGGATTAGCTCCAAAAATACTTTGTTTTTTGTTATTATAATACAATATGGTATAGTTAATATAGTATTCACAATAAATTACAAACAATTTTAAAGTAAAGTGTGTTGCTACCTTACTGACACATTTGTCACTGAAGATTTTGCTAGAAGTTTACAGAATCAGTGTTTGTTACTGATTACAGTGGATGATAACAGGCTAATGGGCATACTGAATGGTATAGGTGGCACCTACTGGAGATATATATTTAACTGCTACTTAATGGGCTGATAATACCCAGTATTTTTTGTACTGAACATGCCGAGACTGCAACGTTATGTAAAAGGAAAGAGGCCCTGAGGGGGTCGGCCACCACCTTCATTCAGTTGTCTCAGACTTTCATCCATTTTTCTACTGGATGCTTTTTTGTTTTAGTAGAAAACAACAACTTCTCATCTGTGACAAATTTAATTAAAGGCTTGAAGTTATGCTAAGTATCAAACCTTAGAGGTTTTTATTTATTTGTTTGTTTGTTTGTTTTAACTTTTATTATTGTCGTGGTGCTGGATGATTCTGTGTGTGTCGTCTAGAGAAAAGTTGCTGGTTGCAAAGTGGAATCAAAAGTCAAGGGAGGAAGCCAGAAGTGAGATTGGAGCTTGAAGACAAGACTTTTGGATAATCCGAGATAATCCCCTGGGTAGAATCTCGGTCAAAAAAAGCAACACATGGTGTCAGACAAAAAGAGTGTGAAGGCAGGCAGGAGGGCAACTTCACAGCCACAGTTCAGACTGGGACTGCTGAAATCAGCTGTCAGCTTTACAAGTCTGCCACAAGTCATGTCAGTTCTCAAACACTTAGCAAAGCCAAAAGAGACAATTCAAAAGCTCCAAAGTTTCTGAGCTAATTTATGCTTCAAAGTTTAGGCAAAGAGAAAATCAAAACTTTCCTTCTGGAAAGTAATTTTGAGTTAGAATAAAGTCACTGTGGCTAACTTTCAAATAAATCTAAGTCATGCCCATCTGTGATGAGGGGAGATGATCAGACTTCAATGGTAATTGACTTAATTGATTACAGGGATTTCTACCGGTGAGCGAGGTGTGAGAGACAGAACATCTGCGGCGGTGTCCCATGGTTTTTAATCAAGAGAAATAGAGGACATCCTCTCATCTCTTAAAAAGCAGACCGCAGGAGACAGCTAAAGGACAGCAGTTTTAGATCTAGGAAAGAAGATAAAAAAAAATTAGATTTAAAAAAGAATAAGTATCCTTTGCAGGAGATAAAGACTACACTCTCTGTTTTCTTTAAAAAAGAACTCATGTGTGGGTGTTGAGTGTGTGCACAAAGGCCTCATTACTTGTTTCCCATCAGGATCACAGCTCCCTTCCACCCACCTATGTTCTACAGTCATTAGCACAAAAAACATTAAACTAACACTAAAACTGATTTGCACCAAACATGCATACATACAACTCTGCTTCTCACCTTTGTCGCCCTTAGTCTTACTTTCCCCTCCACTAGATTCTCTCACGCCCTGCCTCACAAAGCATCTGTCCCAATGGTAATCCCGCAGACTCTTTAAAATCATTCTGCATGCCGATACTCTGCCTGAGATTAAGATGGACCTTGTCTCATTAGTGCCTCATTAACACATCAGATAGCTGGCTTAATAGAGCATCAGAGAGGAGGTGCAGAGAAAACATTAAAAATGGGGGTGAAAAAGGAATGAAAGTAGGAAGAGATGAAGAAAGGGAAAAGAAAGGGATTTGAATGCATCAAAATTACTATATGGTCAGAGACTTTAGTGGGAGTTTGTTGCTCAGTAGAATCTCCAGCTTCCAACTGCATCTGGGAGGGCCTTGCTTTTAGAAATCTGAACATCATTAGAGAGTCAGAAGGGAAGGTGGGGATGTTGTGCTTGGAAATAATATGAAATATTTATTATTAGAACTAGTCTCAAAGGACTGTTTTTGAGACTAGAGATTCAAGTAAAGCATACTGAGGACATGAACAGAGAAAAATTGTCACGTAAGCACTGCATCTATTACTCTGCAGCCAATCAGTAAGAACCCACACTTTCATCTGTGGTCCTGCAGGAAACATGTTTACATGAAATGAAACACAGGCCGCGAGTGGATTAGCTACGAGATATCATTGAGGAGTAGTCACACCTGTAAATTTAATTAGCTGTTAGTGTGATTTACAAGTAACATATTTTGTCTTGGACTAGAAAAGGTTTACAGAAAAAGTTAAAATAAGTTTGAAGACCACATTTACATGTGCATTCTATTTGGTCATACTTGCAAAGTTTATACTTAAAGAAAAGTAATTCAGCTACAACAGTGCCGGCCAAAACACAGTGTGATCTTAAAGCGAGCAAATATCCTCATGCGTGTTTTATCAATGAAACTCCCCAATGTAGTTCTACTGACTGTCTCAACATACTCAGCTGACTACCCCCCACTGTAGCCCTGCAGGCTTGCTCTCTCCCAATTCAAACAAATCTTTCTCTCGTGCAATTAGTAGCAGAGGCCTAATTCCTGTGTCCTCGGCTCCCACTGCCAACCCATTTACCCTGTAGGCCACTGCCGCAGCCAGCTCCAATATAAGTCAGCAGGCCGCAGCCTGCTGGCTTAACATAGAATAAATCCCCCACATATCAATGTGGTTTAAGCTGAGCAGGCTGATATATCTGCTCGCGCGATAGGGGGTCAGGCTAGACTGGCAGGATGCCAGCTGGGACAGTCAAAACTACTGATGTAGAACTCATGACACAAATGATACATACATGTACATGTAATGTGTACATGTACACATACATGTACATGTGTACATGTATGGTTCTAACTATGTCAGCTATAGTGCTCAGAGACTTTGATCCCTAATGACTACAACTGAGCACCTTTCTTACATGTAGGTGCTATGTAAATTAATGTAGTGCCAGATGTATGACCACCTCAGTTTAGAGTGCTCTCATAGAAAGAGAAAAAGGTGCTTTTGCAGTTTGTATTAAATATTTTTAGCAGGGTGGACCACAGAAATTAATTAATGGTTCAAGGCCAACAATAGAGAGTTTTATATATTTATATATTTATATAGAGAGGTTTCACAGGGGCTGTTTAAACAAATAACAAACTGCAAAACTGACAAACTGATACCTTTGAACTACCCAGATGAGTAGCCCATATCGGTTCCTTGTCACCATAACACCAGCCCATGGATTTTCTGATCAACCTTGCTGATAAGAGACCTGGTGCGAACATGTTTAATTGTTGTGCTATGGGAAGAAACTAACATCTGGCAATATTTTTTTAGTATGTAGTAACAATAGTAAATGGCATCAAAGGGTGAGCCTTAAAACAGCTGGGTTAAAATTAAAATGTTCACATTTTATTAATAGTGTGAATGTTTTTGTTATGACTGTATAACTTTATTCAAAGAAAGGAGAGGTTGGGGCAAGCAAATCAAGACGTGCTTAACCAATGTGCAGGGCAGAGACTTTCAGCATAGGAAAAACAAGCAGTGTTAAATCAAGAAATTGTCCATTTGTCTTTTTTCATTTATCTATTGTGTAATAAGATGAGTAAGAAAATGATCAAGGGAATGTAAAAAATAATTTACAATGAACTCTGATGTCAGGTGTTAGATCTATGAGTCTGTATGTAGGCTGCAAACTCCTAGAGAGTGCACTGTATTCTGAATGTGTGTCTTAATAATAAAGTATGTAGACACATATCAAATCAAATCATTATGTTAAAAATTACTAACAATTTTAAGCTAGAAATTACATTGCATATGCACAGTGTGAAAAGGGTATGATAAGGTGTAATCATGATATAATTAAGTGTATTTATAAATCAAAAGTACAATACACCATGACAGGGATTTTTACAGTTTTTGACACATTCATGGGTCTACTTGGAAGTTGCACAACTTGTTTCCAAATGTATACTTTTGTTTAATATGGAACATTTTTTTATCTGCATTTAGTCAGTCTCATCACTTCATGAATAGTTCAAGTAAATCTTCTGGTGCTTCCATGTTATGTCTGCACTAGCTATTAAAAATATATGCCACACCATGTACCTGACTGCCAATGTTTTACTTATAGATAACTATGAAAAACTGTGTTTCTTATTAAACTGAAGCAGCTACTCAAGTTAGCAGACACCCACAGCTCTCTCCTTTCCTGTTAGATAAACAACTGAAGTTAACGTTTGTTCTATAGGACAGGGCAGTAAAGTAAATTATGGCGAATAATCACATGATGCCAGCAGCTGTACAATAACTGCCAAACTGCCTTGATTTCTGCTGCACCTGTTATTGAATAATGACGGAACAAAACGCAGGTTTCACACCGGCAGCAATTTATCATCACACATCGACAGCCAGCTCGCAGATGAGGAAGAGAGGACAGAGAAAGAGAAAGAAAGAATGAGATAAAGGTGAAAAGAGAAATGCAGAAGCATGAATAATGGAAAGAGTGTGGTGTGTGTATCCCTGGAGCTTGCAGAATTACTCTCACTTTGCAGCATTTAATCAATGACTCTCCGTCTATATTTTAATCCCCCTCTGCATTCCTCCTGCTTTACTCCCACTATGGCATTTCATAGTGGGGTCATTTGTGTAGCAATTTGCTGTACACGGTTACATAAAAACGTAACACCCGATATGCAGCCAAAGAGGAAGAGCAACATCTTGAATTTTGACCTTGACAGATGAGTTTCTGCTCTTTTAGAGCATTAAGCCTAACTTTCCTCCCCTTATCTTCTCTGTAATTTATCAAATGCAAAATACACTAGGTGCCTGGATTATTTACTATGTGGCTCTTTTTTTTCGTAAACTGATTTTTTATTTATGGGATTTTGGCTTTCTCATGAAAGTGTGATGCAGGTCCAGTATTACTTATTTTCATGCTTAGCTTTTTCATTTTAAAATATGTTGAAATAATGCATATTTATGAGTATGCTGACAAGGTTGCACAAGTTGTCAGGAGCGTTAAGAAAAGTTTTAGACAATGGCAAATGCACTGCAGCGCTGACTGATTTAACAATGTTAGAATTGGAAGAGAAAACATGGTTTGACAACTTTTATTTTTACTATAACTATTTCATATTTTTTTCGTAAAATATATTTAGAAAATTAAGGCAAACATAAATTCTTGCATTTTATGTTGTCAGTGTCAGTCAGCCAAAGTCTGTTAACAGCTATTGTGTTGTTGGTTTTTTTTCAGTTGTTCTTGTTAATTTAAATGACAATCATTTGAAGTTACTCCTTTTTTACAGGCAAGTGCAACAAAATCTAGAATGCTTGCTATCGCACAACTCCAACTCAAAATCTAGTGTGCCACAACATGGTGTAAATGATGATAAGAACTTCAGGCACTTGTAATCCCTGCTCTACTCCATCCTGACCTTTTCAGTACATACTACAGCAGTATTCCCAAACCACAAAAAACTGCGTATAACAAATACTGGTACATCCCTCCCTGACTGGGACAAGGCCATGAAGAGTTCAGGGAAGCGTCAGCTCCTGCAGCTGCTACTGTGTGTGCTTTACAAGAGAGAGATCTTTTGCTTTAGCAGAGACTAAATTAACAAGGCCTCCTGTAATTAAGCTAGTTTATTGGCCCTGGGGGAGTCTTTTCTTCTTGTACAATTCCCATTCAGCCTTGTTTATACCCCTTTCTTCTTTCTCCAATTCCCTAAACCACAGAATGTGCAATTTTCATCATACGTACACACATTTGTGCATTCCCTAATACCAAGATGCCAAACAACTACATAAACACCACTGACAAGAAATGTTACTTAATTGTCCAAAACATTTGCAATAGCACATCGGTACAAATGCACACAAATTTGTTTGCTCAAAATCCAAGACAAACCTGCGCAGATGATGAAAAACACACGAACGCAGCAGTCATCAAATACTCTGTCCACAGAGTCTTTTGTAGCACACACACCATACACTGATTACACATTACACACATATAGGTATGCACTGGAGAGAAGAAAACATCGGCTAATGATGTGCATCGGATCACCTCAAAGATTTGGGCTCAAGTCTGAATAGCACATCTGTCATCCCGCACGTCTCTGTTTTTCTTCCGCTTTCAATTATATATTTATCTTTGTAGTGGCTGAGTGATGTGTTGAGCCCCGATCTGCCACTGATCCTCCGCCCAGATTCGACAGAAATAGAACGCACTCCTTATCCCACTATCAACCCCTCCACCCTCCACCCTTTATCCCCCCTGAGGCTTATGCAAATAGCTTTCCTGTGATTTCACTTCCTTTCCTTGGTCAGGTATCGTGGTTTTCCTCCCAGAATTCTCTTGGCAACAGTATAACAGGTTTAAAACAGGTAAACAACTCAAAATGAGTGGGACAGAAAACATAGAGGTGAAAGCTGAAAAGAGAGCGGCGCTCACAGAGAAGGACGCACATCAAGGGAGGTGTCGGTCTTTAATCAAACCTTAGCTGGAGGTTGATTTGATGTTTGCAGTATTACTTTAAATGATTTCTTTTTCTTATGTGAGTGGGTCCTCTCGGGGTGGGGAGGCTCTTTGCATGGATCCATTTTTTTTTAATCCAACAAAGATCAAAATGAAAATCATAAGTAAAGAGCAACATAAGTTTTCAAACCATGTTCATTTATTTACCTGCAGGCAAACTCTCCAGGTTTACTGATTATTATTATTTTTAATAAAAATAGAATGTTTACAGTTCATTGATATAGTTTCCCAAATAGAAATAGTTGGACTAAAGCTGCTGCTGTCCTTTGGCTATTTTCAAAGTACATGGTTCATTACCTTTATAGCTTTATGTCTCCAGTGGTCTCTAGACAAGTTTTATTTTCTGTTCTTTTTTTTTCTTTTAAGGGGTTTAATTTGGAACCGTCATGTGCCATATTCATGCCATACTCACTGGACAGGCCCACTCCTCTATGAGCTGTGCTGAAAACTGGATTTGAATGGGCGTGGAGACTGAGTAACATTACTCTGACACTGAGATGACAGCTGAAAGCATCAGAAAATCATGGAAGCAGTGGCAGAAAAAATTGATTGGTTGAAGAGAAATGTGTGAATATGCAGTCAGTCGCTTGAGCTTGAGGGTAGGGAAAGAAACTGATTTCAAACTCACTTTTTGATACTCTTTGTGGTTTTACATTTCCCTGTGCGAGACATTTCATGTTCATTCACACTGAGTAATTATCTCTGTACTGCAGCTGCTATTTGTAGCGAGTCCACCCAGTCGTAGATTTTCATCGTTTTTGCCTCTGTACTATTACTGTTGTCACTGCAATGCAAACTGAACATCCAGCTGTGAAGACTTTTTCTAAAGTATTTTGGAATGTCTGAAAAAGTCATGCTTGGTGAAGACTGATCCCAAATGGAGATTCTGTTTACATCTGCAGGGGCGTCAAGGCCAACCTAACTTTTTAAATCTTCCATTAGGGAGATCATACAAGATCTATCTTATCTGTACATAAGATTTAACCAGAAAGGGGCACATTTTAAGTCCAAAAATCACTTTTGTCCTTGATAAAAAGCATCTCTTGCTATTAATACATTTGTATTGTATTATTATACACCTGGGTGTCCCAAAAGAATATTTATGCAGGTATGAAAACTTGGTCTCACTATATTTTCATTACAGCTGCTTCTGCTTTACATTAAAGGAGTTGACTAATATTTTTACAACAGATATCACTTCCTGGTATAGTCTAACTCTTCACAATTCTTGTAGAAGCACAGACAGTGAATTTGTTAATGAATTAATCTGTTAGGAACCACAGCAGAAGTGTTAATTGGTCCTGGATTGTAAAAGAGACTAAAAACAGGTAATACAGAAACTGTGTTCAGACTACATTTTTGTCTACTCCTGCTCACACATGTTCACTTATTTTTAGCAACTCACAACAATGCTTTAATAAATGCAAGTTTACACATAGACACTGAAATACTGCAAGCACACATATAGGCTCATACCCTCCGAGCAAACGGGACATACAAGACAGCTCAACACTGTCCGATTTGTCAAAACAATGTGATTACAGGGACACAAAGTGAGAAAGAGATAGAGATTGGACTTCACTTACACACTAAAGAAGAAAAATGGGAAAACAGAGAGGGACAGTGAAGTTTAAAGCACAAAAGAAAAACAAAAAGCAGGGTTGTACTGCAGACTACATGACTCAGTCCAAGGATTAGGCTTACTGCAAATCTGACAGGTTGCCTTAAAAACACTGGTCTAAAGCAAACGATGAAATGAAATAGTGCGTTGAGAGCAGGGGCCCTGGGAACAGTACAACTGCCTGACACAGATAAGGATGACAGCTATAGTCATGTCAGCCATGTAATGCCATACCTGTAGGAGTCTAAATGTGCTAAAGGCATGTGGAAGAAAACACAAATGCACTTGTTAAAAAGATTGCATATTTTTTTTGTCTGTGTGCTTGAGTTTTGGTGGGGGATTTTACAGGGAGGCCAAGTGCAAAGATGCTGGGGACAAAACGTGAGCTCATCACAACTCACATGTCACAGTGACTCCACAGACTGTTACGATAAACCCACCCACTGGCCTGGATTATTGAACCACTAAATACCTGAAACAAATTCATGCTGAATTAAATCTAATTCAGTTTTCACAGTGGAGTCACGCTCCCAAATCATTACCAAATTTAACATAATCTACATCCACCTGAGTTAAATAGTTAACACTTTGGCTGGTCTAATAAATTTGGTTTGTTTCAATTTATGACACTGCAGTATATTCAAAATTATCTCATGTGTATTTGCTTTATATTGTTTTGTTACTGCTTCATGTGCATTGAATTAATAATTGTTTCTCTCTCTTTTGAGTTAGCTGTCTGTTGCTCCACGCATTCATAGTTTAATAAAGAGGAGGCTGAGGGTTGAACTGTTTGAAATACTGAAGCCAAAGAAATAGACTGAACCATCGGAGGTGACAGCAGGAGGGGAATTGGCTTCCTTTGTACTGAGTTTAATTATGGTAGCTGCAGGTTTGGCCCTTTGCTTTTATAATTGGTTGCTCCATTAGAATATAGGTTTGCTCTGACTTACTTATGGCTCTGTCACACTAGAGTTAAAACAGGAGCAGAACCTCCTGGTGGTTGGATGATGATTGCATTGTGTGTGTGTTTTTTTTTTTGTTAGTTGTGGTTGTTTGTGTGTGTGTGTGTGTCTGTGTTTCGGGGGGCATTCAACAACTGATTGCAGGTATTAAGGTAGGTGACGTCAAGCTCTGGCTGAGTTTTCAATCACCCAGTGGTAGGCGACCTGTCTCCAAACAGTCGTGATCCAACTTGAACTGACTTCAGTCACCCTCAGATTTGATTGATGAATGTTTGAAGATAATTGCTATCTATTATAGATAGACTGATAACTCCACAGACTGAGTACAACCTTCCTGTGACTTGTCTTTTTCCAGAGAGGGACTTCACTCAAATTGTGTCAACTGGTTGTATTTAAATTATATTCCTATATAAAAGAAAGGTTCCTGAGTGCCTAATTCATTTTGCAGTTAAATCACCATCCTGCAGAAACTACCTCACCATAGGTCTATGAGGTTCTGGCTGGACTCTGGGTGTAAGTAGTTAATGTGCTTTTTTTTTCAATTTCTGTGCAAGTAGACAGCAACAATTGCATATAATTGTCAAGTTGACCACATTCAACCACAGACTGACAGCACACTGACTTTGTGTTACTGGGGTCATTTTAAAGAAAACGCAAAACTGCAAATGATTGCAGACCTGGACCCCATCTTTGAAGCAACCATTTCAAAAGCAACAAGAGTGAGAGTATATTGCACATGGCTGCAATGATTTTGCAATAATTTTACCAGACCATTATTAGTCTTCTGCTCTATTTCCCCCACATTTCATATATAACTTGAGTCCTTTTGATGTAAACTGCAAAAAAGTAGGACAAATTAAAGGGTAACTTCAAAAATGTAAAATTCTTTTCATTTGTATTTTTTAAAATAAATAAATACACTAATAAGAATAATCTACATAATATTAATAATATATAATAATAATAATAGTATATATATATATATATATATATATATATATATATATATATATATATATATATACATATGCGTGTATGTCTAATATTATGTAAGTCTTCAGCACTCTTGCACTCTCACTTCTATTTGAAACTACCCCTTTCTACTGTAACTTTAATACAATGGTTATTAATATATGGTTTATAAGGCATCTGAGCAGATCCTCTCAAATGAGAAGCAGCAGCAAGATGTAACCCTCTCATCAGCCGGGTGAGTCTAAAAAAATGTTAAAACCACTCAAAGAAGAAGTGAAATCTTTCTGCAGTGCAATGTTCTTCTGGGAAACCTGAGAATTCACACGGATGTTACTTTAATACATATCAGCCACTGTAACATTGTTGCAGACCAACAAAGTCCACAAAGGTTCTTCCGCAAAGTCCAGAAGACTCAAAATCTATAGCAGTGGCCTGTGCCAGAAACAGGGCATCTATGGTGGTGTGAAAAAGTATTTGCCCATTCCTGATTTTCTATTTTATTGTATGTTTTTGGGACAAACTTAAATACTAGACAAACATAACACAAGTAAACAGTGTAAGGTGTTTATTATTAAGGGGCCAAAAAAAATCCAAACCTATGTTCCTTTTCTGAAATGCTGTGTTAGTCTTACTCCTGATGTAACAGGACTCAAACCTTCCAAAAAGTTCAGCTTTGAGACATGTGAAGCCTGCAGTTCATTCATTTTCATCTGGGTTATTTTGCGACCTCCTGGATGAGTCGTCAATGCACTCTTGGAGTTATTTTGGTAGACAAGTCATTCCTGGGAAGGTTCACCACTGTTCCAGGGTTTTTTTTTCATTTGTGAACAATGGCTCTCCCAGTGGTTCACTGGAGTCCCAAAGCCTTAGAAATGGCTTTGTAACTTATTCCAGACTGATAGATGTCAGTGACTTTGTTTCTTAGGCATGTTGCTTTTTGAGATCTTTTAGCCTGCTTCACTTTTTCAAACAGATTCTGTTTAAGTAATTTCTTGATTCAACAGGTCTGCCAGTAATCAGGCCTGAGTGTGTTTAGTAAAACTTAACTCAGCTTTCCACAAAAAGTGGTTAATCACAGTTAATTCATGATTTAACAACACTTTTTCACACCACTATCCGTTGATGCCTCTGAGTTATCATGGAGGCACAGGGAGGTCCAACATAATATCAACCAGTTAGTTTCAATGCTGAGGCTGTAATTGTCTGTGTTTATGTATACTCAATATTCAGTGCATGTGTGTCTCTCTATCTTGCCTTGTTTGTAAACACAGTTTTGTTTTAATCATCTCATTTGACTTAATCCCCACTGTGTTGCTTAGGGCAAGGTAAAAATAAGGATGGTTAGAGTTGAAGTTATGAAACACATTTTCCAGCACAGAAAAAAATGATTCAAACAGCAAATAAAAATGAGATGACTGCTTTTTGCCGACGGAGGGATGAGTTTAGAGAGCATACATGTAGATAAGGGTTTTCTCTCATCTGACTTGGCAGTTTTTCCTCTGACTTTTTCCTTTCTCCACTCCTGTGACTTTTTGGTGAACCCTGTCTGCTTCTTCTCCTCGTGTGAGAGTGGAGGAGGGTTCAGTATTTCAGGAAAAAGATAGAAAAAAACCCTTTAATACTCCACTGGGGTCTTTTTTTTTTATTCATTTCTCATCGCCTGACTCTCGGAAGCAAAGCTTACTTTCCCTCCTCAACGGACGGGTTCCTCTCCCTTCCCTTCCCTGATGTATGATCCTTTCCTCTCCTATCACCCCTTCTTTACTCATTTCACCTCTTATCTCATTTTCCTTACCTACTTTTTCCTCCATCTGCTCATTTCCTCTCATTTTCACTTACTTCCTCCTTTCATCACTTAGCTTCTCCCTCAGAAAATACGCCAAAAAATGAGATGATGTAAAAATATTCTGTGCTTTTGCAAGAGCATGATTCAACCCAGTGATTCCTATATTTTATTATTTTGTCTAGACACCCACAGCTTAGAGATGTGAGATTTGGAAAGAGCACGAAAGAGCTATCCTAGAGTGTTGACTTTTACAGATACACTATACCTCTCACCCGTCAGTGAAAGTGTGTACTATCACTTGATGACCCTTTGTTCAATGTAATGACCTTTGTAATATCTCTCCAGGTTAATATCTCTATTGTTTTAGCTTTGCTGTCAAAAGAGAAAAACTGGTGGGGGAGAAAAGAATTGTTTAAAGTCACCTCATTGTAAAGATTTTCACTGACGTGTGCAGGCAGATCTCCCTTGGGCCTGAAAAGTTTTCCCTCTGATGCTTTTGTGTTTTGAAGTTTTGACAGAATTGCTGCTGATTAGCAAACCTCAATATCAATTTGCTCCACTTATTGTTAGACAATCTAAGAAATGTTATTGGATCTTTCAGTGCCTCAGAGACTATGGTAATGACTAAGAGGCCAAGACAAACTAATAAATGAAGAAGTGTCAGTGGAGTGGGATACAAATGATGAAAGTGCTTTATTGTTCTCCGGGCGTAAGGCTCTCGTCTTGTGTCGCTGTACAGCCGTGGCTGAGATGGTTTCACTGGAAAATTAGGTGTTTCTAATTCCAGCTAAGCTCTTAAGCTGCTCATTTCTGATGCTTTTGTTAGCTTGGTTTTTTTCCCTCTCATATCCTCTCGCTTCTTCATTGTTTCCCTGTTTCTAACCTTGCAGTTTGTCTTTTTTTTTGCTTCTGTCTTTCTCATTCGCTCTGTTTCTCTTCTCTGTTCTTTTCATCTTTCCTTTCTAGATGTAGTCAATATACTCTGCTCACAATGTTTTGTGCCCACTGAGGATTGCGTTGGTGCAGCTGGTGGTTGAGTTCGTGGACAAGAGCACAGTCAGACACTAGGGATGGGTACCGGTATCCGGTGCCATTGTGGAACCGGTTCTGACATAAACTGTAGTAACCAGATCGAAAAACAGCGCACATTTCGGTGCTTTATTTTGGTGCTTTTTTTTCCCTGAGATGTCATACACTTTGAAATCTAGCCAATCACTTTACCTTTCCAAGGATAGTAGGCGGGCCCAGGTAGGCAGGTTTTTTTTTTTTTAGAGCAGAGCTAAAATGCCGAAGGCGAAGCGCTTGAGAGTGTGGCTGTACTTCACAGCAAAAGATAAACTCAGCAGCCTGCAACAAATGCCTAAAGGTAATAATGTGCAAAGGCGGTAACACCTCAAATCTAATGAAACACCTGGCGACGCATAGCGTTTTTTTAAAAGCCGAGAAATGCACCGCCTTTGATAACTTGCATCAAGACCTCACACCGAGCACATCCACTGTGGGTGTGGTGCCTGTTTTCGTAGTTAGCAACATCCAAGAACCCGAACAGGAGAGTCCGGGCCCGTAGCCCTGCCATTGTAGCAGAAATGATAACTGATGATGATGATGATGGCAACAGCAGCTGTTCTTCTCTGGGTGAGTATCTTAATTTTGTTCGTGTGTAATATAAGTTGAGTAGGCTCACCACGTTATTATTAAATTAATGCATGTAAGGTGAACTAGCAAACACCGTCGTAGTTACATGCGGCTGTCTTCTTGTTTGATGGCAGATAGTCCCTTCACCCTAGCCCAAAAAAGGCTAAAATGACAAAAGAAAAAGTGGACGAAATTTATAGGGCAGTGACAAAATTTATAGTCAAAGATCTCCATCCATTTTCAACAGTGGAGTCACCATCATTCAGGTGAAAAATGTTGTATTACTCTGACATAAAAAAATAGTATCTTATAGACGTGGAAATGTGGAATTAGAAAAGACTTACAAAATTGGTGTAAATAATGGTGTTAGGTGTTTATAGGTAAACTATATTTGAATAAAGGGTGAGCTATATGTTTTTATTTTTTTATCTGGAAGAAAAAAATCTAATTAAAATTCAAATTTATTCAGGGAGATGTTTTGTATGTTTTATTTATTTTATGTGAAAAAAAGAATTAAATTTCAAGTCAAAAACACTTTCTTTTTATAGATTTTGCTTCTTTTTTTTTAATTCAAGGAGCTGTCCTCTGCCCTTAATCCGAGGTATCAGCCCCCATCCAGGGATGATCTATCCAACACACTTATACCTGCTTGGCATTGCGTGGAGAAAAGCAACCTCATCCAGAATTTGGCACAGGTTAACAAGGTCGCTATCACCTGTGATGGATGGACCAGTATTGCTCAGGACCATTTCCTCACAGTGACTGTTCACTACATCTACAAAGGCAAAATGAAGCAGAATGTGCTCAGCACTGAAGCAGTTTATGAGTCACAAACAGGTCCAGTTGTCGCTAAAGAAATATCAAACGTTGTGGAGCAATTTCACTTGGGAGGGAAAATAATTGCTGCCACTGTAGACATGGATGTTGCTTTGAACAATTTGGACTTTTTAAAAGTGGGATGCTTTGCTCATACCCTCAACCTGGCCGCACAAAAGGTGTATGACATTCCTGCAGTTTCCAGCTGGTGTGCCAAAATCCGTTCAGTTGTGGTGTGGCTCAAACGTTCATCCTTGAGCAAAACTGTGCTCAGAGAAAAGCAGCGAATCCTGAGTAAGTAGCGCATGCAGTTACATATCAAGAAGTATTGTTATTCATATTACCTTTTTTATAGTAATTTAAAATATGTTTGTGTCTATCTGTGCTTTAGATTTGCCAGAGCACAATGTCATTCTTGACGTTAAGACGCGCTGGAATTCTCTCTTCCTGATGGTGGAGAGATTTATGGAGCAGTTTTAATGCAATCCAGGCAGCTGCTCTGGATCAACGGCTGAGGAAGCCTACGGAGAAGGACAAGTGAGTGAATGACATGAGCATCACTTGCAAGAGCTAAATTTCGTCAGTTACCTTTAACATTGTGAATATTTTTCAACAGGCTAGAAAGGTTCACGCACACTGATTTAATCAAAGCAGAAGAGTTTATTAAGTACACGCAAGTCCTGTACACGTCAACCATGTGTGTGTCAAGTGACAAGTCACCCACATGCAGCCAAATCATCCCCATCCTGGCCAAGCTGGAGGCACATTTCAGACGATGTGATGAAGACAGTGTTTTCACCTCTTCAATAAAAGAGAAAGTCTGGGGTAGTCTGCAGAAAAGATATCAGGTATTTGCAGACAATATCAATGCGCATGAAAAATAGGGCTACCTTTTTCAGTATCAGCTCCTATGTTATATCTTTTTTTACTTAAAGGATGAAAACCTTCAGAAATTTCTGAAGGAGGCCACGATGATGGACCCACGTTTTAAAGGCAGGCTAGGTGGTGAGGCAGCTACTGACATCTGGGACAGGTTGGAGAAGGCAGCAGTTGCAAATGCCACAGCAGCAGTTGCGCAGGTATTTTCACTGTGTGTGTACAATCTTGTCCTTTTGCATCATGATGTAGTTTCTAAGTTGAAGGAATGCTCTTTTACTATCTGTGTGTCCATAGCCTCCCACTGAGGACCCCAAAGCACACAGCGAGGTGGATGATGCTGACATGGACAAGCCAGAAAAATATGTAATTTCAGATTTTTTCTAGCACAACCACAACCACTACATTCTAAAAGTGATCTTTATTTATTTTGCAAACCTCACTCTTCTTTTTTTTGTTTTTCAGCTAAGAAAGGTCCAGAAGTCACCCTTAGAAAAGCTGTTTGGGGATGAGGACAGAGAGCTTCAACAGGCTGCTTGTCAAGCGGGTAGAGTCCCCTCAATCACAGAGCAGGTACAGAAGGAGCTTGAAATATACAAAAGACTGCCAGGAATTACCTCTGGACAAGACCCTGTGGCCTGGTGGTGGAGTAAGAGGGATACACTCCCCAATTTATCTGCCCTGTCAGAAAAATACTTGTGTGTCCCAGCCTCATCAACGCCTTCTGAAAGAGTTTTCTCTTGTGCTGGGCATGCCATCAGCCAAGAGCGATGCCGTATAGCTCCAGAAAAGGCTAGTATGATTATCTTTTTGCAAAAATACTGCTAAACATGACAGGTTTCATGACAAAGTTTGTGTTTTCAATTGTTTAAGCACTGGTTCCAACCAAAGAAGTGGTGTTTTATTGACAGAAAGGGCTAACTTTGTTATCATTTTGCCTAAAAAATAAATTACTGGGAAAAATAAAAACACAAGAGGTTTTTGGACAAAGTTTGTGTTCTTTATTCTTTAAGCACCGGTTCGAGCACCGTTTAAGCACTGGCACCGTTTCAAAAGTACCGTTTTGGCACCGGTATCGGATAAAACCTAAACGATACCCATCCCTAGACACCAGGGGTTAAGAAACCAACTTTGCTTCACGGGAACATCTTAAGCACCTATATATTTTAGCATTTATGTTTGTATAACACCTTTAAAAAAAGATTTTTCCATTGTTTTAATTTCAGAAGAACATCTAATTTCTATTTAATAACAAGCTGAATAATACCTGATATATTATGATGCCACAATGCTGCCTAGCAACCACCTAACAACTTGTTAAAATTAACCATTTAAAGCATATAAACAATATCGACCAACCCACTTTTTCCGTTTCTCAACGTGATTAAGTGTATAAATTTGCAGAATACTGTAGCATGGGCATGGACTAGTAATGACAATAAATACAGAAGTAAAAAAACTGAAACTATTAATTGTATTGAGTCATTATTTAATTAGCTATGTAGCTATGCCTGTATTTAACTACAGTTTACTTAGCCAAAAAACTACCAAAAGAAAAAGATCATAAAATATGTCACAGATATTAAATTTGTGCCATCACAGTTTAGTGGGTAAAGAATGTGTGACAGAATCAGACCACCGAAAAAGGATGGAAAAGGTTACCTAATTAAAAGTAAAGAGGGAAAAATCAGCTAATGAAAAAATAGAAATTATCAGTACAGGTTTATGAAGGCAAGCAAACTGCTTATTTTTCTCAGAATGAATTCTGATGGCTCAGACTGAACACACACATAGTCCCACTGCTTGTTAAAAATCACGCACTGAAATGCAGAAACGGCTGTAACTTTAATGTTTTTTTGTGCTTATTTTTGTCAAGCATCATATTAATGTAATCAAAGCAAGAGGAGAAAATTCTATAATTTTTGCTGGAACTAGTGATCTCCTAACTACCACTGTGCCTTCCTAATCGCTGGGTTATGGCTGCAGTTACTTCCTGAATACCATTATTTCACCCTAACAGACTACAAATGACCCTTCAGTAACAGAAAAAATACAGAAAAATTGAACAGACCTTTGTTGAGTGGGACAGGGTAAAAAAAGGGACCAGTTCAACATCAGTAAGAAAAAATTCCTTTAATGTTACAGCGTTTAATTTTTTCTCAAACAGCAACAAAGCATCAGTAGAGTTAAAAAGTCAAGCAAAGAGAAAAAAAGATGAGAATTTAAATAAAAATCAGTCAGAATATAAAGCAGAGAAAGGTATTTTATCATAACGTGTCCCAGGAGTCCCTCTTTCTCTGTCACTTTTTAGTGTGGTGCACTGGGACCTTTTGGCTGAGCACAGGAGTGTTACAGAGCTCCATAGGGAATGCATTTCTTGGTCGCAAATGCGTACACACACAAAAAAGAGCTAACATATAGCATCCAGAGTAGGGTGGAAATGTATTCAAAGTTCTGTACATGTCATTGCACGGCTTTCAGAGAAGCAGTGTGGACAGAGAGCCTCAAAGCTCTTCCCCTGAGGATCTGAATAGATAGATGGACGGAAGGACAGTGAGGGAGATGAAAGTGGGATAAAGATGAACAGACGGGGGACAGAAGTATCACACTTTAGCAGCTGGTGATGCAAGGTGCATAGGAATGTGAGTGCTGAAAGCAAGCGAGAAGGAGAAGATGGAGAGAAATGAACACTCTGAGAGAGACATGCAGCACCATCCAGTTACTTTGTTTCCATATGGTTGATTTTAATCATGCTTTTAATCATATTATGCTTAAAAAATAGAAAACAATCCCACTTTAAAGGATTACTTAAATCCAACAATTTAGGGAAACAACAGTGCACACAACAACAATGGATTTCAAAGCAGTATGTGAAATATCTTTGAGGTGATGGTATGGAGACATTTCAAAGACATTTGAAGGATATCTAAAGAGCAATGCACAGAACTCACTTCTTTGTGAATTTGCCTTTTCATGTCACTTCGACTGTCTCATTGACTTGATTTGGCCCGTGTGTGAGCTTAACCTCATTGTGCATAGAAACAAGCACGTGAGAGTAGTGTGCAGTACGGTCTTAGATTAAAATGAGACAAAGTGAATCAAGTGTGCTTACCATATCAATCCATTATCTGCAGCTTATCCAGGTATGAGGTTGCAGGTACAGCAGTCTAACGTGCGAATTATGTTTCTGTGGGAAATCTATGTCCTAACTTAAGCTGTAACCACAAGCCAATTTTAACCCTATGCCATAACCTTCTATGTAACCTAATGTGCACCACCAGAGAAATGTAACTGCGCATCAGGTTGACGCATACCACCACTTGAATTGGATGGAAAATTGTAGTGTAGGGATAAAAAGGAATTTCCGGTCACAACGTGACATCAGTTAGGATGTAGAGTCAAAATCAAGCTGAAGTAGAGACTCTCAGACCTCTCTCCAGCCTCCAGGTCTTCAGAAGGTACACCAAGGCATTTCTGAGCAAACTATAATATAAATTGTCCAGCATGTCCTGGGTGTGCTCCAGGGTAAGACTGTCCCAAAACAAACCCAAACTCTAGAGATAAGCCCCTTTTCCATAGGTACCTACTCAGACTGACTTGGCATGGTTTGCTACGGTTTTCAGGTTTTCCATTAGGTCACAGTACCTGGTACCAGGTACTTTTTTAGTACCAGGTTCCAAGCGATCTGAGCAGGTACAGGTGTGACGTCATCAGACTTCATGCTTCCTAGTGGCTGATCAGTAGAGTCACCCGATGAGTAATAAGAGCATCTTGTTCATGAAATTAAAAACCACCATTTTTGAAACACAGCAATGGTGAAAATAGCTATAAAAAAACCCAAGGTATATTTTCCGTTGATGTCCGCCTTTGTTGTAGCGTTTGTGTTGCATATTAATTACGTCGCAGGATGCTCTGACGTGTTGCTATGATAGCGACCACGTACATCAGGAGGTACTAAATTGTAATGGAAAACCAGTCCATCCGAGCTGAGTTGTGGTGAGCTGTGGTAAATCTATCCGAGTAGGTACTAAATGAAACAGGGCTATAGAGAACCCAGCCACCCTTGTTATTTATGTCACTGTTCACAGTGTTTTCTTTCCAAGCTCCTTAGACTGTTCAGAGCTCTTGGTTATAGGTGAGGGTAGGAACATGGATCAGTTAATCTCCCACTCTCTTCACCCATCATTCTCATTCCCACTGCTTTGGGAAGTGGTAAAGTGCTCTACTTAAGTATGTTTATGTGAAGTAAGACATCATAAGAGTGTTTGAAAAATAAGGCTTAAGAATTTAAGAATCCTAATCCCATACCAGTGTGTTGTAATGTTCTGCCCATGATTTATACTATTTACCACTATAAATACAAAATAAAAGTTGACCTCCTTCTACTAGCTTCTCAGAAATAACTTCTATGCAACTCCAGCTACACAATGTTAAAGATAAAAAAGAATTACTAAAGCCGCTAATGTCTTCTGGCTGAGGAAGAGGAGCAAAAGATTAGCTGAACTCAACACAAATGGATGCGAACTCTGAACGAACCCAGACAGTACTGGGGCTGCTTTTCAAAAATCAACTCTTGGGACCCAGATTTCAAAAAGACTTCTTCTCACCCTTCAAACTAGTTTGCATATTTTGTTTATTATGTCTCACTCGTTTCCTTTCTATCTTATCCAAACACCTGTAATGAGGATTCACTGAAGTGTGAGCAGCCAGGAACACATACAAAACAGCAGACAGGACATGACTGCATGACCTCTTTGTGAACTTCAAATTGACAGACACTGAGACACAGACAGAAAGAGGCGTGAAGCAGACAGGCAAGCTGACACAATGAAGTGGGATTAGACT
This sequence comes from Neolamprologus brichardi, assembly GCF_056152115.1. NCBI lineage: Eukaryota > Metazoa > Chordata > Actinopteri > Cichliformes > Cichlidae > Neolamprologus > Neolamprologus brichardi. Next base: position 10,667,342 of record NC_142124.1, on the reverse strand, counting down.
GCTGTTTCTGACATTCACTGCAGGGTTCAAAAAGAATTTTAAAAACTTTTCCCCCCTCAGCTGAGAGCTATTTTATTGTTTTCCTTTCTTCTTTTCTAGCCTGTCAAAACACCTATATATATATATATATAAAAAAAAAGATATATTCAGTGTTCAGTAAGCACACATATGAAATACACACCTAACTCACTGCACAACACAAACTATTTTTCTGACCTCTAACCACATCTGACAAGCAACAGCTGGTTTGAGGCAAACAGCTTTTCTCCACAAAGACACACATCATGGCAGCAGGAGACCACAGGCTAACTGGAATAAATGAAGGGGAGGGTAAATTACAGTTGTTTGTTAGCTACAATTAAAGCTGTCAATACCTGTTACTGAAACAGCACTGCTCTTCCTGAAATGGAGACACCCAAACATTTTGATGATATCACACTCCATAGGCCACGCATTCACATTCTCATACGACTATACATGGCAACAAGAGTTACAAATATTACCAGAATATGATCGAAAAATGATGAAAGAAAGCAAATTACTTCTTGTAGCTGTGTGAATTTGGCTGTACTGTAGTGAATGAATAGGATTTCCTTCAAGACAATGCACTGCTATGCCTTGTTGGGTGTGCATTGTCTGTCTGCATTACAAGTTTTTTTAATCATTGCATTAATTATTCAGATGACCTTTATTAGAATATGTCCTACTACGTTTACTGGCTGAACTCAGCTACCCTTAAAACGTTTGCTTAAAAAATAGAAATGTCTTTATCTAATGACTAATTTGATATTTATTCAAGGATAAACTTGAAAAGTATCAATTTTGCCAACAGTAGCACATTTACATGTTCAAATGGGGACTGGTCCTACAAAAATATCTGGATGAGAGCGCTGCTGTGTCAGCTATAAATAATAATAACAACACTCTTACACTGTCATGGAGTTACAGGCTTCGGCTGTGTCCTTTTATTCTCATTCCATTTGGGACAACACACCATTCAAGCTAATGAAAAAAAAAACTTACTTCCTGTTAGTAGACACAGTGCCCTTCAAAATAAGGGTCACACCACAATGGCAATCAGGAACATTTTAAGCACCACTTGCTTTATTCAGATTTATCTTTGCTGCTGATTTTGCTGGGAACTGATAAGCACACACATACGCCTTCATACACAAAACCACACACATAGTCACACCCACTGCTAAGTGCAGGGTGCTGCTATCAGCAGTAGACTGAATGCCAAGTCACCTAGCTAACCGTGCAGAACTAACACTCTTCCATGATGTTCAAGCACTCACAACAAAAGGGCATTAAAAACATACTGGTTTTAAGATTTAATGTAAAGTCACACAAATGCATACACACACATCCATATAAAGAACATGTACATGTTTCACTACTGAGCTACACACAGAGAAAGCTCAAGAGATTAAAATACATTACAAACTCCCATAAATAAGGCCAGAGTGTGTGCACGTGTTCGTGTAAATGTGTGCGCACACACGTGGATTGTGAGGAATTATAACAGCCCGGCAGGCTTCAGGCCAAAGGACAAAACCTTAGTGAAGTGAGGCCAAGCCCACCTGCATGAGTGTTAGTGGATATGAGAACATAGGGCAGCAGCAGGACAGTCTAAGGGAGGAGAAGTGTGAATCAGGGCGTGCCTGACTCCAGGATGAATTTGCTCAAAATAAAATTTTGTTCCAACTTGAATACTCGGGAATAATTCCCTGGAATGTCACAGTGCATTTTTATTTTAATTGATGGGCAGACTATTTATAATTCTGTTTCAGAAATGGCTGTAACACTATTATTGTAAAAATGCACAGTCTGCAAAGGATACACAGGGTTGTGATGGTAGGGTTAATTTTTGTTGTTAAAAAAGTAAAATTCAAATGAAGTGCCATACATTCAGGCATTATGATTTCTCTGTTAAAGCTTTTCTCTTAAGGTGTTACAAACAAGCAAAAATTCTATAAAAATTAAACGATTTAAATTAAACATACAATGTAGGCTGAAGGAAACACAACTGCAACAGTGTGTAGTGTGTAGCTGAGGAAAAGTATAGTGTGGTGGGGCTTGGCCGTCGGTGCTGGGGCAGAGAAGGACGCGCCTTTGCAGCATCTTAATCACGGCTCACTAGCTTAAAATCTGTGTAGGGTCCTGTGACTGTGGTTGTTGTTGGTGGTGTATGTTTAGCTGCAGCCGTGTCTGTAAAAAAAGCATGGCTGCAGCTGAATGGAAAGCATGAAAATGTGGTCGGGTCTGCCATGGATCCATTACATCTAGTAATAAACAAACTGTATGAATTCTTAGTGACATAAGAGCTTTGGTTAGCAAGACTGAAAAAAAATCTAATGAACTAAACTGATAAAGTCTACTGTCAAAAGATGCTTAATATGTAAGGTAAACATCTGATTAATTATAAAGTTTAAGAGATGCTTGTAGGATAACTTTTATTCATAGAAAGTTTAAAAATAAAAATATAATTGAAATTCCAGCTTAGCCTACTTCCAAATTAAATATAAGTGTATATCGGGGTTTGTTTTTTAGGATCATAGTTCAAACTTTCTTGGAGCCTATAGAAAATAAAATCACGGAATAAAAAAAATAAAGCTTTCAAGAAACTATATTTACTGATAATCATCAGCAAAAAAAGAAAAAAAAAACTCTTGTAAAGGCTCTTGTAAAAAAAAAAAAGCTACATTCTCTTAGCAAAGCACATAACAAGGTCATCTTCCAGGATGCTATTTTCCAGAGTGTTGATTAGTCAGTAGGCAGTGATTCTGTAGCTGTAGATGTCTCATCTCAAACACAACCTGCTTCAGAGTATGGCAGGTTTGCAGCACAAGTTACTATGGCAGTGCAACCTGCTAAGAAGGGAACCGCCTTTGCAATACTGAAAACCTAGTGTTAAACCTGGAGTTACCTTGATAAGCCACAAATTCTGCTTCGTAGTATGGACTCTGGACTCTATTACGGGGGTAAGATGAAAAGCTGTAGGAGGCTTGTACTCATGGTCATGACAAATGTTGTCTTGCCAAAATCTTTACAAAGGAGATTGTGAGTAAACTGCTGACATGCGGAACAGCCCTGTTAGACTATAATCTACAACAGCTAACAATTCTGTGAGGTTGCACAAAAAGCTTACAGTCATAAAGTCAGAATCAGTAGATAAAATATTTGCTATGTTCTTCTTAGTTTAACGTGCAAAAATTTGCACTAAACATTTGTGCAAAAGCGTTGGAAAAAAGGTTTAGACAGTTTAGACAAAAATGACTGATGACTTTTGGTGATGCTGTATAAGTCAAGTGACCACCAAAGTCATTAAGATTACAGACACAGGAATGCTTGCTAAATGTACCCCCGAATAGAGTTTACCTTATCAACAACCCACTGTAGAAGAGGTATGCAGTTTCATACTGTTATTGCAATTGATTCTATAGTCTTTAGCATGAAGTCAACCAATTGTTCTTGCATTTCTAAATATATAACTCTCAAAATGAGACGAATCAATGCTGGGTTTTACCTTCATCATGGACAGTGTTGCCAACTTAGTGACTTTGTCGCTATATTTAGCGACTTTTTTTTCTAAAAAGCCACTAGCGACAAATCTGGTGACTTTTGCTAGTGTTTTTAGGAAGACTTATGACCACTTTTTGACGTGAAAGCACGTATCGCTCTTACTCTCAATATGCAGTGGGTGCTGCCATGGGCACCGGGCCCGTGCCAAAGCGTTCACAGGCAACGGATTGTCGTAACGCAGAAGTCACCCCCAGCTGCTGTCAGAGCAGGAGATGTTGACCCCCTACGCCTCCAAAACTGCACTGAGCGAAGCCGCTGCTCCTTCCCTGCAGTCAGTTCTTCTTTTATGCTTACTTTTTGTAGGATCACAATGTTTAAAACTACTTAAAAACTCACACACACAGAAAAGGTTTGGATCACTTTTGCCGGTACCAAGTCCAGATAAAGGAGGAGAGTTGGAATTATGACATTAAAAAAAAAACAATAATAGCTAAAAGAAATTTAATTTGCAGTTCTAAATATATTCTAAATGCATTTATTGTGCTTTTTTGTTTACTTTATGTAAATGGTAAACGGACTGGTTCTTATATAACGCTTTTCTACTCTGTCCGAGCACTCAAAGCGCTTTATACAGCTAATTCATTCACCCAATCACACCCAATTCACTTCTAAGTGCTTGCTTACTTGCTAAGTATCTAACATTCAAACACATTCACACTCCGATGGATGCATCGGAGAGCATCATGGGGTTAGTATCATAGCTGGACTGCCCATCGGGCATACCGGGCATTTGCCCGGTGGGCCGCTGGCGATTTTTTGGTTTTATGGGCCGATCAATTTTTTTTTTTTTTTTTTTTTTGGAAGGGTATAAATAATGAAAGGTGTTGGATTGGCCAATTGGTCATGATTGACTCTGGGCTGGACCAATTACAGCCGAGGAGGTCGGATGCAGCAATCTTATAGGCCATCCATCGGCTCTTTGTTACTTCGGAAACATGGCTTAAACAATTTCCACGACGTAATCCGATAACAACCGATCTCTTTACCCGTCGGCTTCCCGTGGCTGTCATGCAACAGGTGTTGTGCCAAAAAGTGATTGCCTGCCAAAAACTGATTTCCAATGTTTGCGTGTATTTTTTATGTGTAATATCTATGTTGGTAAATAGACTTCGGTGAACAGCGTTTACAAAGGGGCTATATATGGAATTAAAAAATTAGCTGTTTTTTCAAGTATCTTTACAACTCTGTGTTATTACATTATAACCAATCCGGTCCTTTATCCCACTTTAAATATTTTTACAGAACTATTGTAATATTTGAGCCATTTGTGCTGTCCAACTACTTCTTACAAAATACATTTTTAATGTTAATTAGACTTTTTTTTAACGGCATAAATAAAGGTTATATAAAAGTTACTGCCAAAGACTGATTGCGGCTTCTACCTTGTTACACTAATGTTGTTTGTAGCTCAATATGACTTTATGTCATCCATGAGGGATGCATTTGACATATGTTTCACATATTATAGCCCAACAAGTTACTTATAGCAATTTAAATACGAGCAATCAGTTTTTGGCAGACAATCACTTTTTGGCACAACACCGGCTATTGCAGTTAATAATACAACAGTTTCTTGCCATTTTTTGTGTTTCTTTTTATCGCTGTGTAAGTGAGTTCAATTGAAAGCCTGCATGCGCTAGTACCGCTTGCCACAAGTTCCCAGAATCCTTTGTGGCTTTACCCCTGAATGACGTCACATTTTTGGTGGGCCGGTCTCTAGTCAAAATGCCCGGGCCGATTTTTTGTCCCAGTCCAGCCCTGGTTAGTATCTTACCCAAGGATATTTGGCATGCAGACTGGAGCAGCCTGGGATCGAACCACCGACCTTCTGGTTAGTGGCTGAGCTGCTCTACAGCCACCCCATGTCTCTTCAACAATGTTATTTCTCTCTCCTGTAGGTAGGTTACAATTACATAACCATGACAAATTATGCAAATTGGGTGATGACATAATTTAGCGGCTTCTAGTGACTTATAGGACAGCCAATAGCGATTTTCCTTACTGAGGAGTTGGCAACACTGATCATGGATTGTCTATCTGGTGTGAAAAAGCTACTTTATTTTTGCTTTTAGGTCTGATCTTTAAGGTCTACACTTATAAAATATATAAAAAGAAATAAAAGTAACATGGAACATGGTGTTAGAATCAGTCAGTAAGAACAAAATTGATAAATGATTTAATCCTGCCTGGAGAGAAATGTTGCTTGGTATATCATTGAAGTGCAGTCAGTGAGGTTACTTCAAAGTAAACCGGAGTTCAAGGAAAGTGCATTACCCTCTAAAATTGGACTTGTAGTCCAAATAACCTAAATATCTGGCAATATTTCTTATAGATTACATTGCGCAATATTGACCTGTTACTTTTAGCTACGTCAGCACCTTTAACTGCAAGATTTGCAGTGATTGCCTTCTTGTAACAGAATAGAGTCTGGCAAATTTTCATTTTCTTTAATTACCTTGCTTTATTTAAGTCTGTTGCCTTTTTTTCTACTGGGTCGTTAATGCAATAACATTGATGAAAAAGGGTTTGAAATGTGAAATTCCTTATCCAGTAGCTCAATTTCACTCGTGTGATAAACTGTACCAGAGTGAAATGCAGTGCAACCTTACAGACTACATCTAAAATGTAGCCATGAAATGAATCAAAGCCAAGAATCATAAATTGGTTTTCTGAGATGTATTTCTGTAGAAAGCATTGGTATGATGAAATTTTATCATAAGGCCTTTGCTTCCTGAATGTTAGAGTCATTCCTATTGAGTCATATAATGAGTGTCCTAATTTGTGGCAGCAATGGTTAATCCAAATTCAACATAATATCAAGAAGAGGTTTTATCCAAAGCACCTTCCCTTACAATGAATATAAATATTTTGAGCATGAGTGAGCCTAATGGGAATTAAAAAGGGCCATTAAGAATATGGGTCAGTGTTTCTTTTCTTTTCTTCTTTTTTTTTAAGTGGACTCGTTTGATCTATGACAGCAGAAAAAATAAACATTAAGCTACTAAATAACCCTTTATGGAAGTACGTATGGTCATTCATTAAAATGAAACTGCTGAAAGTATTTATTTTATGAAGCTCTACATCAGGGGTGGGCAATTCCAGGCCCCAAGGGCTGGTGTCCCTGCAGGTTTTAGATGTGTCCTTGAACCAACACAGCTGATTTAAATGGCTAAATTAGCTTCTCAACATGTCCTGAAGTTCTCCAGAGGCCTGGTAACGAACTAATCATGTGATTCAGCTGTGTCGACCCAAGGTGAGATCTAAAACCTGCAGGACACCGGCCCTCGGGGCCTGGAATTGCCCACCCCTGCTCTACATTAAAGAGAACAGGTGAAGTTCTACCCATAAAACCTCGAAAACATTTTGAAAATATGCCTTATGTGATTAAACAAACGTGGTTATTATATGATTAATTTTAACCTAATTAATACGAGGTACAATCATTAAGTTATTTGCCTATTTATTCATTTTTAATATATCTTTTTAGTGGATCTCTGATTCCCACATTCTGTTACAACAGCTTCAATTTCATTTCAAGAAGAAACGAAGACCTTGAATCCAAATCTGGCAAGTAGTGTAGGTGGTATGTGACGATGTGTTGGTGCAGCCTGAAGATGCATGTACATTTTAGTGGCACAAGGCATGCACCACAGTAGGGGTAACTTCCTCTAAACGTTCTACTTCTTTTGGCAGAAATAACCTCAATATATAAAAGTAGAACTTGTGAAGTGGTGTTACCTCATGGGACACATTCACAGTGCAAAGCAGTGTGGATGTTGAAAAGTAGAAGCATTTCTCTGGTTGAGCTCCTGATCAGTTTGAACAATACTGATGCCGATTATATTGTATATTCAACATAACAATCCATGACTAGCTGCACTTAAAGTGAGGTGCACAACGACCCAAAAAGAACCAAATCAAAATATTTTTTGTATTTATTTTTTATTTAATGAGTGGAATTGCTGAAATCCTCCTGAACAAATGCCAAAGGTATAATTGCAAGTGGAGCTTTTAACAGGGACTATAAGCTACCAAAAACTGTTGATCTCTTGAATGGCAACAGATCCGAACACCACCATGAGAAATAAAAACATGAACTGATTTTAAAAATTGTAATCCAATCTAAATTAAAATTAAAAAGGCAAGTCTAGGATCACTGAAAGTGGACTTAAATCCTCCCTAACTGTCTTCCTCAGAAGGTTGTGAGTTGTCTCGATTCTTAAGTCTTAATTAGTATTGAGATGTTGTGTCTTAAAAAGCTAAGCAGAGACATGGTCTGCAAATTAGCTGTGTCTAGATGTCCTATGTACATTGCATTGGATTGGATTGTTTTTTAAAATGTCTCACCCCTGATATTTAAAGTACATGGAGAATACATAAAGACAGAAACATTTGCATTCAGTTACAGCCAATTTTAACCCAACTTTTTTTTTGGGTGGTGTGAAGAGGACTCAAAGGAACATGAAAACTCCACAAAGAGAGACCCTGTGTGGCAGATTTGATCCCAGGACCTTTGGCTAAAAGGCAAGTGCTAACGCTATTACACTGTGTACCATTGTTTTAAAACATACAGTACTGATTTTCAACCCAGTCCTTCAGTCCACCCTCTTTTCCATCACATATTTTGTCTGATCCGTCTAATTCTTTTCTTTTTTCAGTCTTTATCTGTCAGTCTTCAGCTTTGTCAGCGGCAGTAGTATCCGGGCTACATATCATACTCTTCTTGTCATCGCTTATCATATTTGAACCATCTGTCACCAGTTCATTATCTGAGTGTCATGTTCAACAGCCACTTCTCCATTTCTGATTGTTAGCTGCACGATACACTGAGTGCTTTATTAGATACTGGGAGTCCAAAGATATAAGAGAAATAGAAATGTGTCTTCTTTGGGGTTGATGCTACCATCAACATAGGAAGAAGGCTGTTTATATCAAAATAATGATTCATTACACTAAAATAGATATGAGATGAATTGTGATTGTGCAGCCTCCCCCTCATTACTTTGAAGGCTGTGTGAGTAACAACACAGGTGAGTGTGTAATTTGTTCTGCTCGGTGCCATTACATCACGGAAAGGTCTCCTGTGTTTTGTTTCGTAATCCTCTGGTCCAATAAAGCATCACTGTTACCGAGTTTATCCCAGCCTGGATTCAAATTATATCAGCTTTCATATCAGCATAAATGCTCAGCCTTGTTATTTTCATTGGCCTTTTGAGTGCAGGTGCAGATGTAAAGAGACCATAGTAGTTATGATTGGGATTTTTTTTTTTTTTTGTAACATCAGATGTGGGATTCAAATCACCATATAACCATCCCTTTAGGTCAACACTGAGGTCAACTGTAGATTGCTTGTAGGCAGCAAGCCAAACACTACTGATGAGGCAGGTGGTTGAATGTTTGTGTGTGTGTGTGTGTGTGTGTGTGTGAAAGAGAGAGAGAGAACGAGTGGAAATGGACTATCATTTATATAACTGCTTTTTTCAAGTCTTAGTGACCACTTGATGCATCGCACACTACCAGTCTCATTCAGCCATTCAGATGCACTCATACCTTCTATGCACATTAACCACTTCATCGACAGCACATCCGCATCTATCACCAGTGTAGAATCACTAATTAACCTACATGTAAAAGGGACTGTGGGAGGAAATCAGAGCACTCGGCGAAAAACCAGTGTACACACAGAGCATGCACACTTCAGTAAGGACCCAGGCTTGAACCCAGAATCTTTGTGCTGTAAGGGAGCAGCACTAACCAATGTGCTACAGTGCAGTCACCACAAAGCGGCAATTTAAAAAAAAAACTATAAATACTGTAATTGTCGGGCTATAAGCCGCTACTTTTTGCACAAGCTTTGAACCCTGCGTCTTTTAGTCAGGTGCGGCTTTTCTATGGATTGTCCATGATTTTTGTCATATCGTAAGATGATTTGTTTTGTTTGTTCCGCTGTTGTACGGCACTACGTTGCCTGGCGGAAGGGCATGTGATCAGACACACAGTATCGGGGTTCAAGAGGGGTATGTTGGTCACATGTCCATCCGCCAGGCAACATAGTGCCGTACAAGTAGCGTGAAAAACAAACTTCAAAGGGGACGTGGATGACGAGCGGCGATAAACTTGCAAAAAGCAAGTTATGCTCAACTCCACCGGTGGAATCTGACAGCGTGGAAAAGTGTGAAAACATCTATGATCACCAACGGATTTCGAAGGGCTGGACTGCTGCATGATGGAGAGGAGGACACCGCCACGGCCCTTCAGACACCGCCACGGCCCTTCAGAGGGTGTTCGACTCTGACAACAAGGATTTGTTTGGTTTTGAAAGTGACAACGAAGGAAAGAAGCTGAGAGTGGATGACGAAGCCATCCTGAGCCTGTTCGTATCTGACACTGGAGAAGAGGACTTTGGTGGTTTTAGTGTGCAGGAAGATGGTGGTGAATGACTGACTTTTCTTCTTGTTAAAGCCGTGTCACTGCACCTGAGCCTAAAAGGTAGTCCGTATCTATTTTTCTGGTGTGCTGTAGGTTATATTTATGTTGTTGTGTCTCCAAACAGCCATCTCTTTCCTGACAATTCCCTTTGTGCATATTCTCTTACATATGATAAGTCAACATTGAAACACCTGCGGCTTTTAGTCAGGTGCGGCTAATGTATGTACAAAACAGGATTTTCCCCTGATTTTAGCTTGTGCGGCTAATATTCAGGTGCGCTTTGTAGTCCGGGAAATACGGTACATGAGATCAAAAACATTGTAAAAACAAATCAGCTCAACAAGTAATTTTGAGACACGTTTGGTCCAACAACAATAAAAAAATAGTGTTTGTCTTGAGTCATTCATATAACCAGTGATGGGCATAACACATTTTTAAAGTAATGCATTACTATAATTACATTTTTTGGTAATGCAGTAATGTACGGAATTCAGTATACGTTCAGTTATCTGCGTGATGGGCAGATAGAAAGAGAAACGCTATCAAACATGCCTTTGGTTTCCAGCACTCGTGCTACAATAAGCTGATTTCAGTTTGTGTGCAGGGAGGGGGAAATGATGGGGTGATCTACAACTTTTTATTCCATTAAAGGACATTAAAGGACAAGCACACAATGGTAAAGTAAAAACTGCATCCAGAGCACAAACAGCTGCATTATACTACAAACACAACATGGGCTTTTTGGAAGCATCTACACAGACAACATGCTAAGAACAAAGCTAGCAATGAAATCAGAGTGAAATTTAATATTGTTTTTTTATTGTTAACTGGTAATTATGTCACAGTGCATTTCAGGCTATGTAGGGGAGAAATGGCATAGTAATATTATAAATATTAGCATATTTCTTTCTCAGGGGACTAATTACGTAATGTAATGCACTGCTTAATAAAGTAAGAAGTTATTTGGAATAGAATACATTCTTCATTGCCTTCATCTGTTTTTGTACAGCCAAACCCCTTTTGACAACAGGAATAAATAAATACAAAAAATATTAAAATGACATAGGAACTACAAAATGTTGCAAGCTACCAGCTTCCATCAGAGCTTTCACAGCAATGATCAATTTAAGTTTTCAAAAATCCAGATACCCTGCTCCTAGGAAACTATTCCTAGATACTTCCTGCCAAATAAATATCAACATGCCAAAAAATGTGGGACAGTGAATAGCCAAGCACATGGCCCACAGATGCTTAAACACACAAACATATACACACACACACCCCCACACACATGCACATTTTGCTTCTTATTATATATGTGAATCTTTCCTTGTTAAATATGGCTAACAAATGTATTTCCCTGACTTAAATATGTTTAATATATGGGTAAAACTCTCTAAACATAAAAAAAATAAAATAAAATCTGAGCATGTTCTTGTCATGTAAGCTGGAGCAAACACAACAGTTTGCTTTGTCATAGTCAAAAACAGGATGCAGTCGTAGTTCCAGCACCTTGGAGTGAAATCTGATTAAAGAAACATGCAAATTTTCAAGAGAGGACAACAGGAAACTGCAAAACTGCCAGCACAAATAGTTCTTGCTAACAGAAGTGATCTTGTAGTCAGTGTGGGGTGTAGTTGCACACCTCTAACTAGCCTGGCAACAATGTTTTGTTTGTAATCTGAACAATACAGCAATTAGGAGGCTAAAAGAATTTCAGACTAGCCAAGGGGCACACATTGTGGAAACACAGACAGCAATGCTGTCGGTTTCAAGCTGTCAGCCACAATACAACACCCATAGACACACTGCTTGGAAACACAAAATAAATCCATACAGAAATTAAAGAAAATTAAACACAATCAACTTGTTCCTCACAATCACACACTTCAATTTACACAACCATACAAGCTGCCGTTGGACCCCATGCCAGGTGCAGCTGTGCTTTCATAGAGGAACAGCAGGACTCGAGCGGGAGTATTTCAGGCTGTGGCGGCCAGATTGAATTAAAGCCGGATTAATCCCTGTAGAATTTGTGTCATTCTTCCAAGCAACACTAAATCCAAATCAAATTATACAACCCGCCCCCCGCTGCCACCAGCACCAGCACCATCATCCACGGTACCATAGCACCACGCCTCAAGTGTGTGCGCATAGAGATATCAGTGTCTTTTTATTCTTGTTTTTATCCCTGATTCTCAACCACATTATCATCCCCCACTCTCCTGTCAACCTTTTGTTCCTCTCCAGCTGTGACTGATGTGTGGAAAGTTAATTGATAGCGACAGCCTCTAAATCCAGCTGAGGAATCGTTACATGAAAGAGGAATTTGGGATGGTCATTGGGTTCAGTCAACTCAATTTGCCTTGTACTGGCCAAACATCACTTATTACCATTATTTACAGAGTCATGCACACACACGCACATCAAATCCAACAGTAGAACTAAACATACAGGCATCTAGATCTTAGCCATCTGGCACCACTTCAACTGACATCAAGTTTGGGTGAGAATAATTGACCTCATAAACAGACACCAAGTTCATCCAGCTGTAGCTTGTTTTGGCATGGGTGGTTGCTACTGGCGGATTGGCATTTTGTTAAGAGTTTCAACTAGAGACCCATGTCTGTTTCTAAGTTCATGTCCCTGTGTCTGTCTTGTTTCTCCGAGCCCTGTCTTTGTAGTGTCCTTGTGTCAACTCACGGTTATCTCCTCAGTCATGTCTCTGTGTTTGTTTTCTCCTTCCCTGCATCAAGTTCGTCCTGAGTCTGGGTCTCTGACTCTGTGTTTTGAGTTTTAGTCTATTTTGATGTTTATTGTTTGTTTAGGTTCATTAAGTTATTCTAGCTCATTTGTTATTATATTACCCTTGTGGTAAGTCTCCCTTGCCTTTCATGTCTTTATGTCTGTGTGTCTTATGTTGTCAAGTTCATGTTGTCGTTTCTGTCACCTTCCCCTGTACTCGGTCTCCCTGGTTCGTGCGCCTACCCGTTATGTGTCATGTCTGTGTGGCTCTTGTTGTCTAGTTTGTTTCATGTCTATGTCTCCGTGTTTCCTGTTTTATTTTGAAAGAGTCTGTTCTTTGTTCACTGCATTTAGATTACTCTTTCCTGTGCATCATTATGTATATCCAAGTCAGCTGTTTCCTCATGTGTCTTCACTTCCCCTGATCGCCTCATGTGTGTATTTACGTCCTCTGTTTTCTGAATGTCATTGTCAGGTCGTTTGTTATCCCCACCATCTTCTTAGTCATTGCCATTGTTATAGTCTTAGTCATAGAAATTCATAGTGTTTGTTTCTTAGTGTTTTTTAGTTTGCTTAGGGTTCCATGTTTAACTCCTGCTATCATCCATATAAAGGATCACTTTCTGTTTAAACCTGCAACTCCTTGTCCACATCTGCTTTTGGGTCCTGTTTCAAAAAACACACCGGCGCACCCCGCCGTGACAGTTTCCTGTCTTATTTTGATAGTCTCTTGTCCTGTGTGCATTGTGTTCAGTTTTGCCTCCCCTGTCTTGTTAGTCACCTGTGTTCCCTGGTGTGTTCCATCCTACCCATTTAAGCTCTTTGCCTTCCTCTGTTCTTTGTTATGATATCCCTCTAGTTGTGTGTTCTGTCTATTTAGCAGTTTTATACCTAGTATTCCCAAGTATCTGTATAGTTTATGGGTTTTTTTATTCAGTGTCCTGTAAGTCCAGTAATAAAGCTGCTTTTGAGTTCAGTTCTACATCTGAGTGCTGTGTATTGCCTCCGCAACGCTGCCTGCCACACAGTGCATCATGACAAGAACAGTGAAAAAGGCAACAGATTGCCTTCGACAGATTAGATGAAAAAGTAGTATGACAGTGGAGTTGCACTGTACCACAGCAACAGGATTTGGATTTTAAAAAAAAAGAACTGTAAATTTTAATTTAAGCTTTGTTAAATGTGATATAAAAATATGGCAATATCATATCAAAAATAAATTTTATGTATGGGTGAATACATTTCTTTTCTAATGCTGTAGTCAGATTAGGGAACAGTGATTGAAGATGACTAATATTATTGTGACCATTTCCAATGAATTTGTGATCTTGTCTTTGAAACACCTATTTTTGCTAACAACACTATGATAAGTAGTGAGAGTAGGGAGCAGGTGGAAGAAAATGTGGGGATATGCCCTGGAGAGAAGAGGAATGAAAGTCAGTAGAAGCAAGACAAGAATACATGTGTGAATGAGACAGAGACAGTTGGAAAGGAGAAGACAGAGAGTAGACGTAGCGACAGTGAAGGTAGGTGAGTTCAACCAGCCAAAGCAACGGGTGGTCTACAAGGTAGATGAAGAGGAGAGTGCCAGCAAGATGGAGTGGGTGGGAATAAGTTTCAGGGGCGATTTGTGACAGATGGATAAGCATGAAAGAAAATAATGAGACCTGCTATAATTTATGGTTTGGAGATAATGGCAGTGACAAAAACACAGGAATTCAAGCTGGAGGTGGCAGAGGGGAAGATGTTTTCATTTTTGGTGACCAAGTGTCATGATCCAAGCAGCCAGGAACACACAGGCACAAATGTAATCTTCAAAAAAATGGGTTTTATTATACCCCCAAAAAGGACAAGATGATTACAAAAATTCAAAATAACAAAAATAAAGGTTTTTTTTAGAACCAAGTGGGCCCATAAAAGAGGTTAACTTAACAGAACGCTACTCAAAAGTCACTTAACAAAAACACAACTCAGCAAACTGACCTGCCCAAATGAGAAACAGCTCCAGTTATATAGCAAATGAATAAACCATTATATACACCAAAGGTGAAAACTAAAGAGATGACAGCTAACCATCATTCAAGAAGAACCCCATTCCCCCTGCATGATCACAATAGATGGTCCAGTCCACTTTATTGGCTTCTGCATTTAAACCAGCTCCACCCTCAGCCTCCTCTTTCGGATGCAAGCTGCCGTTAAACTTGACTGAAGAAGAAGAAGAAGCCTCCTCTTTCAGCCAAACCAGGAAGGACTGGTGCGGAGGTCAGATAACTCAGAAAGAGCAGAAATATAATCAATATAACATATACCTATATAAAATAACAAACAATGCAAAGCAAAGTCCATGCCACCATTTGGGCTATAGCTTAGTGCTGTCATGCATTACAGGTAAACTCAAAATATCAAATTAGTTAACTTATGATCACAGAAGCTTTAGAGCATAACGTAAACATAAGACAAAAGACCAAATGAATATTACCTAAGTATCTCAATTGTGTGGTTGCATGCAGCCATCACACCAAGATTGACCAGACTGGAAATGAGTAGAGGAGTCAGACAGCTCAGGTTGAGTGGTTTGGCATTAAAGAGTCAATACTGACATGGGTCAGACACATGTAGAGGAAGAATAGTGGATCTAATGGATGCTGAAGATGGAGTTTCCAGGCAGGATGAAAAGAGGAAGACCTGATAAGAGGTTCATGGATGTGGTGGAGGACATGCAGAGCGTTGGTGTGACAGAGGAAGATAGGGTGAGATGGAGGCAGATGATCTGGTGTGGCAACCCCTTAAGCAAGCAGCCAAAACAAACAAACAAAAAAATTAGCTTGAAATGGTTGCTTTCAAAAAAATAACTGACTGCAAATGGTTACAAGTTTCCATCCCAAACTGTTGGTGATAAAAAACATAAAATCAGTCTGTTATCAGTTTACAACTGTGGTTGGGAAGGCAGTTAGTTAGTTTGTTATAATATAGTGGTTAGCTATGACAAATTGTCCCCCAAAAAAGACAACAATTATTTGCAAACCTTCAGTAATCTGTCTGAGAGTGACTGCAGTCATTTTGAGCCAGACTGCAGTTGTTTGGAGACAGGTTGGCTCCCATGAGGTGATCTGTGTGATCGCCTAGTGATCGAAAATCGTTTCCCAACACCCTCAACATGGCGGCAACAGTTGGTGACCGCAACTACTTAAAATCAGTCAAATGAAAAACAAAATCTGTACCAACACATGGCTACAACCAATTTTTCTTAGTCGCACAAAAAAATGTCTTCCTATTTTGACTCTAATCTAAAAGAACCATTAAAGGTCTGTACTCGAGGTGTTTTAGCTTGCCTCAGTTTAAGCCTTCTGATGGGCTTCTCCTCATAAACAGAACATATAAACAACAGCTGGGCAGCAACATTTATGAGCTTCATATTAACATATTAGCAATATCTAGATTTACTCACACCAGACAGAGCCAAGAGTACAAAAAAATGGTGGGAAACCTAATGTTTTGAAAATCATGTAACAGAAGAAGCTAAATTGACTTTTTGTTGTGGAAATAAACCACATCTATTATGGAAATATGATTTGGAATGTCAGATGATAGTGGACGTAATCGAGCTTAGCAGGAGACCAGGTCAATGGGTCCATCAGCTTGTCCTGGTAGCAAGTCGGGATGGGGTTTGAGCTTAAGTCACGATAACGCATTGCACTACTCTAATCTGGGAAATGTTAATCTTCAATCCCTTAACCACTCTGTAAATCTCATGGTGAGAATTGAAGAAGCACTTTTTATCTCAGTCACACACACTTTACTTTTCAGTGATTCTGTGCTTAATTTGTGGGAAACGAGGACTAAATGTGGGGAGTCCCAGCTGAGGCGGTGTCATACAGTTGTGCGTGTCTACATGTATGTGTGTGTCTGTATAGACCGGCATGTCTGTTCGCCAGTTTCTCCTCTATCTCGGTTTGATGGACGTACACGAGCTGTAGAAGAGGACTCAAGACGAGTGAGGGAGGAGTTGAGAAATGAACGAACAACAGCAGCCAGTGGCATCAGGCTGGGAGATGAGTTTATTTGCTGGCAGGGCTGACATGCTCAGCAAGGGAGATCTTATACACTCTCTGTGTTTTTGAAAACATGTGAGAAGAGTTTGAGATCTCATGGAAAAGTAAAAAGTACTTTTTCATCTGATCTGTCCAAGGCAATCTGTCCAAGGCAATCTGCCGCCCTTGTTTTTCACTGCTCTTAAAGTGTCTGAACATTTTGTTACCCGCAGAAATGTGTCGTTAAAAAGCACAAAAAAATGTACCAATCCCGTTTCCTTTCAAATCAAGAAGAATCAAGTTTTTTTTAAGTGTCTTGAATTATGCACAGACTGTATCTACGTAAAGGAGAATTCAAAAATATAGGTAATAACTGAGCTTCTGTGCAATATGTTGCAGTGCTCAGGTGCATAGATTACACAATACAAAAGTAGCACAAGAACCAGTGTTGCGTTGTGATAAAGGAAATACATTATAAGTTACTGCTTGACCTCAAGGATAAACACAATCTGTTGTAAGAAACACTGAATGGAAACACATTTTGCTTGTTGGAAAAGAAACTCCATAGGGCAACTTTTTCATTTAGGAACTCTTGACTTTCTTTGTATTAAAAGAAAACTGTTTTTTGTGGAAACACAACACCTGCTACTTAAAATAAAGTATCAAAAAAGACCTGCTTTTAGGAACAGTACCCAGAGTCACAGGTCATGTTAGTACTAATACTAAAATACTAAAGATGGTGGCAAAGTGTCAGAAAGGAGGCTTGTGATGAGAATATTTGAAAAAAAATGATGAAAATATGATGTAGAAAGAGACGGACAGAAAGAGCAAAATGAAGAGTCCACTTCCCAGACTCCAGTGCCGTGTCTTTTCTATTAAACAAGTCTTTTGTTGTGTGTAGGAGATAAGGATAGGAGAATAGACAAAAAGCAAAAAAGACTTAAGAGAAGGATAAAAATCTGACTGAAAGGCAAAGCAGCGTGAGCTAGAGAAAACGGAGGAGAAACTTGTTATGATAGTACAAACAGTTCTCCTCTTTCGTTCTCTCTTTCTCTCTATAGCCTCTCCCTGTGAAAACCTCCTCATTTCTCATGGCAAGTAGGAAAGAAAGGTGTGAAAGATGTAAGAAGAGAAACAAAAGAACAGATAGACAGGAAACAGTGTAGCTGTAGGGAAAAAGATGAAGAGGAAGACAAAAGATCAAAAAGGGTAGAAGAACCAGGTGAAAGGAGGATGAGGAAGAGAGGGGAAGAGTGGGGAGAGAGGTTTTGACAATACAACCCATCACCTTACCACCTCGCTGGCTATCATCCCATCCTATCTCACCCTGTCATGGAACAAGCCAAGCAGAATGAAAAATGAGAGAAATACTGGGTAAAAAAGGATGAAGCATGCAGGCTAAAGGAGGAGGAGGCAGCGAGGTGAGATTGACCATACTGTAGTATGTATCGCCCTCCTCCATCTCTTTTTTCCCACACAGGTGAATCCTGGGGGGGATAGGAGTCTATGGAAGAATACATCACCCTCTTGAATCAACCTGTTTGTTACTAAAGCCTTATTCTGTCTGCCATTTCTTTCTTTTTTTGTAATAAATTGATCACACGAAAATAGATATTGTGTCACACCTTGATTTAGAGACCGTTCAGCGCAGTAATAGTGTACGTCATGAGAGATGAGCGATCGGTGCTATTTATACACTGTTGTTTCCCATACGCAACTAAACAGTTTAATACATAACAGGTTACTACAAGTATATCACACCACAAGCGTAAGTGTTTCTTACTGAAGATGATTGGAAATCTAAACATCCATCAGCAATCCACAGGGGGGAAAAAATCTCCACAGCCTCCTTCACTTACACTTGGGCTTCACATTTCCTCACTTCTAATATGATATAAATATTAAACAAATTTTTATTTCTTAAATCCAGCTTCACAGACATTGTGACATCCAGTTTTTGAGAGCAGTGCTCCGTGATGTAAGTTAGCCTTTATAGTATAGTGTTTTAGTGTTTAGCAAATAAAGACACGGTATATTGTTGTGCAAAAGCCTTGAGCCACTAGTCAGTAGTTCTCCAGGTTTTCTAAAGGTCTTTTAAAGTCTTTCTTTGGACAATGGCCGTTTCACTCAATTCTAGTCCATTCCTCAAACCTAACCATTTTCCGAAAAGTTTTTTGGGGGAGTTCTTTTGTTTCCTTTCTGTTATTCGACCTAAACCTAAACCAAACACTTACCTTACCTATAATTCATTCAAACATAAAAAAAAAGTTAACGAAAACTCAAGGTATGAACCAGTGTTGTCTACATAACAGCCAAACTTAGCAAATGCCCAGGTTCAGATTTTTTTAGGGACTTCTGTTGCTCTTGTTTGTTCCGCCATGAAATGTAATCTGGAAAACATCTGACTGGCAACAGCTTCAGGGTTCACCATGACAATGATTGTACCGCCAGTGCAGTAGAAGCCTGAATACCTGGACAGACAAACACATTGGAACACCATCAGTCATGGATTAGCCTCCAGAAGGCAGTGAACATCTAAAGAAGAGCTTTTAATCACTATAAGAAGCCAGGAAAGTTATCCCTGAAAGCTGAGAGTTCAAGCTGTGCTGAAAAGTACAGGTGGTCATACTAAAATACTGACTTTCAGTCTTGTTAGTATTGTACAAGCTCTAATTTTGTCTTATTTCCATATATGTTTGCACATGTTTCAATACATTGCTGCATCTATTTCTCATTTTCCTAGCAAAATATAGGGAAATGAAGTGTGGTGCAAGAATTTTAGTTGTTGAGAATCTAATGGATCACACAATATCTACCTGAATTCATCTGCAACATGACAATTATCTTAAGAGAATGAAAAGAACTATGGTTAGCAGCAAAAACAACAAAAAATCTTGCAACAAATGTTATAGCATCCACAGAGCATCGCAGGGCCAGGCTAGGGTCATGTGAAAACCAGGAGTAATGAATTCCATCTAAATCCACTATAGCTGTGCAGCAACTTCGCCTTCAGACTTCCTTCTACCACAAACAACTTGCAAAGTATTCGGTAAAACTGTGTACAAGTGAATCCAGAAGAATCTGTTTAAAGAATCTACTTAAAAGCCAAAGAAGGTCACAGCAAATTAGCTTTAGGAGTATGAAATTGATTGAAATAAAAAAAAGCATCATTATTTTAGTTTTAATGCCTAAAACATTTGCAGTTTTAGGCATAAAATTGTCTTGAGGACTTGGGTATTTGTTGAGAGAGGTCAGGTTGTGTATCATGGTAAGTGGTTACACAGACATTACAAGTTTTCAACAAAAAAAAAAAGCTTTTAAATCCTAAAAATCAAGGTCACTTACATCAAGTACCCAAGCAAGAAACACTCATAGCTACTCAATAATATGTCGACATGACTTACAGCCCACACATATCAGCTCCCACATAGAAAACAGAGACAAGACAGGGAGATTTATTGAAAAAAATAAAAAAATATAAGATAATAAGAAAAAAATGAGACAACGAATTAGTGTGTGATTCATGTGGCTACTTTATAATTAGCTGACAAAGCTGACAAGAACCCCAGCAAGTGACTGAAGCATTAGATTAAACAATGTTCTGTATTTAACAGCCACGACTGCATGCTCTAGTGCTTCAGTAGTGCAATCAGAAACCTCTGTCTCACACCCACACCCACACTCACATACATATACACTACACACTCGTGTCAAGGATAGGCTTGCACACAGCCACCCTAACCTTCCATGGCTGCCACAGCGCTATACCACCACTGGCTCTTGACAACAGTCTAATTGGTAATTATACACATGGCCCCCTCCCGGGAGCTTGCAATCCTAATGAAACTGCTTGAGTATCTGGTGCACAGACAGGTCTTTAGCAGACATCCAAACGGACACACACAAAAGGAGTTCAGCCATACACCTATGCATGCGCAAATACACGCACACGGCAGAGAATTGTGAAGGAACTGGGGTGTGTCTTTGAGGTCAAGAGGAAAGCCAGAGGTTAAGGATGAATGAAAATCAAACTGCAAGTACAGGGTAATTAACTTGACCCCGTTCATAAAGAGTGTATGAGTGAGACATTGTTGGTGACTAATAGAAAATGATTCATGCATGAATTCTGTATGAATGGCTCTGAATGGTGCTGTAATTACATGTTTTTGTGGCTACAGTAAAACTTACTTCTCTGTGTTTTCTACTGAAGGCTCATAATTTATTCTAAAAATAACGAAAGCGAATGAGCTCCTACGATAATTTTGTTCTGTTGTTAAGGCAACGATCAAGACACACAATGTTTCTACAGGATATTAACGTTACAAATGTTCTCCCAAATGTATGCTGACTGCTGAGTCATAATCACATTCAATACATAATACAAGATAAGGCACCCAGCTTCACTAATGCCTCGCATTATAGCCATTTGTACAGCATGCAAGAAGGTTGGCAGCCATTTTTAGATTCAATATGATGGCTAAAAAAGGCCCTGCTGATTGCTGTCATGTTACAATCAGCTCATTTGCATGTCATCACATTTGATGAGGTAGATTATTTATTTGGCAAAGGATTCTGTGGCTTACAATATCAGGACGAGAGCCAGAAAAGGGGGGAGGGTTTGGCAGAAAAACAGCTGTGGGAAAAAAAACCTAAGGATCTAACAGAAAGTAGAAAAGTATACTTTAACTTTTGAAACACAAGAGGACATTCATCATCCTGTGATTCAGAGGAAAGCCCAGAGAAGATTGAAGAGACCACTTCGAGAGAGAGGGAGAAACAGCATTACTGATCAAAATAAATGTAATAAATATGACAAAATAGATGAGTGTCATTTACGTCAAGCAAGGTGCTACGTAAAACAAGGTAATACTTTGAATGGTATTTCCACATACACATGTTCCAATAATTTTCCTTTACTTCAAATGTGTAGAATAGTTACATTATGTTAGCTTTTAATGTGTCTGTAGGAATGTGTTCACTGTATATGGATATTTCTACGGAGACTGACTATCATTAAAAAATAAAGGGTTTTGAAAGGCCTTAAGATGCATTAAAGGGAAGATTATAAATCAGCTAGCTCCTAATTTGTAAGCTCTTCAGTTCTACTGGTGTATGTATTAATTAAAAGACAAATATCTACTTTATATAGTCTATAGTTTTCTTTTCAATGTGCATTTCAGAAAGAAACTTTTACAAGTATCACACCATAAATGATCCTCTGGCATGAAACTAGTGGACAGTATTATTTGTCAGCATCGTGACCATTCACTGCTAGGGATTTGTTAATTTTTATTCACAAAAATGTACTGTTATGGATTTAAAAAGAAATGAACTTTAATATTGAATGTTTAAAGAAAGGTATTTTATGACCAATTAATCCACCCAGACCAACTCTTTCGATAGACCTTTGCCTCATACTGTTTTTAATATACTGATTAAACTCCCATAGCCACTTTAGAGCTTTGTCACTTCAAGTCTTCATTTGACTTTAATTCAATAAACAATTATACTTTCTTTTTCGGCATCCTGTCGGTTACATTGCACATAGACCTTTAACCTTTTTAATTAAGTAATTTTCCTGCAATAATTCTTCAATAATCTTAGTTTTTCAATTTACATAACTGTGCAAAAGTATTGAGCCACCACTTATTACCTTAACATTCAAGGAGCCAGACGTCCTTGTATTTTTAAAGTGGTCTTGAGCAATATTTCTCCAGTGGATTGTGGCAGCCTTTAAACTTATTTTCAGTAAAGTTTGCAATTAATTCTGAAAAAACCTATAGGGGTGTAGAGGTCACCAAGGACTTTAAGGTCCACTCAGTGATTCAATGATCAGAAATTGATAGAAAGGGTTACTTATTTGCTCATTTAAATGTCATATAAAGTCATATAAAGTCAAGTATGATGTCACATTTGGCCTCTGGTCTCACTTTTACTTTCAAGAGGAAAGAATCCACGACACAATGTCACCTGATTCAAAGCGGCTTCATTTTTCACCATGACAATAATCCTAAAGCACACTAGAAATGCAGTAAAAACCCACAATAAGACACTATCAGTCATAGCCTGGTCTGCACAGCTCAGACTTCAATATTATTAAAGCAGTGTGGGATCATCATGACAGAGAACAGAACAAAAGGCAACCAACATCCAAAGAAGAGTTTTGAATGTCCTTCAAGAAAACTGAAGAACACTTCCTGAAGACTACTCAAAGGAAAATTACTTAAATAGTGACTTTAAAGTTTACTACAACTGCACAAACTCTGTGTTGACGTCTACAAGGAATTTACATGTATGTTTGCACGGTTAAAGTAAATCGCAAATTGGCAGTGACACATTACTGTATATTTTTCTAGTACTGCCACTAGCCCACTTACTATCCCAGGTTAATTTTAACACACAAACATGTACTTTCATTGACTGTAGCTGAGGGTTTCTTGAGCTCTCCTGTATGACTGGGCAATGAGTCATTAATAGAAAACACAATTAAAACAAGGTAGGTTACGATATCACCTGGTTTGAAGAGTTAGGTTAACAATCTTTGTCACACCATCCCCCACCTTGTCCCTGTGTATACAGGCTAAATATATTATGAGATGTAAGTGGAAAGAATTTAATTATTTATGCAGTAACCTACAGTAATTCTGCTGGTCACCTCTTTTAGTTGTAGATAAGGCCTGAAAGTAGAATGGCATGCTGTAATATAGCAGGAAAAAGCATGTATTTTGCATCGTCTAAAAACAATATGGATTTCATGTATAATATAGAAGCCTATAGGCAGAGTGCAAATGAATGACAAAGGCATGTATGTAGGGAGGAGGTCAAATTAAAAGGATTCACAAGATGAATCTGGCTCTGTTTCACCGTCAGCAAACAGGGGAACATCCATATGCCATCTCTGACTTCAGCAGCTTTTTTCCCACAAGTAGGTGAGGTATTAATTAAAAAGAAGAACTGGGACCGTACGATGAAAACAAAGCAGAGAACGACTGCACGATTGCACTCAATCTACAGCAGGCGGTGCTGGACCAAGGCCAGGAAGATCGTGAAGGACCTCAGCCATCCCAACAATGGACTGTTCTCTCTGTTGAGGTCAGGAAAGCGATTCCGCTCCCTGAAGACCAACACAGAGCGACTGAGGAGGAGCTTCTTCCCGCAGGCGATACGGTCTCTCAATCACACCAACACATAAAACTGACCCACACATATGGCTCTTACACACACTGGACATTCTGGACTTTGTTTACACTAATTCGATTAGATGCGTGGTCATCTAATCGAATCACTTCATCACTAAATCACTTTAAGCATATTTGCACTGCACAAGACACTTACAAATGTGGATTGCACAACACTGGACATTATATTTCTTCATTTCCATTTAATACTTGTACAGCTGCTGTTATTGTATATATATATATATATTTCTTCATACATTCTTATATATTTCTAGGGATGGGTACCGGTATCGTTCTGACATAAACGGTAGTAACCAGACCGAAAAGCAGCGCACATTTCGGTGCTCACCCGATGAAGCCAACAGAACCACATCATCCGCAAAGATCAGAGATGAGATCCTGAGGCCACCAAAGCGAAAGCCCTCCGCCACTTGGCTGCGCCTAGAAATCCTGTCCATAAAAATTATGAACAGAACCGGTGAGGAGCCAGCTGAGGTGGTTTGGGCATCTGGTAAGGATGCCCCCTGGGCGCCTCCTGGGTGAGGTGTTCCAGGCATGTCCCACCGGGAGGAGGCCCCGGGGCAGACCCAGGACACGCTGGAGAGATTATATCTCTCGGCTGGCCTGGGAACGCCTTGGTGTTCCCCCGGATGAGCTGGAGGAGGTGGCTGGGGAGAGGGAGGTCTGGGCCTCTTTGCTTAGGCTGCTGCCCCCGCGACCCGGCCCCGGACAAAGCGGATGAAGATGGATGGATGGATGGATATTTCGGTGCTTTTTTTCCTGAGCTGTGATACACTTTCTTCTTCCTTACATTTGTATTGGCGGTTGGCAAACAACTGAAAGGTGCATTACCGCCACAAACTGGTATGGAATGATACGCTTTAGATTCTAGCCAATCATTTTACGTTTCCGAGGATAGTAGGCGGGTCCAGGTACGTACGTTCTTTTAGAGCAGAGCTACGGATTAAAAATGCGGTCAAAAGTCTGGCTGTACTTCACAGCAAAATATGCAAACTCAGCAGCCTCCAAGCCGAGAAATGCGCCGTATTTGATAGCTTGCTGCGAGACCTCACACCGTGCACATCTACTGCTTGTGGGTTGCCTGTTATCGGACCTGGAGTTAGCAACATCCCCCAAAAACCCGAAGAGGAGAGTCCTGGCCCCTACCCCTGCCAGTGTAGCAGAAATGATGACGGATGATGATGGCAGCAGCAGCCGTTCTTCTCTGCGTGAGTAGCTTAATGTTGTTCGTGTGTAATTTACGTTGAGTAGGCTAACCACGTTATTACATTAATGCATGTAAGGTGAATAGCAAACACCATCATAGCTACATGCAGCTGTCTTCTTGTTTGATGGCAGATACTCCCTTCACCCTGGCCAAAAAGGCTAAAATGACCAAAGAAAAAGTGGAAAACAGTTAAACATGAGAGGTTTTTGGATGCTTTTTTTCCATTGATTAAGCATTGCTTCCAGCCAAGAATGATACCATATATGCCCCATAGCTGCAGAAAAGGCTAACATTGTTATCTTTTTACAAAAAAAACAGCTGAACATGAGAGGTTTTTGGACCAATTTTGTGTTTTCCATTCTTTAAGCACCGGTTTGAGCACCGTTTAAGCACCGGCACAGTTTCAAAAGTACCGGTTTGGCATCGGTATCGGATAAAACCTAAATGATACCCATCCCTATATATTTCTATACTGTGTATTTGTGTATTGTGTATTTTGTTGTACAGTTATTTTATTTTCAACTTTAATTTATATATTTTATCTTATTCTTTCCCAGTTAAATTTACCCTTCTTCCTAATTTGTTGTTGTACAGTTATTTCATTTTTAACTTTAATTTTTATATTTTATTTTATTCCTTCCTAGTTAAATTTACCCTTTTTAATTTTCACATTTATTTCCTATCTTATTCATAGCCTTTTTTTTTTCTTTAAGTCACGAGAAGTTGTGTAAGCATTTCATTGCATATCGTACAAATAAAAATTGAATTTGATTTGAATTTGTTAAGATCAGACAGACAGTGTAATTGTGGCAATACATCTGACCCTTCTTACTGACACACAAACTTCATGACAGCTCACAGATGTCTGCATGTCTTGAAGAGTCACACTGAATACAGAAACACACACAAAAACAGATGAATCACTGTGTCATTCGTTACCCCTCAGGGTGCCATCCTCTGCACCACGGAAATGTGGCAGATTCCCTCTTTAATAAATGTAGAGACTTCTCCCATTAATATATTTATATCTGCTTGTGCACCTTGTTGAAAGCACATCCAGGGAGATTTCAAGCTATATGAGCTTATTTCTTATCTACTAAGACAACTGAGCATGCCAGCCACCTCCCCCTCCTCCCCCAATCTCCCTTTTCTTCCCCCTCTTCCCCTGTGTTCATTTCCTTCCTTCCATTTTTTTTCCGTTTCTTCACACTGCAGAATGGGATTTGAGTATTTGGGGTTCACACAGCGGGCAACGAGGCTTGAGGACTAAAAGTTTCTGTTCTATTTCAATCGTTCAGTTTGGGGAAAGTTTGTGCGAACCCACTCACAGCCTGGAGTCATACAATATGATAAGAAGGCTGGCTCATATCTGATAACCAGTTGCATAAACGGAAAGAGGAGGACAGCCTACGCTGGCTCATGCAACAGAACTAAAGGAAGCTATGTACCAAAGCTTATACTGTAGCCTTGTGTTCATATATACCACTTCATTTTTGCCTGCTGTCCACATTGAGACATAAATAAATGCACCCACACACGTTCCTCCTCTCTATAGTTCTTTCTTTGACACGCTGAAAGTTCCCAAAGTATCACAAAGTCACGAGGCACCTCTAGACATTTTACTGGGATGGCCAACGAGCCTTAACCATTTCCTCTTTGAGCCTGAAGAATATAATTAATAAAAGTTTTATACAGACATAATCTATAATTTTATTTTAAAATGCAATCTAACACTGGTGCTACACTGAACCCATAATTGGGTACCAACAGGCACCAGTCACTTTAAACCACTTCAAGGTCACTTTAAATCTCAAGACTGTTATTGATCCCTTTTTAGCTTAAGTGCATATTTACCCCCTTGCCTTAGTCTTAAAGTATATATTTATTGCTGTTTTTTTGCACCGAATGGAACTGGAGCCTTGCGTCTCATCTTTCTATATACTGTACGGCATATAGCAGAGATGACAATGAAGTTTACTTTGACTTTGACTAATATATGCCACAGAAATTGTTTTGTTACTAGCTATACCTAAAGTGTCTGCATATAATAGTGTAAGCAAAATAAAGTAGTGAGTTTTCTTTTGTTTTGTTTTTAGTTTTTGAGTCTGCACAGCCTTGGAAAATTGTATTTTATGTATTATATATAATATAAATGGTACCTATAGGTACAACACCATCTACCAGACCACTTTCAGCTAACCAATTAGCAGGTGTTAATAGCAAAACAAATGCAGATGCTATATTCCCTGTGTGCCTGTAATTCAGTAAATAGATACATAAAATTGAACATTTCAGCCATTCGAGTGGATTTCATAGTGTAAGTCTTCTTGTGTGTATTAGTCATATTTTGCAAATATTTGTGGCTTCTTGGGTACTGCTTTTTAGGTATAATTTGGATGAATTTCTCATTTCAAGAATTGTTTATTCAAATAATTTCAGTACTTGTAATTTCATCACTTTAATTTCTTGATTCGTGTTTCTTTGTATGCAAACCCTTTTTGTGGTAGAGTTTGTTTAAAAGATGCACATAGCCACAGTTTGTTTGTGAAATGCTTTTTTAAAGTATAAAGCTAAGCATGCTGGCCATTGCCATCTTCATCTCTCAAACCCAGATGTCTCAAGGTAGATCTGATTCAAGGATAATTTATGATCCTGCAATTTTGTCAGTATGGGTTTCTATTTGGACAGTGTATGTAGTCCTGTGTAGTCCTCCAAATACCCACCTGCACATTGCTGGAAGCGGATAACATATGCGTTGGTTGAATAATTGCTGGGCCGGAATAACTAAAGAAGCGACAGTGGAATTCAGGAATGGGAAGTAAGAAAGAAAATATCAAAGATTAAAAATATAGCATGAAAAATACAGATAGTGGCTGCAGTGGACACTTCACTTCCACTTCAGCTCTTTGTATGTTATAACCTTTGTCCATGGCTGCATGGCTGATAGACCATCAACAGCACATGCAAAACTAGTGCACAGACAGGTTGTACCGCATGTTTCTGACACCACCTCTGTCTGACAGTAAACACTCTGCAGACCGATGAGCAGACTGCCTTCTTGCTACCCCTCCTCAAACATCAAATAAGCACAGGAAATTAGAGGGCACGGCATCCTTATATGGAAGCATCTGGTCGATATTAAGTCAGCCACACCACATAGCATAATATGCTTCATCACATACATTCTAAACTGAAAAAACACTTAAACTGTTCTTTTCAAACTACTGTTGTAGCCTCTGTTGAGGCATAGGCAAAGGAAAAACACTAAAAAAGAAAAAGAAAATTAAATAGTGTAACCTTCCAGCTCCATACACTTTTTGCTTTTCCATCAGTTTAAGCTGTAATTTACATTCGCTACTGATCATCACTTTTACAACCTTCTAATAATAGTATTTCACTGGCTAAAACTCAGGTATTCTGCTAATCTTAGCATTTAGCTAAAAGCACTGGTGGGCCTTGAGTGATGCAAAAAGCACTCTGGCAGGCATACTGGGATCGTGAGCATTTATTTACCAGCTTTTTTCTGCCCCCTATGATTTAAATCATCACAGGCCCCTGAACTAAAAGCATATTAAGGCTAGATTTCTTTGGCAGCCAGCAATGACCAAGCAGTATTTTATATACTATGCATGTCAGTATGTACTGACTAGATTACTGTTACAAGGATTCTCCCTGCTTTGAATGTTTCAAAAATTAGCGCGGACTAATGCCTGTTATGGAGTTGGGTTTGGGAAAGGTGATCCTGATTTAGGCCCAGTCTGCGTGTTTGTATGTTTGTGCGTGTTGGAGCCGACGGTGACATTTACTCAGCAAATTCCTCGGAGACGAGTGTGTGGTTGTATCTCTCTGTTTCTGTGCTTTCCTGTCATGGGAATTATTCCAGCTGTGGTTTTGTTATGATCAAAGGAAGAGAGAAGAGACATCTTTGGTGCTTGAGGGTGAAATAAAGAAGCAGAGAGAGAGAGAGTTAGAGAGAGAAAGAGAGAGAGAGGAAAATAGGTCAAAAAAGTAAGAGGATAAGAGTGAGAGAGTCATGCCGCATCACCGTTTCATTTCACTAACTGACTGCCAATTACATTGAATTATTTTATTTTTCTAATTGGTATTCTAATGTTACTTAACACCAACTTACAATCTAAATTGATTTCATGTAATAGTTCTGCTTCGCTACACTTCACAGATACTGTGTACTCCCTGACGCATTTATTTACTGAAGTACTACAAATGTAACAAGGGTCCCATGATAAAGCTGTAACACTTGTAACAATGTAGATTAATTATTATATTAATTATAGGCATTTTACCTAAAAATGACATGTGATGTGACGCATTCTTCTTTTTTTTCTTGTTTTTTTGGCTGCATCTGTTACAGCTACTATGTAACTTTGCTCAAGCCCACCATATGATTAACTTTTCCTCTTAGTTGTTGTTTTTGTCAGCCACACTTAGGCTGGATATGTTTACCTCTGACATATTGTGATCAAAAACTTTCAGGATCCAGTGTTGTGTATTAAAGCAGAGGCACTGTGGAAGATGCCGCTTTGTAAAGTTTAAGTTGCGATTAAATCTTCTGCAGAAATGCAACTCTTGTGTAACAATGTAAGAGATGAGAAGGGGAGGGGAAGTTCAGGCAGCTTTTGTCATTCATTTTTCTAAGACAGAATATTGACAGCACTTGGGGTGAAAGAGAGTGCATCTCAGCTGAGGGATGGGCTCTAAAAGTTTTCAGAGTGGAAAAGTAGCGTATCATATAAACACAAACCCGACAGATTACAAGAATGAAACTTTTCATTCACACATGCTCATTTATTTAACAGCACTGATACCTTCATTTTATTTTGGGACTAGTGTTGTTTTCTTATTACCACTTTTGCTGTTTTGAACCCAGTACAGAATCGAGCTCTCCAAAGTACTGAGTAGCAGTCAGACAGTTAAAGCTTGCCACAAAGAAAAGTTGGATATTCATTCAAAGAGCATATATATATATATATATATATATATATATATATATATATATATATATATATATATATATATATATTAGGGGTGCAACGATACACAAAATTCACGGTTCGGTTCGATACTTTGGTATCACGGTTCGATATTTTTTCGATACAAAAAAAATGTTCATGCCTTTTTAATTTGTCATTTATTAAATTTTCACGGCACATTCTGCACCACATCTGTGCGTTCATCATTTGTTTGAAGCCAGCTCACCTCCTGCAACCACTTTTCCGAGAATACGCGCTTCTTTTGTGGTTCGGACTCCTTCTGACATTTCTTTGGAGGTGGAGGAACATCACAGTAATTGCTTAAAGGAGCTTCTTCGACATCTTTAAGAGTTCTAAACAAATGTCTGTCCTCCTCCTGAAAATCTTATGTACGCAAACACGCGTTGCAACTTATCTTGTGTGCGTTTTTTATTTTGACAGCAAATGCGCACCTGCGGACCACTTATGTGCAGCCCTGGTTATTTAGCTCATCATATTGCAGCCACAGAAATTCTTTTGTCCATGAAACCATAAAGCTGCACTTTATTTTTGCCTTATAGTCTGATTTGTCATAACTTTTCCGTTTTGTGGTAAGCTTTTCTTTGGCTGTCACTTCTTCACCCTGACCTGTCTTATTTGGCTCAGCAGAACTAAAATATATATCCTGCTGCTTTTACACACGCGCTCACATAACGCTCAGCGATTCTCTGCGCAATCAACCTCTCACATGTTTAAGCTTGCTGCGGGAGATTTCACTTGTCATGTTTGCATAGTAAGCTAACGATTGATAAGATGATGTCAGAGGAATTGGTGCGCAAATTATCATCACTCACCAATCAGTACTGTCGGTCTCTATACACAGTTCGCGCGATTGCAAAGTGAAAGCAAAAAACAAGCGCAAATTCAAACGCGATTTCAATATGTCACATATTGACAGTGGCTCACCGATGCCAATGACATAATTACCCAGCTACATTTCCGAAAGAATGCAAAAGCATTGACATATATTTTTCCTTCCTACGATAGGCCGACGGGCAGGGCAGAGATAGATTTTGGTAGCCCGACTGGAAAAATCGCTAGCCCCGGGACATTGGGCTAGCAATTTTGCGAGTCCTGTATCTGATTGAGGAATCACTCATCTTTGGAAAAGAGAGTTTATTACAGAGAAATGGCTCTTTCCAAAATAAAAGCTATACTATATATATATATATATATATATATACTATACGCTTCTTCTGGGCTATACTCTGAGCAGCATATTAAACATATCAGGTCCCCATAAGGAGAATCATGTGCTAACGGCTGTCTAAATGACTCAGGTAACGTTTGTAGCATGCGTGCTTGTTGTTTTTGTCTGCTTCCACTTGTCTTTGCACTAGGATGATGTCGGCGTAAATGTGCAGTCATATTCGTTGTGTTCCCACTAGTGCTGTCAGCGCAAATCTCGTTGAAATGAGGTTAACGCCACAACACGGCAAATCTCCGTTAACAAGCTACCGCGGATCACCCCGTGCGTGGGGCTGGACGGCCAACACGTTAACGAGCTAACTGCGCTAACACACTAGTTCCCACTCATGTAATTGAGCATTGCTGGCACATCCAACATACTGTTTTACTTTAGTCCATGACGCGCTTACCTTCAGGGTCATACGTCACATGAAAACCAAAATAGTTCCAAACACCAGATCTGAATGAGGGTAGGGGAGGTTCAATTTGCCATGTTGCAAGGAGAGGTTAACTTCTGTCTCGCTAGCTTGCCCTGCGCTCAGTGGATCTGTGTTCGACTACTCCGCCTAGGCTGCACTGTCGAGCGCAGATCCACTGAGCACTCAACACACAGCACCGCCAGAAGGAAAGTTGATAAAATAAATTAAAAATTTTGTATTGTTCGATACATATGCGTACCGAACCAAAAGCACTGTATCGAATGGTTCAATATCGATACGAGTATCGTTGCACCCCTAATATATATATTAGGGATGCAACGATACCAATTTTTTCAAACCGATACGATACCGATACTTGGATCTGAGTACTTGCCGATACTGAGTACAAAAACCGATACTTCTACCACACACACACACACACACACACACACACACACACACACACACACAAATACAATTAATTGGAAGACAGGTTTTATTATATTCCCTGCCGATAAAAAATAAAATCTTAATAAAAATGACCACAAAAAAATTTCAAGTGAAAAATAAGCACTTCTGTTAAATTATTGAAGAGTCTCCACATTGTAATTTTACAAAATATCACTGAACTATTGGCACTGTCTCGAGCTTTCAGAATAATAAATAAACACTTCTGTTCGGAATAAAATAAATACAAATTAGGTTTGCGAATAAAATAAACTTTTAAATTATTGCAGAGTGTCCATATTGTAAACAAACAAACAAAATAATTATTATTAAATAAATAATAAAATATAAAAAATTATAAAATAAATAATAAAGAAAATAATAATTGGCCCCCTAGTGGCCAATCTAAAAAACTACAACAGAAATGACAAGCCACCCTCTGATTAATGAAATAAGTTGGTATCGGTTCATGGTATCGGTTAACTTTTACGAGTATGAGTACACACACATTTTACAGTATCGGCCCCGATATCGGTATCGGTGCATCCCTAATATATATATATATATATATATATATATATATATATATATATATATATATATCTATTAGGGGTGCAACGATACACAAAATTCACGGTTCGGTTCGATACTTTGGTATCACGGTTCGATATTTTTTCGATACACAAAAAAATGTTCATGCCCTTTTATTAATTTGTCATTTATTAAATTTTCACGGCACATTCTGCACCACCTCTCTGTGCGTTCATCATTTGTTTGAAGCCAGCTCACCTCCTGCAACCACTTTTCCGAGAATACGCGCTTCTTTTGTGGTTCGGACTCCTCCTGACATTTCTTTGGAGGTGGAGGAACACCAAAGTAATTGCTTAAAGGAGCTTCTTCGACATCTTTAAGAGTTCTAAACAAATGTCTGTCCTCCTCCTGAAAATCTTATGTATGCAAACAGGCGTTGCAACTTCTTATCTTGTGCACGTTTTTTATTTTGACAGCGAATGCGCACCTGCGGACCACTTATGTGCAGCCCTGGTTATTTAGCTCATCATATTGCAGCCACAGAAATTCTTTGGTCCATGAAACCATAAAGCTGCACTTTCTTTTTGCCTTATAGTCTGATTTGTCATAACTTTTCCGTTTTGTGGTAAGCTTTTCTTTGGCTGTCACTTCTTCACCCTGACCTGTCTTATTTGGCTCAGCAGAACTAAAATATATATCCTGCTGCTTTTACACACGCGCTCACATAACGCTCAGCGATTCTCTGCGCGATCAACCTCTCACATGTTTAAGCTTGCTGCGGGAGATTTCACTTGTCATGTTTGCATAGTAAGCTAACGATTGATAAGACGATGTCAGAGGAATTGGTGCGCAAATTATCATCACTCACCAATCAGTGCTGTCGCTCTCTATACACAGTTCGCACGATTGCAAAGTGAAAGCAAAAAACAAGCGCAAATTCAAACGCGATTTCAATATGTCACATATTGACAGTGGCTCACCGATGCCAATGACATAATTACCCAGCTACATTTCCGAAAGAATGCAAAAGCATTGACATATATTTTTCCTTCCTACGATAGGCCGACGAGCAGAGCAGGGCAGCCCGACTGGAAAAATCGCTAGCCCCGGGACGTCGGGCTAGCAATTTTGCGAGCCCTGTATCTGATTGAGGAATCACTCATCTTTGGAAAAGAGAGTTTATTACAGAGAAATGTCTCTTTCCAAAATAAAAGCTATACTATACACTTCTTCTGGGCTATATTCTCAGCAGCATATTAAACATATCAGGTCCCCATAAGGAGAATCATGTGCTAACGGCTGTGTAAATGACTCGGGTAAAGTTTGTATGCGTGCTTGTTGTTTTTGTCTGCTTCCACTTGTCTTAGCACTAGGATGCTATCGGGTAAATGTGCAGTCATATTCGTTGTGTTCCCACTAGTGCTGTCAGCCTTAATCTGAAATGAGGTTAACGCCACAACACGGCAAATCTCCGTTAACGAGCTACCGCGGATTGCCCCCTGTGTGGGGCTGGACAGCATCAACACATTAACGAGCTAATTGCGCTAACACACTAGTTCCCACTCATGTAATTGAGCATTGCGTGGCACATCTGACATACTGTTTTACTTTAGTCCATGACGCGCTTACCTTCAGGGTCATACGTCACATGAAGACCAAAATAGTTCCAGACGCCAGATCTGAATGAGGGTGGGGGAGGTTCAATTTGCCATGTTGCAACGAGCTTAACTTCTGTCTAGCTAGCTTGCCCTGCGCTCAGTGAATCTGTGTTCGACTACTCCGCCTAGGCTGCACTGTCAAGCGCAGATCCACTGAGCGCTCAACACAGACAGCACCGTCAGAAGGAAAGTTGATAAAAGAAATTAAAAATGTTGTATTGTTCGATACATATGCGTACCGAACCGAAAGCACTGTATCGAACGGTTCAATATCGATACGAGTATCGTTGCACCCCTAATATATATAAATATATATATATATATATAGATAGATATATATATATAGATATATATATATAGATATATATATATATATATATATATATATATATATATATATAGAGATATATATATATATATATATATATATATATATATATATATATAGCTATCTATCTATATATAGATATATAGATGTATATATAGATAGATAGATAGATATAAATAATTTCTTTTCTTTTTTTCTTTTTTTTTCTGAGATTCTTTCAATTTTATTCAAGGTCACAGTGTATTCATGTAAGATGCTTAATGGCAGCCAGGCAGGTGGTGTCTGCAACAGAGGAATGTAATGACACTTTAAGGTTTCGCCACAGGGAGGTTTTCTCGCTGCCTCTTGCCTGCAGCACGCTGACATGTCAACTGCATTGCCCTCTCTAACACCAGTATGATGTGTGTGTATGTAAGAGTGTGCACACATATGAGGATAAGTGTGTAAGTGTGTGTGTGAGTCTGCTCCCTAACTCCTCTCTCCCACAGTGTGAGTAGGAAGTGAAAGGTAGAATTTATTCTGAATATCGATCGTCTGGCATCTCTGTGGGTGTTCTGTGCTGCAACGCTCAGTTAGAGAGCAGAGATTGACGCCTTGTCAGCCTGTTGTCGCAGAGAGGAGAGAGGGGCTACATAAATCTTTGGTAGAAGAGTCACAGGGGGCAATGGAAGAAATATAAACATATTATATTGACTAATTTGTTTTCTTATTTGTTCACAGATTGGCAAAACAAATGAGGCATCTTGGGGGCGTGAGAGATGAACTATAGTATTTTCTACTTGTGAAGTGAGCAACGCTATAAAAACCTTTGAGAACTACTGACTTACCTGCATTTAATTAGTTTACACTTTGCAATGCAATGAGCTTTGGTTTCTGTATATATCCTATATTTTAGTTTACTACAGAGTCTAAAATTGTATTATGAGCAGCAACATGCAATAAGTGGTGTTGATCTTGTTGATGCTGCAGGGTACTCCGAATGGAGCAATTTTGTAGAACAAAGTTCCCTTAACCCCGATTCCCTGAGTAGGGAATACTGTTTATTTACGATGCAGACAGAAATATACATTTAGTTTTCCACCGAGCCTTCATGGATGAAATAATGGGAGATTTTTTTCTCTCTCTCATAGACAGATCATTAGCTGTAATTCATGAAATGTGAGCACCTGGGACATTCCATTCAATTCCATTTTAATTCAGGTTTATTTATATTTACACATAGGACAACCAGCATCTGCATCACTATTAGCCTGAACCTTTGATACAAGTCGGGATGGATCCATTCTTTCATATAGTTTAGATCAAATTCTAACACTACCATCTGAATGTCGCATCAGACCAGGTAATGTTTTTTTAGAGTTTTCTGTTGTCCAGTTTAGGTGAGCAAATGAGGAAATTGTACGATCTTTTTTCTGATCTTAGCTAACAGAAATGAAATCTGCTGCCGCTGTAGCCTATCTGCTTCAAGGATGGATGTAAATGGTAAATGGCCTGTATTTGTATAGCGCTTTTACTAGTCCCCCCTAGGGACCCCAAAGCGCTTTACACACCCAGTCATCCACCCATTCACACACTGGTGGAGGCAAGCTACAGTTGTAGCCACAGCTGCCCTGGGGCAGACTGACAGAAGCGAGGCTGCCATATCGCGCCATCTTCTGGCCAACACCAGTAGGCGGTAGGTGAAGTGTCTTGCCCAAGGACACAACGACCGAGACTGTCCAACCGGGGCTCGAACCGGCAACCTTCCGATTACAAGGCGAACTCCCAACTCTTGAGCCACGATCGCCCCATGTATAATGGTTTCAGCGATACTCTTCTGCACACCGTGGTTGAGTAGCTGTTTGAGGGACTCCTGCTTTTCTGTCCTGCAGTACACTAGATATTTGCTCATCATGACCATGTCTGCATGCCTAAATGTACTGAGATGAATTTTGGCATGTATTGATTAGCTGATTAAATATTTGTGCTAACATTACATCACAGGTGCACCTGTCTAGTATCAGCTGAACAGGTATGCCCGATAAAGTGTCCATTCAGTGTATATATATTCATCTTATTTTATAGACAACATCTTTTGAATCCACAGTTCCTCACACTTTCTTATGTCACTTTGCTGGAATGTAGGGAGACTTATATACAGTTTAAACTAGTGGAAAATTATCCTTCTTTCCCTCTTCTCCCCAAGCTTTCAACTACTACCACCACCCAGTTCGGCATCGGTTTGTTTGAGGTTTGTTTACTTCATGTTACCAGTTCCTTCTGAACAGATATTTACTGAACAATACTATTCAGTTCATTCAGTTTCTCAGTAGAAGCTTCATAAAATTCAAAGCACTTCCCTCACAGTTTGATAACACACCTCAGAGCCCGAGCTTTCTCTACATACATATTTCATGAAACTGTCTCTTACAGTAGTTTGTGACTGTGTGCATTGTGCAGTGTTATGATTGTGGTTTTCAGTAAAATAACAGGTATTTATTCAGTTACACAGTAATTAAAATAAAGGATATTCTGTCAGCAAAAGAAGAAAAAAATAAATAGTTAATTTAAAACTAACTCACAGTTAACATTCAGGGTGATGTAAACATCATCTAATTTTCAGCTAAATTACACAGCAAGTGCATTTTTTCATCCACCTTCTCATTAGCAAAGGGTATAGTGGGTGTGATACATGATACAGTAACTGAATGCTAACTAATTTCAAGCTCCCTTTAAATTCCTCCAGAAACATGGCCTGTAGCAGTTTGGTGTCTCCTCTCAACTGGCATTACAATAAACATGACTGTCATTAAAATAGAACAAAAACACAATGATGTTACAATCCACAAGTCATTGGTATTAATTATTAAACGAGGACACAGAACTCATGGATCGGACCAGTCGGATCTTCAAATTCACCCTCAGTTTTGATCAGGAAAGTTCTCACAAACACCGTTGTGGCAGTTTACATTTCAAAATGTGATAACTGCATACAGAGGGGCAGACTTAGTGTACAAAAAGAAAAGAATGCCTCCTGTGGTATATCAACTGGAAGCATGAAAAAGCATATAATAAGAAGATAGAGCCAACGGGCCCCTTATAAATGTTCAGCACATCTGTAATAGCATGGAATCAGACACTCTCCCCTGCTAGCAAAGTGGAAACTGGTCAAATGGTAAAATGATGACACAAATAGCAGGATAGAACAACTGGGTTACTGAAATATAGTACTGGCGTGCAACTGCCATGGAATTTATGATGTCTCAAATTAGCAGAGCTGCCATTTTTTTACCTTAAATCTAAGCATGTAAAATGAAGTGCAGCAGTTCAGCAGATGTGCAGTGAAATGGAGCAGAGGGAAGAATTCACAAAGTTGATGTGGTGTTGAGTAATGTGTTTTTGGCTGCTTTGAAATACATCTAAATGCAAATCTATTCTTATGGAAATCGTTTTGCATTCAGGGTTGTAAAACATGAAACCTCATACACATAAAACGTCTCACACAAATGTGATATAATGCAAGTGTGATACAGCTTTTCCTATTATATTTTATATACTGTATACAAAGACGCTAGCAGACCAAGGTGGGTCTCAAAAGCAACATTTTACTGTTCAGTTGTTCAGAGTGAGTGGCCTACAAAATAAGAGCTCCTTTCAAACACTGAAAAATTATTGAGCCCATGCTGTGCTTATATTGCCAGCAATCATTTCTCTTTTTAATTAATTTTGACAGTGAAAGAGGTTGACGAACTCGTGACTTGTTGTCTGGCTGCTCACGCCTGTTGCCCCATCGAACCTGTTGTTTCACGTGGTTTTTCTATGAAAGACTACAACTGTTTTGCTGAGGACGGTGTTTGTAATCAATTAAACAGACAGCAGGGTCCATCAAATAAAAGTTAGCATGTAAAAAAAAAAAAAAAAAAAAAATTCTAAAATATTTTCCTTAAAGTATCATGAGGATAAAATTCATCTATGAGTAAGAAGTATTTCTGTAAGTTCAAAATGTAGCTACAAAAATACTGGATATCAGTTGTGAAGGCTGCTCATATCAGGAATGAAATAAAGTTGTTTTTTTAAAATTATTATTATTCTTGAGCAAGTAAAGCCATAAAACATGTCCTCAACATCCTCTTTTCCAACATTACCATGCAAATGACAACCACAGAACTCAAACTTTTAGAAAATGGATTGAAACACATATTTTTTTTAGTATTCCGCAATTGCCAAAACCATTTATACTGTACGTTCATCAAAAGTACTTTATAATTTGCATCTCATTCACTGACACACTCACACACTAATTGCTGCAAGCTGCTTTGCAAGGTGCTACCCTGATCACTGAGAGCAATTCAGGGGCCCAGTGTCCTGCTCAAGCACTCTCTGATATGTGGACAGGAGGCGGTGCAGATACAGCTGCCAATCGTGTGAGCCTGTCCTAATGGATAGTGATTAGGAGGCCTGTATTGAATCCTACAGTGCTAATGTACTGTAGTACTCTGTGTTTATTGTCTGTCACAGTATTTTACAAAATCTACTCCTTTACACTGGTGCATTTCACTTTAGAAGCCATGCTAATGTCTCATGAGCTGAAGTAAAAAGATACATAAAAATAGAGTAATGTACACATAGCAAAAACTGGCACACAGGTGGGAGAGGTTGTCATTCTCATCTTCTTTTTCTCTTTTTTTTTTACTTTCTTCTGTTACCCTCAGCCCCCGGTGTATTAATCTGTGATTCTAAAGATGTGAATTTATGGGGTCCGTTATAAATTATTCATGAATGAGCTGAGACGACAGACTGAAAAAAGACACACACAGCAGCAGCAGCAGCAGCAGGGGTCCCATGATGGCTGATCACTTGACTGAATACCATTAGGAAGGTTTTATATGATGACCAACACCATTAAAGTGGACCCCACCTTCTATACTCACTTACTTCCTCCGCCTTCATCAAGTGCTTCACTGTCATCTAGCAAAACCTCCTGCCGGTGTGTATTTAAATAATCCAGAGGATTTTCTTATCAACACTGGTAATGAAAAGTCTTCTGCGATACATGCTGCTCTGCTGCAGTTTTGCATTACATTGCATTTTTATGTTTTTATAAATGCAGTAACTGCAGGACTGGATCTTGTGATGGTAGCCCCTTTCTGTCCTTTAGGAGAGCCACTGAAAATAGCATTCCAACCAGCTTCTAGAACTAGTTTATGCCAAGCTCAATAAGGCTGCAGAGGCAATCAAGATATCATATAACTCCATCCAAGATAACACACTGTCGCCAAAGGCAGTCAAAAGCACTAGAACTGGAGGCCACCACAACGGTCACAATCCTGGTAGTGGCACAACCTCGCTCGTACGGCCAGCTTGTGCAGCGGCTTAAGAAAATAATTCATTAAACAAATGTAATAGCTTAAATACAAAGCTATGAGTTGTTCAAATTGGTAATATTAGTGGTGTAGGATGCATGAGTATAAGGACAAGTGTGTAGCACAGTGGCAGGAGGGTAGATGAGCAAGAGAAAGAATAAAGTACCAGCCATTGCTTTATATCCTGGGAAGCACAGGGCCCAGGTATTCCCAATTGGCATGCCCTGTGCCAAAGAGTGAGAGTATAGGGCAGGGGTCATCACAGTAAGGAAACATCAGACACCGCCATGCTCCCACTTAAGATCTATTATCTGAATAACTAAAATGTAAAAGTTTGGTAATTTTACTAGTTGCCTGTGCTGAAAATGTTGTTGTTCTGTACAACTTTTAAACTGATACAGTTCAATAGGACTGTCATTGTTAATGCTATTTATAAATGTGATTCACTGTAAAGAAGATCGATGAAAGGTCGTGCTGACATACTGAGATGCACACTTTCAGTGGATAGATATTGACCTGTGCGCTTCGTAAAGTGAAAATCCTTTCTGCTACAACACACACTGCAATGCTCTGATGTTCTGACAGATTTTTGCTAGTTTTGCCAGTGTGCTGACCATAAACCTCTGCGTAATGCTCCTCCCTATTTACAAAATGATACACACTTTCCTTGCTAATGGAGTGTCAACCAGACAGTTTTTGCTGTTGATAATATTCGAAAAATTCATGGCTGTTCCCCTTTAATTGAAAAGGAACTGTGAGCATGTAAATATTTTTTTATTTTGCCATTCATCACCTTGCAGCTCACAGGCTGGTGCTTGACGTAGCTTTTAACAATAGAAGCCAATCATAAATGATTTCCCGTTGGGCTCCATGGAGACAGAAGGTCTGTCATTTTCTGCGTGTCAGTGTGTCTGCATGTGTGTACTTTTGAAAGTATTTTTTCTCCTGTTCTCTTTATTTAAAGCCAAGGAGAACAGAGAGTGCCTTCATAAGTTCTAATAGTTTGTGTGGTTTATGGTTTGTTTTTGTATCTGGACTTGTATTACTCATGTTATGGGGACTTTTCTCCCTTTTGGGGGACAAGAAGTTACATTAACGTAAATCCTGAAACTCTGGTATGACTATTTAGTTCTGGTAGAGCTTGGGGTTATAGTTATGGTGAGTTTGAGGGAACAAATTAAATTAAATGTAACTTCCTTTAAAGTGATGGAAACACAACTGTGCTAATGTTTTGCAAACGGTTTGATACCTTTTATGAGTTGCAGAAAATTGTCAGTGTGAACTTTAGTTCAAGAAGCAATCCTGTGTTTCTTTAAAATCTTTTCATCCAAACTTTATTTCAATTGTTTTCTTTTCTCCTCCTCACAAATACATCTCATACAGATTAAGAGGCTGAACAAGAGTTTTGAAAATCAGTGAAGGACAGAGACAAATCCAAGTGTTTATTTAATTCAGAGAAGTGGTATTCCGTTTAGTCAAAAGATTGCAAAGACTGCAAGTTTTTTCTCAAAATTGATAAGAACAAGCTGCACAAAATGGATAGTGTCCATCAAAAAGCTTAATAAAATAAATTAAAAAGGCTAGAAAAAATGATACAAGTATTACGACAACCACAGAATACAAGGAAGGAAAAGCTGGCTTGAAAATGTATTTATATTCCTTAGAAGGCCACCGTGTTGTTTTCTCTGCAAAACAAGACTAATATGTGGTTCAGACATGGCCAGCCCTTACAATAAATATTTGATTTTTGTTGTGCAGGTAGCAATGAAATGTTGTTGAAAATATGAGGCAATGTTGGAGGAAAACCCTAAAAAATGCGTGTGAAAGAATTTTCTCTGCTTGCCATATTTATTAAATAAATTTAGTTTTCACCCTCTGGCGTCTTAATGTGTCTTTTCCTCATGCTGAATAAGCCCTGTGTTTTGAGACGAGATAAGGTGAGAATATCATCTGCATAAATCTGAAGTTACTCTCCTGTGAGCGTGGCGGGGAAATTACAGCAGCAAAAAAGAATTAAATAATTCAGATCCACCATTGAATTACTTCAGCTGTAGGTCAAGTGAAACGATAATAAGCTCTATAGAAGACATCAGGCAATGTAACTGAACAGCCTTCAGTCCTCACTAAAACTACAAGTCACAATGGCTATATGAGGTTCAGTGTGTGTGTAAAACATTGTGCCTGTAGGCATGTTTGATGCCATTGTGCTGCACATAAGACTGCACATGCATAAAACCCCAAAGAAGGGTAATTCAAGTGTGTTTAAATCTAAAGCCCCTTACCCAACTTTGAAAACACAACTGATTGTGGATTTCAGTATTTTTAAAAAGACCCCCACACATGTACACATCAATCATTTTAATTTGAGGCGGCTCTCACTTTATTAATTATTCGTAGAAGCCTGAAGGGAGAATACTTTCATTGTTTCCATGTCATCTGATGTATGGCGATCAGCACAAATGGGTGTATTTGAAATACACTACATATTTTCGCAATTTTGTGTAAGTGATCTAATAACTTTTTCATATTCCTCCCTGGGGTTATAAAGCTGGAAAATCTGTATTTTACCTCAATCAATATTTAGCAATAGGAATAGATTTCATTTTCAATGTAAAACTCATTGCACTCTTAAATGGATCCAAAAAAAAGAGAACGAAAAAAAAAAAAACCAGCCTGCAGTGATAA
Source organism: Neolamprologus brichardi (assembly GCF_056152115.1). NCBI lineage: Eukaryota > Metazoa > Chordata > Actinopteri > Cichliformes > Cichlidae > Neolamprologus > Neolamprologus brichardi. Next base: position 10,624,518 of record NC_142124.1, on the reverse strand, counting down.
TAAGTCAGAATTTATAAGGCTGTACGTTTCTGGTGAAAATTAATAGGACGAGTTAAACATATCAGGAAAAAGGGTGATTTAAAAATCCCCCTGTACAATTTAAACGTTTTGCCTTTAAATCAAGGTCGTTGCTGCCATGCCCTTTCAAGTTCACTATAATGAGCTAAAATCCAGGAACCGATCCACAATCCTACTCACATTCTATTTCAGAGAAAATCCACCACCCCCTGTTGTCACAGAGGCTGTCCTAAAGTTGGGCCCCTGCAGGGTGCTCTGCAGGAAACTGCATCCTGACCGGTTTGTCTGTCACTGATTGTTCCAAATCCTGTTTTTGGCAAACATTTAAATGAAATAGGTTCTGCGCTTTACGTGATTGATGGACTGATTGATGGTGCACAGTATTGTTCAACAATCATATCTGTGATAGGAAAAGAGAGGAGGAAAAGAAAGAGACCGACAGGGACGTGATTGAGATTGGCACATTTTTAGTTCTTGTAAAGGACAAAACTACAGAAAACACGTTGATGACACTTAACGAAGGTTGACAACAACCCAGACACTTAATGTCTGGATTACTGTGGTTAGGTTATTATTACCACAAGCTCAAATGATAACAAAAATACATCAGCAGAATATTATAGATAGCTAGATGTTAAATAATTAATAAATCGTTGGTGCCAGTCTACCATTATGACACATGAATACACACTCAAACCTAATTAAATCTAATTAAATCAACCTTACTTGCAAAGACAGTTACAATGGGTGCAGATATTGCAAGGAAATGAAATCATTTATTGAAAGTTAGCTGCAGCACACACGCATATACCGGCCAATGTGCTTGGAGAGCATAGCAATGAGACTGCATACTATACACAGTCAAAGAGCATTTATGCAGTCCTGTGAAAATCTAAGTACTCAACCGCTTGTAGAACCACCTTTATCAGCAATAAGTAATCGTTTTCTGTATGATTTTATCAATCTCTCACATCATCATGGAGGAATTTTGGTCCATTCTTTTATACGGTGTTGTTTTGATTCGTTCAAGTTTGACATTTGTCTTGTGGTATGTTCAGATGCAACTGTGAAAACCTCAGTCGTGCTGCCTTGTGGTGTATGTTCTTAAAGAGGAGAGGGTTTCACCTGGCAACCCTTCCACACAAGCTACAGTTGTTCAGTCTTTTTTAAACTGTGCTGTCATAAACTCCAACATTCAGTGATAGTGTATCTGAGGGTTGTAGAGTCTGTGATATAACTGTTAGGTTTTTTTTTGCAATTTCTCTGCACATTGCACAAGCTGACCTTTGGTTGAATTTGCACCTGGGAAGATTACAGCATTGTGTTTACACACACCAGACCAGCAAAGTGCCAAAAGTTCTGCTTTGATGGAGGTGGTCACACTTGCTTATGATTAATTAATCGAGTGTATTTGATTAATTAAAGCAGCACGTAGCTGTTCTTAGCCTCTTAATTCCCATGGAGGCATTAAGGGTGTATTTAGTTTTACATAGCCCTACATAGAGTCCTGTGAAAACCTTTTTTTGTTTCCACATGATTGTGTTTGTTACAAAAAGGTGTTGTTTTATACTACACTCAAACGGTGTATGCTTCAATTCAATTTTATTTATACAGCGCCGAATCACAACATCAGTCACCTCAAGGCACTTTGTACTGTAAGGTAGACCCTGCAAGAATACATACAGAGAGAAACCCAACAATCATATGACCCCCTAAGAGCAAGCACTTTAGTAACAGTGGGAAGGAAAAACTCCCTTTTAACAGGAAGAAACCTCCGGCAGAACCAGGCTCAGGGAGGTGCGGCAATCTGCTGCGACCTGGGTGGCAGGAGAGAAGGAAGACAGGATAAAGGAAGAGAGCCAAAGATGCTGGGAGTTCACAAGCTATGATTTCATGTAAAAAGAACTTTAGGTAAGCTTTACTTGTTCACCAGCTGCTTCTCATGGTTCATTTAAGTGGGGCAGAAACTCTAAATATATAAATGTATATAGTTCCCTAATTCCACTAGGGAACAAAAAAGAGAACAAAACAAAGAGAAAGGACCATCACATACACCATAGTTTCATTCTGCTAGCAATCCCACATAGGCAACTTCTGACAGAAACCACAGTTTGCATTACTCATCAGAATTTAGTGATGACATCATTTCCTGATTATTAATAAGTCTTTGAAATCTCAGTTTATTGCTCACTAGAGTAAACTTTTGAATATCCATTATAAAGGGAGTCTCAAAAGACTAAACAGAGTGGGATGTCTGAGTTGTATATGGGGTATTAATTTGAATCTTTAATGGAGGTTGCTTATTTCTTGCGGGCATGAAAGGTCATGTTACAAAACAGATTTCTTTTACAAATGAAAAACACTTGAATATGCAAAAACTAGAGATCTTAAGGTATGGCAGAGGTTGATATTTCTAACTGACAGGAATCTTTTTCAGCTGCTTTCCCTTCTTTTTTAACCTCCCACTGTTTTATGGCAGTTTGTCATACTGGCAAAAATAGTTGGAAGTATCTCTAGAATATTTAAACCCTCGGGGCTGTACTGTATTTTAATGCAGATGACAAATGACAACCTCCGTCTTAAAAATAAGTCCCCAGATTCATTAATAGTTTTATTATCAGCATGCCCAAATTTCTTGGTCTCCTATGACTCATATTATTGATATACTAAACCAATTTTTTTGTGGTTTATGTAAGAAAAAACTGTGGGCATGCCAACAACCTTTTAATGCGATGACAGCAACGTTATGAAATGGCAGTGCTTTATCATCACACTGGTACTGCTGTTTTAGTTAAGGTCAGGAGTGAATATGAAAAAAAAAAAAAGCCCCAGAGGATTTAATGCTGTCTTCACAGAACTGTGATATGATTTAAATAGTAATTGTCTGACCACATACCTATCCCGAGGCTGTTCCTATAGATAAGAATACATTCTTAGTCAACTTACTTTGTTATGTAAAGGTCAAAAATACTTGGTGTCTCTTTGAAGCACAGCTTTCTCCCAAAGAGTTTAACATGGCTGTGGGGGTATTTTATATCTTTATCATTTTGATCCTAATTTTGACAGTAACACCAGCAGGCAAATATATATGAAAGCAGCAATATATCAGTCTTCCACTGATATACAATCAGAATCCACTACCCTTTTATCACTCATTCCCCATCGAATCCTTTAAGGTTCACCTCTCTACAGTTTCAAGTAATTAAAGTTATAGATGCCTAAAACGAATTGGCAGTTAACTTTTGTTGGGTGTTAAGGCTGAAGCCCTACTGTTTTTATTACCAGCTTAATTACTCTTCACAAAGCTAGTCCTGTTAACAAACCAAAAACAAGATTAATTGCTATTTTATACAAAACACTAACTACACATCTATTTCCATCCTATCACAGGGAGAGAAGCGGAGTACACCCTTGAGAGTACAAGTCCCCAATCCATCACAGTGTTAAATGTATGATGATAATTTAAAACTGGTTTATGTACATTACTCTCTATAAATAATTTGCTGCAATCTCTAGAGGCTTCCAAATAGACGTGGAGAAGCAGAAAGTACTGACATGTTAAACTACGTTTTTTTCTGAGATTGACATAAAATGTTCGGCTTGTTCATTTCTCAAAAAAATAAAAAAGAGTCCCCGCTTAGTTTTTAACATTCACTCGTATGCGTGGGGATATGTTTCCTTTTCCCTGCCTAACAGCATTTCCCTGAAAATAAAAACCACAGTATAGAGAAAAGTCAAGCGTTTTATTGTAGCTGTTGCAGATATACAATTAACTGGCTACAACTGATGCCTACCATTGGACAGGTTTATCATTTTACAGAGTGAAAGTCACAGTAAGGACTGGGTAGAAGGAAAACCCTGTTAATGTTGCAGGTGTGCTTTGCATATTGTCCTTTGCTAATAGAGAGCAAGGTTATTGTTATAGTAAAACAAGTCCATGTACTTTGTCAAGGTGGAATCAGCCGTCAAACCACAGCCACAGTGCTCCCTGCATAAGTCGCTCTAAGTTTTTAGTAGACGCTTTCTGTGTGACACAATCCCCTCACAGCAAAACAACACAGCAAAGCTCTTTGAAATTGGATTAAATTGCTAAAAATAATACAGAGTAAAGCCTATACCGTTTCCTGTATTCCTTATCCCTACCTTTATTTCCTGACCCCAAATAATGCTGCATTTTGGAGGGCAAGGGTGAGGTACAAAAAGGCTTTCTTTTGTCTAAGTTAAGCGAAAAAGCTGTGTAAGATATGCCTTGTTTGACTTCTTGCCTCTAGCAAGAAGCAAAAAAAATGTGAAGTTCACATGTGTGACTCTTGGTTGTTAAGCTTTTAATGTAATGTCTGACTTTAGCCAGGATTCTCTCTCTGTCCTCATTTTGGTGAGTTCTCCACTTTCCAATAATTGCCTAAAATGCTTAAAATACTTTGGCCATCCTGCTTCCTATAGTAATTGTATTTGTTTATCTTTGCAAAGCAAGGTTTTGACATGCTGTGATAGGAATATTGCCTGACAGTGCAGATGAGCTCAACATCCATAGTTTAGAACCCAGTCAAGTGTAAATGCCAAAGGATGTTGTCAGCGCTTGATAGCACCAATGGCACCTATAACTCTGGCACCCAAAGGAGCTTGAAAGCATCCTGAAATGAAACAGAAAACTATCTCAGCTAACAACTGTCATCCATATTTCAGCTTGGAGTTTAATGACTATATTAAAAGCCCTATTAATCTCTGGTAATGATACTGCATGGTTATTACCTTGGTGCACTCTGCGTGGAGGGCGGTTTCATGTTAGAGGAGATAGATCAAACAAATCATTTTTATTGTCAGCTGCCACATTTTAGTGGGGCATTTGTTAACATTTGGAAATGACAGTTAATTAATGGAGACAGTGCTGTAGAGTAATGGCAACCACTTGACCAGATATGGACCTCTAACTTTATGCTTTGAGTGTTTTCCAAGTTTTCTGGATGGATTTAGATGTGTAGTTCTAACTGCGACATTTATTCTCCATCACTGTCCAGTGATTTCTCTGATTTATCTTCTTGTCCAGATCAAACTTTCAGTCTTTTTTTCCTTGCATCTTTCTTCTTTCTTTCTTCCATATAGTTCCAAATAATTCTCATATGAAGTGAAGAGTTAGATCTAACTTTCTTTTATAAGTAAGATATGCTGAAGCATCCGCAAGTTACGTTAGGGGCATCTGGGATTTATACTCACCTGCCTCTTTTTTAGATACACCTGTTCTGCTGCTCGTTAATGCAATTATCTAAATACCTCACCATGAGACCATAAGACCATAAGACTCACACTCAGCATGCAAATGGGGATAAAGGTGATTTAAGTGACTGAACAGGGGATGGCTTTTTGGTGCAACCTTTGGATAACCTGGACGGGTAAGAAAACGTAATGATGAAGAGAAGGAACAAAGGATGGTAAAGTATCCAGCTATCATGTGTTTTGTATTTAGCTGGAAATCCAGCTTCTGTTCCAATGTAACTGCAAACTACATAATATAGCCCTACTTACTGCTCATTTACAATCTCGATCGTGTTCTCATCTCCCCCTAACACCCTGCTTCCCTGTCTCGTTTCATTGTACACGTGAAAGTGGCATGTCTTTGTGGTTGTGGGTTAAAAATCCAAATTCTCTCGTTTTTGTTTATCCAGAGACTTTTGAAGGCACATCCACTATTTTTTTTTCTTATTACTTCTTCTCCTCAGCCTTTTCTCTGTCCTCAACCACGGTCCAGCTCTGCTTCTCCTGAAAGATCAACCCCATGGCAGGATGCATTATTGGACAATAACACTTTTTTGCCCCTATAGGCACAGCTGTCTGTGTTTGCCTCTGTAATTATGTGAGTAGCTGCAAGAGGGTGTTTTGCATGCCTACTAGGCAGTCTCTAGGAGTAATTTTGCTAGAGAAGGGGAGGACCCAGGTGTAGGAAAGATATTGGAAAAAGCTCTTATTGAGCCAGTTCAAATTAGACACAGTTTAGCGGACTGCATTTTGTCATAGCCGATATGCCGCCACCACTTTTGGAGGCCTCTAATTTATTTTGGATCAAAGATAACACAGTTCCTTGACATTCCGTGTAATGAAAAAACGAGATGTTATTTTCATATCAGTAAAAACAATTTTTAATCATTCCAGGACACGTTGATTTTTTTGCTGCTCAATCTGATTCCAAAGTTCCATCTTCCAATATTCTGTAAAAAGAAGCTCGACGCAGCATGAATGAGGCAGCCTAAGGAACGTGGTGTTTGCATGTGCATGAATGTTCTGTACCAAAAAGCCGCTTGGTAAATTCCAACTTGTAAGTACTGGGGCCTCTGAAATTCCCATCTCATTCTGAGCACTCTGCTGCAACCTATTTCCATGGAAATTAAAGCGTAATGCCAGACATTATAGCTTTTCCATTTTAGACACACACATAGACACACATACGCCAAAGAAATACTGGAGCATGTGGAAGTTTACAGAGCAGAACACGGGGAATAAAAAACAGAGATAGATCTCAGATTCATAAATATGGAGGGGAGATAAGAGGATCAGAGAATCAGAGCCTTTCTGGCTCACTGATCAGAACCCTCGCCGTGTTGTGCAATTGCACAATGATGGACTTAATTCAGCTGAAACACAGCGGGATGGGTAAAGTAAATGTAAATTCGATCAGGTATGATTAGGGATGTGGGTATTCTGTAAATGTGCTGTGATTAAATAAACTGGTAGATAAGCCTGTGACATGAATTTATATTGCAATTACATGTTTTTTAAAAAAACGTGACATGCGCAGGAAAGCCAACTCCCACTAGAGTCTGAAGGTTGCGTTGAGGGGTTGATATGTTAAAAAAAAAAAAAAAAAAAGCAAGATAATTACAATTTGTGCATCAAAGTCTACTTAAAAGCATTACTGTTTTGTCGATTAATTTAACAATCACGGTTTCCAGCAGTGCCATTATTAAGATACATCTCCGTTTTTCTGTGTCTGACAAGAGTGCACGAGTCTCTGTGTGTTCACTGCTCCCGCTTGCTCCCTTTTCTTCTTCTGCTTTATGGCTTTATTTAAGTCTTGGCAGATCATCTACATTCTCTTGGAAACACATACCATTAGATGCCTCTGCTCTATAAAACAGCCTGCACATCCCATTCATAAACGCAAAAGTAAGAGCACATCTGTGCCTACTCGGGGGATGAGACACAAACAAAAACATATCTAGTTAAAGCATATAATCCTAAGAAAAAACAAACAACATAAGGTAAGATGTGCTTTAATTCAGAACGGTGCTCATTTAAATCAAGTTTTCAAAAGCCGTCTAAAAGGAAAATTGGTGCTTTCCCAGCTGGTGCCGTGTGAATATTGAAATGTTTTAGAAAGGGTAAAACAAGATTACATAGATAAACCAGCATGCTGTGGTGATGGTGCAGAATTGCCTGATTAATTTGTGGCAGTTTATTATAAATATCGGAAAATTTCTGGTGGAGTGGTGGCACACTGAGATGTGGCAGCAATGCGACAATTTTCACAAGTAAAAAACAAACAGGCATGAATTTTTACCTCAGCCATGTGGCTAACTTGTGCTTTACTGATATATTTTTTTTAAATAAAATTGGTTTGTGATTCAGAAGCAGGTGGATTCACATAAATCGTGCACTCTATGTGCAAGCGCATAAAAAGTAATTTTTAGGAAAAGTGTAAATTCAGACGTCTTCATGCGTCAAATTGTTCATCACATGTCATTCTGATGACAGCATAAGAGGAACGTCACACAACACCGTCTTTTGTAAGATTATTTAGTTAATCAGTTAATCAACTGCTAGGTAACAGCTGCTACGTAATGAGAAGAAGGTTCAACGCAGAGATCCACGAGTTTAGGTGTCCTTGAGGAAGAAACTGAGCTGTAAATTCCTCTTACCAGTAGTAAAATATGATTTCCCCTCAAATGCACCTTTTTTAGCAATAATGTTGGCCTTTATTGGCTCTAAAGATGTTGTTTAGATTTAAACTAAAGTTCTAGAAAATTCACTAAAGAAATTGGTGTTTCAATCCAACACCACATTGCAAAAGAAGAGCACAGCGAAATTATGTAATTGCGAACACTAGTTGAAAATCAAGTGCAGGGAACACAACTGATATTCATTTTTATTTCTTGTTTTCTTTTAAGACAAAAAGGCTCCTCACTGGTCGATGACACACGCCATTTCTTTTCCCTCCGTCTGCTGTCATTTCTAAGCCCAGTCCATACACAAAGAGGCTCATTCGTCACCCATCACTTTCCAGCTGACTGCTTGTCGCTTGCGGACACTTTAGTCTGCAGTTGCATAGGTGCTCTTTTATTTTTCACACCATGTCACAAGTTGAGAGTATACTTTGCACCCACTGGTTGTAGTTTCAATCGCTCACTTCAAAGTCGAGTCTTTTATGACCGCAAGAGGTCACATACCATGATCTGTGGTCACCACATCACAGCTTCTCTTTTTTAGAGGGAAAGAAGCAAGAGAGTGTTCGATTTCACTTTGCTGCATTTTCAATAAATGCATCTCATTTCAATAAATGAGATGCATTTCCACCTTTACTTCCAGTGTTTCCAATCTAATGTTCCAAAGCACATGCTGAAAATATGCATAAAAAATAGGCTGGTGGAAGAGTAAAAATAGGCACAGTTCTGTATAATAACACAGTGATAGACACACTGCACATATATATATATATATATATATATATATATATATATATATATATATATATATATATATATATATATATATATATATATATATATATATATCCCTTATGAACACCATGATCAGTCTGCTCCACTGCAATTACTCTCTACATGTGCACACATACATAAGCACAGTGCAGTTAGCCCAGGGGAGACAGCAGTGCGGTTTAACTAAGCACAATGATTGCCCTACCCGCACAGCCTCAGCCCAGGATCTTCTCTCATTATTGGCTTTAGATGAAATCATGATCGATTGATCGCTCAACCTGAGCCATTGTTACTGCTCAGCTCTCTGTGTTTGTTTATGTGTGTAAGTAATTGCATTGAGTGCAGTGTAAATAGGGGATAGCACCTTCCCTGTGTCTTGATAAGGTACATGGGTTTTGAAGGAACAAGTGTTTTCAGTCTGTGTGTGTGAGCTTTTATAGTCACATACTTACCGTGCCCATGTATGCATGTTTAGTGTTATGTTTATGTGTGTATCTGGGAATGAAGCCCACTACCCTCTGAGCTTGTTTCCCTAAGCAAGAGCTTCCTAGAGGTCTGCACAGGAGGTATGAATCACACACGCACACACATGCATATGCAGACACACACAGACTGATCTGACACACTTCCTCGGGGCGTAGGATAAAAAGAATTTTTAAACACGGAGCCGTGTGAACGACCCTCATACATATTTCATCCCACAGAACTCACCCTGCTATCATAAAGCAGATTAATTGGGCATTTACTCAGGCATCAATCGATTTGGAAAATATGTCAGTATTACATTCCCTCTTCCTGCCCACACTCGCTCTTCTATTGCTCTTATGTTTTTATCATCTTGTTTGCTCTCTCCAGGATTTAGAGAAGTAATGGCCTAGAGTGGCCATTACAAATGAGTCACTCCTGGGTGATCGTCAGGAGAACGGCTGCATGTGTGTACGGGTTTGCATGTGTAGTGAATATCTCCTGACAAATTCGGTCCAACACATTGAACCAATACACCAGTTGAGTAGCTATTTCCCTGCTACTCGCTATTAACCTGCAATTCCCTCAGCGGGGAACTTTCACTCAGCGAATCAAGCCACAGACAGTCATAGCTGGGAGCTACTTGAAATATCAGACCCACTTCATGTCTTAAGTACAAATAAGCTTTACAATTACCAATGGGATAAACTTTAACTGAAGAAATACCTTGAAAGGCATTTCTGTCTCATTTTTACTTTTAAATCCTTACATACCTGATCAGTGATAGGTTTACTTTGGCAGAATAATTTATGGTAAATAAAGTCCTCTTCAAACAGCCCAGAAACTCTCAAGAGAAAAAAAATAGGAATGATAAAGCTTTTGATCTTTAAACTATGAAAATCTATACTAAGCATACTAGGTAACATCCTGGCTGTTTAGTAAATGCTGGATAAATATGTTTTTTTTTTTCTCGGTGCCACAGTCCTTCAGTCTTGTTCAAAGCCTATTAAAAGAGATCAGTTAGCCACACAGTGGCACTGGGAACCATGTTCTTTACAACATGGTCACACCGGTTTGCTTTTGATCAGTCTCATAGGTCTGCTACCATAAACATAAATACAAGCACACCAGTGCTGTGAATCACCCAGAAATGTGAAAGAGATTTCTTGGCTGTTGGTCTTTTTATTTGATTTGAGAACAAAAAAAAACCTCGAACCCATAATATACTTTACATTCGTTATCTTGGCAACACAAATGTGTGATTAGTCAATCACATGACAGCAAATTGTAGAACCATGCAGACATGGTTAAGACAACCTGCTGAAGCTCAAACCGAAGGGAGGTGATTTAAGAGACTTAGAATGTGGCATGGTTTCTGATGACAGGCAGGCTGGTCAGAGTATTTCAGAAAGTCTACTGGGAATTTTCCTCACAATCACCTCTAGGATTTACAAAGAAGGAAAAGAGAAAATACTCAGTGAGCAACAGTTCTCTTGGTGAAAGTATTACTCATTGCAACCAAAACTACAGAAGGGCATCTCTGAACACACAATATGTTGATCTGATCTGTTTTTAGGGGCAGGGATAGCTCAGTAGGTAGAGTGGTGGCCCCATGAGCGGAAGGTCGGGGGTTCGATTCCCCTGAACTGCTACCCTGAGGTACCCCTGAGCAAGGTACCGTCCCTACACACTGCTCGGGCGCCCAATGGCTGCCCACTGCTTCACTGAGTGAATGGGTTAAATGCAGAGAGGAATTTCCCCACGGGGATCAATAAAGTAAACTTTCTTTCTTTCCTAACCATGATATATCCACTCTGATGGCTAGCTCCAGCAGGATAACACGCTATTTTAAAAAGCTCAAAACATCTCAAACTAGCCTCCACAGTCATCAGATCTCAGTCCCATTGAGCACCTTTAGGATGAAGTGAAATAGATTTACGTTACAGAAGTGCAGCTAACAAATCAGCAGCAACTGTGTAAATGGCCTGTATTTATATAGCGCTTTACTAGTCCCTAAGGACCCCAAAGCGCTTTACATATCCAGTCATCCACCCATTCACACACACATTCACACACTGGTGATGGCAAGCTACATTGTAGCCACAGCTGCCCTGGGGCGCACTGAGACTGAGGCGAGGCTGCCGGACACTGGCGCCACCGGGCCCTCTGACCACCACCAGTAGGCAACGGGTGAAGTGTCTTGCCCAAGGATACAACAACCGAGACTGTCCAAGCTGGGGCTCGAACCGGCAACCTTCCGATTACAAGGCGAACTCCCAACTCTTGAGCCACGATTGCCCTTTTGAGCACCTTTAGGATGAAGTGAAATAGATTTACATTACAGAAGTGCAGCTAACAAATCAGCAGCAACTGTGTAAATAGCCTGTATTGACGCTATCATGGCAGTATGGACTGAAATCTCAAAGAAACATTTCCAGCACACTGTTGTGACATGAGGCTTTAAGTTCTGAAATCAAAGGGGTAAAACCTCGTACTTAAACGTACTTATTAGTGTTTACACACCACCGTTGTAATATTACCTCATTACCTTTGCGTCTTTTTGAACACAACAAGCAACTGTTTTCAGGCAAAATAAAGTTTAAAAAAAACTACTATTTAGTACCTGCCCTGAGCAAAAACACCAGACAAAGTTAGTAGCGTCTGCGTAAACATGAATTTTCTAAAAGTGAGTAAATATTGGATTTACATTCACTAGGGGGCAAAAACTCCAGCTGAATAATAACTGTGCTCATAACTGTTAAACATGTGCTTGGCTGTTCTCGAATGGGCAAAAAGTATTATGCTTGCAACATACTAGGAACTTAAAAAGCTGCAACAATTTTATTTGTTGTTTGTATTTTATTTTTACTTGTATAAATAGTGACCCCAGTCCTGTCAGTAACAAAAATACATTATTTTCATTGGACAGCTTTTGTGTGGACTGTTAAAATGAAAACACTTCCCAGTGAGCCCACAGCATCACCCTTATCCTGGAGTGTCTTTCATCGAGAACAGAATGTAAGTTCTTGGTCTGAGTCTGTAGACTCCCAAAACTGCTGAGTGCTCAGGGAGGAAGGAGCTGAGAAAGGTTTTTGTTGGAGGCCAAAACATTCACCTCACATACTAGTGCTGTGTGTGTGTTAAGCGATGATTAGTCTATGTATCACATGGCCCGTGTTCGATGTTGCACAAGCTCTCGTGTGCAGCTCCGGTTTAGATGCATGTGAATGGGTTCAGCAGCAAGTATATGACTCTGCGCGCGTATCTGTCTGCTGTCTCAGCTGAAGAAGGAGCAGGATCAGGCTTGAATGTATCTCTCAAACGTCTCTCACTCATCTAGGCTACTGAATCTGCTTTTTCTTAAGCATGACGCTTTAGTCACAGCAGACAAACTGCAAGAGGAAAATGAGCTATGTTGATAAATTCTCCTTGACAAGATAGACCTAAAAAGACAAATGAAAGGAAAGAAAAACAGCTTAATAGAAATACTTGTGCAAGTTGTGCATTCATTTTAGCATTTCAAACAAATATAATATATATACCATTGCTCAGGCTCACTATAAATTACAACTGCACTGAGCTTTGCTTTTACCATCCATCCATCCATCTTCATCCGCTTTATCCGAGGCCGGGTCGCGGGGGCAGCAGCCTAAGCAAAGAGGCCCAGACCTCCCTCTCCCCAGCCACCTCCTCCAGCTTATCCGGGGTTGTAAATTAAAGTACAGCAAACAACCTCCAATGTGCTCAGGCTGGCAGTAAGACACAAAAAGTGACACTTCATTCAACACCAGAATAATCAATGCTCCAAAAACTCCTCATGCAAAACAAGGGTCCTATATCAATCGTGCATTGATAATAGAGACACTGTCCTTGGCATTATACATCAGACAGCACTACAAATATGATGTCAATAGTAGATCTAATCTCCTTCAAGCACCTTGTTTTCAAGACTTCTTTATAATGCTGTAAAATGACAGGACATCAAACCTTTTTAAATAGTTCATTCTAATTTCAAACTGGGTACAATGTGTGTGACTTTCTGGTTGTAACGTGTTTAACACTTACCTTGATTTTGTGTCACCAAGACTTACACCAGCTATTTTGCTAAAAGTGCATCAACCCCGATTCTGTTCCCAGCGCTGCACCTTCTTCATGCACATCTTTTAACACCCGTCTCAAGCAAAACACGTCGTTAACGGTAGTATTCACACCGAAAAAACATAAGCTCTCCTGATCTCCTCCTCATCTACCATGACTCCTTTTCTTGCTTGAACATTTTATTCCACCAAGCGGCCATGTTCGCTGTCTTTGTTTACGCCTTGATCTTTTGTAATCTCCTCCAGTTAATTTATTGGCTTGAAAGGTAATCACTAAAACTGTCAAAACATGTTGACACAGACTCTTAATAAGAAGTGAAGGGGAAAAAAATTATACAGGGAACCTTTTCACCCTCCTCTTTTTGTGTGTGAGGTTTGCCTGTCTTGGCATTTTACTTGTTGCTATAGTTGACTCCTCAAATAATTCGAATAATTTTAGGGTTGTAATTAATCTGTCCAGCAGGTATGGAAAGGGTCTGAACAACTGATGGTCTCGAGTTATTGGCATTATTGGCCAGAGCACTGTCTCTCAGATGTAAAAAAGTCTGCCAATACACCTCCCTTGATTTGCTGTTCATTTTATTGCACCTGTAAGTTACATCTTCATGCTTCTTACAAGAAGTTTGGTGACCTCAGCAAATTTCCCGCCCAGTTCCACTCAATATTAACCAGAAAATGAGTCTAATTTATTAAATGATTGCAACCACCTGTGTTGGCATGTTCTTTATTTATCCACTGCTGTCAGTTAAGATAAGTGTGGCGGGTTTCAAAGCAGCAGCAGGCAAGCCCTGAGAGGGGTCCTCTTGCTTAAATGAACTTAGACAGGCGATGATAAACACTGTGTACATGAGCCTCTAAAGGCAGGAGGAGAGATGGTAAGATAAAAAGTAGCATTTGGAGAACACAGAGAAGGGAAGGAAGTGAGAAAAAGTGTGTGATGTGTGCGGTAGAAGTCGTGTTAGAGAGACAGAGAGGATGCTGGAGAGCAGAGGATAAAGAATGTCTTAGCAATGAGTGAGACAGCCAATACTCTTTTCTTCTCCCATTCATCAGCACTCATGTTTTCCACATCTTTCTCCTTCCTTCTCCTCCATTTCAACTCATGTCAGCAGCTTTTCTATTCAATCTGTTGATGTAGCTGTCTACACATGCATATATAGCCAGCAACCTTCACTCAACATTTCTACTATATGTTGTATGCCTTGATGCACTGCATGGATTATGCAGATAGCCCCATGGTTTCAGAAAGAAGGATTTTATGGGGCCTAAGTAAATGTCACTCAGTTTAATGGTGTAAATATGCTTCTTGTGATAAGATTGCATTTCAAAATAGTATCTTGTTTAGTAAAGACACATTATTGTCTCTTTAAATGCATGTGGAATAATCTGAGCAAATCCACTTGTAATGAGAAGAGTTAACTTGAGAAAAGTGCTGTGAAACGGAGGAGAAAAGAGAAGAAAAGAGGGAGCAGAGTGAAAAGAAAATGAGAGCACTGGCTGAAGGGTGTTTGGAGGGTAGAATAGGTAGAGCTGGAGGAAGGAGGAGACGGAAGAGGGGGGAGGAGAGGTAAGTGTAGAATAAGATGTGATATTGTTAATGCTACAGTAAATTAATATTCGTGTGAGGTCATCCATCAGGAGGAGAGCAGGCGAGCCGTGAGAAACATGATAATGGAACCTGTCACCGCGAGGGAGAGGGGAGAGAAGGAGGAAGGGAGGGAAGAGGAAAAGATGTATAGGTGGTAAGAAATGAAGAAAAGCAGAGACATGTAGAGAGCTGGAGGGGAGGGCAGAGAGAAACTGGGGGGAGAAAAGTTAAAAAAAAAAAAAAAGGGAGAAAAACAAAGAGGTGTAAGAAGAACAAAAGAAAGATGTAGTGAGCA
Organism: Neolamprologus brichardi; assembly: GCF_056152115.1. Lineage (NCBI taxonomy): Eukaryota > Metazoa > Chordata > Actinopteri > Cichliformes > Cichlidae > Neolamprologus > Neolamprologus brichardi. The sequence goes on along the minus strand of NC_142124.1, from coordinate 10,609,347 downwards.
ATTGAGAGAGAAGTGAAACATGTTACAAATGTAAGACAGAGGTAGAAAACGGATTGCACAGAAAGTAGGGGAAAAGGTGTGAATATTTGAGGTATAGCGAGACGAAGGACAAGGCAAAGAAGGAGGCGGTAAGTAGCAGAGGGTGCCTGAGGTGGACTGAAGGAGAGAAATACAGAGACAGAAGGGTGAAGGAACGAGTGTGTGCACGCCTGTGTGTGTATGTGATGAGGGAGTAGCCATGCAGAATTAATCTACAAATTACAATGAATAATTAAGGCCTGGGAATCCCATGGGAATAAGATGGAATAGTGAGGAAAATAGGAGGAGGGAGAAGGCGAGGTAAAGAAGGAGGAAGAGAGGGAGGGAAAGTGGGAGGCAAGGAGAACCCTGATGGGAAAGCCACCACAGGCAACTTTTGACACAGAACCCTCAGGGAAAACAAAGTCAGCCAAAAGAAAGAAAGAAACAGAGGTTGGAGGTGTTTTTGTCTCAACACAGTGGACGCTGGGAAGATGTGAAGAGAGTGAAAGAGACCAAAAGACGGACTGAACCCACTGAGTATAATAAAGGACGAAAAAAGTCAAAAGGTGAGGTCAGAAGGTGGTAGAGCATGTGCCGTTAGTCATAATGAGAAAGAAAATACGAGGACACGGGGAGGAAAGACTATGACACAAAACAAGAAGCAGAGGAGCTGGCGGGGAGTTTTATTTCCTCAGCACACATGCCGCAGGCGACACTGTGAATCTGTCCTCCAGCTGTGACAGAGAGGTGGGCTCATGCAGACACAAAGAACTTAGAAAAGACACCCTCACTTCACATGTGCTGCCTGGGTTAAAGTTATATTGGTTTGTGTGCAGCACATTTATTGTTTGCTTAAAGGAAGGTTTGATCCTGTCTGTCTGAAGACAGCAGCTGCACGACAACATCCCTCTGTGGGGGCATGAAGCAACTAAATATTAGCTTCAGTTGCATGAAGGAGTGTAGTTTTACATAAAAATGTGACTCATATAGTGATATAGCAAAAGTTCCTTTTCAGTAGGTGGAACCCAACTGAGTAGAAACAAGGTAAGCAAACATGTCATGGACCCTGGGTCTTGGACTTGAAAGTTAACTGTTTTGTTTCCTTGTTTCTTTGTAGAGATCAGCATTTGGTTTACTGTTAACAGAGTTGTTGTTTTATATACTTATCAGTTCTCTCATGGTTTGCATAGGTTCTTTATGGTTTATTTTCTAGGTTTGCTAGTTGAGTCTTTAAGGTCCTTTTTGTGTCCCATTCTGTTCACTTATGTCTTATTTCCTGTTTTAATTTGGTAGCTGTTGTTCTCTCTGTTTTGTTGTTCCCCCATCTCATGATGTTGTCTTCAGCTCTGTTGCCCCCCGTTTCCACTTCCTTCATCACCTCTCGTATTGTGTCAGTATTCCTTCGTCACGTTGTCCATGTTTCCCTGATTGTGTTTAATAAATGTTTTGGATTTTTATTTATTTCTTGGTGCTAACAGCAACAAACAGTCTCCAGCATCCTGCATTTTGGGTTGACAATGTAGTGTTTACACAGCAGAAAACATCCAACTTGTCTATTAATCACATAGTCAAATTAAAAGCTTCTTTTAGTTTCTCATCTCTGGTAGGTACAATTGTTGGCTTCTTAGATAATTTATGATACCGTTGAGTTTGAATTTAATTTCTCTGTAGCAGTAAAACAATATATAGCACCTGTCAGTGTAGATATATAGGAAAAAACATCATGTTAGGCCACCTTTATTTGATTGAGCACTGTTAACACAAAACACAAACTACACAAACTTGGTCATTAATTTGGGCACATCTTTGTTTGTGCACCAAAATAAAACTACATATCCAGAGCATGGACTACAAGCCAGTCTTGATCCTTGGTTAGGAGGATATCCACAGCGTACTTGTATCAATAACTCACAGGTCAAACATTGTTAAAACACAAGCAGTGGGGGGGGGGGGGGGGGGGGGGGGTTTGTTTGTTTTTTTCTCTCCAACTGCATGGTAAGTAAGATAAACAGCAAACAACAACCTTTTTATCAAATTCAGCCTTCTGCCAATTGGGCAAACTGCATTTTAATGATGTGCAGTTTGTTCCACTTTGAGCTAAACAGAAAATATCACTATTTAACTAGTTTGGCTCAAAAAGTGAAAAAGCAGCTTTCCACCTAAGTTATAAATAACTTACAGACACACTGCTTGCAATAGGCTAGGCTGTGATTACTGGTCCATCTTGTCTTCCCTCTGGCATGCACCGTCTCACATTCTTATAACACGTAAGCACAAATGCAGATACTCACACACACCAAAGCCCTTGTAGATGCAGGTCATCTAATGCCTTAATAATTAAAGTTACTAAACTATAAAGTAACCCATTTCCATTACATTATTTTCTGCTATTTTATTGCTTTGTCTGCAGTTGCATTGTCCTTGGTGATGAAGTAGCGCAACTGCCTATAATACTCTTAAAATTGCATAATATTTCATAGTGTTTGTGCTATTCAAAATCCGTTACAAACAAGAACACCCTAATAACATGACTACATATATGTTTTTTGCTATATGTGTTTGGTTTAGCTGGGAATTAACCTGCAGTGACTGCTCTGTGGTCAGCTGCTACAGTTTTACTAATTCAAGGTCATGTAAGTTAAAATGGCCCTGCTTACGTATTGTAAGAAACATGTGACAACCCTCTGTGAATGAGCTCAGTCTGCTGTATAAAGAGGTGAATTCACCATATATGTTAATACCTTGTTATATAAAGAGAACTGAAGTAGGGAGAAAAGGAAGATAAATGTGTAAAATGGAAAATGTCAGTTAAAAAGGTCATATTATGTTTAAGGCAAACTGCAGTGGGGATGGCAGTTTGGGTCATGTTTGGATGATTTATTATATTTTCAACACAGGAAAACATAAAGTACAAGTGTGCAAAAATTGCAAAAAAAAGAAAAAGTGCAACACCAGACAGAACAGAACGATACAGACGCAAGACAGTGCAGAGACAACAGTGCAATAGAAAAGTGCAACAATGACAGTGAGTTGTGCAAAAAGTAACTTGATGTATGAAGGTGTGCATGTGTGTGTGTGTGTGTGTGTGTATGACATTGTGCAGATAAGTGATTGAGGTATTGATGTGTATGAAGGTATGTGTGTGTCAGCCCAGTCACTGAGTGTTCAGGAGTCTGACGGCTTTGGGGAAGAAACTGTTTCGCAGTCTGGCAGTGAGGCACAGAATGCTCTGGTACCTCTTGCCAGAAGGCAGCAGGGTTAAGAGTGTGTGTGAGGGGTGCGTGGAGGTCCTCCACAATGCTGGTGGTTTTGTGGATGCAGTGGGTGCGATAAGTGTCTGTGATGGAGGGAAGAGAGGCTCCAATGATCTTCTCAGCTGTTCTCACTATCCGCTGTAGGGTCTTGTGCAGTTACCAGTTACCATACCAGATTGTTGACTCTACACCAATCTGTTAGTTGTTGCACCTCCTATCTGAGTCGCTGACCTCCTCTCAACTTGATGATATGGTTTGAACTTTGCATTGCTTCACAGTCGTAAGTCAGCAGAGTGAACAGCAGTGGGCTGAGCGCCCAGCCCTGAGGGGCTCCAGTGCTCATTGTGGTGGTGTTGGACATGCTGTTACCGATCCAGACTGACTGAGGTCACTCCATCAGAAAGTCCAGGCTCCAGTTGCAGAGAGAGGTGTTCGGGCCCAGCAGGCTCAGTTTTCCAATCAGGTGCTGAGGAATGATGGTGTTGAATGCTGAAATGAAATCTATGAACAGCATTCGTACATACGTGTCCTTATTGTACAGGTGGGTGAGAGCCGGATGTAGGGTTGTTGCAATGGCGTTATCCGTTGACCGGTTGGGGCGAGTGGGTCCAGTGTGGGTGGCAGCAGGGTCTCTCATGATGAGCCTCTCAAAGCGCTTTGTCATGATGGGTGTGAGTGCAACAGGATGGTAGTCATTGTGGCAGAACACTGAAGACTTCTTTGGCACAGGAATGATGATAGTGGCCTTGAGGCACTTTGGAACGAAAGCAGTGTTCAGGGAGAGGTTGAAGATGTCAGTAAGAACATCTGCCAGCACATTCTCTGAGCACTCTCCCCGGGATGTTATCTGGACCAGCAGCCTTCTGTGGGTCAGCTCTGCAAAGAGTTTTTCTCACATCAGCCGAGGCCAGACACGGAACCTGGTTGTTGTGACGACGGGTGGTCTTCCTCACCATCACGTCATTCTGAGCGTCAAACTGTGCATAGAAGTTCTTTAGCGCATTTAGTAGGGAGGTGTCACTATCACAGGCATGTGTCGTTTCCCTGTAGTTGGTGATGGCCCGGATGCCCTGCCACATGCGCTGAGTTTCGCCACTTTCTTGGAAGTGGCTGTGGATTCTTCGGCCAATATACAGTCAGTAAAAAGAAACCATGCCCTCTTTTAGTTCTAAGGTTTGACATATTAGAACATAATTAGCATTATTTATTTATCAAAATGTGTGACAAACTCAGTACACCTCATTCAGTAGCTTGTGGAACGTCCTTTAAATGGACTGATTCTTATATAGCGCTTTTCTACTCTCCCGGAGTACTCAAAGCGCTCTATACAACATGCCACATTCACCCATTCACACCCACTTATACAAGCACTTCTAAAGTCAAGTGCAACTAATAAGCATTCACACTCCGATGAATGCATCGGAGGGCAATTTGGGGTTAATATCTTGCCCAAGGATATTTGGCATACAGACTGGGGGAGCTAGGAATCGAACCACCAACCTTTTAATCAGTAGCTGATCTGCTCTACCACCTGAGCCACAGCCACCCTTTAGCAGCAATAATTTGAAGTAATTTATTTTATAAGACTTTATGTCTCTCTGTGGAGGAGTTTTGACCCACTCTTGTTTACAACATTGCTTAGGTTCACTGAAGTTTTGTTTATATAAAATTCTCTTAAGCTTCTTTTCCTTTTACCTACTTGGGTCGACTCACCACGGATTGACACGGCTTAGATCAGCTGGTTTTCCATTCCAACCCAGTAGTACCTTGTTTGCATGCCCGTCGTCATAGAAACGCATCTGTGCATCCTGTAACGTAATTATTATGCGAACTATCGCATGTCCGCCATTACCTGCCCGAAACCGGAAGTGACGCCATTTTCGCGGAAATGTAGTTTTTTACCATCAGGGCCTCATGAGCCTATACTGGTGTTTTTAAAAGTTATGTTTGACTTTATGACTTTCTGTGTCGTTTCTGGGATGCTTAGGACTAATATTGCACTGCTGGAAATAGTTTTTTTTGATGCATATGCTGCTTTTTTGCAAATTTGCATTATAATATTTATTTTCGTTTTTCCTGCAGTATATAAAAATTGGTGTATTTCAAAAATAAAACTATGAAGACACTCAAAATAAATTTCCTGTGGTGGAAAACTATTTTGTGCAACTTTTTTGTATTTAAAGTTTTGAGGGATAAGCCTCTTAAATTTCTCTAACTAGAAATATATATATAAAAATATATTAAAAAAAACAAAAAACTATTTTCAATGCTTCAATGCTTTCAATTTCTTTTGTAGTTTATTGCACTTTTTTGCAATTTATGTAATTACTATGCACTTAATGCAGACATATTATTAAAATTTAGGCTGTAATGGTTGTATTGATGTATAGCAACTTGAAATGCTCCCAAAAATGGCATTACAGCATGTTAAAATATAATATAAGCTCTGGCGGACTTGGTTCTATGGTAGGTCTTAAAGGGTTAAGGTCTTGCCATGACATTTCAGTCAAACTGAGGTCTGGACCAAGTCATTGCAGAACATTGATTCTTTTTGTTTTCAGCCATTCTGATGTACATTTGTTGTGCTTAAAATTATTATCATGTTGTGTGATCCAGGGTCAGCCAAGCCTCAGCTGTCATATAGCTGCCGGGCTCACATTTGACTCTAGTATACTTTTATACACAGAGGAGTTCACTGTGCACTGAGACAGACTGGCGACCTGTCCAGGGTGTACACCGCCTCTCTCCCTATGATAGCTAGGATAGGCTCCAGCCCCTTTTTCCCATGACTGTGGAATAAACAAAAAACAAAGAGACAAATATAAAATATAGTTGTAGAAATGCAGCGTAATTCATATTTGCATCACCTTTATTTTTGTCTTTGAGAATATTTTACTTTTTTTCAGCAACAACATTGCGATCACTTGATGCACACTTTCATCTCATCCTCACAGGCACTATAGCACGATAAAAGAAACAAGGCATCATCACTTCATCTTCTTTACTTTGAAGGCACATCTCTCCCAGTGCTTGTCTCTACACTTTCTTGGGATTAGAATAGAGGTTTCCTCAGAAACACATTCACTGATGTTTGTTTTCAGTTCATTAGGTGTTTCAATGAAATATTTTGCATTTGATTTGAAATCCAGCAGTATAAGACCGCATACTAATGTGACATGTATTTTGCTTTGGGCTTCAAAAAGCCTTCATCTTTATTCATCTACTCAACTGTAATCACACTGAAGCTCTTTATTGTATTAGTGACAATTGTACATGTGTAACTAACCATAAACACATTTATTTAACATACTATGCTTAACATGTACATGTTAAGATCAAATCGTCTAGTTATTACAGAAGATGGAACATGTTTTAAATAATAAATAAGCATCTTTATTACATTGTTTAAATCATTTATTGGCAGATTATTTCTCTTCACCTATAGTGTTTTCTCTGTACATAATCTGAATTGCTGCCCAAAACAAAGCATCCCTCAAACGACACCTACCTTTTTTTATCTGAAATATATATCTGTAAAATTTTCATGAATTTTGATGCAATATGCTCCAATAAAAATAGCACTTATTAAGGAGATGAAAAACTTGTGGGTATTAATGTGAGAATATGAAAATAATAGGCTAAATAACAAATATATTGATGTTAATCTAAAGCATTTTGACCTGCACCGGAATGTGCATAACTCAGAAAGGTGTATGCACACAGCTACTAAGATCTCTAAAAGCTAAATAAAAGCCTACCAAATAGCCTTCATATTGCATAAACTGTAAAACTACAGTACTGTATCAGTATTCCACTCACGAGTCCTGAAGCTTTAATCATAAATGCAGTGCAAGCTTTGTTTGCTCTGTTTTAATATGCAAAAATTCTTTAATATGCAATGTTTCTTACCCAGTTTAAATCTCAATCACATGTTCTGTTCTACTCTCTGCCCTTGCTTCCCACTCACTTATTTCTTTCCTCACTTAGAGTCAATCATATTCTTCTCTATTTTGTCTATTTTAAGTACTTTTATAATCAATATTAGAGAAAAAAGAATAGGTTCAAATGTGCTACACAAGAGAAAAGAAGAACAAGAAAGAAAAAGAAGCACAGAATACAACTAGGAGAGGATGAAAAAGTATACGTAAAAAGAAGGAAGTCCTGTGTATGCATGGGTGCCCTTGTCGATATTGCTGCACAAGGAAGACTTTCAGCACATCGGACATCAATACCTACAGTTGCAGGACAAAGTAAAAATGCAGTGAAATATATATTAACACTCTGAGTTTTAACAATGCAAACCCTTGAATGCTACAGGTGCACGCAGGCAGAAACATGCCACACAGATGTATGCGGAAAAAATAGCAAGTTTCAAATGTGCCAACAAGAAAAAGACACATTATGTGCCAGGCTCACTAACAGGTCTGTGTACAGGGTCTGTGTCAGCCCTTCCCAGAGACTTGTAAAGATAACAATAGGCCAATTACTACCTAATTACAACAGATAACTGGTTCAATAAATTCTTCTGGTCCAATTTCACTTTAATTGTCTCAATTAAATTCAATTAGATCTAGCTAGTATAAAGAGGACAGTTAGAATTGAGACTCTGGCACCACAGGGTATATTATCAAGTCTCAACATCCCACACGTAGTTTCAGCGCATGAATGACTATAAGAACACAGGTAAATTGATAATCATGAACAGTGTACCTACATGCAGTCACTTAATATAATAAGAGAGACCCTTAGACGCAGGTGAGCTAATAAGCTAATAAAGACACTATAATGTTTGCCCATTAGTTCTTGTGTGAAGTACTGAGAGAAAAAAGTCACACTGTAAATTTCCCTTAAACACAATATTGCAGAAACCGAGTGTGTACTTATTTTTTAGAAGTTTTTTTTCCTTTGCTTCAATTTTCACATCGTGATGGGACACTCCAGTTGACCACTCAGTCATGTCAACAAATAACAGGTTCCCAACACAAACTCCACGAATGGACACAGTAAAAAACAAAACAAAACATTAGTATTGAGTTAACATTTTGTAAGTAAGAACATTAACAAGTAAGCAAATTAATCCAGGTAGCTGCCAAGTTATGTATCAGACCTTAGTCCAGCTGGGTGGTTTTGGGGATCAGAGCTGACCCTGAGCTTTTCCTAAAACTGTTTAAGGATGTTATAATTAGGATAAAGCTGGCTAATTCATCCAAACCCCTGGAAGCAATATGGGAAAAGTGTGGATAAAGTCAATTGAATATTGTGAACTAACATTACAAATACCAGATTTGTGAGCATTGACAAGTTACAGCTAGCAGACGAATGCTATAACTTCAATTACAACCAGCTAATGTGATTCATGATTCTTAGTTATATGTAATACCAAATGGTGTTCATTTTAGCAAAGTATAACAATTGAAGAACATCTGTATTATACAGTAACAGCAAACACTGAGGCTATTGAAAAGATGGATGTTTGGAGGAATAAAAGTTTCATACCTAATAACACTGTAACACCTGTCAAGCATGATGGTGGTAGCATCATTTTCACTGTATTTTTTTGTTGTTGTTTGTTTTTTTGGGTTTTTTGTTTTCCTACAGTGACATGGGTAAATTGCACAAAGTGTACAGCATAATGAAGAAGAAGGACTACCCCCAAATTACTCAACTTCCCCTCAAATCAACAGATGGTTGAAACTTGGACACTGGATGTTCCAACAGGTCAGATATCAAAACTGGGTTTAAAATTGAAAATCTGGCTACAAGTAAGCTGCTGGAATGGTTTTACCAAAGCCCCAGACTTAGCACTCCATGCTATTAGAAATTTGTGGTATGCTTAAAAAGTGGACTGGTGCCAGATAGTTAACTAATTTAAATGAACTCTACCAATTGGGCTAAGATGAACGGTCAAATATCCAGAATTGTGCCAGAAGATAGCTGGTTGCCAACATAAGTATCAGGTATCACACTTAACCAGTGTGGGGTTGTTACTCAAGAAATAACAAGTAATGCATTACATATTACTTATTATATTTCTTAAAAGCAACGATGTTTGTTACTTATTTACTCAGCGGAGAAATTCATTTCTAAAACTACTAGTTAAATTGTCTTGACCCATGGTCAATCTTCCAGGTAAGTAAATCCCAAAAAGTTGGTTCTGAACGTAGCGTTTTCAGGGGAAGAAACATTTCTCCCAATGGAATGAGACTGAAGAAGTCACTTAGATGAGTGACCAAACGTTTCTCCCACTGAAAATGCTACATCCAAGTATAGTAACAATATAAACCTGTAGGCCAAAGTCCCACACAGCCAAACAAATCCTTATCCTAATGAGCACACACAAAACACATTTCTTTAAGCTTTAACATATCCCTTTTTTGTTGTTGTTGTTGCAACTTTAAACACAAGGTCACAACACAAAAACAGCACAAAGACACTTTAAAGTTATCGCCACATTGATTCTACTTTAGAAAAAAGAACATATAGAAATGGAGGCTGCAAACCGGACTGCTCATCCGTTTGTTACCTGTTGAAGTTCAGGGTCTGGCTGTCTGGGCTGGGTTCGCATTCAGTCAGCTTTAACATCACTCTAATTCCCTGGCTAGCTCTGTGTTAGCATGCTCTCTGTGCAGATCCTTCCAAAGAGCCAAAGTTGTGTTTGCAGTATTATGTGGTTGTTTCTGTCTTGGATGCAGTTTCCACTTTACCATTGCACTCTTGTCATTTTCTTGTCATTTTTGTGCTTTAAAAATAGATGTTATGTCCATACTGCCACTCCTCAAAGTGATATAGCTGTACCACTCCACCATTTTCCTCCTTCCATCAAGGAAGATTTTAAAAAAATCTGCCCAATCTGCAGACAATTGAAGAACCTTTGTAACACAAGCATCTACCTAATTGTAACTTTAATTACTGCCTTTAGAACAGTAATGCATTACATTACCATATTACTGTAAAATGTACTGTGATTACAGTAACTTTGTAACGTGTTACACCCAACACTCCATTTATCCAAATATTAATGGGGTTTGTGTATTTATTTGAACCTGTCTGTATAATCTGACCCACTGAAGATTAGAGAAAATCCCAAATAAACTAAAAAAATGTGCACCCAGTCCCTGTCTCGTAAAGTCATTAAAGATGCTGTACAATCATTCCACCCTGTAAAAAGAATGGTTCGCAAAAATCACTGAAAGCCCTGAATTACTCTGACATGACTGTATCTAAACTCCTGACAAAAATATAAGTGTTTATACACTTGTTTCTGAGTTGCAGTACTCATTTATATCTCATCAGTGATGTTGCACAAATTAAGCAAGACAGTGATAAATAAACTTTATGCTGAGCTCTTTTACATATTCTATTGCAGAAATGTTATAATGTCTCCGTTTGCACCATGCTTGCTTGAAAAGGCATGTAATAATTTTCAACTTACAATATTCATTTTTTATTTGTTTACATGCAGTGATGTTTACCCTGCTTGCACTATAATGATGTGTTACTGGACTAGCTCTGAATTTTTGAATTCCGTGTTCTCAACTTTCTTCCCTTGTTCCCTCTCTTTCTCTTCAGCCTCTTTCATCTCTCTCCTTCATGCCTACTGCCTCAGAGAAAAGTGCTTTTCCGACTTTCTCCTGACATGACAACAGACGGTACCTTGGCTTGGCTTGCCGATGGTAATAAACGGGATGGCTAATTAAAAGGTTCTCTGATAGCTCTCCTCTGCCTTTTTAATTTCCCCTTCTCAGTAACTACTGCCGTTTATACCTCTTGCTCCCCCAGAGCTCCATCCCTTTCTCACTAACTGCTTGTCTATTTTTTTTTTTCAGTGCACTGGCCACCTTTGCAGCACTCTCTCATCAGCACATGGAAATAAAATGCTTTTTCCACGTGCTACAGAAAACAGGATACACCACATGCAGACACAAACACAACAACAGCATTCAAGCAGGCAAACAAAAAAAAGACAAACAACCTGCTATGAGATTTTTACTTCAAAGGCAATGACTGACAGTGAAGTTATTGACAGAAAAAGTCAGAGACAAAGACAAATCACAACAGCCATTTAGCTGAGCAACAGAGGATGTGGTTAAAGACCGAACCATTAATAAAATGCCTCGTTTGACGACTGCGGTTTTGTTTATTTTGGCTGACATTCACTTCGCAAGCTCATCTAATGCTCCAACATGTTCAGGAGATTAGGGCACATTCAGAGCTGTGCATGTGTGGCCATGTGATATGTAAGACAGACTGTGGTAAGATGAAAGAAGGGGAAAATGGAGACAAAATTACTAGAAAGTGGAACGGAAGCTTTTGAGTGGTGAAGTTTCAGATTGAGTGTAAAATGGGCCTGTAAGGCAGAGAAAGGAAGAGGAAAGTGAAACAGATGATTACGGAATTATGAAAGACCCCTTTGGTTCCCACTGAACTTTATTTCACCTTTTTTTTCTAGCTACCCTCCCGTCAAATCCACTCATTCTCTCACACCATGTCCTTTCATCTCTCTGCTTTGGCTTTCTTTATCAGATCCTCTCTCAGTTTGACTTTTTGTTAACCCCTTATGTAGGCTTACAGGCTGGCTCTATCCCTTTCACCTCCTCTCTTCACCTCAGGCACATGAAACCTCCTCTCCCTTCTTGAGCTTCCCATTGCTCTTTTATGTTCTTTGCCCTTTCTTTACTCTATTTTCCCTTCTCCCACTCTTGCTGAGGCCACTCAATAGCAACTGAGAAAGGAGATGCCTCACAGCTGACTCTTTGACAGATCAGAGTTGATATCCTGCAACGGTGCTTTCTTCAGTTAACATTTTTTGTTTCTATATCTGACAATGATTGCAATCTACATTCAATTAGATGAATACCAAACCAAATTTCAATTGCTACTCTACTATGCTCAATATCGTGTATTCAAAATGATTGCTGGATTGCTTGATTTTGACCAATCGTAGTCTCCAAGAGGCACTGATTGCATGTTTTGTAGTGCTCTTGAACAGGAAAGTGATGTATTTTCCTGGTTTGGAATTGCCTAATAAACCTTTGCTTCACATTGACAAAATAGCACGATAATAATCAATATAAAAGTCCTTGAACAGACAGTATCAATAGATACAACCAATCTCCAAAAATTCATTTAGTTTCAAGTAGGCTTTTAATCTCATTTGTAACAAGTGGAGTTGCTGTTTCCAAATTCATCTCTACTTTGTACTTGCAAGGAAAAGCAGTTGCTGATTAGACACAAGTATCTCAAGTGTTGAGCAAGATATGATTTACACTTTAACCCCTTAAAATGTTCTATCTTCTGGAATGGCAGTAGCTCGTTTTGGGAAATATGCAGATGCACTGACTTACTTAATAATTCTGTGATGTCCACGTGCAAGTATAAAGCTGGAGTTCGCAGAAACTAAGCTTAGGCTTAACTGAAATTGAGGAGAAACATTTAGCTTGGTGACATGGTGGTGCAGTGGTTAGTGCAGCTTCACAGTAAGAAGGTCCTGGGTTTGAATCCTTTTGGTGTGGATTTACATTTACCCACATGTCCTCCCACAGTCTAAAGACATGCAGTTAACAGGGATAGGTTATCTATACTACTGTATTAAGTGGTTGTCTGTCTCTGTGTTAACCGTGCGATAGACTGGCTTGTCCAGGGTTTACACTGCCTCTTGTCCTATGGCAAGTGGGATAGGCTCCAGCCCACCCACTACCCCAAATTGGATAAGCAGATGAAAATGAATGGATGGATAGCATGTAGCTTGACCCTATAGAAATGTTAGAAAAAACCAACTAACAAGCATCTTCATAGCGCCATAGATACTACCACCAGCCTAGCCGAGTATTGTTGTTCATCATGTGTGTGCCCTGACAGATGCTTCCAGCAGGATAATATGCCATAATACTTGATATGAGTACATGTCGCAAAGCTCAAATCATCACACTTTGTTTTCTTGAACATTAAAAAAAGGAAAAAAGATATAGTGTGTTAAAATGTATTTGTTTTTCTTTCTGCTGGCATTAGCTCTTTATAAGAAGACATGACCTTGGTCCATGGATGAGATAGTATCTATTAAGGATCAATCTGAACATTCTTACATTACTAGCCAGACAGATATATTAGATTTTTCTTTTGCAACAAAATATGGATCACCAATTTTATTTCAATGTGTTCTCACCTTTTTAGTTATAGTGCCCCCAACATAAAGGCAAAACCTGCTGTAACCGGGGAAGATTTTCAGCCTTTATTTATTTTCTACTGGTGCTATATTACATCTGGGAAATGAATCAAACCAAAGTTTTAGAAATATGAACAACATTCTTCATTGCTTACGGACCCAGGAGGGAAAAGTATGATAATCATAATTCTTATTCTTCATCAGGCCTTATCGGGCCAAGGTCTCACTGATGCGGTATAATACATGGAAATGATAAGCAACATGGGAGCAGGATGTGCTTTTTCAACAAAACATCTCCCAAAATTGTGTTTTTAGTCCTTTTTAGATTTGTTGTTAAGGGGTAAGAACATAAGCAGTGCATCTAAGAGGAATGACTTAAAACAGGTAGTAAGAGTCAGTCAACCTGATGTGCACAGAACTGCAGCAGCACAGCATTCAGCCAACTCAGCTTTTCCCTGACAAAGTGACTCAGCATTTTCAATGAGCTTTTGGCTGTGGAGTGTCTGTTGCGGCTGGCACTACTTAAATGAAATGATGGATAAAGAGTTTTTCCACCTCATGAATATTCCCTTAAAGGGCAATAACTCAAGCAATTTGAACACATTGTTAATTCTGAAAAACTCCATCACATGGACAGACAGAGGGCAAGTCTGCAACGACCACTACGATCAATGGTGTTGTATGAGAAGCAGAGAAACACCTAAAGGGTGATTTACAAATTCTATGAAGTGTCATTTCTCCTAAAACATGAACTAAATTATGTATATAGAAACATGTACATGCTCATACCATCCTCTGTTATATACCTGATATTTTGGAATAGCAGGGTCTCCCTCCAAGTGCAATTGCATTTGGGAAAAGGAATATTCTGTTGTACTTGAAGTGTTGGAAAGGTGACTTCTAAAATCCAACAGGGTTCAAATTACTAGTTAACCCGTTTTCAATTTTTTTTAAGGTAATTTACAATAAAGCAGAGTCCTTTACAGGTGCAGATTTGCCATGGAGCCTTTCGATGTTGAGGGCATTTTCACAACTGTTAACCTTTATTGTTAAATTTTCAGCACTGAAAGGTATTCCTATCTAACAACAAAGCCTCAAGTTTAAGCATGAGTGTCTAGTTGCAGGTATGGCAGATTCAGGTTACCTGGAACAATGCACCGTGATTTGAGTGACAGAAGAGAAAGTTCTTGCAGTTTCCCCTGATGGCTTTGCAGTTGTCACACTAAAATTTCTACCAATGGTTTTCCTGGCCTGCACTACCCAGAAATATGCCAGAAGCTGGCATTGCTACATAGCAAAAACATAAAACCTATGGCATAAGGGTTTGAATCTAAATAAAAGGCTCTTTGTTGGATTTCTTTGTTGTTGTTGCTTTATCAAAAAATACATTTGAACCCTTAATTTACAATATAATAGAGTGTGACCTCTGTGTAGTGTCTTCTCTGGTCTGCATTCACAACAAAAAGGCAATGGTTAGAATGCTCTTTTTAATGTCGTGGGCAATCAGCACAAAATCTCGCAGGAATCCTCCATTATTCTGAGGATTACATTTCCACTTGCAGTGTGATCGTATAGTGGTAAATTTATACAACCAAAATAGAAAAACTTCAACACCATTAACATTGCATGTTAAATTTCCCAAATGAAAGGAATATAGAAATATATTTTAAAGCTGTACATGAAACAATGTAAATTCTCTAAACAGTGTGGCACAGTCACATACCTGCATTCACAACAAAAAGGCAATGGTTAGAATGCTCTTTTTAATGTCGTGGGCAATCAGCACAAAATCTAAACGGGAAAGCAACAACAGAGTTAGTTAACTATGCTCCATTTTGTTTCCTCTCTTCCCAATAAAGAAATCTCACATAAACGTGCACTCAGTTCAACATAAAGACTGGAGAAATGACCCGCAACAAATGATTTATAAACAACAAAAATAATCGGGTCAGACTGTATTACTTTAACAGCCTGCGATATGATTTTTCCTCCCCACGACATTTGCGCATTCCTTACCTCGCAGGAATCCTCCATTATTCTGAGGATTACCCAGAATCCCTTGCCCTTTGTGAATGTAGCAGGGTGACTTTTTCAACAGTAGGTGGCGCCAATGTCCCATTTAGCGGGATTTAACTTCACCTCTATTTAACTATGTTAGACACACCCCCCTGAAATCCTGCTAAATTGGGGCATGACAACAGAAAAACAGAAACTTCCAATGCATAAAACATAACAGTGTGACCGTGGGAGCACAATATAGTTCAAGTCAGTTAAAAACTTTCCATATGGAATAAGGCTAGCAAGAGAGCGGCCAATTCCCTTGCCAACCCAGATATAAAAGATGCCGTATACACCTCCCATGATGTGAACATTGCTCCAAGCAGGTAGTACCCAAAACGTTCTGAGTAACAGCACATTTGCAAAACGGCTAGTAATCTATCCTGAAAACATATTTCGCACAAATGAAAACAAGGAGTCAACTGTCGACACTGAATCATCAACCTGTTGTTCATTGATCTCACAAATGAGACGTGTTGGAGGTTTCACAGGTCTACCCGATCTAGTACAAAGAGGTGGTGGCTGTGTACGCACTACATGGGCCTCTGTACTCAGGTGTGTGTCAGTCACAAGATCAGGGGAAAGGACATGTTGAGCATCTCCCGCCAGAAGCTGAGAGGAGGCACTCCGGGACACAACAGATTCAATAGAGGGGGCAGGGGAGGGCAACCAGGAAACCAACGGATCACACACAACAGGCGGAGCCACAGTCGATTCTGCCTCAGAGGTTGGGACGCTCAAAGCCGCACCAAGAGAACAACCAAGTTGACCAACCGCAGAGTCCCCGTCACTTGCCTGGTCCATCTGCATGAGCCAGCGAACCGTCTTCGTCTCACCATCCTGCACATCACCTGGAAGTTCTGGTTCACCTTGTCCACTATCTGCAACCGAGGGGCAGGTTGACACGGGTATGCACTCGTCTCCTGCAGGAATGAAACTCACAGGAAGTAGTAGATTTCGGTGAACAACTTTTTCCCTGAGTGTCACAGGGTCTCTGATGTGGTACACATTGATGTCAGGTTTCACAGATGCCACCTCAAAAACTGTGGATTCCCATTTGTCAGCGATCTTTCTCTTTCCTCTCTCACCACGATTAGCGAGCAGGACTCTGTCACCAACTGAGAGGGGCGCACCCTTAGCCTTGCGGTCATAATTCTTCGCCTGGCGAGCCTGGGCAATACGGCTGTTCTGCCTGGCAATGCAGGCAGCCTCAGACAGGTCACGCTTCAAATGGGCGACAAATTCACCATGGTCAACAACGGCACCATCAGGGAGAACATGCTGGAAAACAACATCAACAGGCAGACGAGGAATTCTCCCAAATATGAGAAAAAAAGGTGCAAAACCTGTTGTTTCATGTTCAGTACAATTATAGCAGAACGTCAACATCTGAAGCATTTGCGGCCACCTGGCTTTGGATTGAGGGGGCAAAGCCCGTATCATGTTCCCCAAGGTCCTGTTGTATCGCTCGACAATACCATTCCCCATTGGGTGGTAAGGAGTGGTGTGTGATTTCTGGATGCCAGCCATGTCCAGGAGCTCCTTAATGAGTTGACTCTCAAAGTTGGCTCCTTGATCAGAGTGTATACGTTTGGGAAAGCCGTACACACAGAAAAAGTCATTCCACAGGCGGCGAGCAACCTGCTTGGCAGACTGATTCTTACAAGGGAATGCATGCGCTAATTTGGAAAAATGGTCTGTGACAACCAAAACATCAACACACTTCTTGTCAGTCTGTTCAGCAGTCCAGAAGTCAATGCAAACTAACTCCATCGGTTCAGTGGTACAAATGCTCTCCAGTGTGGCACGGTCATTCGGCTCCGGGGTTTTCCCAACCACACAACGAAAACAGCTTTTCACATGATTGATGATGTCACGCTCCATCCCTGTCCAAAAGAATCTCTGCCTTGCAAGAGACAGGGTGCGGACTTGGCCCTGATGACCCGCCATATCATGGATGCCTCTGAGAACTTCAGTCTTCAGAGTGTCTGGGACAACAAACTGGTAAATCGTCACGTTCATGTTCCTGTCTTTCTTCACCTTATACAACATACCGTCTTTAATCAAGAGTCTGGACCAATGTCTGAGTAATTTCATTACACCATGGGACTCGCCAGCACGTTCATGCCTGGTGGGCCTCTTGTGACGCCGGACATAAAAGGAAACTCTGCCCAAAACCTCATCTTGTTCCTGCAGGTTAGCGAGTTCACTTCTCGGTGTACAGGCAGGACGGGCAATAGTTGGGACCTGAGGGATATCAGATCCCACACCTCTCACATGGCTGATACCACCAGTGTCATGTGCACCCAACACAGCAGAAACATCCTGTGACGAGAGACAACCCTGAGGGTTAGCTAGGATAGTGGTAGCTTCCACCTCAGACTGATCCACGACCAACTGGCAGTTTGCAGCACACCGAAACATATCTTGCACAGTCCCATCCACCAGACCATGCATTTGGTTCAATAGGGCAGCATAAGGTTCAGTAACTAGCCTGTGGCCTATGCACGACTGGACAAATGGCTCTCTACTCAGTGCATCCGCGACAACATTTTTGGTGCCAGGGACATACTTCATGTCAGTTTCATAATCATTAATACCAGTCATGTCCAAGATGGGAGGCTTACTTGCTGGATCTGCGCTGTCCTCCCCTCCACGCAGATCGTTCAGTTTCCCTGATGACCACTGGAAGGAGTACACTTGCCCTCTGGGCAGTTACGTCTCGAATGACCAGGTAGGTGACACAGGAAGCACAATCTGTTTTCCCGACAGTGCGTGAGTGTGGAGTGGGAGCTATCTCTGCAGATGGAACATGGTGTGTCATCCAAGCCCGGTATTCTCGGCAGTCGGGCACTCTGTCGCCTGACATTAGCTCGAGCATAGCCTGGGCCTTGAAGCAGCACCTTCTCTAGCATGCTGATCAACCTCTCAATAGCCGAGCTATCCTGACTCACAGCTGGCCTCTGCTCATGGTCAGCCAAGCAAGGAGTAGCATTTGTGCTAACCTCTGCCTTATTCACAAAGACACAGTTACCCTTCTGTGGAGGAGACTGGAACCCCTTACCCAGGTGATACTCATCCAGTACCTCCTGAACTTCACGAGCTGACCATTTATCACATGTTTTGGTTCTAAAAATAAGAGCCAAGTCTCTGCAGGGGCAGTGTCTGATGAACATGCGTGCAACCTCCACACCAGAGTTCTCAAAAGATTTCCCCTGCTCCTTAAGACAGAGCAAAATAAAAAATCAAACGGGTCCCGAAATTTTTCAGCACTTCGTGACAATATTTTTTAAACATTCAACAAGCACAAAATTGTTGTAACACAAAAGCCAAACATTGGCCACCGACAATGGTAAATTTGCCAATATGCCCATTCCAGTCAATGTGTAATTGTACCCCAATTCAAAGTAAACCAACATCAATCTACAATCCAAATAGTGATGTGATTAGGGTCACAAGAAGTGTCATCATTTTCAAATTGGCAGCGTAAGCACACACTGAAACACCAAACACCAAAAACAAAAAGAAAACCACCAGAGGAAAAGCTTATGCATTACAGTTCATTTCCCCTTGCCACCCAAACAAACAGCAGGATGATTTATAGTCTCTGGCAAAGTGTCACACTGTTAAGTTTCATATTTATGATAATGGTTTAACCACCGTGCTCTATGTTTCATACTGTGTCTGCAGCACTAAAGAGATATGTCTAAACATGAAATCACCCAGAAGCCATAACTGTGCAGCCACACGTCCAATCACTTACAGACTGTGCAAAAATCTTGAGCCACACTGCATTTCTTTACATTTTGCCAGGAAAATAGGAAACAGGTGTGGCAGTTTGTTGAAACATGCAAACATATATGAAAATACAACATATAAGGTAAAAACAGAGTTTGTTCATCTTCAACTTTATTACATCACTGGAAAGCATCTTGTTGGTGCAAAATATTTTGTGTCCGTCCTGTCAGACTTTGTTAAATCTGGCATTTGTCATAGATTAAACTAAAGGAATGGGATCCGCGGGTGTGTTTTTGTGAAATGCTACTAGTAGAAAAGTGCCTAAAGGCTTTAAAATAAGATGAAATTATTCAAAGGTCAGCGTTAAGTGACTTGACAAAAATAAAACATAAAAAACTTGGAAAGACCTTCTGAAAGTCTGAAAAACAATTGCTCAAGACCAAGTACTGTCTATACATAATCTAGCTATTATCATCTCCATATGTACACTACACAAATATAGAAGAAAATATTACTTTAATCAAGGATCAGGAGAAAGACACAGTACAAGTACTGAAGGAGAGACAGTCAGTCTGTGCTGTGATTTTATCTGTTATTTAACAGGGACAAACAAAGGCCCATTTAAACAATCTCAGAGCACAATTTGTTCTCTCTCTCTTTCATTCAACCTTCCTCCGTTTTACTTCATTATCTGTGATTTGCAAATCGGGCTATTTTATACCTATAAATTAGCTAAAGGGGACTAGCGTATGGAACAATGGGGGTGCATTCATCATGAGTAATGAAGTCGTGAAGATGAAAAATGCTCTTTAAACAAGATCCGGTGTCATTATTTGATTATAGTACATTCACATAAGAGAGAATCTCACCACCGTTTATCGAGATAGTCCATGGTTAGTGACTTTAGTAGAAAACATTTTAACATCCTATGTTCAGTCTGAAATAAAAAGAAATAACCTCAAAAGATGAGATGGCTCAGGATTGAAGTCTGAAAACTTTGTCTGTGTGTGTTCTATGCGCTAAAAGAGAGGAAATATAGGCACAGTTCATCCAACCTGACAGTTTCCCTCCCTCTCATTACTGCAAAGATGGTCTGGAAAGTAAAGGTAATCTGGGGGACGAGCTTTTTTTTTTATTACATTAAAGTGTGGATTAGATTAATTAATTAAACAGCCTTTCTTTAATAAAATGTAGTGCAACTATGCAAATGAGCCATGAGTGGTAATAAACCTGAATTTTCCTTAAAGCTGTTGTGTGCCCTTTTTAATGGTCTGCATACGTACTGCAGGGATAATTATATTGCGCTTGTACAAAAACACATCAAACCCAAAACATACACTGCCTGTGAAAAACGTGCACTCAGACATACTTTATCTTTTCTATTCACACATGCACTCAAACACAAATATTCATAGGAATCTCTGTCTCATAAGTGGCAACAGCAAGTGCACTTATGGTCTCTTTTGGCCCTGAACACAACCATGGACACACGCATCCCACCAGCAGTAATGAGATGCTTGGTCTCCCGTGTATGTGTTCAGCTGGTGAAACTCAGCAGTGGCCATACAGGGTTCAGTGGAAGACTCCAGACTAGTATAAACAGCCTGCAGAGAAACAGCAATACGCACAAATTTACACTCTCACGTTGAAAAAAAACCCCCCATATACCTCCCATACTGGTCCTCCTCAAACACATACACACAGAAATGTACACATCATCTGTCTCCCTCTCTCTCATTATATAGCGCACAGGGGGGAAAGGGTGAGAAAAGTAAGGAGGGCGAGATACAGGAGGAAGAAGCAGAGGTAAACTCTCAGCTCTTTCGCCATATCCATCAGGAAATGTCAGGATCCTCATATAGGAGGACTGTCGGGATGCATGTAGTTTGTGACAGGAATAACGGAAGTATACAATATGTATGAAGGTATGAAAAAGGTAAAATAGAGGTTAAGAAGCAGAGGGAGTAGGTGAAGCAAGGAGATAATGAGCTCGTGTGTGCTCATAGATAGGTTGAGGTTGCTGCAAAATAAATGTGTAGACAAAAAATAGTATGGAAAAAAGGTTATCATTAGAGGCGCTCAGTCATAAATTAAAAAAAAATGTTTTCTGACAGGTCAAAGTCATTAAAAACTGTTGCATGTTGACTTTAAAAGCGCAAAAATCATCATTTTAATTGGCAGTTTTCAAAGGATAATTTGTGCTTCAAAAGAAAAAATTCTGTTAGAAGCTCTGAAACGCTTTGGTGACTAAAGAGGGAAAAAAAGGGAATGAACAAGCAGAATAAAAGTGACAAATTACATGTTTGCACCAAGAGTGGTCGGAGTTTTAATGCGACATAACAACACAAAATTGATTATTAAGGCTATTTCCCAACATGTTTGGGAAATAGCCATCACAAAGACCCTCAACAGGAAAAAAGAATAGTCATTGTATTAAAATATATAAATAAATTTTGATAACTCTTAATTTTTCTGCTATAGTCAGGATATTAGAAAACAATACAAACTATTAGATACTTTGTCTTAAAATACTGAATAACAGCCAAAAAGTGTGATAAAAAACAAGAAGTGAAGAAGAAGCTTGTCTAAAGTGAGGGAATCCATTATGCTCTAAGGAGGGATTGTCATTTTGCCTCCTTATATAAAAGTCATGTCAAGTTCATTTGTAAACATATAAACATAACAGTTGTTGACCAAAATGCTAAACAGGGAACAAATCTAATCAAATCAAATAACAAAGACATTTTTAAAACAGAAAAGGTAAAGTAGGCAAACTAAAACACAAATAAAAACACTGTGAACTCAGTCTTTGAACTGTAAAAGCTCAAGATTAAAAATAGGTTTTCAAACAGGTTCTGAAAGTATCTAATGTTTCAAAGGGTCAGTGTAAATCAATACAAAGTTCTTTTGAGTGTCTACATTCAACCAATCATTTCAGAGTGAGGATGGCAATGTCCCCATCAGTGGGCCACAACAGGGAACTTAATGCCTAAATAACTATAAAATATGGGATTTTAGGCCTGTATGTTACATAGTGCCTTCAACGACAATCATCAAAACAGCACATTAAGAAATATCATTTAGAAGAACTCCTTTAGCCCTCCAGTAGAGTTTGAGAAACGTCCAGAGAATCAGTGCCAAGATACATGGAAGCTCTTCTATTTGCTTGGGATGGCACTAGAATTTGTTAAGATACTTTGAGTTGGTTTTTACTTATTCTTCTTATTCTTGCACGGAACAGCAATTCAGCTTAGAAGTATGTGCAATACTAGCAATTAACAATTTTATGAACTTTATACACTCTGTGGTAATTTGATCATTTGTCAAATCAATGTTTGCTGAAGCTTTAAACCAGTTTTCCTTCCACTTCTGTGTTTTGCAGTTATTTGTAAGTCTTGTTTTTAACCTTTTTTAATCATTCACAGGTGAATTATCTCCTTGCACTTTTAGTAATGACTAAAAAATGAGGAAGATTCTGTGTTTTGTGATAATTCTCTTTGGGATTGCCACAACAAGCTAATGATTTCACATCAGACACTGTAATTTAACATTTTGTTTCATAAATTGCTATTGCAATATTAAAGTTATCTTTAACATTTAAACTTCACAACTTAAACATTACTATTTTACCAATTTAAATATATTTATAATAAAATCATTAATCCAGTTTATTTTTAACTGCTTATTCGATTTAGGGTAATTCACTGGCTGAAGTCCAAGTTGGCAAGGAGGATAAACCTGGATATCACAGGGCTAACAGAGATAAACTGCTATCCATGCTCACAGCTACAGCAATTTAGAATAATCAGTTAACTTAATATACATGTCTATGGACTGAAAGGAAGCCAGAGCACCAAGAGGAAAACCAACATGAAAAGTGCTGGCTGCTACATCCCTGTGCCGCTGAAACAACATATCGACATATTTATTTCTTTTGTCCTTTCTTATTTTTAATTTTTACATTAGACAGCCAGACAGACAGACAGACAGACAGACAGTTAGATAGATAGATAGATAGATAACAATCCATAGTTTTCACCTGCCTCACTCCAAGACTACTTGAATCATCTATCAATGGAGAAAAAACCAAGAATTTTGGGGGACTTCTGATCCACACTCTGCTCCAGAAACTTTATTTAAATCTCTGAAAGCAGCAAAGTCTCTCCCAGAGCTCCAGTTCAGAGATCTACGTATATGTAGACAATCCCTTACCTAACACTGCTGACAGGTTGAAAGCTTTTAAACCTGTTGATTTTGTCACTGCCAACTGGAAACGAGTCTAGCTGCCAGGCCACGCCGGGCTCCACCACCAGCTAACGAGGCGAGCTGCCAGGCCACGCCGGGCTCCACCACCAGCTATCGAGGCGAGCAGCCAGACCACGCCAGGCTCCACCACCAGCAAACGAGGCTAGCTGCCAGGCCACGCCGGGCTCCACCACCAGCTAACGAGGCTAGCTGCCAGGCCACCCCGGGCTCCACCACCAGCTAACGAGGCTTGCTGCCAGGCCACGCCAGGCTCCACCACCAGCTAACGAGGCTAGCTGCCAGGCCACGCCGGGCTCCACCACCAGCTAACGAGGCGAGCTGCCAGACCACGCTAGGCCACACCGGGTACCAACACTAGCCAGCAAGGCTATCTGCCAGGCCACGCAGGGCTCCACCACCAGCTAACGAGGCTAGCTGCCAGGCCACACCAGGTACCAACAAAAAGCCAACGAGGTAAATTGCTAGGACAGGCCGGGTTTTGGCAACCCTCAAAAGTGGTTCGCAACCAGCGGGCCTTAAAGCCGTTAAGATGCCGCCTAAGAGGAGCACCGTTAATGAGGAGGAACTGGAGGACATAAAGAAATCCCTAAACTTTATGTCAGAAGAAATAACAACAATTTCAAAACAACAAAAACTGATACTTAATTTAATGGATGATATTAAAGAACTAAGAAGGCAGAGCGAGGAAAAGGACAAGAAGATTGCTATGCTGGAAGGACGGGTGTCAGATCTGGAACAATATTCAAGAGTAAATGATGTGATAGTGACAGGACTGGAAACCAAGCATCAGACATATGCGAGGGTAGCAGCATCAGAGAGAGGGGAGCCACCCGAGCAAGAGCTACGCTCTTTGGAAGAACAGGTACTGGCCTTCTTTAAAAGCAAAGGTATCGAAAAACCGCGCTGCCACACCCATCACACCCGGTGTGATGGGTGTGACGGCAGGGTGTTTCTAATCTGTATGACCGATGTAACGTCATGCAACCTTCGCAGACAGCAGCACCTTGTTACGTCACGTTGAGTGGTATGACGGGTGTGACGGCAGTGCGGTGTGACCGGTGCAAAGTCACGCAGGCTTCACAGAAGGCGGGGCGGTGTTAAGTCATTCAGCCTTAGCAGACGGCACTGCGGTGTTACGTCAGGGGTGTACCATCTCACCCTCAATGTCACAAAAACAGAAGAGATGATAGTGGACTTCTAGAGGTGTAGTAAAGCATAACCCCGAACACCATCAACGGCGCTGCTGTGGAAAGACTGAACAGCTTCCGTTTCCTAGCTGTACATCTGGCGGAGGATCTCACATAGTCAGTTCACACGAACAACATACCCCTTCATAGAAAGCACAGTTTGACGGGAGTGACAAACCGCGCTACCCATGACACTGTGGTACCAGTGAAACCATGCTGCCCATGAAACCGCGCTGCCCATGAAACTGCGCTGCCCATTAAACCGCGCTGCCCATTAAACCGCGCTGCCCGGTAAACCGCGCTGCCCATGAAACTGCGCTGCCCATTAAACCGCGCTGCCCGTGAAACCGCGCTACCCAGTAAACCGCGCTGCCCGTGAAACCGCGCTGCCCGGTAAACCGCACTGCCCGTGAAACCGCGCTGCCCGGTAAACCGCGCTAGCCGTGAAACCGCGCTGCCTATGAAAACACACTATCCGTGAAACTGTGATACCCGTTAAACCGCGCTGCCAGGTAAAACGCGCAGGCAGCACGGTGTGACAGGTGTGACGGGCAGTGTGACGGGTGTGACAGCAGCGTGTTTCTAATCTGTGTGACTGATGTGACGTCATATAACCTTCGCAGACAGCAGCAAGGTGCAAGTGTTGTGACGGGTATGACGGCAGCGCAGTGTGAACTGGGCGTATACTGAACTCTCTCCTGTCCTCACTCTACACCTACGCCTGCACGGCCACTAGAATCTACAATTTCATTCTCAAGTTTGCGGATGACACAGCAATGGTGAGTGACAGTTTACAAGGAGGATGTCAGTGCCTTTTTACTCCAGTGCTAAGACTACAACTCACCCTCAATATTACAAAACCAGAAGAAATGATAGTGGACCTCTGGAGGTATAGAAGAGCACATACCCCAATCACCATCAACGGCACTGCTGTGTAAAGAGGGAACAGCTTCCGTTTCCTAGGTTTACATCTGGCGCAGGATCTCACATGGTAAGTTCACACAAACAGCATACACCTTCATAGACAGCACAGTGTTACGTCACGCAGCGCAGTGTGACGGGTATGACCGCAGCGAGGTGTGACCTGTGTATCCGATGTCACTGGTGTGACGTTACGCAGCCTTTGCAGATGGCAGCGCGGTGTTACGTGAGGGGTGTATACTGAGCTCTCTCCTGTCCTCACTCTACACCTACGACTGCATGGCCACTGGTATCTCTTATTTCATTGTGAAGGAGGATCTCAGTGCCTTTAAACTTTATTGCTAAGAGAACCATCTCACCCTCAATATCACAAAAACAGAAGAGATGATCGTGGACTTCTAGAGGTGTTGTAAAGCACATACCCCGATCACCATCAATGGCGCTGCTGTGGAAAGAGTGAACAGCTTCCGTTTCCTAGCTGTACATCTGGCGGAGGATCTCACATGGTCAGTTCACACGAACAACATACCCCTTCATAGACAGCGCAGTTTAACGGGAGTGACAAACTGCGCTACCGGTGACGCTGCGGTAACGGCGAAACCATGCTGCCCACGAAACTGTGCAGCCCGTGAAACCGCGCTGCCCGTGAAACCACGCTACCCGTGAAAACGCGCTCATACATCATACAGCATCAAAGGGAGTAGGGCCACTGTCAGTCATCTTTAAGAAAAAAGATTCTATTTGTCATGTCGATGGGAAGCTTTCCAGCCTGGAAGTTATCCAAACTTTGCAGACTTCACTAGATCTACCTGAGACCTCTGGGGTTATGCTACACGTAAAAGAGAGAGCTTATACTACAGTGAAAGCCCCAAACTGAGCAGCAATGAGACTTCCAAGAGTGAGGAAAACCCCACCGGCTGATGTGACTGTCCAACACCTACTTGAAAAAGGTGTTACCTTTGCTATGGGAACTAAGACAGGAAGGTAGCAACTGTTTGCCCCTCCTGTCATATGCCAACATGCCTCGAGCAAAGCACGAGTCAAAGTTGTATGTTGTATCTAGATTGTGAACACAAGCACTAGAAAATTGTTTTCCTCAAAAAGCGTCTGTTCTCCCTTAAACCGCGCTGCCAGTCAAACCGCGCAGGCAGCACGGTGTGATGGGTGTGACGGACAGTGTGTCGGGTGTGACGGCAGGGTGTTTCTAATCTGTATGACCGATGTGACGTCATGCAACCTTCGCAGACAGCAGCACCTTGTTACGTCACGTTGAGTGGTGTGACGGCAGTGCGGTGTGACCGGTGCGAAGTCACGCAGCCTTCACAGAAGGCGGCGCGGTGTTAAGTCAGGGGTGTACCATCTCACCCTCAATGTCACAAAAACAGAAGAGATGATAGTGGACTTCTAGAGGTGTAGTAAAGCATAACCCCGAACACCATCAACGGCGCTGCTGTGGAAAGATTGAACAGCTTCCGTTTCCTAGCTGTACATCTGGCGGAGGATCTCACATAGTCAGTTCACACGAACAACATACCCCTTCATAGAAAGCACAGTTTGACGGGAGTGACAAACCGCGCTACCCATGACACTGTGGTACCAGTGAAACCATGCTGCCCATGAAACCGCGCTGCCCATGAAACTGCGCTGCCCATTAAACCGCGCTGCCCGGTAAACCGCGCTGCCCGGTAAACCGCGCTACCCGTGAAACCGCGCTACCCAGTAAACCGCGCTGCCCGTGAAACCGCGCTGCCCGGTAAACCGCGCTAGCCGTGAAACCGCGCTGCCCGTGAAAACACACTACCCGTAAAACCGCGCTGCCTATGAAAACACACTATCCGTGAAACTGTGATACCCGTTAAACCGCGCTGCCAGGTAAAACGCGCAGGCAGCACGGTGTGACAGGTGTGACGGGCAGTGTGACGGGTGTGACGGCAGCGCGTTTCTAATCTGTGTGACTGATGTGACGTCATATAACCTTCGCAGACAGCAGCAAGGTGCAAGTGGTGTGACGGGTATGACGGCAGCACAGTGTGAACTGGGCGTATACTGAACTCTCTCCTCTCCTCACTCTACACCTACGCCTGCACGGCCACTAGAATCTACAATTTCATTCTCAAGTTTGCGGACGACACAGCAATGGTGAGTGACAGTTTACAAGGAGGATGTCAGTGCCTTTTTACTCCAGTGCTAAGACTACAACTCACCCTCAATATTACAAAACCAGAAGAAATGATAGTGGACCTCTGGAGGTGTAGAAGAGCACATACCCCGATCACCATCAACGGCACTGCTGTGTAAAGAGGGAACAGCTTCCGTTTCCTAGGTTTACATCTGGCGCAAGATCTCACATGGTAAGTTCACACAAACAGCATACACCTTCATAGACAGCACAGTGTTATGTCAAGCAGCGCAGTGTGACAAACCGCGCTACCCGTGAAACCGTGCTGCCTGTGAAACTGCGCCACTCATGAAAACGCGCTACCCTTGAAACCGTGATACCCGTTAAAAGGTGGTTTTTCGGAAGGGAGTCAGACTAGAGCTGCTTCATCGAAAGTAGACAGTTGAGGTTGTACCAACAGGAATGCTTCCTAGAGGAGGTGTTTCGGACATAACCTACACGCAGGAGGTGCAGGAGCAAACCTGGGACATGGGAGAGAATATATCTCTGATGTTTATTGTGGTGAATTTGATTGTTTTACATTAGAATCAAATAGTTAACCTCTTAAACCCCAAGCCTACCTAATCTCCTGCTTTTTGCCCCCGTATCAGGGGGCGTTGGGGCTTAAGAGGTTAAAAACTGTAATTTGTATTTTTCATTTATGAAATGTGCAAAAGTAAACCACAGGCAGCTACATGTATTTTCGATAGCTAGCTTAAACACAAAAATCCTACGTTTGTTGACCTGAACATTTACAGTGTAGGGCCAGAAAAGTTTTCCTAGTATTCATTTGTCATATTAATGCCACTTCATAACAGTGAAGTAAACCAAGTATTTTTCCGATGTCAGTAAATTCTTCCTACAGTTTAAATGAGCCGCCAGTGACAGCCTGGGCTGCTGTGGAAAAGCAGGGACTGGTGTGATTTGGCCTGTAAGGCAGGATTAGGAGAGGTGTGTTCACTTGTTGATGCCATATTCTGCACTTTAAGCAGCTGTAAATGTTGATTAGCGTATCCGATAGCAACTATGCAGCATTCTGGCTATGTTAAACTGGAAAATGTTAAAAGGATGCCTGGAGGGCAAAGAACCACCGTAACGTTTTTTTCCGACAGTTGGGCATATTCCAGTAGCTCTGACTTTACGTGAAACCTATGGATAGGCAGACTCCCAAAAGCTGACAATTCTACAGCTGTATGGTGTAGGTGTAGGATTTGAAGGGCATGAAAGTTATACTAAACGATCCCTCGTTAAGTGATCACTAAAACAACGTGCACCTTAAGAAAACATATTCTTGAGTACAAGAAAAAAATAGAAACAAGCTCTCTGTCTCAGTGTTTTGTTTTGTCTTTTCTATGCTAGAAAACTTCCAACTGGCTTAGCTTTTTGTTGTTTTTTTCCCCGATCTTTTATTATTCTCGTTTCTTCACGGGCAATCAGGCAACAGATTTTTTTCTGTTGCCTGATTTCTTTTTCTCCCAGCCCTTCCCACCTTCTCTCTCATCCACCCACTTTTCACCTTTTTCTGCTGCAGAAGTAACTAATGTGACCTTTGAAGTGTTACCAGCTTCGTGCGTGGCCGTCAATCATCATCAGCTTCCATTAAAATGACTCTATTAGGTAGCGTCACACAGCCACCACCTCA
Source organism: Neolamprologus brichardi (assembly GCF_056152115.1). Taxonomy (NCBI): domain Eukaryota; kingdom Metazoa; phylum Chordata; class Actinopteri; order Cichliformes; family Cichlidae; genus Neolamprologus; species Neolamprologus brichardi. The sequence goes on along the minus strand of NC_142124.1, from coordinate 10,579,940 downwards.
CTCCACCATCCACATAAGCCACTCACCACTCACCGGTTAAATATGAATGTGGTTCACTACTCCTTAAAAGTGGATAGAGTTTTGGAAAATAACGACAATAAAAAAACAAAATAAAATTGTGAGAAACAGAGCATGAGGGGAAAGATTCTGGCAGTATGGCTTGTCTCATTCGCTCTCAATCATTCACTCCTTCCACCTCCTCTATAATTCCTCATCAATTGTGTTTACTTCAAGGTACCTGTGTTTTGGTCCTGAAGGACCCGACATAGTTAGCATCCCAACCAGCCAGAACAAGCACAAGCCAGACACGATCATTTCTTTTGTATCTATCCCTCAACACCTTAACCAGCTTCCCTTTATGACTGTCTCTCATTATTACTGTTTAGTCCTACAGGAGGAGGATGACTATCTCTTCCCCTCCCAGCCTCTTCACCTCGCTATTTACTTTACGAGACCTCCCTATCTCTCGCTCTCACCTGTTGTTTCTTCCTCGACTATCCCTCCTTCTTTCTCTTGTGGCTCCTGTTCCCTTCACATCTGACTTTGTTTACTGTGATGCAGTCTTCATTCTTCCCAATCATTTTGCTTCCCTCTATTCTTCTTATCGTATGTCTTATCTTATTTTTACCCATTTAACCTTCTTTGTTTATGACTTTTCAATGTCATTTTTCCATCGTTCCCTTTTGTTAAATCCATTTTTTAATTCAATTTTCATTTGATTTTTTTTTTGTTGTTGTTGGTTTTTTTTTTAACTGTTTGGAAACTGCTCTACTCCAAGCCAAAGCACATTCATACCCACTCATTTACAAACAACACTTAAGGTATGCAAATTTAAGTAAAAAAACTCACAGTTTACCTAACACTCATCACACAATTAAACACACGAGTTGGAGTAACAGCTGCTATGAGAGTTTGTGCATGTGTATCTGCCAGTTAATTGTGTCCTAGAATAAAATGCATAAATTAAAGAACAACTATACCTGCATCTCCTCAAATTAAATGCAAAAAAGGACCAACCACCAAGAAACCAAATATATGAAACAAAATTACTTAAAACAAAATCTGCTCACAGTTACATATTCTCATTCATTACCAATTTGTAGCTCTCCTGCTGTCCATTTAAAGTGTCGAGACGGAAGTACAGTACAGAAGTACTTTGCAAATGAAACTTTCAAACAATAAGTTAAAGCCACACAAGGTAAATCGAATATTTAGATTTTTGTCTTTTACTGGAACTGAAGAGGTATTTTTAAATATTTATGTCAGCCATATAGCACACATGCATAAACATAATGTCAGAAAATAGTTGTAAACCCAAGGTTCATTTACTCCCTTTTCCCAAAGCATTCATCAAATCCTTTATAGCCTTTTCAGCATGAACGAAGGTCTAAAATAATTTGTTTTTTCACATTGTGCCACTTTTATCTTTATCTTGTGACGGTACCTATTTAAGCAATGTTTCTATAGAGCTTACCAAGTTCAATTAAAAGACTGAATACCCTTTTAATACCATACAGGGAAAAAAGCAGTGAAAGATCTTTGCAGAGGTTTTGATATTTCAGACCTAAGAATGCAGTGTTTTCATGGTTTGAAGATACCTAGTCAAAAGTGCTCGTACAAATTGAAGAATAAAAAAATTGTATGCCTTTATATGTTTTTAAAATGGCTGAATTATTACAAAAAATGACCAGATTAGTGTAGTGTAAACATAATCCCAGTGAACCAGAAGCTCAGGCATCAGACAATGTTTGTTTTGTTGATGCTTTTCTCCAAAGATCTTTATTCCTGATGATGTCAAGGGCCATGTCAAGAGTTATCGCTAACATGGACAGCTCATCTGTTGGCTTTGAGCAGAGAAGCCCCACCCACCTGCTGTTCACACATTCTGTTTGTGAGGGGCAGCCAATTAGAAAGTGTGCTTAATTGGAGGGAGGCTAAAATGGCTTGTTTCAGACCCAGTTTTATTCTAAGGTGTAAATAAGAATATAAAATAAAAATGAGCAATATAATTCCACTCTAAGTTTAAATTGTACTAAAAAAAATAATAAACTGATCTGGAAAATCATAACAGGCCTACAACAAGTCTATTTAAAAGTTTATATACAATACCGTTCAAGTCTTCACTTCTTTATGTCTTTAATTCTCTTAGACCAGGAAGTCTTCGGAAATAGCTCTCCAAGCTTCTTGGTGGACATTCAAAGCTCTTCTTTGGATGTTGGACACCTTTTGTTTCGTTCTCTATCAAGATGATCTCACATTGCTTCAGTAATGTTGAGATTGTCTCTCTGGGGAGGCCAATCTATGACTGATAGTTTTCCATTGTGTTTTCCTAAGCCATTGCCATGAAGGTGCTTTCCAGACAGTACTGCATGTTGGATCAAAATCTGACACTACTTTTCTGTGTTTATATTTCCATTAATTTTGGAAAGATCCCAAAATCAGTGTGTGCTTTCGCAACTGGCTGACAGAATCAAAGTACAAAGCTACAATTTAAAATTGGTTCTCTGCTAAACTATTTGTTGTGTAGTCACAGCATTGGTTTATCTTTTGAGTTTTTATGCTTAAATGATTTATGGATCAATATGGACCATTCAGGTATAAAGGTTGGATCATTTTGGGTGCAGTTTAACTTACGCTTTATGTGTTTTAGCTATGTCTAAATTAAGGCAAGTGTGGTTTCTCTCCATATCTCAGTGCACTCTGCTGCCTGTTGTATTTAACTGAGAAATTAGAACCTGAGTATGGGTAATATCTGCCAGCATGGCAGGGAGCAGCTGTGTAATGTTTCTCTTCTTGGCACGCAAGGTCAGTTAGTGTTGTGAAATGGGCCAGTCATCGCAGAGAGTTAAACAGGATGACAGTTACACACAGGCAATGAGACAGACACCCATTTGTGTGTTTGTGGCAGAGGAAATCAACCCACACATGCATATTTTTTTTAGTGTGTCTAGTCTGTCATCCCACTAAAATGAATAAAAAAGTTGCATAAGCAGAGAAAGTGACCTGCAGGCAGGTGAGGCAGGTAAACAGGCAGACAGGAAATGAAAGCGTGAGTGACAGGCCATAAATGGAAATAAAGGAGGAACTATAGCCCTGTCAAATGGATGTCTCCATCAAAACTCCCGGCTGCCTCTCAACTTCACTTTGGACTTTCCTCTCAAGATCAACTCCACTTTCATCTCAGAAAAGATTCTCTATGTGGAACTGAATGAAGAGTGCTTCAAAGACGAGATGAATCAACCATTAACCCTGCTGTGTCTCCCTTCTCCCGTCTTTGAGACTGTCAATAGGATCAGCTGACTCGGTGTCCTTGACGTTTAACTTGAAACTCTCACATATCCACCAACTCTCCTGCACAATATTCTAATTTAGCAGCTTCAGTGGATGCTGATTTATGCGTGTATCCATTTTGTTGAAGGGCTCCTCAGCATCTCCCTCATCTATTTGTCATCAACTGTTTTTATGAGATATTTGACTATAGATTCGTTTTAACCATGTCAGCAGATTGGCATTTAGGATGGCAGTGTGGTTTGGCTCACATACCATTTTGTCAGGACTGAATATCGCAATGATATTTTTGATGGATTGCAATAAATGGAAATTTTGTTTAAACATTTATGGTCCCCACGACTTCCCCTGACTACATCTCCTGAACAATTCTCCAGGGGATTGATTTGATCAGGTGATGGTTTTACTAGACAAGATGCAACACTCCTCGAGAGTTACTACAAAAATACAAATCGGGCACAAAAAGTATTTTGTTCGTTTATGGCTAAAGAGTGTTGTGAAAATCTGAAATAAATTGAGGTGCACACAACCAGGCTGTCTTTATGAGTTTTATTTACCTTTGCAAAGGGGGTCAAACAACAGTGCAGACACCACGACAGTGGCGTGCTTGTTTTCTGACGAAGATGAATTACAAGCATGGAATCATTCATAGAGAAAAGTTATCTATCTGACATGGTCACAGAATGCTGTTAGAACACTGTGTAATAAAAAGATAACTTGGACATCAACATGTGGTGTATCTAAAAGATTGCACAGAAACAGAATAAGGCAATATGGAGCCTTCTATTCTGTAAGGTCAGTTGGGAACAGAGAAGTAGCAGAATCTCAAACCTTTCCATTACAGCAAGTGCCAACAATTCCCACCAGCTTCAGCTGAGCTTTGTTTTAAATTCTCATTTCAAATAGGTAGCAAAGGAACATTGCACTTTAATAGGCTATAAGTTAAATCCAGTGTTGGGGAGTAACGGAATACATGTACCGCCGTTACGTATTTAAAATACAAAATATGAGTAACTGTATTCCGTTACAGTTACCGTTTAAAAAGGTGGTATTTAGAATACAGTTACTTTGTTGAAAAAAATGGATTACACGGCGGTACTTCCCTGTTTCATATTGTGGCGGTCAGGCCTGTTTGGGTTTTGTTTGACAGCTACGTTCTGTTGTTCCAGGCGGCAGCATTACGGTTGCCATGGTTACAGGGTGACGCTCTCTCTCTGCGTGTTTCCTGGGTGAGAGAGCGCCTGTTGTTGTTGTTGTGCTAAGCTAATAGGCAGAATGCTACAGGTATAGCTCTAAAGAATGTAGCATCATAGGCAGTGTAGTCCGTGCTGCAGGGAGAATGGACTGCCATACCCGTTATGTGTCTGTGAGCGAGGGAGGGAGAAAAAGGAAAAGTACGAGCTGTCATCGAGCAAAAACAGGAGCTGGAAGCATGTAAATATAATAATAACCACTGCAGCCAAAAAGAGTGCCTGACAAGCCCAGTTGTAAGTAAGCTATTAAGACTCGACTGTACACTGTGTTCGTGTTTTCCTCCAAAAACAATAAGTTCTGTTGGAGCAGCCTTTCAACGCCTCTCTCTGTCTCTCGCTAGCAAAGTTGACCCAGACCCTAACCCTAACCCTAAGTAAAGCTAGTTTTCGGCTACAAGCCCGACACGAACCCGCCGTATTAGCCAGAGGTCCCTTTACTACGGTTCGGAGCCGCGGACCTTCAGTAACAGTAATAAATCACAGCAATAGTACATTCATGTAGTTGTAAACAGCATGATAATATATTAAGTAATCCAAAGTATTCAGAATACGTTACTCTCATTGAGTAACGTAACGGAATACGTTACAGAATACATTTCGGGGCATGTATTCTGTATTCTGTAATGGAATACATTTTAAAAGTAACCTTCCCAACACTGGTTAAATCTGCCACTGTGGTGATGGTGATAGTTAGTGTGGCTGTGCACAGTTTCATACTGTGTACTAATTCAAAACAGGTGGAGCAACAAGTGTGTACCTTGAAAAATGATGAAAAATCTTTGGATATTTATATATATTTTTTCATTGCTCATCATTATCATTTACTCAAGAGTAGTCACAGCTCAACCATATCCTATTTCACAACATATATTCAGTATCAATGTTGATATTTTAGCACTACCTGATAAAACTGTCTAATTTCATGATTTTTAATGAGTTGTAGTTGTTTTGCCTTTTCTTCCCTTTCTAACCATGACAGAGTAGCTCTTATTGTTCTTTGGCCATTTTAGTGTATGTGTGCCATTAGGGCATAATGTTGTTGACAAGAATTACTTAAAACACATCACAACAGTGTAACATGCAGCCATAAAACAAAAGTGTACAGTTTGAAGGTGAGTGTGATCCAAAACGTGAGTACTGTGTCCTGGGAATAAATGAATCTTTGGTCATTTCCCCCTTTGCAGTTCTATCCAGTCATCTCAGCATTTTTACTGTATGTATTACTCCCTACATTTTCTATGCTGTATGAACATATATCTTTTGTGATGGATCCAGGCATCACAACTAGTCACAACTTTAGACTGCTTACTGCTTACAGTTTGGTACTAAAGTCTCATATTTTGGGATGTTCTTGTAGACCTTAACTGAAGCTTTGCATATACAGGTGACTTCAATGGTTCTTGTTTAGACATCAAATAGTATAATGAACAAAAGCTAATGAACACAAGCCCAATATGGCATCAGACCCTCATTTAACCTCATTTTCCCTCCAGATTTTGGCAGCAATTGATATTGCATGGGGGTAAGCCACCTTTTCCACCTCTAATAGACAAACACCACCTGCCAATGAGCAGAATGAGGGGTTCATAAAGAAACTGGGGTTAATTAGATATGCGTGTATGCGTGCGCATGCTCGAAGGCAGAGCTGGACCCAAAGCAAAGCGATGACACCGGCCAGCCGAACAGATGGCATTTCGTGCGTTTGTGTGTGTGTGCGTCATGTCCTCAGGTGGCTGAAAGAAGTGATGTGAGGTGAGCTGATGATGATGTGTTGTTCTCATTACGCAGCTCGATGCTAATCTCCAAACCATTTCCCTCTGTCCTTTTCTTTTTCATTGCAAATTAGGACATAAAAAAAGCTTGAGTAATTTCTTTCAGCCTGCTGCATTAGGTCATTGTATTTACTTCTTTCACTGAATTTAAAATGTCCTCTATTTTTGTCCTGTTTCTTTGCATCTCTTAACTAAAGCTTCTATCTGACACGTTTGCATGATTAGACCTGTAAGTTAAAAGTTGTCTCTAGACTAAGCAAGTCTTGTAAACATCTTTATTCAAGGGTAAATGAGAATTCAGTAGATGCAAAGGGTTTCTTTTTTGATTGTGGTTCACGTTGTCGAATTATGACCTTTCATATGTATTTTCACAAAACACCATCAGATGTTTGCACACTCAAAAAAAGGATCAGATTTTAAAGATGCCAAAAAATGGCCTTCTAATAAAGCAAGATATTGGGTTGTGGGGCAGTAGGAGCATCACAAGAGCATATTTAATCAGATTTGTGGTGACCTCATTGCTTAAATTCACAGACTGTAATTGCAGCATGAAGTCACCATCAAAGGCTTTTTTTTTCTGCCTCCTTGAATCGTTAAAGAGACACTTGCGCGCGCTTCACGGCTGCAGCATGGTACCTTGAAGTGTTGATTCACGATCTTCATGTTTGTTTTCTCTTAGTTTTATTTTCTTTTTAACTGTTTGTAATAATTTCCTTTCTGCTCCCACGCCGCCACCAGAAGTGTCTTACTTTAGCTCTCTTTTCACTGCTGCGGTGTTATTCACTTCACTTGAACCAGGAGGCACTTCCCAGTGAGTCAACACTGTGATGTCTCTTTCTTGTGGTTTTCTATTGATGTAGTTTGACTTTGTGTCAGTCAAAATAACCACATACCTGCAGTCCTTCCATTTATTTCAAATTTTAATGTCTGCGTTCCTTGCCATCTTTTCCTGAGACCTTTTCAGCTCCTAAACGAGTCATTTCTCCCTTCTCTTCCTGTCCTTCTAGCTCTTTCTTTCCTTGTCATTTTCTCATCATGCAACAAAACTTTCTCCATTCCAACAGCTGTTTGTCCTGATGGACTGTCAGATCCTGAGGGGGAATGGACTCGTGCTTAGGATGGTACATTGCGTCCTTACAGCATCTCTCACTGTGCTGACACACACCACTACACAAATACCTCAGCTTGTTCCTGAGCAGGCTGAACCTGAGTTAATGGGATGAGTTCTAACTAATTTTGCTGTGTCAGGAAAGGCCGGCAGATAGGACCAGGAGAGAGAAAGGGAGGAGAAAATTAAGCAATGAGGGCAGAAAAAAAAACTAAGGAAACGATTGAGGCTTAAGGACAAACGTGGAGAGCAAAAAGCAAAAGCAGGAGAGGTTTTAGGGGGAAAAGGGACAAACAAATGTAGAAGCAATCAGAAACCTGATTCAAAAGAGGAGAGAGAGAGACAAGCAAATAAAAGTAAGCCAATGACAGAGCTGAACAGAGTCCTGATAGAAAGGAGGCTCTGGAGGAAAGTCAAACGTAACCAGCATCACCTCTTATATTTTCTGAACATGCAATGTGCTTTGTTATAGATAGAAGCATTACACATGAGGTTTCCAAAATTCCAAATTCCATGAATAAACATTGAACTAACAGGCAGGTCTGCGGCAAAATATGTCTCTTTTTGGGCTGGCTATTTTTAAAACATTTAGGAAAAAGAGTGTAACAAATTATTCAAATAAATCCCAGACTCACTGCTTCATTTAAGTGACAAGACAAAATTGTTCTAAGAAAAAAGTAAAATACATAAATAAATAAAAATCTAAGCTGTAACCAGTAATGCTGATGTTTCTTAACATGTCTTCAAAAGATTTAATATAATGATTCTCCATAACATGGTTTTTTTTTTCTTTTTTTAACATTTCAAATACATGAATTTTTCAAAACTGACAAAACTCAGCTTAACAAAGTAGTAACAGTACTTGCAACAGGTCCCCTCCACAGTAGCACAGTACTACATTGCTTAGATTCTGGGCCTTAGCTTCCTTCCAGGTGTGTTGACCACCGACAAGGGCAAGGTACCTCACTCCACCCAGCATTAAAAAGAAATAAACCCTTAAGCCATTTTTAACACTTATGAAAGTTTAATATTATCATAGTGTTACTATCACACTCACACGCGCACAGACAACAATGCTGTAATTAAGATTTTTGGGTTGTCTCAACATGAGTCATGAACTATTTAACTATTCATACCCAAAGTGGGCCAAAGGCTTACTGCCTGTGGGTCCCACATGACAGGAGCAGTAATATGTTTTAATGAGCCTGGGTCCCTGGATGGGACTCTACATTTGTCATTCAAGCCTTGCACTGTAAAAAAGTTTGACAGTCACGGCATTAAATTTATAAAAATCAATTTTAAGCAATCAAATATTCCAGCATGTGGTAAGTCGTAAAGTGTTGTACACAGTCCCATATATACAGCAGAGATAAAAAAAAAAAAAAGTGAAACAGGCAAACAAACTATAAAGACTTACATCAGAGTTCTCTGTAGGGTACTGATTGTATTTACAGCATGCACAATTTGTAGCGTTACATCTCAGCTGGTATATGTGCTTACCTGGTGTGTTTACAGAAAACATCACCGAGACTGCAGGACAAATTTACTTTAGACTATAGCTGCATGAATAAACGTTCATGATTTGTATTCATTTGTATGCATTTTATTTGAGAATGAGTGGGAAAATATTGACATCATACTGCAAGGCTATCTTTTAATTGCATGATAGTGGCGCTTACATAAGATAAAACAGCATCCAATTAAATAAGCTTTTAATGAGAAACATAACAATTCACCATCCTTGCCTACTAATGTTGTCTTTACACAGACATGAAAGACTGTCGGTGAAAAAAATGCTTACAATTGTAATTAAGCAGGCTTTTTTTGTCTCGCTGTCTTTGCAGCAAATAAATATTAAAAGGGCGACAACACAATGTTTGTACCCTGAGGTTGGGGTGTAAACATCTGTCGCCTCTTGTCACTGACAAATGGACACTTTTTTTGGTGGGTGTAATTTAGGGGGAAGGTTAGAGGCATATATACCTTATGTTTGGCATCGATGGAACGTTGTTAACAGGGATTCAGTGCTCAACACTTCCTATAGTAACATCAGATTGATATGACAACAAATACAAAATCCATACATCCATCCTGGCATAATCCATCTGTTTTCTGTACAATTATTATATTGTATGAAAGCAGATCATGGACTGATCACTGGTTACTCACTATCCCATGAGTAAAACACATTTCTCTTACTGTTTTACACCTTAAACAGTAAGCCAAGGCATATTGAATCTATTATAATCTGTTCATCTATTGCATAAAAAGACAAGTAAAACTGCTTAAAATATGGCACTTAACATTTCAGGTTAACAAATAAATTAGTGAAATCACTGATCAACAATCCAAAATAAGCATTTAAGAACAGAAGCTGAAAGTTGGGACTAAATTTCCTTGCCACACAAACCGGTGCAATGATGGTAAAAGGGAAAAAAGTTTGTTTAAGACTGAGATACAGACTGACAAATTCATCCTAAACTTTTGATAAAGTTACATAAGTGCTGTTGGGTTTGGCAACTCATCAACTGTTGCTTCATTTCCCTGCTTTTTCACTCATTGTTAGAGGATTTTTTTATAATACTGAATGGTATTTTTCAAACACATTGGAAGAAAAAGCAAAAGAAAAAAAAAAGAAGCAGGGGTTTTCAGGTAGATAATGAAGGTGACATCTTCATAATGATGGCTGAACTTCAGAGCTCGCCAACAAAGTCAGCTGTCTTCGGCTTCGGATTCAAGATCTCAACAGACATCTTTAGACAGTCTAAAGAATCTGTTCTGACTGATGAAAGGCACCGCTCAGATTAAAAACGAAAACTGAAAGTTGGAGGAGAAATATCAAAAGTTTAACCTGGTGTCCCTAACAGGCCGGATTATATAGAGACTTGTATGCCTATATACAATTTCATATGCCTAAGAGATAAAGTCGTTCTGTCTGATCATGTCTCTGACTTACCTGTGTGATTTTCCTTTAAGCTCTGAGGCAAACCAGTGTTGCAGGCTCCCAAGCCTTGTGATAAAAAGGGACTGTGACACCTAACAGAGCTTAACGGCTGGTTGTGTGGCACCCCTTTTTATGTCCCTGACTCTGGCTTTATCAAATATTGATTGCAGTGAAAGCCCTTGCTGAGAGCACAGGGTCCACAAACAAAAAGTCAGTATTTCAAGGGCTTTGCTTTTAAGAGATACCTTACTCAAAAAAACCCCAAAAAACATTTCAGTCTCTGGTATTCCCGTGCCACCTATTAAAACCCAAACTGCTCACCAATAAATATGAAAAATATGAGCTAAACTTTCCAGGTTACATCATAACCCAACGCTCTAGTTCTTATCTCAGTTCCAATGTTTTTTGATGCAGTAAGAATAATGAACTATTGCATGTTTTCATTCTGCTTCTGTCTACATGAAATGATGGCTATAAATAATAAAGAAAAGCAACAGAAAAAATACGAGTTTAAGATCTTAACGGTTATCAGTTTTGATGAAGGTCAATCTGAACTAACTTTATCAGCCTGATGGATTAGCATGCAGACCTTTGAAATCTTGCAGTACAGAATGAGTACAAAATTTCCATGGCAAATTTTTTATTAGTTGATCATTTACACACACACGCAGAATCTCTAAGGTCATTAGGACTTTTTTTCTGTGGGGTGAAGAGACCCCCACACTAATCCACAGATTTATATCAATGTATCAAATATGTACCACACATTAGGTAAAGGTGCACCGGTGATGTGTGGCTGTATCTTTTAAACCAGTCCTTTCTTTAAGCAAGTTGATTCATCCAGTTAATTTGCTTGACACACCACCATTCCTTGACATTCGGGAATGCAGGCTGATTCTTTGCAACCTTCTCAATTTTCTCAGTTTATGTATTTATGGTAACACACTGGTTCTGCCAGAGGCTTTTTCCTGTTAAAAGGGAGTTTTTCTTTCCCACTGTTGCCCATTTCTTGCCCATACAGGATCGTCTGCTTGTTGAGGTTTCTCTATATTATTGTCCGGTCTCTACATTAAAATATAAGCGTCTTGAGGAGACTGCTGTTGTTATTTGGTAGTATAGTATAGTATTGATTAAAATACTACTAAACTAAATATTGACTTCTTTTTTTTTTGCATATTTATGTGTCTTTGGAAATGCACCTTAACACAGAAAAAAGACCAATACTATTACTATTAAGGTTTTGCAGACCATATTGAAAAGAAGACAAGTGATTTTTTTGTATACATTGACTGGGAGGTGCTCTACATCATATATAAATGTGTGAAAGAGAGAAGTTGGTCCAGTTAAGGTCTTGCAAAGGTGACCTCTCTTTCCCAGTCTTGTTTCTTGAAGGTGATTAGCCTTTTCCCATTGCTCCCATACATCCATACATCATATGGATTGGATCTGTGGGACAGAGAGAGAAAGAAACTAAGTATGCACACACGCTTGTGAGGAGAGAAAGGCAAGTGTGGGGAGTGTGGTATGGCAGGGCACTGACTTCTATCTCCAGGGTCGTTGGCTGGTAATTAGTTTTGCTCTAATGGCTGCCTGGTGAGGTCAGGGGATTCCTGTAATCCCTCCTCTATCTGTTCACCTCCTGCTTGCCTCTTACTACTAATCTTTCTAACCTATCTCTCCCTGTCTGCCACCCCTCCCTTCAAACAAAATCTCTCCTTCAAGAAATCACATGGCCCAACTCATTTTCTCCTCATTTTTCTTCTACACAGCAAGCCTCTTTTTGTTTACTCCTTTACCTCACTTAACAAATGCACCACGTTGGGTGTGCTTTTATTTCATCTCTTTTCTTTGCCACATTAATCCCTCGTTTCTTCTACAATATACAAATGCAAAATACCTCCCACACACATTTCACACCATTCCAACTCTATCTCTTTGTTGAGTTCACTCTGATCCCCTCTCACTTGGCCCATCCTAGTCTACAGTTCGTAGCTGAGAACCTGCAGAGTTGTACTGTGGGTTTATTATTATTCGACTGGGATTTTTTAATTCACACATTCTCTCTACTGACGGCTCCAGCAGCGAAACAGTATCAGGAAGAACAGGCCATCTGCGCCCGTCACAAGCTACTATCCTCACTCCCTTTTCCACTTAAAGCTAACAGATGGAACTGTAGTTATGCACTAAGGCAACTCACTCAAAGTGCATTTATGTCTTATTATGAGGGACATACTCACGTGCAGTCAAATATGTTTGCATGTAAAATGTGTTGATGTGGACTGCAGAGAAAGAAAAGACAATATTTTGGTATTAGCCATTGCAGTATTAGCCTAGACATCACTCATCCCCAGAATCTTGGGTTCAATTGCAGGTTTGATTTTGTCATCATAGTATGTAGATCACAGCCTGAAGGGAAGACTGCTACTACAATTAATGGGTTAAAAATAAACTGCAAATTTCTTCTCACGATTTTGAGTTAAAAATATTGACTTTTCTTATTGGGAGAAAATATCATCCCTAGAAAAAAAGTTACTTTAATATCACAAATAAAAAGTCAACTTTCAATTTTTAAAAGAAGCTCCAAGTTCTAAAATCGACCTACCAGTACCTCCAAAACTTACCGCTTAGCATCGTATTTTTTAATCAGTACATAAACAATTAAAACATCAGTAAAAATTGCAGAGCTCATGAGCCAATTGTTTTTTGATTTCCTGATGAATGTCTGTGAAAATGCAAAATCTGAAGACATAATCTCAGATTGAATCCTTAGGAATACCATATTTGGACATGATGATATGTTTCAGTTTTCTAATCTTGCACTCCAATTCTTAACTCTGATGTTTTAAAGAAGTCAAGAGCATTTGCCAAAATTTCTTGATATAACTTATCTTATAAAGTATACTTTAAAAAAAACACAAAACTTTGAAATCCTAAAACAAATGATAGGTTTTCACAGTTTTATAGGGAGTAAAAGTATGTGTATATAATATTTCCTGTCTTTATAGCAGTGGAGCTATTTCAGTCTGTCTGTCTGAAAGGCCTCCTGCCTGTCCAATAAGTGGTGCAAAGGGTGGTCAGGATTATCTATAATGGATGACAGTTTGCTCAGCAAACTCCTCTCTACCATAATTACCAGTTTGCAGCCAATCACACATTAGTTTATTCAACCTTTTGGTGTCACCAGTGTTTTTGCTTCTCCCCCACCAGTCCACAACAAAGTACACTGAACTCGCCACAGCACACTGATAGAAAATCCCCAACATTTTGTCGAACTATTTGAAGGATCTCAGCTTCCTGAGCAAATAGAATCTGTTCATCCTCTTCTTGTTTACAACCTCTGTGTCCAGTATGTCTTGTAGTTCAGACTGTTGTCCGTGTGGACACCCAGGTACTCCTGCACTATATCAACATCCTGTCACAGGTTAGACACAGGCTGTGTAGCTGTCCTTTTCCTTCTGAAGTCGATCACCAACTCTCTGGTCTTTTTCACATTTAGAAGCAAAAGATTTTTTCCAGACCACTCCACAAAATCATCCACCAGCAGTCTGTGCTCCTCCTCCTGCCCATCACTTTAACATCCAGCTGCTGCAAAATCATCAGAGTATTTCTGTAGGTGTCATGACTGGAGTTGTACTGAAAATGTGAAGTGTACAAGGTGAATGGAGACAGATGAATGGAGGCAGAGGGCTATCATTACTAGAATAATAACGACAGTCCCCTGTCATTATCATCATTACTATAATTATGTTTAATTGTTGTTATTATATGGTATGGTATTATATATGGTATTTCGGGGTGGCTGTAGCTCAGGTGGTAGAGCAGGTCATCTACTGATCGGAAGGTTGGTGGTTCGATCCCTGGCTTCCCCAGTCTGCATGCCAAATATCCTTGGGCAAGATACTAACCCCAAATTGCTCTCCGATGCATCCATCGGAGTATGAGTGTGTGTGAATGTTACTTAGAAAGCACTTAGAAAAATGTGCTTGTGCGAATGGGTGTGAATGGGTGAATGTACAAGTTGTGTACAGCGCTTTGAGTGCTCAGAAAGAGTAGAAAAGCGCTATATAAGAACCAGTCCATTTACCATCCATTTAATTACAAAATGAAAATTACATTTTTATTTTGTCCAGTGGTTACAGTATGTGTGTCTTTCATATACATATATTTTAAGTGTCTCTTGAAAGCAAGGGTGAAAAACAACAAACAAAATAAATATCATGATCATAGTATCAGAAAAGTGTTTGATACCACGCATTCAATGAACTGTAAGCTAGCCTGCCATCTCAATGTGATGCACTATGTCCACAACAAATCTAGCAACATGCTGAGACTTGCTGCAAATTTAATTAAGTTCCATTTTTGGTAACACTTTTTTTAGGCAGTCACTCTTTGGCCGATACACATTATATCAAATACGTCAAACGGCGCATAAGTATGGAAATTGAGAAACAGCCAGTAAATGAATGAGGGAAATTTGTCCTCTACTACTGTCTGGCACACCTGGCTCACTAAGGAGCTCATTTGAAGCCCAGAATTAGGCCTAATTGCTGGTTTAATTAGCAAGTCGCTGAGGGCTACATCCCAACCCACCATCCCCGCCAATGGTGCACAGTACCGTCAAGCCGGGGAGGGAACAGATCAAATGAGATCTAATTGATGGCAGCTTAACATCATAAAAGCTCATATTGGGGAGGCTGTGGAAGTAAAGTCAAAACAGAATGGGGGAGAAAACTCATTCATATTTCATGAGAGTTTTCAAAGGCAAACGTGAATATTAAAGAATAATTAGGAAGCAAGTGTCACTCAAGGAGAGGGTGCGTATGTGACATGGAAGCAACACTGGACATATAAACGCTCAACAAAAATCTTAATTTCCCCTGAGATTAAAGTGGTAGTAAAGTAAAGCTGGCACCGTTTGCTTAGTAAAATCCTCAGTAGTTGTTATGGAAGCTTATGTCAAATGAACATGGCATAAAATTAATCAAATCATCTCGAAGGTTCCTCCCTTGTGGAGTGCATTTTAAGAAACAAGCAGGAGTCAAAAATATTGATTTCTTTAATTCCACAGGATTTCTTGCTGCACGTCAGACTTCTGTATCTGAAAAATAATTATCCGAACACCCTAGAGGCCCGGACCCCCCCTCACCAAATCATTGTAGCAGCAGAAAATCACTTACACGGCCATTACCATTGGGATGAAATTCATTCTGGACTTACTGAGATAATAACTCAGTAATTATCGAGCCCTCTGGTGATACTAAAGCTGACCAAAGAGGGCCAGAGACATACATCAACTGACTGACGGACTGACTGACAGACAGAGACGGGGCATCCAGTAATCGAGCTGGCTGGGGTTGCTTTTATAGCCTCATCTTTAAGTCTTAATGGCTTTCAGAGGACAAGGCTGTTTGGCTGTCTGGTAGACAGAAGGTCTGGGTTTCTTCTCTAATAACTCCTATTGTAAAGACTTCCCAGAACCTCGCTTGCTTTGGGACATAATAATTGACCAATACAAGCTTTTGTTTATGGGTATTGACAAAGACCTGAACGTGTGTCCAGGAGTTGCCATAAATCCTGCATTAAAAACACAAAGCTCGAGTGAAAATAAAGCCCATGACGGGGATATCGCAATAAAAACAACAATGAATTATGACTACTTGTAAATGAAAGCTAAAATACTTAAATCTCTAATATAAACCTGGCAAAACTGTATGGTCACTAAAATATTTCAAAAGGATTTATCATGTTCACTAGTGAATCTATCGTGGACTTTTATGACCATTGAATCCATCATCTTACAGTAGAAATTATTAGAATAGATGGACACCATGTTTTTTTAAATTGTTATCATCTATTCAAGGTCACAGACATGATATAACGTCCTTTATGTATATCGAATGTCTTTTGTTTACTTACATTCTCTAAACTTATTGCTGTTGTTTCGTTCAAGCCATGATTATCTATTCATATGCAAACAAAAATAAGAGAGATTAATAAAATGAATGAGAAGAGTGGCAAGATGATCAAAGCTCTGTGAAATATATCATCACACATTCAGCTCAGCTGAACAGCCTTAAGGTCAAGGAAGTTGGCTTGCATAGCCCCCTGAGAGCTTCAGCGAGGTTAAAGACACCCGCAGCAAATGAAAAGACCATCTATCTGTTTTAATGCTCATCGTTGTTGTTCCTTTTTCCTTCCTTCTTTCATTCTAGCCACCTGACCTTGTCTCCACCCCTCCTCTAACTCTTGACCTCCTCATAAGGTAGGAGAAAATGAAAAGGAGGGACAGAGGAGGTGATAAGAAAGAGCAGGAATCTCTGCAAACAAACAGGCCAGTGTGAGAAATCACAGTGGGAGTAGAGGCAGGGGGTAGACAAGGATCCACAGTGAGGGAGAATGAAGGCTCTCCTTTTCTCTGTCAGTGTCTCTCTCTCGCACACATGCTGTCTTCTCTGCTCAGATGTGGCAGGAATAAGCAGAGATAGTGAGGTGAGCTCAGTAGGTTTCTGGCCTTGGCGCAGAAAGGCCAAAGGCACTGCTGAGCGCAAGGTCCCCGATGCTGCAGGGCTGTGCTTCACACAGATGCAAGTTTGCATTGGCTTTATTTTGCCTTTGTGTTATATCAATAATGTTATTTCATCACATCACATGATTTTAGGTTAATTACTTCAATTTCTGCAACACTTTCACTTCAGCTTTCGTGGAGAGGCATTTGTAAAAATTCCAAAGTAGTAACGCTGCAAAATGTATTATTTCACCATACTATACATTCAGTAATTAACTATGTGCTGCATACACACATGCAACGCCAATAAATGCCACTAAATACATTTTCACTGCAACAGCTTTCATTGTGTCACTTTAAAGCAAATTTTCTTTAGCCAATTTATCTTTAAAAATATATGCTTGCTGTCCTTCATTTTTTCACAGCGAGCTCTGCCAGAGGAGATCATAGTGAGTTAGATGCAAGTCGCTGCCAAAATCAAGGAAATAAACGAGTAGATGAGGGCTACAGAGCCTAAACTATAAAGCAGGAATTTGGCAGCTTTACAACAACACAGGATGAGTTTCACCAGTGTGATGCAAGTCCGCCAAACTCCTTTGAAGGCGAAGTGAAAACAGGAAATATGGCAAAAGAATAAAACTCTGCCAAATTGACTTTTTAAAGGACAGTCCTCCTGGTCTGTAGTCCTGCACAGCAGTCAGACTGTAAGGCTCGAGTGCTCAGCATGGATCCCCGGTGCCATTCCTTCTACAACTTTGTTTGCTCTCTCTCTGCCGCACAAGTCACATTCTCATCCTCGTAAGAGTGGGAGTTAATCTCCAGCAGGGGAG
Organism: Neolamprologus brichardi; assembly: GCF_056152115.1. Lineage (NCBI taxonomy): Eukaryota > Metazoa > Chordata > Actinopteri > Cichliformes > Cichlidae > Neolamprologus > Neolamprologus brichardi. The sequence goes on along the minus strand of NC_142124.1, from coordinate 10,562,240 downwards.
TGAGAGCAAGCACACAGGATGACCACCTTACATGACAAGAAAGACATTTTTTCCCCCACATGCTGCCACTGTACAGTCAATCTTTTACACTTTATATCAGATCTTCGTGACAGTAAAAACAGCTACAGATTGCAGTGTTTCAAATTATTATTATTTTTTTATAACTGAGGCAGTTTAGAAGCTTATGTGTAGTTTGCGACACCTGATACAACAAACCACAGCACACACCAGCTCCGTGCATTAAAAATCTAGATACTTTTTTCCCCATAGTCTGTAATCCTGTAGGGAAAAAAGCATCAGTGTGTAGTAGTATAAACTAACTATTCAAAAACTAGTGAAACATTGAGTCCTCAAGTGAAGATTCAGTGGAACAACTTTTATTATGATAATTTTGCCTCTTTTAACCTGATTTGGTAAAATAAAACTTACTTTATTACTAAGGTAGCAGTGTGATCACCCTATAGCACTCAGTATGAAGAAGCTCCTGGAAACTCCTCTCAATCAAGCTAACTACAGTAGAAATGCTGTGTGCACATATATATATTAGGGGTGCAACGATACTCGTATCGATATCGAACCGTTCGATACAGTGCTTTCGGTTCGGTACGCATATGTATCGAACGATACAACATTTTTAATTTATTTTATCAACTTTCCTTCTGACGATGCTGTCTGTGTTGAGCGCTCAGTGGATCTGCGCTCGACAGTGCAGCCTAGGCGGAGTAGTCGAACACAGATTCACTGAGCGCAGGGCAAGCTAGCTAGACAGAAGTTAAGCTCGTTGCAACATGGCAAATTGAACCTCCCCCACCCTCATTCAGATCTGGCGTTTGGAACTATTTTGGTTTTCATGTGACGTATGACCCTGAAGGTAAGCGTGTCATGGACAAAAGTAAAACAGTATGTTGGATGTGCCAGCAATGCTCAATTGGTGGGAACTAGTGTGTTAGCGCAGTTAGCTCGTTAATGTGTTGACGTCTTCCAGCCCCACTCATGAGGCGATCCGCGGTAGCTCGTTAACGGAGATTTGCCGTGTTGTGACCTTAACGTCATTTCAGATTAACGCTGACAGCACTAGTGGGAACACAACCAATATGACTGCACATTTACTCCGACATCATCCTAGTGCAAAGACAAGTGGAAGCAGACAAAAACAAGCACGCATGCTACAAACTTTACCCGAGTCATTTAGACAGCCGTTAGCACATGATTCTCCTTATGGGGACCTGATATGTTTAATATGCTGCTGAGAATATAGCCCAGAAGAAGCGTATAGTATAGCTTTTATTTTGGAAAGAGACATTTCTCCATAATAAACTCTCTTTTCCAAAGATGAGTGATTCCTCAATCAGATACAGGGCTCGCAAAATCGCTAGCCCGACGTCCTGGGGCTTTTTTCCAGTCGGGCTACCAAAATCTATCTCTGCCCTGCCCGTCGGCCTATCGTAGGAAGGAAAAATATATGTCAATGCTTTTGCATTCTTTCGGAAATGTAGCTGGGTAATTATGTCATTGGCATCGGCCACTGTCAATATGTGACATACTGAAATCGCGTTTGAATTTGCGCTTGTTTTTTGCTTTCACTTTGCAATCGCGTGAACTGTGTATAGAAAGCGACAGTACTGATTGGTGAGTGATGATAATTTGCGCACCAATTCCTCTGACATCGTCTTATCAATCGTTAGCTTACTATGCAAACATGACAAGTGAAATCTCCTGCAGCTTAAACATGTGAGAGGTTGATCGCGCAGAGAATCGCTGAGCGTTATGTTAGTGCGTGTGTAAAAGCAGCAGGATATATATTTTAGTTCTGCTGAGCCAAATAAGACAGGTCAGGGTGAAGAAGTGACAAAACGGAAAGGTTATGACAAATCAGACTATAAGGCAAAAAGAAAGTGCAGCTTTATGGTTTCATGGACAAAAGAATTTCTGTGGCTGCAATATGACGAGCTAAATAACCAGGGCTGCACATAAGTGGTCCGCAGGTGCGCATTCGCTGTCAAAATAAAAACCCGCACAAGATAAGAAGTTGCAACGTGTGTTTGCGTACATAAGATTTTAAGGAAGAGGACAGACATTTGTTTAGAACTCTTAAAGATGTCGAAGAAGCTCCTTTAAGCAATTACTGTGATGTTCCTCCACCTCCAAAAAAATGTCAGAAGGAGTCCGAACCACAAAAGAAGCACGTATTCTCGGAAAAGTGGTTGCAGGAGGTGAGCTGGCTTCAAACAAATGATGAACGCACAGAGATGTGGTGCAGAATGTGCCGTGAAAATTTAATAAATGACAAATTAATAAAAAGGCATGAACATTTTTTTTATATCGAAAAAATATCGAACCGTGACACCAAAGTATCAAACCGAACCGAACCGTGAATTTTGTTGTATCGTTGCACCCCTAATATATATATATATATATATATATATATATATATATATAAATGCATCTCTGTCTTAGCTGCTATTACCAAATTTTAATTGTTATTTAAATGTTTAAGCACTTAAGCTTACCTGTCATAGGCTTTGCAGACATGGTACCATGACTGTGGACGGGTACAGCTTTGATTCCTGTCTTTTCAGGCTTTCCTGTAGCTGTTTTCTTCCCCACATCATCATTTCCAGGAAAGCAAGAGCCAGACCTGTTGGCAGGCTTTTACATCTTAACCCTACATCCAGACACAAAGAGAATCAAAATCCCTAGCAAGACACCCTCTTGTACAAAGACTGTTCCTCAGGCTAGTATTTGGGGGTGCCAGAGCAAAAAGCCTAACCGGCGGGCAAAACAACCCATAAGCCAACCTTGCAAGGGCACTGCATAATTCACGTTAACTTTTCCCTGATGAAGTTCCATAAAATTGAAAAGAAAAAAGGGAGAAAGTGAGCAGAAGTTAATCTAATCAGCACACTCATATCCCCTTTGTCAGCGTCTCACTTTTTTCCACTCTCTCTTTGCTTTTTTTTTTTTTTTTCTCCTTTCCTTGCTGGGACAGACTCGCCATCTTAATTTTTTTCCTTTATGCTAAATCTTTGTCCATTTTCATATCAGTCCCTCTCTCAATATCACTTTGTGCCGCACAGGGTGTATAAAGATCGATGCTGAAAAAGAGATCTGAGATGAAATTAGAATTGAGCAAAAGGCCCTTTCATATCGAGCTCAATCGAGGAGAATTGAAGGTGTGTGAGCGTGCTGGGACATAGAGTTGGTGTATTGAGGAGTGTGGCGATCAATGCCCACATATAGCACAGTTCACTTATATGATTCATTAACAAATTGATTGATTTGTTTAAAAGCTTGCTGGTGAAGGGTATCTAGGTGTAAGTGTTGATGCTTCACTCTAGTGTGGCTTCTCTCAGGTGTCATAGGTGCAAGAAGATACGCAGAGGACTGAACTAGATGGAAAATATAGGTGTGATGTTGGGGGGGGGGGTGGGGGCTCTGGACTAAAAGAAAAAATAAAAACAGAAAAGCTGAAGTATTATTGGTTTCAGTATGGCTTTTATCTTGGGATGATTGGCACTTAAAGAGCAGGCAGTTAACACGGCGACTGTGTCAAATCTACAATGCAGGAGCACAGGGGAGTGTAAAACTCTTTCATTTAATACAAGTGAGAAAGCACAATTTTGGAACTGCAAAAAATAATGTAAGAAAAACGTATTCAGCCTCCTTGGACTGGAAAATTGCTGTTCATTCACAGTCCCAGTACTACCCAACTGAGCTTCAGTAGTGTTTGCAAGAAAGACGGGAAAATTGTAGCGTCAAGATCACTGTTGGTCACCATTCAGGTTCTCTCTGATGCATAACTATTCTTACCAGTAATCACATTCCTGTGAATAATTGAGCAATTATGTTCTTACTTGCATCATGTAAGACTTTAAAATCATTGAATAATGGATGGATGAAAAAAAATGTTCAAGCATCTTGTGTATCTGCTAATTAACGAGCCAGGACAAAAACAGCACACAACTTCTGAGTTGTGGATATAAGCACATTATTTCAAATTGCAAACTGTAAAAATATTGGAGGCAGCCTCCTAGTAGATGCACCTTCTAGTAGATGCAAATCCTACGTGACCTTGTTATCGCATTCACAAGATTTTCATAAAAACACTTCACCTTTGACCCCTGACCTTGAGGCCAAGGTCACTGAGATTCAAACTCGTCTGAGATTTTAAGTAGATGCATCTATGTTATCAATTTCTAAATTCTAGATGACTTCCTTCTTTAGTTACCATATTCACAAGATTTTCAGAAAACTTGAACTCTGACCTTGAGGCTGAAGTCACTGTGATGCTTAACCCTCTGATGAAGTCTCGCAAGTGTCAGCTTTGTTTTTATACATAGATATAAAAATATGGATATGTACTGATAAATGATCATAAATACAATTTATCTGACTGGCCCCATGTGGCTTATAAAAGACTGACCCCAAACAATCAGCCAAAGTTTGATGTTAAAAATTAACAAAAAACAAAATAGAAAGAGTCATCGCATCATACACTGTGGAGGAAATGTTTCAAATATCCAATTTCTATCTTAATGTAGGAATATATAAAGCTTATTGTTACATCGTTAAGTGGCAATTTCATTCAATTATTCAGTCAATGGGAAATCAAATGATAAAGCCCCAGTCACACCAGCCTAGGGACCAGTCAGTGATCCTGGCAGCCACTGGTCACAAGAGAAAAATGGATATTACCCAGCCAGCTGGTGAACCTCTTTGGGATTGATTTGATCACTAGTGTACTGCTGTGGTCACGATAGTTTGTCCACAAACACTCTATTCTCTAAGTGAACATGAGACTGTGAAAACTGCAACACAAACCAGAAATGGAGAGCATTTGCCCCCAACTCCAACTAAAACTGGGCAGAAGGTCACTATTTCCTGTTTGCAAGGCACTTTTTCAAGTTTCAATACCTCAGCTAGCAGTGAATGTTTGCAGAAAAGTCAAAATTTTCTATGCAAACAAAAGGTACCTGCAGAAACCTAATAATGACCAAAGCAATCACAAAGAGTGGTTTTTTTTTCATGTTTACCCTCTTTTTTCACCCAGAGATCATGTACATTACAGTGTATAGATTCCAGACAAAGATTTCACAAGTAGCAAAGAATGTACAAGACACCTGAGTTTTCACATGTAATATTGTTGAGATTTTAAAATATTTACAGACCTGTTTGGGCCCACAGAGACTTGGGCATGTTATGCTTTATCATTTTTTTACAGGTGGCTCAGTTCCAAGTCCCCGCTATCAGGCAAACTGACCCACTAGTCTGAAATGTCAAAGAGCCTTCATTACCCACAATATAACAAATGTCTGCAGTGAAATTGGGTTACTGGAATAAGACCCTGAAATTTTCTATATGAGCTTCAGGTTTAGATACAGTAGGTTTTTGATGAAAGCAAATAGCCATTTTTTTCTGCATGAACACCTACAAACACTATTTTATTAAAACAGATCTGCAAGTTTGACATCAGTGTGCCAGCTTGTAACCAATTTGCCATTCCCATTACGTTGTCAGTTATGAATAGTTTTGTTTAACAACTCTATACACAGTTGGCACGATTGCAAAGTGAAAGCAAAAAACAAGCGCAAATTCAAACACGATTTCAATATGTCACATATTGACAGTGGCTCACCGATGCCAATGACATAATTACCCAGGCTACATTTCCGAAAAAAATGCAAAAGCATTAACATATATTTTTCCTTCCTACGATAGGCCGACGGGCAGGGCAGGGCAGCCCGGCTGGAAAAACTTTGCGAGCCCTGTATCTGATTGAGGAATCACTCATCTTTGGAAAAGAGAGTTTATTACAGACAAATGGCTCTTTCCAAAATAAAAGCTAGACTATACGCTTCTTCTGGGCTATATTCTCAGCAGCATATTAAACATATCAGGTCCCCATAAGGAGAATCATGTGCTAACGGCTGTCTAAATGACTCGGGTAAAGTTTGTAGCATGCATGCTTGTTGTTTTTGTCTGCTTCCACTTGTCTTTGCACTAGGATGATGTCGGCGTAAATGTGCAGTCATATTCGTTGTGTTCCCACTAGTGCTGTCAGCGTTAATCTGAAATGAGGTTAACGCCACAACATGGCAAATCTCCGTTAACGAGCTACCGCGGATCGCCCCGTGCGTGGGGCTGGACGGCCAACACGTTAACGAGCTAACTGCACTAACACACTAGTTCCCACCCATGTAATTGAGCATTGCTGGCACATCCAACATACTGGTTTACTTTAGTCCATGATGCGCTTACCTTCAGGGTCATACGTCACATGAAAACCAAAATAGTTCCAAACGCCAGATCTGAATGAGGGTGGGGGAGGTTCAATTTGCCATGTTGCAAGGAGAGCTTAACTTCTGTCTCGCTAGCTTACCCTGCGCTCAGTGAATCTGTGTTCGACTACTCCGCCTATGCTGCAGTGTCGAGCGCAGATCCACTGAGCGCTCAACACAGACAGCATCGTCAGAAGGAAAGTTGATAAAATAAATTAAAAATGTTAAATATAATGTGTGTGTATATATATATATATATATATATAAATAATACTTCTGGTTTGTTAATCAATCATCTCATAGTCTTTTACTTCTGTACAGAGCACACAGCTGGAGATACTAAGAACAATTTTAGTGAGATGCACTTTAGGAAAGTGATGTTTACAAACTTCAACTTCAATGTTAGGGAGGTTTTGTACCATACAGTCTTCTAAGTCTTAAGCTGTGCATTTTTGTGGTTTTCATTTTAATTAATCCTTTCTCTCAGTATTAACAAAGCAACAGGACAGCATGAACTGTGCACATGAGATGCCCTTTCTCCCCGCCCCCGTCCCTTTAAAAAATGCCACTAAAATCGGATTAGAGCCAAAGATTAAAATGACATACGAGCTAAAAATATGTATTTAAGCCTCATCAAAACATTAACTGTGAAGCCTGGTTCAGTGAGTGTGAGATCCCATAAGTGCACTGAATTTGGGCCAAACCAATTTGGGTCAGTAATTGTGTTGTTGTTGTTGTTGTTGTGGGGTTTTTTTTTCTTTAGAGTTGTTGTTGGTTTTAAAAGCTCAGACAATGTTGATGTTACTGTTGACCTCTTGCCATAAACTCCTCCTTATACTGAAGGCTACACAACCAGCCAAAGCTGATGCGAAGCAAATGATGGAAAAAATGATAGTGGGAAAGACAAATGAATCAGGAAAGAATGTGTTTTCACTGCTTGTCCTCAGCAAAAGTGTGACCTGACCTTTATCTAACTAAGATAAAGAGTTATCTTATCTTATCTTACCTGTAAGCTTGTATAACTTCACCTGAAAGAAATCAAAGTTTAAAAAGCGAATTTTCTGGTGGCCTGTTCTGACTGTGGTCTTTCATCACAGCTGGCAGGAGATGACTCACTCAAATGCAAATGCAAAAAAAGCCATCATCGCAGACATAAGGTCTGTGTCACAAGATCCCCTCCCCCTGATATGACAAATCCATCATAAATCTGCACTGCAATGTCCAGAACATGACTCTAAATTTACATAAATAATACATTTAGACCATTTAACAGTCAGCACTCCTCATTCCCCAGGTGTTGATGGAGACCCGAAAATAACTTAAAGAATAAATATTGTAATCGCATGTATGCCAGGTAGCTGGAAACATGGCACCAAGTGGCAGATAATGTATGCTGGATGTATAAATCAGTTGTTTTGCACTGCCATATCAAATGTTTAATGATAATGTCGGGGTGTGAATAAATGTCTTGGTGTGTATAAACATAAAAGAAAAAGCTCAATGGGTAATTCTCCCTGAGAAGGGCTATGCCAGGTTAGAGGAGAGTCAGTCTGTTAGTTGACCCTCGGAGTATGGTGTAACACTGCAACAGGTCTTTATCATCTTGAAGACATTCGAGAGGATGGGATATTGCAGCAAGCTATTGAGTCCCTGGACAACCACAATGAGAGCTTGGTTCACATTGCCGGGAATAAATCAGACTCTTTCACACTCGGTGTTCCACCAGGGCTGTGCTTTATCATTGATTTTGTTCATAATTTTTATGGGCAGAGTTTCTATGTGCAGCTGAGGATCAAAGGGTGTTGACTTTGCTGGTCTCAGGATCTCTTCTATGTTTTACAGAAGTTGTAATTCTGTTGGGTTCATTGAGAGAATACCTCTCAGCTCACACGGGAGTGGTTTGAAGTGGCGGGTATAAGAATTAGCTTCTATGAGAGCATGGTTTCAGCCAGAGAAGGGTAGAGTGCCTGTTCTGAGTTTAGGTTGAGTTTCTGCCCCAAGTTGAGGAGTTCGAGTAAGTGGGGTCTTGTTCACAAGTGAGGGTAGAAGGTAGCAGGAGACCGACAAAGAGATATTTCAGGGTTTGTAATTAATGTGTATACTGCACCAGTCAGTTGTTGTAAAGTGAGAGCTGACTGTGAAAGCAAGGCAGTCAGTTTACTGTCAAATCTATATTCACCTAAGGGCACAAGGTAGTAGTGACCTACAGAATAGTTTCATAGATATAAGATGAGGAAATAAGGTTCCTGTCAGGGTTCAGCCTTAGGGAGAGGAAGGAGCTTAGTCATTCAGGAAGAACTCTAGTCCTCCACTTCAAAAGAAGTTAACCGAGATAGTTCATGGATCTTACTAAGATGCTTCACAGACGCCACTGACTTGAGGTGTTTCATGCTTCCATCCGGGAAGAGACCACAGAGAAGACCAGCACACATTGCAGAGGTTATGTGTCACCTGGATTAGTAATGCCTTAGTGTCCCACCAGAAGAGAAGGTTCTGGCGTCTCTGCTTAGTCATGCAGCCCCATATCCCAGAACTGGATAAGGCAGGCAGGCAGGCAGGCAGGCAGGCAGGCAGGAAGGAAGGAAGGAAGGGTGGATGGATGGATGGATGAGCTCAGTGGCTCCACCAATTAAAAAGAAAAATCCTGCCTTTTGTAAATCTGAGTATTCCCAGCTGCTACGTTTAGATCACTTGCTGAAACTCTTATTCTTGCACTTGCACTTGCATACATGGTGGTTGCCTTCCAATGTGTCTAGCATGGGCCATTTAACCTAAATATAATTTTGGGGAAGAGGTCAAAGTTGTAGACAGCCAAATCTGAAAGTGATAATATTGTTGGTGTGGTGCTCAATGTAGAGTGATACAGTGAAAACTCTACAAGTATTTTGCACGAAAGGTTTTCCCTCAGACACTTCAGGCTGTTACAGAAGAAATCTTTGTTGAGACTGTGGGCCTTCGAGGCCAATTCATGGCTGAAGAAAACAACAAGCATCTCATTCCTGCACCGAGATGTCACCTTAGGGCGTTTACACTGCAGGCTATTCCACTCACACACTTGGTCTTAGATGGAAACCCAGTGTCTCTCTTATCCAGTGACATTATTTTAGGAAAGAATCTGGGTGCTTGCTCTCTGTTTGTGGTCCGTGACCAAATCACAAATGTGCTTATAAATAGTATAAGTGGTTAGAATGTCACTTCCAGCTTTCAGCTTTACTGAAAGTGGTCTAAAAGTCCACAGGGATGCAATATTGAGTGAAAGATAAAATTTACATTAGCCGTTGTGTTTACTTTTTATTTAACGAGTGGAATTGCTAAAGTGCAACTTATAAATCTCTATCACTCTATCTCTATCACTATCTCTACTTTTAAGATTAGGCTTAAAACTTTCCTTTTTGCTAAAGCATATAGTTAGGGCTGGACCAGGTGACCCTGAATCCTCCCTTAGTTATGCTGCAATAGACATAGGCTGCCAGGGGATTCCCATCATGCATTGAGTTTTTCCTTTCCAGTCACCTTTCTCACTCACTATGTATTAATAGACCTCTCTGCATTGAATCATATCTGTTATTAACCTCTGTCTCTCTTCCACAGCATGTCTTTTATCCTGTCTTCCTTCTCTCACCCCAACCAGTCGCAGCAGATGGCCGCCCCTCCCTGAGCCTGGTTCTGCCGGAGGTTTCTTCCTGTTAAAAGGGAGTTTTTCCTTCCCACTGTCGCCAAAGTGCTTGCTCATAGGGGGTCATATGATTGTTGGGTTTTTCTCTGTATCTATGAAGCGCCTTGAGGCGACTTTTGTTGTGATTTGGCGCTATATAAATAAAATTGAATTGAATTGAAAAAGTTTCGCCAAGATCCTTGAGTAGACAAAACTGAATCATACAGTACATTACAAATGAGTTCTTTGTTTGCCAAAAATTGATGTTCATAAAATATTTCTGGCTTTTCCTATATTTGAAGTAAAATTTGCTACGTGTCAGTGTAACATTCAAGAGGCTCAGTTGTATCCCTGTAATTCAGTAAACTACTCAGATAACCTTTTTCAGGCATACAAGCTTTCATTGTGAAATGACCTCGTCTCTGCTGTGCTCTCAGCTGCACTGTACACTTACTTAACATTCACTGATAGCAGGCCTCGTGAAACAGCCCAACAAGCCTGGGGTGGTTTGTTGACTATCTATTGTAATTCACTGTTTAAGCCACTATCCAGCCAGGTCTTCTGAGGTTGTGGTACTAGACCACAATATTGTGTCTGATTGACTTTTGGATTATTTATACTTTAATCTCTGCAGCCATCCCTAATGACTTTCAGTGACTCTCTCGCTTTCCTGCCCTCCCTTTTTGCTCACCAGATGGTGAGGCGTCTGTCTGTGGCGCCTGTCAGTCCACCTGACTCTCTGATACCTTTTCATAACAGCCTCTTCTGTCAGAACTGTTAGGATGGTGGTGCAGACAGTTAGAAAGAAGATAAGGCGAATGAAGGATAGCCCGATTAAAGAAGAAAAGAAGAAAGAAAAAAGGACAGCACAATAGTGGCACAAAATCATAATAGCATGTGTGTGTGACAGCAGGTGAAATGGGAGATGGAAAGGTGTCACAGAGGAAGGGGATCACAAGAGAGAATGAATAGCGGCGAGATGGACTGATGAAGACCTGAAAGAGACAGGAAATGGATTTATATTCACCACTCATTTTGCGCTCCGTTTGACTTTTGGAAGGGAAGCAGATGTGCCTCCATGCACACAGCAGCCTCAATAGTCGCACAGTGTTACACAGGCTTACAGATGAATATGGAACAAGCTGAGTTTTCCACATTAGCAGGCTCATTTCCCACAGAGAGAGAGATATTCAGTCAATCCGTCACTTCTCCACTACTTTGAAAGAATGCGTGTTTGGGGGTGGGGGGGCAGAGGAAGGGAGAGTGGGAGGGACTAGGAAACAGAATGAGGAATGTAATGGCAGCCACTGAGTGACAGAAGGGGAATAAGAGAATGGCAGAGCGAAGATAACAAGAGAAATGGAATAGGGTTTTTTTTTTTTTCTGCGGTAAGTTTGTTTTCAGATGCTCATATCCCTTTTGGTTTACAGAGATGCTGGAAATAATGCGGTCATCAGCATGGAAGACAGTGTCTGAGCTACATGGATTGCGAACTGGGGGGCCGGCATCCAAATGTAGCAAGGGAATAGCTTGCTTCCTGATCGACATGGTCATTTCTCCCGCAAATGCTAGATGCCTCCTTCAGCATCACAAATTTCTTGTTGCATAGAAACGGAGTTTGTGCTGCCAGGCTGAGCAAATATGAGACAGATGGCAAAAAGGAAGACGTAGCCAAGATCAACATCAGTACAAAGTTTTATAAATATACGGCAGCATAATTGCACAGTAAAAAAAAAAAAAAAAAAAAGACAGTCGTATTGACAGCTGGGTAAACTGTTCAACTAAAATAGAAATTTCATAAAACAATGTAGTTAGCGAGTATAGTGAACTTAGCCATTTTCTTAAGCAGTAAAATATGAAATTAGTAGTCCAGCAATCTGATTATAGGAGACAGAGGGCATGGGCATGGATCTTGTCTACCTTCTGTTGTCCATGACTTGGGATCCTTTGTGAACATTTACAAATATGAACACTTGGGCACTTGGGTATAAGATAAGAGATAAGATAAGATAAGATAAAACTTTATTCATCCCTCGGGTGGGTTCCTCTGGGAAATTTGTTTTCCAAAAAGCACAGCACCGACATAAGTTACAGAGTTAAGAATATTATATATATATATATATATATATATATACATATATATATATACACACACACACACACACACATATATAAATACAAATACAAAGACATATATAGATAAAATATACAAAGGGGATAAATAGAATAAATAGGAATAAAAATAAAAATAAAAATAAAAATACAAGTGAATTGCACATTCAAGTATGGAATCTATTGCACCGCTGATTATTAACAAAAAGTATTGCACAAAAGGTGATTGCACAGTGAAGTGGAGAGGCACTACAGCTCAGTTGTTCCCCCCTCCTTTGTCCTCCTGTTTCCCCTCCCTCTCCCCTCCAGAGAGGAGTTAAACAGTTTGATGGCGTGAGGGACAAAGGAGTTTTTAAGTCTGTTGGTTCTTGTCTTTGGGAGAAGCAACCTGTCACTGAACAGACTCTTCTGGTTGTTTATGGCCGTGTGCAGAGGATGCCCAGCATTGTCCATAATGTTCAGCAGTTTCTTTAGTGTCCTTTTCTCTGCCACTGTCACCAGAGTGTCCAGCTTCATGCCGACCACAGAGCTAACCTTCCTGATCAGTTTTTCCAGCCTGGATGAGTCCTTCTTTGCTGTGCTGCTCCCCCAGCACACCACAGCATAGAACAGTACTCCAGCAACCACCGACTGGTAAAACATCCTCAGGAGCTTCCTGCAGATGTTAAAAGACCTCAGCCTCCTGAGGAAGTACAGTCGGCTTTGGGCTTTTTTGTACAGGTGCTCTGTGTTGCATGACCAGTCCAGTTTATTGTCCACCCACAGCCCGAGGTACTTGTACTTGTTGACCACCTCCACCTCCTCCCCCTCTATCTGAACCGGCAGTGGACCTGCTCTGGACCTCCCAAAGTCCACAACCAGTTCCTTAGTCTTTGAGGTGTTGAGTTGCAGGTGGTTTGTGTGACTCCATGCGACAAAGTTCCTCACCAGACTTCTGTACTCCTCTTCCTGGTCATCCCAGATACACCCCATGATGGCTGTGTCATCTGCAAACTTCTGAATATGGCATAATTCAGAGTTGTAGCAGAAGTCAGAGGTGTACAGGGTGAAGAGAAGAGGGGACAGCACAGTTCCCTGTGGTGCTCCTGTGCTGCTGACCACAGTGTCAGACGTGATGTCCTTCAGCCTGACGTACTGTGGCCTGTCGGTGAGGTAGTCGGAGATCCAAGCCACCAGGCAGGGGTCCACCTCCATCCTGTTCAGTTTCTCCTGGAGCAGACAGGGCCGGATGGTATTAAAGGCACTGGAAAGGTCAAGAAACAGGATCCTGACTGTGCCTTTTCCCCCATCGAGGTGTGAGTGGGCTCTATGCAGGAGGTACAGGATGGCATCCTCCACTCCGACACCCGCCTTGTAGGCGAACTGTAGTGGGTCCTGGGCATGTTGTACCTGTGGTCGGAGGAGGTTGAGGAAGAGCCGCTCTAGAGTCTTCATAAGATGTGATGTCAGTGCCACCGGTCGGAAGTCATTCAGCTCATTGGGCCGGTTCCTTTTGGGGACCGGGACGATGCAGGATGTCTTCCATAGGGCGGGCACTCTCCCCAGTCGCAGACTGAGATTGAAGACTCGTTGTAGCGGCTCCCCAAGTTCAGCAGCACACGCCTTTAGCATCCTCGGACACACCTTGTCCGGACCTGCTGCCTTTCTGGGGCGAAGCTTCCTCAGTTGTCTCCTGACCTGATCCACTGTGACACTGGGAGATGATTGGAAGGAGGGGGGGGAAGATGTCCTGCTGCTGAGAGAGGGATTGGAGGAGGGGGGTGTCATCATAGTGTCAGGAAGGGGGGGAAGCAAGGGAGGTAGGAGAGTGGGGGGAGGGCTCTGTAGTAAAGGTGAGGGTGGGGGGGTTGTGGGCTGGTCAAACCTGTTGAAGAAGTTGTTGAGTTCGTTTGCCTTCTCCACAGTCCCCCCCACTGTGCTGTTCTTGGTGTTGTGGCCTGTGATGGTTTTCACACCATTCCAGACCTCCCTCATATTGTTCCTCTCCAACTTCTGCTCCACCTTCCTCCTGTAGGTGTCCTTTGCTTCCCTCAGGCAGCGTTTCACCTCCCGCTGTGCTGCTTTCATCTCCTCCTTCACTTTGCTCCTGAAAGCCTTCTTCTTCATGTTGAGGACAGCTTTGACTTCCTGTGTTACCCACGGTTTGTTATTAGGGTATAAGCAGAACATTCAATAAAAACATAAAAAATGGTGAGAAAAAAGTCCAAGCTTGGCTGAAATGGAGAACTGCTGTGTGATGAAAAATAAATTGTGCAAAGTAATCATGACGTAAACGAAGCATGGATTCAATAATCAATGTCCCTGAACAGATGACAACTGTGTAGCAGACAACATGAGATCAGAGTCAAGGAATGAGGAAATGTTACTCAAATGCACATGAAATGAGCAGACATTGCATATCATCATCATGGGTTTTGTATCATTTACCATCTGGGGTTTACCAGGATCTTTTTTCCCTATTGCATTTCCTCCTCCTGTAACATTCTGCAACTCCTTTTATCCCCATAAAGCAAGTCCTTAATATTCACATTAGTGGAAATTAGCATTAGTATGTATTTTCAAATACATTTTGATGCATTTTGCATTAAGTTTGGATAGAAATCTAACTGCTGACATGTATTTGGGTGTTCTTTGCGTATTCTAGTCACAGCAAAACTCCCCTTTTGTGCAAAGTAGCCATGGATTGTTGGTTGATTCCATGTATTAAAAAGGATTTTTTTTCTCCAAATGCAGACAATTCTGCGTTTTTTACTTGCATTCTGTTTCCCTCAAAGTTTGAAATTGGAGCTATTTTTTGTTAGGAAGCATGGATGGAACTTAACAGCAGAAAGAACCCTTTTTTATATTGTTTGGGTATTTACTGTAGCAAATGGACCACATCGTGGTGATACCTAGTACTTGTAGCAGCAAGCCTTTAACTGACTTTACTCTTGCTTCCAAATGGATAGTTAATCTTACTGAATATTCAGTCAAGTAGAAATGGGTTAAGAGGTTGCAGCGGCAGTGAGACGCAGAAGGTCCCAGATGCTGCTTGTAGCCTGAACACCCTGGAGTATTCAGCATTAATGCAGATATACTGAAACAGTAGTTCTCCCTGGTGCAGAGATGGAGATGGGACTGAATAAGTACTCAATGCAGCAAAACAATAGAGCTATCCAATGCGTCACATAGGGTGTAGTGCACAGTTATACCTTATGCAGCAAATGCAGAGAGCAATTGCATGATGCAGCAAGCACTGCACAGCAACTAATAAGCACACACACACAGACACACACCCATATTGAAAGTATGTTAACTGTATGCACACATTCCTACAGTTGCACTCAAACACTGTTTCTGTTACTGTCTCTATCACTTTGTCACACACGCACATATATACAGAACTCTTACATTTACACATACAGCCTATAGACAGCAGATATATGGACCTTCAGACACAAACACATACACACAAATACATTCTTTCTGACACACAAAGTCACAGACAAAGGCACACACACTTCTATAGGAGCAGCAGCTTTCACCTGAAAAATAACTGTACTGCTGACACGCCAACATCAGCTGTCTGCATGAGAAAGGCGGGAAGGAGCGAGGGAGGGAGGGAAGGGGATAAGGGGAGTGTGGTGGGGGGAGAGAGTGCACAGATGGAAGTGAGACAAGAAAGGACTGATGGGGAAACAAAAGTGATGTGGAGAGAAACCAGCAGCATTTTGTCAACACAAATGGGTGTGGTGTCATTAAGCACTGCCCAATGCTGCCCATCTACAAGATGTGCTTTGCGGTGGATGAAAGTATTATTCATGCATTAGTGATATTTAAATTTAGGATTTTAACATCCTGCAATACATTTGTATACACATACTAGCATCTTATATAGAAGACTGGCCAGTAACACACTTAAAGCAACTTTAGTGGTATAGCTTGGTTTAAAATAGGCTGTACAAAAGAAATAATTTGAGGGGCTTTCCAATTAAAGTAATACAGTATAGTGACAAGGTGCTCATTAAAGTAAGTAATAAAGTAAGTAAGCCAGGATATTTTTTTAAAGTTATCACCAACATGAAAGCCCATACGTATCATATATGCTAATCTGCAAAACATATCTCCATGGCAAATCTCTATAAAACAAATGTAACTACAAGTTAATCTGAATTGAAATTTCTGTGTATTGTGTGCTCCATGACTAAATAAAAGTGTATAACCAGTAGTTCACGGTAGTGACGCAGAACCAAGCTATAGGTTTTGGTATGTCTGTGTTTACTTCTTAGAGCTGTATATTACAAAAGATGCTCAGCTCCCATTACCAATGCCCACGACGCAATAACAGACTGTTTTTGCCTCACCATATGGCGGCATGTCAGAGACAGGAGAGCTCTGCTATATGCCAACTCTGACATGTAGGACAGCAAATATGAGCAGAGCATTTTATCATGACTAGCAAATGCAGGCCCACTTTTGAATACTCAGTTGTAGAAAGTGAGTGAAGTTTCAAAGTGATTACAAATTTCCACCGAATTTCATGCACAAGTTATGTAAAGGTGCAATAAGTGAGTATTTCATTTTAAAGGATAATTGCCCAAAAACTTGCCCTAATAGTCTCATCTCACATTTCCCTGCTTGGCTGGCCAGGACTCTGCTGTGTTGGTCCTCACTGCCTTCGGTTGTCTCGCAGACAATAGTACTATATACTTGAAGTCCATCCATCAAGGACTGCCACAACAGTGACCTGACCACTCTGCAGGTGGGGAGAAAAAAAAGTGGGAAAAGACAAGAGGGCAAGGGGTGAGAGGGGACAAGGCTAAGCAGCTTCCTATCCCTTTCAAAATAAAATGTTTGGATATAGCACATTAAACTAAAATTAACTAATATGTGACAGGAAGTGGAAAGAGTAATTCATTACCTTTAATTATCAGCTGTGTTATCAACTGTGTTATTAGTACTATGTGTGAATATGTTAAATGTACCAATAATAAAATAAAATATATAATAATAATAATCCTAACCCTAACCTTAAACTCTTTACTGGTAGGGAAGAGCAAACGATATCCAAACATCCAGGATATTTATGTCCTTTGCAAAGGGATAGCGGATTTTAAAAACTATTTGAGACAAAAACATTAATTTCTTCGTTCTTAAAAAGATACTTAGTTAATCAGGTTTTTCCAATCAGTATAAGCATCATCTATCATCTGTGCAGCTCAGGAGGTCATCTATTAATCACAAAGTCAGAAACAGATTTAATTCTTGGCTGAACTCCAAAACCACCTCCCTGCAAAATGTGTCCTTCTGAAATGTATAGTGCTGTATGTCTACAACAGAGAGTGTCAATAGGTGAATGTGGCTTGTAGTGTAAGGTGTTTTATTAATGAAGTATATTTAAAAGTGCTCTGAAGCTTTTCTGCAAACTAAGGCTGAAAAAATGTTAGTAACATGTCAGTATCCCATAAACTTGTTCATTTATGTGGTAATACTTTAAGGTTTAAGTTCATGACGTCTGGGCCAGTGGCAGATTAATGAAGTTCAAGAGGCTGAACATCCTCTTGACAGTTTAACCAATTCCACTTTTGCTTTAAAAGTCAAATATTTCACTGCCTTGACTCATTCCCAACCAGATGGCTTTCAGTGCTGATATGTTTGGTTTGGCAAGAGTTTGGCAAGAGTTCTTACTGACATGGGCTGAGTGTTCTTCCTGAGGGCCCCATATTCTGGGATCAAGCTATACTCGTTATATAAATACATAAAAAATAAAATAAATCGGTGGTATCTATGACCGATCCTATGACTAAAGTGGATGAAAGATTTGCTTCATTTTTATTGCATCAAAGAATTCCAGTTTAGAATTCCTAGTTTAGGTTCAATATCATCAGCATTACAGAGTCCTTGTTATTTGGTTTTTATTCAGTCTCTCATTATCAATTTGGATTAGATAAAGTAATCAATGTTTAATGGTATTTTTAAAATTACACGCTTGGTTGAAAATAAATCATATTGACTTAATATTAGTGAAATTTAAAACAATTACCAAGAGCTTAAAAGGTTAACAGTATTCGTGAATTCTTTTATTTTATTGATGCTATGCTATAATCCCTTTTTGTATTTTGTTAAATCAATTCACTAATTAAAATATTCAGCAACCTACAAGATTATTTCTCTAAAAATCTAATCCATACAGAATGCATTTTTTCCCAGAGGATGCAAAACTGCTGAGTACAGGTCCCGCTGCTATCCCATTGAGTTACGCAAGAAAGAAGCTTGACATTAGGCGAACACATTACATTAAGGCTGATGTAAATTTTCAATAGTTTAAAGGACAAAAAAAAAAACCATGTAAATTTGATTTGCAGGGTTTTACTTTGGCAACAACATCATGCAGGGTAATAAGGCAGACCCAGGGGAGCTAAGAAAGCTGTAGGCATATCAACCAGAACAGGCTGTAACTCTATCAGTAACTTCTGCTGACACATAAAGGCCTCTTCAACCACGCTGAGGACTGCAGTAAGTACTACACCCTGCTGTGTATACTGCTAAAGACATTTATGTATCTCCTGGACATAAGAGGCAGGGGCAGAGAGGAGGAGGGGGGAAAGAAAAAAAAAAAGAGGAAAAAAACTGCAGAAGGAAAGTGTGAAAGAACAGGCGAAGGGGAAACAGTAAAGACAGAGAGAGGATGAGGGGGTGAGCGCAGTGGAAGGTAGATGTTCCACTCTCCTGCTCAGTTCTGCCTTAATGCTGATGTTTATTGGAACTGTCAGTCCTGCTGCGGCACAGTGGCACACACATGCACACACTCACGCATGCATAGAGAGATCTAAGACGTGCCTGTACTCTTTAGCACTTAATACACACACATAAATATGTGAATACTTTAGCTATAATATGAATATATATAAGCACATGTGTGTTTTATGCATACTTACATACGAAAACATACAGACACATAGAGGGATGCCGATAGTCTAGAAAGTAGTGGCAAACAAAGACGTCAGCTCTATCAGAACTTCAATGTGGATGTACACCGAACATTGAGAAAGAAAGTTGATGTTTTGGTGTGTGCGTGCATGTGTGTGTCTGAATCGCATTATTTTAAAGGTTTTTGCTGCAGTTAGTTGTGCCTCTCTAATCATATGCAAAGGTGTTGTATGTTTTTAAATGTTGAAAAGTTGTTTAAAAATATATGCTCATTAAAAAAAATCTAATTAGGTATCTAAAATGAAAAAAAAACCCACCTCATTATTAGCGCAATATAAATGTTAATATTCATAGCTATGGACTTTCAAGATCATGAGCTTCCAGCACAACAAAATTAAGCGTATTTACTTACCAGCTCATAATTTATCTAAATGCTTCCGTTTCCTCTTCTCCATCTGCCATATTGCAGCTGTTTCACATATTTATGTTTCCAGATTTCATCTTGAATTTGTCATATTTAATTACCGTGTTGATAAACATTATTAGAGTGAGTTAGGGACAAAAATAGCAGCAATTATTCTTCATAATATAATTTTTGTTATATGACCAATATCGCATTCTGGAAGATAATCTACTTTGTTAGACACACATTTAATTTTGCTTATGATGATTATTGAAGCAACGCGTTCATAATTAGGCAAGTTTTTCTTTCTACTTGCTAAGCTGACATTGTGGTGAAAGGGATAAAGTTTTCATCAGACGGGGATGACTCCATGTTTGCGGGACTATCAGCACACAAAGCTCTTGTAGTCGTTTTCATGCATCTTGGCATTTGCTGCTGCAACGAGTCAATTTTCCCCCACAGGGATTAATAAAGTTTCATCTTATCTAAACCTTTGAGCACCACGGGATTTTCAGTGTGGTGACTGGAAACCAACTGGTGCCTTCAAACACATGGAGACAGACAGTAATTTGACATCCGGATTATTTTCCCTGGATCTGTAGAGCAGTTTTGTGAGGATATCTTACAAATAATGATGTAACTTTTTAATCTTCTTATTCCCTGCAAGTCTGCCCAGAGTTTAGCTTATCAAGCAGCATATAAACAAACATCATATGACAAGGACCTCTTCTGGTTGTGTGACTGACTGCTGTCCCTGAGAGGTAAAAGCTTGAGCATTTTTAGTCTTGAGGCAGCTAAACACTGCACACGGACAAAAATAAAAACATAACATGCACAAAGCTTCATTGTTCAATTATCCCACTGATGCAGAGGGATGGCTGGCAAAGTGGCCAAATGTGAAAATGCATGCTGGTAATTTAGATTGCATCATAAACTGCAGAAGTTTTACATTAGAAAACAGTAACTCTGCACACTCATGACTAGTGTTGGTCAAGTTACTTGAAAAAAGTAATCAGTAACTAATTACTGATTACTTCCCCAAAAAAGTAATCCCGTTACTTTACTGATTACTTATTTTCAAAAGTAATGAATTACTTAGTTACTTAGTTACTTTTTAAAAACACGATTTACAACCTGAATAGGTGATAAAGAAATAGATCTTTCAGCCCAATTCTACTTTTTCTACATAATCCATCATACAAAATGTAATCAAATGGAAAAGTCCTTTTTTAAAACTTGTTTTATTAGTTTTAATCTTTTAACTTTATGCATCAAGCAAAAATGTAATTATATGCAACATTCTCTGACTGGAAGAAATTTGTTTAGTATTTAAACCTATTTTCTGCACATTCCAGCACATAAAATATATTTTTTTGTGTGTTTACACTCAGTCTTTCAAATAGATGCAAGTAAAACACAGCAGAAAATAAATAAAACCAAAGACTAGCGGTCCTTTTGCTCTATTTTCACCTGTAAAGCAGGAGTGGGTAGGTGGAGGATTACCCTGGTGCAGGTGTGCCGCAGCGGTCAGTGGAAGAATCAGCGAGTTTCTCTGTGAATTTCCCATTACGTCGTTGCGCACTCGGTGCTTGCTTGGAAGTTTAGGGGGTTTTTTTCGCTGTAAAAAGAGGTTTTCTTCCCACGCACAACGGACACTAACGTTTTTATCACTTTTTATGGAATCAAACTTAAAGTAAGGTCAGTACTTCCAGGCTTTAAACGCTGCACGCTCATACTCTCTCCCGCACTCGATATATTATCCATTGTTGCTCTGCACACAGCTGTTTTCACGAACGTCGCACTCGCTTAAGTCACTGTCAGAGACATTCTCGCAAAAAAATCACGGTTTTAGTAACGCAGTAACGCAGCGTTCCTACTGTAAAGTAACGGTAATCTAATTACCGTTTTTGCAATAGTAACCCCTTAATTTACTCGTTACTTGAAAAAAGTAATCGGATTACAGTAACGCGTTACAAGTAACGCGTTACTGCCCATCTCTGCTCATGACATTCTTGCAAAGACCTGCATGTCTTTTATCCTGTCTTCCTTCTCTCACCCCAACCGGTCGCAGCAGATGGCTGCCCCTCCCTGAGCCTGGTTCTGCCGGAGGTTTCTTCCTGTTAAAAGGGAGTTTTTCCTTCCCACTGTCGCCAAAGTGCTTGCTCATCGGGGGTCATATGATTGTTGGGTTTTTCTCTGTATCTATGAAGCGCCTTGAGGCGACTTTTGTTGTGATTTGGCGCTATATAAATAAAATTGAATTGAATTGAAAATTCTTCTTTGCCAAAGAAAAAAAAAATCACGTGCCCCTTTAAAGTCACTGATCTGTTACACAAACCTTCCTGGGCTGCCCTTCTTCACCTTACCTATAAGAAATGGCATGCTTCCACTAATGCAGAACCATGCAATTTGTTGTCTGCTGTGGGGCGAGGAGGAAGGGCAAGTGTTCCTGTTTCTATTGATAGTGACAGAGAAACAGCAGGAAATGAAGAGAGAAAGAACGACAAGCAGAAATGGTGACTGTTCAATGCATCCAAGGACATTGTGGTTCACGGTCAAGGCCAGCACGACAACCTACTTGTAATCCATGTTAACTATTAGCTGTTAACTGTGAGAAAAAAAACACTGATACAAAGCATCAACCATGGCATAATTATTCCCTAACCATAACCAACTAGTTTTACATTTATGGCATTTTGAAAATTAAGAGCATGGTGTTATTTCTTTTTCAAAAATGCCACCTCGGATATGCTACATTAACAGGCATACACAGAGTGGCATGAGCCCTCTCTGTCATTATCCGGCCAGCTTGGCTGTGTCTCTCTCTCTCCTCCTCCCGCTCTCGCTCCATTACTTGCTCCTGCTTCTTAAAGACAGGCTAAATGTGACATCAGTACCGTCTCCCCATCCCAGAGCCAATTTAATGTCTCTGCATGGTGCAACACCTGCCTATCTGGTCAACTGTTACTTCCCATTAGTCAGCTCATTCCCTCCACTGTACGAAACCATGTGAAAACCTAAATGTGTATGCAAATGTCTTACTTTCCTCTCAAACTCATGAGATTGAAATGCATACCAAATATTACATGGAAATACCATATAAGACAGCACAGGCACACACCTCGAGGTAAAGAAATAAATTTAAAAAAAACCATATTACAGTGAATTTCACATGGACAGAAAACATAAAAACACCCGTAAATACACTTTCATACTATGTGCAACGTGAATCCTCACATACACACTCACATGCAAACATTCATGAGCATGCAGACCTCGTTTTCCAGCTTTGATTCCAACTGCGAGACATCAGAACATTGCATGAATAAACCAATAAACAGCAAAAGAGGGATTTAAAAAAAAGAAAGTAAAGGGAAGGCAGTGATAGAGCGAGAGTGACTAACTGAAGGAAGAGAGAGAGAGAGTGAAATAAAGCGGTAACAGTTAACAGAGTGAGAGAGAGAGAGAGATGTTGAGGAGAAGACTCCTGACATCACTCGTCTCCGTTGGTTTTCAGAGGCGAGACAGCTGGACAGACTGCTTATGCAGCAATACCCTTCTGTGTCGGACTCTCTTCTCTCTTTCTCTCCTTATCCCCAACACACACATTCACACAAACACTGTCTGCTGCCTACCCCCCAAACCTTCCTCCTCCTCTTTACTTATCCACACCTCGTCTACCTCTTTAAAACCGCCTCTCTTCCCATTTCCCTATTCCCGGCTCGTCTCCTCTATTGTTTGCGTGTCTTCCTTCTCTCCCCAATTCTTGTCTTCCTCATCCTCACCTCTAGCAACCTTACCTTCTACTATTTACTCTCTTGTTCCCCTTTTCTCCTCTTCACTCAATCAAAGCTCTCAGCCTCTCAATATTTCACTGCTTTTTGGGGTTCTTATATTTCCCTTCTCACCTCATCCTCATTGTTTTTCCTGTACTGTTGACTCCCCCTGCTTCTCTCCTCACCTCACCCAGCTGCACTGCCTCTCATCGCACTCTCTCCCTGCTCATCTCATCTTCTGTAGATGCATCTCTTCATGTTCTCTGAAGGAAGTGATGATGAGGATAGACCCCGCAAGTGACCCAGCTGCATCATTCCTCCACCAGTAGGCAGGGAAATCATTTCACACAGAAAAGAAGCATATGCAGAGATGTTTAATCACTACAATCAGGTTGTTTTAACCTTTTCTGTCTTGTATGGGCAGGAACATCACTGCTTTTGATACTTGCCTAAGCAGCCATCTAAACCCAAAGGCACGTTATTTTGAAGCGTTATCTAAATTCTGTAATGTCAGTGGTCACCTGGGGATAAGAACTCTTTTTTGAGTTATCTTACTATGTCTGTCATGTTACTAAAGTTTAACACAGCATTTCCTGTTTTCTCTTGTAAATTATAGGAGCTTTGAGGTGTAGGCTTGTTGCTGTTCCAGGTTGCTGATTGACAAGGTGCAGTTATTCAGGTCAAATCAGCATAACAGTGCAGCACATTAACTGCTCACACGTCTAAAAATTCTCTGCAATTCCAAGATTCAGTCAGAGGCGTAAAGAGTTCAAATGTTAAAATGCTGCACCCCATTTTACAGGGTAACTCATGGCTGAGTTTGGTGCAAAAGTCCCCCAGTCAGCTCGTGACCAGCTGGACATTTGCAGAATGACATTTCTCCCATTTTAACCACAGACTGTACATAAAAGATGGGTGTAGCTGCCATGACATCACCCGCCAGGTTGTGAAGTTCTGCTACGGATCGTTAACTTCTGGGTTAACTTTAGATGGGCTGAGTGAAAAAACTGAATAAACAGGAGCCTGTTTTTTTAAATAATTGATACGATAATTTACAACCTGAGCATATTGTTCAGATAAATAAGACCTGAAACTATTAATTAAAATGATAAGGTCAGAAAGAAAGTTAACTGAGGTCATAAATCCAAGGAACCTTTTCCCATAGGCTTCTGTACAATAAGAATTCTTTATGCTATTGAAGCAGTCTCCCCCTACTGGACATTAGAAAGAATGCAGGTTATTTTTCAAACAACTTTGATAATCACAACACTGACTAACGTGAAGTATTATTTGTGAAGAGGTTGTCCAGGAGTGTGTCCTGCTGTTATTTCCCTTTCAACATATCAATCTGTAGCACACTGCATTTCACTTCTCCTTTGAAAAGTGCCATTCAAAACAGGTATAAACACTTTAGACATTTATACAACACTACATACAAACAACTTTATCTGGAGAATGCCGGTTTTTCTCTGAGGTCCTGCCACTTATTTTAAATGCTACAGCAACAATGAAAAAAAAATGACACTTTCTCTCAATTCATTGCAAAAGGCTTTAAATATTACAATATGTTCTAGAGATGACTTTAGGGCTCTCTTGTTTATCCACAAAACACTGAACGGCTTTGCACAGCACGCCTAAAAGCTAAATTGCTGAATTGAAATCGATGAAATTTCAGGCAGCCTGAAAAAAATCCCATTACGGCTTTAACAATGGCCACAGCATTAGTCAAGGAAAGAGGCATGTGCAAACTTTCCTGTTTGTTGAAATACTGATTGCTGCAATTTTTCTTTAATTTTCACTAGAAGATGTTTTTAAATGAAGTTTTCCTTGCTGGTAATCTCCCATCTGTTAATACAAGTCAAAGTAAACCTGCAAACTGGGGATTTCTGGGGTCTGTTGCAGAAATCAAATTAGTGTATTTGCAGTATAGTATATGTTAAAATAAACTTATGGAACTCAATAGCAGGAGATGGTAATGTGATGTAGACATTTCTATAAATTTAAAAAAAAAATGCATCAGTCACTCAAAAACTTTTCTGCGCTCCTTTAAAGCTGCGTGGTACACTTTTAGAAAATATATGGAGAAAGTTGGTGAAAGGGTTTTCTGAGTGAGGCGTTTAGAGGAGGAAGACTGAATTCCTGAACGCAGCTTGAAAAAGCAGGTGCCGTATTTGCCTTTAGTAGTGCTACCTTCCCCTCCTTCCTATTTACAATATAAAGAATATTTCTGGTTCACTATCAGTTCATTTTCTCTGTGTCTATATGTCTGTGCATTTTTTTCCCCTCTCTTTTTTGGATAGGGGAAGATAATTGAATGAAATTACCAGCCATTTGCAAATCAAGCAGGTTTCATTCCAAAGTGAGATATCTGGCATTTGAATAATAGTCGTACCTTTCGGGAAATAATTGCTTGCATGACAGCAAAGTATATTTGGGTGGAACTATTTTCAATCATTTCTGTGTAACCATGATACCTTTCCCACTTCCAAAAGTTATGTCTGAGAACAGAAGAATCCTTTATTGTAAACTGACACAAGATATCCCAAAAATAAATAAAAGCACTGCAATTATTAC
This sequence comes from Neolamprologus brichardi, assembly GCF_056152115.1. Classification (NCBI taxonomy): domain Eukaryota; kingdom Metazoa; phylum Chordata; class Actinopteri; order Cichliformes; family Cichlidae; genus Neolamprologus; species Neolamprologus brichardi. Next base: position 10,536,533 of record NC_142124.1, on the reverse strand, counting down.
TATTTCCTTTTGTTCTTTTTGTAAATAAGCTTGCAGCTTCACTGAGATTTAGGAGTTTTGCAATTCATTTTTTTCCCTGTCACATTCATCGTCCTTGGAAACATCTAGATGATCCTGATTTTGATCCAGCAGTTTTCCTACAGTCAGCTGAATCTGCTGCGTTTGTGCTTCTGACGTTTTCTCCTTAGTCTCTGAAGATTTGAACCTTGTCAGATCTCAGGGCAGGCGATGACCTTGGCTTTGTCATTGAGATATGCTGACAAAGTCTAAGCTAGTAGTAAAATGGATTTTACTGGTATCGAAGCCAGAGACGCTTTGTGTTCCAAGTAGTCTGCAGGTGTCCTTCAGAAATTTTGTGTATCTCATGAAATCAACAAACCACAGCTTTAATCAATATTTCTTTAATCACACAAATACTTGTCTTTCAAAGTGTGACTCATATTGAAACCATGAAAGAAAATTCAAACCCAACTGTTCTGTTTTTTGGAGGAGGGTTTTAGATTTGTGATGCTTTTCACGGTTTTACTTTACTGTTTGGGTACTCATAGTTAGCACTGTAACAGCTACCGTTGAAGCACCAGAAGTGAGAAATATTTCATGAAGAGTAGACCTAAAATGGGATAGAACGGGGATGCAGAGGTTGAACTCCATCAGGTGGGGCCTTTCTGTGTCGCATTTGCTCTTGCTGTACTTAAGTCGGTTCTCTGCAGGTACTCCTGTTTCCTCCCATAATCACAGTCCCACAGACGTGCATGGGTGAGGCTAACTGGCAATTCTAATTTGGTCACATACGTAAATGTGAAAGTGCAGGGTTGTATCGGTATGGTTATCACTGCAATAGATTGGCTACCCCACCTTTCACGACCAATGGATGGATGGAAGTAAAACTGAAGAGAACACTGAAGTTCTGTACACCAAGCAGACGCAAACACAGCTAAGAATTGCTGCACTGCATCTGGTTGATATCAAAACAGATGTTCACAAACAAGCTGTCAAATTACCTTAAAAACCGATAATATGTCAGTAATTAGTACCTGTTTCTGTTGCCCTCAGCAAGCCCAAAAATCTGTTATTAAATATCTGAATGAGGTGTTCAGTTTTTTTTACTTAGAAAGGTTGGGTGCCAGATTTAACCATATACACTCTTTTAAATCCCATGAACACAACTCCTACAACAACTACGACAATGATATAATCTCTACAGCTCATTACAGTTTTAGTGTTTAAGGATAAACTGTTGGGCGGATGAAAGGTGAAATATATTCCCTCACTGCAGTGGTGTAGATCCCACACAGGCTGTTTTCACAGTAATTGATTCAGACATGCTAATCTTTTAACCCATGTCACTAACTCGGGCTGCATTTGAAGTTATGCTGACATAAGAAGGGAATGCATTACTTTTACGCTACGCATTGTCCAACTCTATTATGTTAATAACTTGCTACTCTGTGCTCTGGATGTGAGCATGTGCATGTGTCTGGTGTGTCTGTACACGCAGAGGGTACAGGCTGCAAGCCTGGCATTATATTTAAATTTTAGCTTGTCATTTTGGATTTGTCGTAGATCTACCTGCAGAATACATTGTTTCTCTGCTGCTGTGTGCGCACGCATGTGTGTTGGTGGATTTGAGAGTTTAATTTTAGCAAGCGCACAAGGACATTTGGAGCGATTACATGAAACAAAGGACATCAACAATGTCTCAACGTATTGATTGCTACAATTATAGACACGCATACCATATGCCAAGCTACCTGATTAACCACTGTGGCTGATTAACAACGTTTCTCCTTTTGTGGAATTTTATTGCCGGTGCCGTTGTTTTTGTTTGCATTTGTCATCCAGGACACAACAAAATCCCAGCTCGGGTAGTATTACTATTGTTCCTTCTTACTTTTTGTGTCCCTTTTTTGTCACTCTTTTCATCTCGCTCTCATTCCCTGCAATGCAGTGCAAAGACGTCCACGCAGCTGCGAGAATTTTTAATGAAGGCAGCTTTGGATAATACAGCCTCACCCAGGGGACCACTTGTTTGGAAATAATTATCTCTTACAGCTGGCAGAGAGAGAAAGGGACAGAGTTAAAGAAAGAAAAGAGAAATGTGTGAACGGGAATTGTAAGGGGGAGGGGGGGCGAAGGGTCTCTTCATCTAAATGTAGGCACATGCCCGCACTGAGATAGTTGAGAGAGAGAGAACAAACAATAAAGAGAGAGTTGCAACTCTGCTCCACTTGCTTAAATTGGCTTGTGCAATTATTAATATCCTGTATTTACAGTGAGCACTCACCTTTGTCTCATACACACAGGAATGCACAGAGTTAAAAAGCTCTAATGGAAGCCGAGCTTAGCTAAGTTCAGCTGCGTCTGAGCACGCAAAGCTGGGCTGATGAAAACAAAACAATAACAGTGTAAGGATTTGTGATTACATTAGAAATGGTGCGGTTGCATGTTGGAAACGGAGCTGAAGAGGTTTTATCCTTGTGTAGCTTCTCTGTGCGGCTGGTTATTATATTTAACCCTCCTGACTTCAGTGTGTGTGTGATAGCACGCTACATTTGCTTTATCTATTGCCGGTTGCCAAACACAAATACAGCCACAGCATGCCACATCAATCCCCTGCTGCTGGTTCCGTTACCCTAAATCATCTAAACACACATGCACGCACACACACACACACACACACACACCGTCATGTAAACACCCACTGATGCAATAGCATGCCAATACCTAGAGTCGCCCCACCCTTCCCCTCTTTACATTTTATCGCCTTCAGCACAGTTTTCTCTTTTATCTTGTTTTTCCTTTTTCCGTTTCCGGCCCGTGAGTGTCTTTCTTTTTTTTCCAGGAGCCTTATAAAGCTGACAAAGCCAATAAAGAGTCTTTAGGTGAGATGGGTCAATGCTACAGTTTCATCTCTACACAAAGACACCTTCAAACACAGAGCAGGGGGGGAAGAAGAGGTCAGAGGGGTGGAGAGGACACCTGCCAGAGAGGAAAGCAGGGGATGACTGAAAGAGAGGGGAGAATGAGGAGAATATTGAGGAAGATATCATGTGATAAAAAGCGATAACGCCAAGGACGAGAGGGAGAGCCTGGGCTGCAGAGGCAAAATGGCAGGACAACAGGAGCAGGTGGATAAAGACATGATTATGATAAACCAACAGGATGAGCACACACAGCTCACTCTCCCCTCCCCTCTCTGTGCATCATCTCTTTCCTGTGACCAGCCGTTAATTTATGACACGATAGCCGCGGCCATGTGCCCGAGAGCCGCACATAAATCTACCTCATCATTGTTAAACACAAGGGCACATCAAGGGTACCGCCTTCAGTGCACTGCAAAAAAAAAAAGTTCACCTCAACAAGTCACTAAAGACCTTGTTTTTCTTAGAACTGGTCAGAAGCTCTGCCACTGGGTTGATGAAAATGGATGTAATCCCAGCGTGATTTCAGTATCTTCAAAAAAAACACAGATTTGAAAAAATATACTTTTTATTGGGTTTTTTGAAAGAACAAAAAAAGGCAGCCACTCCACTAGAATAATTAAATTATTATACCTGAACATTTTTGGCAGGTTTTTCCGCGTTTGAAGAAAAACATCAAATGCATAAAGCAGAAACAATTAGCTGATCAAAAAAGAATTAATTGGCATCTTTTTGGAGATAATCAGCTGATATATAATGTTTAAAGCAATGCAAATCATTCATTTTTCAAGCCTCTTAACTGTGAACATTTGATGATTTTACACTACGTTAAATATTTTGTCCCCCATTTTTTGGCATTTAAAGTTTGAGAAAGTTTGAGGTGTAGTTTGCATTAAATGGACTGGATTGATATACTTTTGTAGCACTTTACTGAGGACTCCAAGTGCTTTCACACTACAGGCCACATTCATTCATTCACAAGCCTTTAAGCACTTTTTGCCTATCATACCCACACTCACACTTCAGTGGCTGCATCAGTTGCAATCTATAGTTCAGTATCTTTGCCCAAAGACGCAGTGACATGCAGACTGGAAGAAATGGGGACACAACCACTGACCTTCCTGTTAGTAGACAATCAGCTCTACCTCCTGAGTGAAAGCAGCCACTAAAAACGCATTTTGACAGGACAGAGACCAGATCGAAGGGCGTCTGAGGGTGTGCTTATGTCGAGAGTTATACCAAAACGGCATTTCTTTAATGCCGTGATGTTTGATGACCTAAAATTCAAAACACTATTAAATAAGTTAAACCGAGATGACAACAAAATCCTAGAAAAACAAAACCGAGGTTCTTTGAAAGACAGGAACACAACAGCACCAAGGTTACTCAGCCTTGGTAAAGGAGTGAGATCAGACCAAAGAGGGAAGACAAAGTGGATTATGGGAACAGGAAAGATCAGTTGGTCTGATAAGCTTATTGTCTTCCCCTTCAGCGCAGTACACACTGCACCACAGCAGGAAACTAACAAAGGCAAGCCAGAGGCACTACATTCAAACACACTTCGTCGTATCACAAGGCAGTATTGATTCATCTACATACACACACGTACACCACACAGAGACATCATACAAATATGCAATCATACAGCAAGCATACAGCAGCCCACACACACACAAAGTCATTTACATTTGATCCTGTATGTTGGAGAAACAAAAAGGCAATACCACCGCGGGCATCAGGAAGGCTTATACTATCCAAAAAAAAGGGGAAAAAAAGCTTCCACTTCAGGCTCAGTGTGATAGTCAACACTATCATCACAGTTACACGGACTCTCAGTCTCAAGAGTAATATACAATACTCCCTGTCTTCCCTTTTCCGCTCACGCCTCTGTATCTCTTCCAAAAGGCTCATGTCTATATGGTCTCCTCAGTACAGATAATCCAAGCATGTACATGTAATTAAATGTGCACATTAATCACTCACATACTACACACATGCTCTTCGTCTTACCCCACTTTTCTCTTCCTCATCATCATCAACCCCCATCCATTCTGTCTCCATGTGAGGGATCCCTAATTGAGGCCTCTCTCCTGAAAAAAAAAATTTAAATTAAAAAAGAAAAAAATCTTTACCACATAGACAAATGGGGATTAAATTCTAAACCATTAACCAGCCTTTGGAAGAAAAGGCTCCCACGGGGCACACCTCATCCCATCTAATGCAATTTCTTAGATGTTCAAGCGTTAAATAAATAAATAAACTCCACTCTGTATGTGCTGTAATTAATTTAGAAGCGAATAGAAAATGAAATTACTGCTGGATCACAACCAACACAGAGGGGGAGCACTTTACATTGAGATGATGAAGGAAGTTTCATGTTCATGGACATGTGATGATGTACGTTATCAGGATGAGTGTGAGAGGCTGAGGTCCAATCAACAGCTCCGGAGACCGACTGCAGCGCTTGGTTTTGACTGTTGACAATTATCATGCAAATTCCCCTGCCTGTAACATTTGTCTGACAAATTGAACATTTGCACATTTATTGCTTGTTATAATCGAAATATTCCTGACAATAGATGGAAAGTTTGAGATGTATTAGCTGTTCTAATATTGTGGTGGTGCAATGGGCACTGGCATCTCTGTCTGACTTCGAGCCTTGAGTTGAGCTCTGTGTGGAGTTTACATGTTGTCTCCTTGTGCTTTTGTGTGTTTCCTCTGAGTGTTTTTTTTCTCTAAGGTTGAATGCTGATTCTAAATTGTGTGGTATGATGGACCTGTCCAGGAGGTCACTCTCTCTCTGCCCCGTGACAGCTGGGACAGGCTCCAGCCCTCTCAGAGTTCTATTAACCAATCATTTCTGAGCTTTTGGTTACATAAGGTTAAACAATCTGTGCGTGCAGCAAAAGACAAATTACATTTGCAAATCCAATCCTGAATCTTGTGGAAAAATAAATGAAATTGTACCCTTTTCCCCCCCATTTTACGGCATTGTAAACAATGACCAGCAGACAGAGCAAAAGGTTTTGGCTTAAATATTCAATAAATGGCAAAACAGATAAGCACAATATCAAATAGTGCTGATTGATGTTTAAGTTCACACAGTTAATTTGTTGCTGCAAAAAACCACGCAATTTAGCGCAAAGTCACAAAATAAGAGATTATATTCGGCTATGGCTAATTTGCTAACAATGCAGGCGCTGAAGAGCATATATAAATAGACGTGTACATTAAATATAGGCTTACAGTGGCAGTCTGGCAGAAAGAGTCATTATAATAAAAACAGACTTTAGTAATTGACAGGCTCCAGTGCAAGTTATTGCATTCTGTAGCATTCGTATACAGACAACTTTCATCAATTCAAGGGAATCCCTGACTGTTGCCACTAATATTTTTGATATGGCAGCAGAGATTTCAAAATTAGGTGGCTTGGTAATGTGCACGTTTTTAATCACGTTTGTCCGGCAATCCGAGAAACTGGAAATATCTCACTCTTCTAACAGGCAGCCTTACATCTTTGCGATGTCTTTGCCATAAATGCAAACAGTTCAAGCACAAAAAAATAAGACTTTTTTCTCATATTGAAAAATATGAACACTTGATTTCTCCCTAGATTTTGAACATTAAGAAAGGAACTCCCAGAAATGCAAATGCAAACGCGTCAGTCACACAAATGAAAACTCCCCACTTCTTACAATTTTGTCTCTGTGCTCTCTTTTTAAATACCAACAGTACTATTTTTAACCCCAAAAACCCAGTTTGCTTTGGTGTATCATGTTAGCAAATCTAGCTCTTGACATTTTGAAATAGTGGTTAATATTTCTAGAGGATATGTGCACAGACTGTTCTACAAAAAATAAATGCAGAAGTTGAAGTTCTGCAGGTTTATTTTTGACCTTAGAACATGATCACTTCATGACAAGTGTTGTGACCTTTCTTATATTATATGTATAATAAGATTTGGATGTAAAATTCAGCAACTGCTATTACTGTTATTGTATGTTTGCCAGTCTAATACTTAAAAGATTATTATTATAATTAAGAGCTTACTAAACACATGAAAACAGTGATGGGCAATGCTTTTAAAGACGTTGCGGTGAAAGCTTTTAAACAGGATTTGTGACATTTCATTTAGAGCATTTCTTAGTTGCTTATTTGAATGCTTCCTTATTGCCATTTGAAAAAAGCAATATGCTTGGCGGCTATGTTTTACAGTGTTTTGACTTAGCAATTTAATTGTCCTCGTGATGTCTGCTTGCCTTTCATACAAGAGTGCATATCAGCGTCAGCATCATGCAGAAAACCCTCACCGATGATTTTCCATTTGATTTACCACAGCTGATTGATGGTGTTGCCCCAGATGAGAAGGGGAATGAAAAATGTGTTTGGATTTTTTATTTATATATTTTACGGCCGTTGAAAAGAGAGACAAACATGTCTTCATCTTTTTTGTATGTCATGCAAGTGCTCATTCACCAGACACCCACACACACACACCGTCTGTCAAACGCACACCTACATATGTTGCTTGTGTCTTAATGGATGAAATGAGGGGAGGGCCTCGTTTGCCAAAGTGTCGGCAGTGGACCGATTGCGGCGAGGTGATGAATGGCTGATCGAGGCTCTGCAGGGGTGCAGAGGAAACAATTAGTGCCATGTTGATCTCTCCTCGTCTCCTCCACCCTACATCCATCCCTCACGGCCCTGTTCTCCTCCTTGCTTTCAAGATTTGCTTCTAGATTTCTTTGTCAGGCAGTCATTACCAGCGGTGAAATTGTGGCCACGACTGTTGTCGTCGTCTAGCGAGTCTGTCTGCGTGTCTGTGTCTGGACAAATGTACCATAGTAGAAATTAGCATAAAGGAGTCAGGTAGTCAAAAGATTTTGTAAGTACAGTGAACTGATGCAGTCACCAGGTCTTCTGAACAGTAGAGCCAATCAAAATGTGCAACATTTTCTCAATAAGAGGAACGAGACGAAATGCTGAATAGTGCCACATAATATAAGACACCTAATGAGCCAAGGTCTGAGCAATGAATACTCAGTAATAATGAAGTAATGACTACTGAGTACCTATGTAATCGTGTAATGAGGTAGTAATGACACAGTACCCATGGGTCAGAATGTCAACATGTTAATGGGTGTCACAGTTGGAGAGATCCCATTACAACATCACTATCAGCCTCCCAGTTCCTTTAACTAAATCATTTTAGCATCTCTCTCTTGCTCTCTTCCTCCCTCTCCTTCTTCAGCTCGCTCACCGTTTTTTTTTATACTTCAATGAAGTTGCACCTTTAATGCCATTACTATTAATATGCATCTTGAGGGAAGAGAGGGACAGGCATAAATGAATAACGATGGAAATAGGGAACAGGTGGATGAGTGCTGGTGAGAGGACAATTAAGTATCTCATCCCGGTGATGCCAGCATCGTTAATGTTAGCTGCTGGTGAAGTCAAAGGGAGAGGAGGGGGAGGAAACGAGAAATGGGGACAAGTGAACAATAAATGAATTAGAAATATTAAGACAGATGAAGAGCTGAGGCGGTTGGAGAAGCAGACCAGCCTCAATTTTTAAAGTCCGAGCTCAACATTTACAGTTTCAACGTGATAAGTCAGTGAAAATAACGAATCTCAGCAATGTCCTATGACATCCTCAGGAAAGAAAATTGAAGATGATCAAAAAGTGAATATGAGTCACCTTCAATTAATCCTCTCTGGTCACAGCAATAATGCTTCATGTACAGAAGGAAGCTTTGCATCTTTTTTTTGGGAGGCCGTCAGAGCCAAAAAAAGTTTCATTTTATAAATATTATCAGCAGCAACTCCTTTGAAGTGTAATTACACTTTTAAGTATTTAGTTCTCGTCACCACTGTGACTATAAGCAGGATTTCTGAGTGTCTGTGTGTGTTTTCAGCACCTGGCCCTCACATGGCGAGAGCGAGCTTATTTCTCAACTGGAAACAGCAAAAACGCATCGTAACTTTAATCATATTGCAAATTGGAAACCAGGTTGATTAGACACCAGAAGCGAGCTGATTTGTAATCGTGCGTGTTTCTGTCTGTTAATATGAGTTGAGATCTAGGTTGAGTTAAGAGTGATGTGTAAATGTTACTGCAAACACTCTGAAAGAGAACCGCCACAACTTTTATGGAGGAGAGACCGTGGTGCACATTCAGACAAAAACACATTCAGACACGTTTCATCAGACGACCAAAAAAGGGTGCATGTCTGAATGAGGCTTTGCATTTCTACAATGCTATCACAAGCACAGACTCCACAGACAGACAAACAAACAAAGGGCCTATTTTCCCGTTTTATCATGTCAAAACTTTGGAATTTAAATACTTGGTAAATATTTTTACCTTCTTAAATTTTTGGAGTCCTATTTTGTATTATTGTATGCCACTGTCTGTGTCCTTTATAGCTTTTTACTGTTTTTCTGTATTGTGTTCATTAACACAGCTTTGGTCGCTAGAGTCCTCCTTCATTGTTATTTATTAGTCTAGTTTACTGATCAATCAATAAGATGACAAGAGGTCAACCTGATAAAACACACAAACTATTTTAAATGGTCTGTTGCGCATTTAGACTGTCGATTATTATTTAAATCAGGTTATTGCAGTTTTACTTTTAGTCACATTTTAAAAACATACCTGGTTTTGACAGCAATGCTAAAGTACTAGTGTGGATACTGGAGCTCATATGTTGCACAGGACACACAATATAAAGTGTTATCTGTCCCACAACAAGGTCAGGCTGATGAATGGCCACTGTTCTCTAAAGTACAAGGCAGCACCGATCTGTTTATGTCACCCCACGACTCAGTGGAAAACAATCAGTACGTATGTGTGCATGCACAAGTACGTACCGATTATTATACATATAAAGACAAGGTTTTGCATAGTATCTAAACACACGTTTAAACTAACGTATTAATGTTCTTTGTGTATTAGAGTCACGAGCGTGTGTGCTTGTAAACATGCGGACAATAACCACAGCAGGTGTCAGAGGATCCCTGCTTTGTACTTAGAGTGCACAGGCAGATAAATCGCTCACACCGAGTCACCGATCATCACTGCAAATAGGTCATGACATAAACAGGCTAAAGAGGGAGGATGGGAGCCACAGAGACTGCCCCATAACTGAAAATGTAAAAGTCTTATAGCAGCAGGAGGAACTCAGCAGCTCATCAGGTTCATGGGTGCCTCAAAGTTTAATGTGAGGTGAGGCACTGGAACTAATTCCTGTTTGAATTGGGGACATTGGTCTGATAATTACAACAGTGAATAAAAACGGCCTCACAGTCGAATCTTCAGCACATTATTGTTTAGTGATAAATAATTTGTGGTCTTAGAAGTTTTCGTCCGGCCGAGGTGTCCTTGAGAAGAAATATCGATTTGCTGTTTTGTATACTCCTCTAAATGAGATCCTTCATCAAAGTAACATTTTCACTGAAATAAGCATTGAACAAAGACTAGCCTGACCTCTGAATGTTCAGACTTAGATACCTCTGTACTTAACTTCTTCAGATTTTGCACAAATGTTCATTTGTACCAAAAGATTTTTTTTATACAGTTAAAGGTCAAGTTTGCACTAACCATCCCATTTTTGTGAATGTGATATCAGGAACGCCTGGAGTGAATTTTATTACATCTTACACCAACGTCCTCGTGGATTCAAGGAGGAACTGATTAGAATTCATTTGCCAAAGGTCAACGTTAATGTGAGCTCACAAAACATAGTTTTGGCTGTATCTCAAGAATGATAATTATGATGAAATATCACACAAATATCTGTTAGAAAAAACTCAGATAAAAAAAAGTCACACATGGATTTAAACTGCAACTTGGCTGGTTTGAAGAGATTATAATTTCATATATATGAACAATGCATAGGGACGTTTGGCGGATTTAAGCTTAAACCTTATTCTTTGTTACAATGTCGTTTATGCCTCTTTTTGATAAAATCTCTGCGGTTTTGAATGAAACTGTATGAATAGTTTTCCGAGATAGACGCTACGGTTTTCTGGGTTTTTTTTATCATAAGCCCTATAATCTTTGTTAAATGTTTTAACGCAACATGCAAGATTGAAATGGAAGTAGGTTAAAGGAGAGGCAGACTCGGAGAGAGGGAGGCCCGCCATAATGAGAATCATGCCCTAATTCATTTCAGTCAGGTAGTTAATTCAATGCAATTCACCACACTTATCTGAAGAGCTTTAGAAGAATATGGTAGATATAAAATTTCATTCCGCTGACAAAATGAAAACGGCACGATGGCAGGAAAAAAAAGACTAAAGGAAGAAATATTAAAAAAACAAAACAAAAGACAGAAAATAACCTAGATTTTAAAGCAGGGTTTCATTTCAACACTCTGGTCCACTTATTGTACAAATTACTTTTCATTGTCGCTGGTTGGAGTTTTTGTGAGTATGTGCTTGTCACTCGTTCAGTTTTATTGCCCCACATCGGAGAGAGTGGCACAGAGAAAAGAAAACCCACACAAACATTGTGTCTCCTATCTTTTTCCGACTTTGTAGATTAAAGAGAAAAAAAAAACTCTGGACTTGGCCATAGAAATCCACACCCGATGAATACGCAGCAAAGGTTAGGATGGTTTATAACACTCAGTTGGACTATTAGGCTTGTTTCCAGCAGCTTCCACTGGCACTAATGTGTCTGGATGAAATTGGCTGTAAAAGCAAAATAACCGTGTGAAGCTACGGTCGTGGCAATGGCATGATTTGTATTATTTTATTTTATTTATTATAAAAGCATATTAGGTAAACTGTTAAGGCATATTTTATAGGGTCTTATTTTCAATTTCATGATTAGTTACCTTGAAGGCATCATCAGATCTACAAGTTATTAGGGGCAATAAGCTTATTAGCTAAGTGGAGTTTAAGTAAAATGCATAAATGAATTCCAACAGCACTGTAAGGTTAAAGTAGAGAGCTTCAGATATACAGTTTCATAGCAGTTCCTTAAGAGTTTCCAGATGCTGAAAATTGTTTTGTTTCAGCTTTGAATTTCCTTTATTTCAGAACATAAAATCATATAACACAGCACAGCAAAAAAAAGAAGTTTTGAAGCATATTTAAAGGATGGATATAGCCTCTGGGTCTCATAAAAGTGTCTTAAACCAGAATTATTTGTAATGGCCATCAGGGGGCAACTTCTGTGGTTGCAAAAAGACTTCTAGCTGTATGGAAGTCTACAGGGAAATGGCCCCATAGCTTACTTTCTCTGTGACCTCAGTAAATACTTTCCTGAAAGCTTTAGTTGCTAGTTACTGGTCATACTGAAAGTCACTTTTGTAAATTGTGCTCATTCTAAGTGTCAGAAGCATGTTCAATGGATGCTTTAGCAAGCGAGCATGAGGTTTCGCAGTCAGAGCCATCCCTGGTTTGTAACATCTGATGTCAAAACATCAGCATGGGGGCAGTATAAACCCTCAACTCGAGGTTTCATAATAGGATTTTCGCAAACCAGTGGGTGGCATCACTGTGGCCGTGTCCATCTTTTAATCCGTCTGTGGTTTCAACGTCTAACTGCCGATTCCCAGCCTTGCAGAAAATGAAGATTTTACTCGCAATAGTGTAAGTTGATTTAGTTTTTAATTTCAGGCCAGGATATTAGTGTTGGTTCCATCATAAAACAGTTTCCACTGCTTTTGCTTCAAAAGGTGGTTGTTTTGATAATGTCTTGCTTGTTCTTTCTTATAAAAAGACTTTTTTTTAACCCTTTTATGCATAGTGGTCACTACAATGCACAGCTATTCAAAGATATTTGTTTCAGTGTTTGTGGTATACTTGCACATAAACCACTACATTTGACACTGATGTGTCACTCCATACCCTGCCACCCACTGGTCGTTTAGTTTTACTACAGGTGTATGACGTGTTTCATCGTAATTATTGTTATTTAAACCTGTTGTGCATGAATTATGACAACCTCAGTCAGGATTTTTCTTGAGTATTTTTATTCATCTTTTCATGCCTAAAGATGAATAAAAATACTTAAACAAAATCCTGATTGAGGTTGTCATAATTCCTACATTAAAGGGTTAAACTAAGAATCATGCAAGAAACATCCACCTTATCATTTTCGTTCCAAGTACACATACAAATTAAACCAGGCTTCCCATGTAGTGATTTATACAAGAAATAGAACACACGTGTGTACATTTGTCATAAGTATTTTTTTTTTAATTAAGAAGTCTTGCATATCTTACAAATCTTTGCATTTTAAAGCCTGAAATACTTTTCAAACACATATACGAAAACACTGAATTTTAGGTTTCAAAGCTGACTGAGCTGGGTGTTCGTTAATGAAAGAGCTACAGAAGTGCTTGTAGAAAAAGCTCTCTGGACTTGTGCAGCCATTATACAGAGCCCTTCTGGAAATATAGAGAGGGAGAGAGGGGCTTGAATGGGCACTTGTCAAGGTAATGTGTAGGAGTGTGGTGCGCGTACCCGTATGTGTGCAAATACAGGCTACAGAGTGAATGAGTGAGTCAATGAGCGTGTGAGAATCACAGAGATAGATAGACAGCAGGGAGAGGGTAATCTTCACGAGAGTGCTGACCGAGGTCCCAAATGTTCCACCTTTCTGTGTGTGTGTGTTGCAATGCGAGTGTTTGTATATGTGCATATATATATATATATATATATATATATATATATATATATATATGTGTGTGTGTGTGTGTGTGTGTGTGTGTGTGTATCTGGTACCACCCAGTGTGGTTGCTGGGAGGGTTGCTGACAGTGACAGAGAAGCAGGACATTGGGTAATGGAGTTTGTACCAGTTGAGAGTGCATCACACTGACAGATGCTAGTCCCTTCGGACACTGTGGGGGAGGAAGTGCTCATTCACTCTCATTGCCACCTCATGGGAGGGCCCAGTGTACCACTACACACACACACACACACACACACACACACACACACACACACACACACACACACACACACACACACACACACACAGATAGAGATAGAGACAGTGATAGGTTATACACATAGCCAGCAGAGAGAGAGAAGAGCTAGATGAACAAACACACCTATTTATGACAAAAAGACACATATTGTACTGTGCACTACACATATCAGATAGTTATATATAACTACGTTTAGTTACATGTGAGGACATTGTATGAAATCAAATTAGCATAAAAATTACATAAAAACAATTACATAAAAACATATCTTAAGATCTTAAGTTATTCCAATATACTAGGCTTGGTGATCTTTTTGTTTTTCTGTGTTGCCATATAAAACCATGGAGGTGAGTCAAATATCATTTGTAGTGGAAAAAAAGCAGGGAAATTACCTCTAGTCTAATATTGAAGGCAATATTTTAAACACACTCAGCACCATAAAAATATATTCACTGCTGTTCTATAAGAGTGGAACCTTAAGTAATGAATAAAATCTAAACTATCTGCAGGGGTTTCTATCAGGGCATTTCACAGAGGAAATATAGTCGGAGAAACTCTAGGAAGTACTTGCAAGAAATACACTTTCTCCTGTGATCATCAATAGTGTGTCTACAAGGACAAAGCTGCACCCATGCAGTTTCACTGTTCCACTTGTGCCACGCAGTATGTTATACGGTGAGCAGAAAATGCTGTATCAACCAAGTGTCAGAGATTTTGCTTATGGTTTGACTTGGCTTCCAGTATGTTGCCAGATGTACTGGAAACTTCCTACTGGTCCATAATTGCAATTTAAGGAATTTACATCACATAATCTTTTATAAATACTAGAAAAATAGGAAAAGAAACATAGTATCTTTAGAAATTTAAAAAGGAGAATTAACAACGTTATAACAGAATAGATGTTGTTACGTTTATGTAAAGAAAAGGATGTTGTTTATGATTTCAGCCTTTATGGTAATAGTTAAGTGCCTGTTTGCTGTACAGTGGTCCCTTGTTTATCGCGGGAGTTAGGTGAAATCCGCAAAGTAGTCAGCTTTATTTTTTTACAATTACTATAAATGTTTTAAGGCTGTAAAACCCCTCACTACACGCTTTATACACTTTTCTCAGACAGCATGAACATTTTCACACTTTTCTCTCTTGTTTAAACACTCAAAGTTCAAACCGTCATAGAAAAATAAGTCCAGTATTATAGAATGAAACCAAAGAGCAAAGCCTGTTTTCAGGTCCAGAACATGGGAATAGAGCATCTGCGAGGGAATTCAACATTAATGAATCAATGGTACAGAAGTGGAAGAAGCAAGAAGAATGAGTTGAGTAAAGTTTGACTTATCTGACTGTTTTGTTTCGCTTAATGCACCTTATAATCCGGTGCGCCTTATGGTCTGAAAAATACAGAAACTTCTACCTTCCTTTAGCATGTCCAAAAGTCCAACTTTTTTGTGCGATGGTTAGCATCTTCCTCTGCCTTTTGGGTGCTACCACAGGTGCCTTTGACGGTGCAAAATGTTTCGTCGACATTGTTTTGTTTGTTGGGGAAAAAACTTACAAACATACAGTATAGCACTTCAGACTCACACTGCTAGCGATGAAAGATTTATGTATGTTTGACAAGCTGAACGCATTCTGTACTGTACAGGATACACGGCACGAGATTGATTGACAATGGTCTACAGCCAGGACGCAGAACACAATGCACTGTAAAAAAAAAAAAAATAATAAAAAATAAAATAAAATTACAAAAAAAAAAAGCATGCAAAATTGCACAAAAAAAAAAAAAATAAATCAGCGAACCAGCGAGGCCGCGAAAGGTGAACCGCGTTATAGTGAGGGACCACTGTATTTTAACCAACCACCTTATTAGTTGCAACTTTGTAGCTCTTGCCTCTTTTGCCTTGAGGACTGCTTCAACTCTTCATGGCATAGATTCAACAAGGTGGTGGAAACATTCCTCAGAGACTTTGGTCCATTGGACATCATAGTATCACACAGTTGCTGCAGATTTGTCAGCTGCACATCCATGATGCCAATTTCACCACAAACGTGCTTTGATTGAGATTCGGTGACTGTTAGGCCAACTCACTGCTGTGTTCAAGAAACCAGTTTGCAATGATTTAAAGCATCAGAAGATGAGTACACTACAGTAGCTGACAGTGGTGTGCGATACTGCATATTTTGGTATCGATCCGATACCAATACGGGCCAGTATCGTAGATACCAATACCGATACCGATACTTTTCAATAAATAAGGTGGATGCCTCATTGAATTGCTAAATCGCAATTAATTTTCATGACCTTAAGTGTTTTTTGTGATTTTTCCTTTTGTATTATTAATTACTTAAAACCCAGGACATAATTAGGAGAAATAATTTATTTATAATTAAATAAAAAATGCTTTATTATTGTGGCGGGCAGTGGTCTGTGATGCTGCTGCAGGTGAGATGGACTCACCTTCACTGCATCTACAATCATGCCTCGCAGGCTTAAAACCTGTGCGCTGCTTGTGCTGTTGTTGTTTTTGGTGTTGATGTGTACAGCTGGCAGCAGGAGGGCTGCAGCCGTTGAATGTAGGCTACTGTTACAGCAACCGGGTGATCACTGTAAGGGTGGACAGTGCACGGCTTGGGGTGAGCCGGAGGCTGGCGCGCCAGCGGGTCCTGCCAAGCTGAAGATGGAGGTTGAGATGCGCGGGGGTCCTGCCTGAGGGCGGCATGCTGTCCACTTCGGCACGCAGGCTTGCATGGTCCTGCGGCCGACTGCCCAGCTGCCTCTGAGCCCTGGCTCACTTCCACTCCTGCTGCACTGCCGCTGCTTGCCATATGGGTGGCCATCAGGCCAGCTCCCGGGCTTCCGCTGGAGGCACGGGCGACTGCCAGAGTGGACACTTCCCCGTCGCTGGGCCGGGGCATGGGGCGCCGATGGTCCGGGCCGATTCCCTCGCCTGCTCGCGGGGTGGGGTGAAGCGGGCGATGGGGGTATGTGGCAGGGCGTGTTCTGCGATGCCGCTGCAGGTTTGGTGGTGGTGATGTGTACGGCTGCCAGCGGGAGAGCTGCAGCCGTTGAATGTACTGTTACAGCAACCGTGTGATTATTGTAAGAATAAAAGAAAGCATCGGGTCTGCCGTGGTGGCAATCTTTTTTTTTTTTTTGTGTTAATCTTAAGTGCATGCAAACCAGTAAACAAATTAAAACAAACACTGTTGATAAAATATAATACAAAAATTACAATTAAAATTCTCAACAACAAAAACAATTGGTAAAAATATAATTAATATGTAAACAACTTAATAACCCCCAAAGTGTCTAAGTCACGTGACGTGTCAGCGCAACACCGAAACATAAGGGGGGGGAGCAAAGTGTGCCTGCTCTCCGCTGACACAGGAGCGGCGAGTCCAGCGACCTGGCTGTTTCGTTTTTGCCGAAAGCACAGCATAGCAAACAAGCAGAACTCAAAGTAAAGAATCGATCTAACCAGGCTTGTATCGATCCGATACCGATCCCGACTTGGGATCGATACTATCGATATTTGGATCGATCCGCCCACCACTACTAGCTGATCAAGAGATGAACATGGTCAGCGACAATACTCCAGTAGACCTTTTAAACACCACTGTGGTGTATAAATGTGTTTCCATTAGTACCTACTGTACAATTTTGGTGAGCCTGCACAAACTGTAACCTCAGTTTCCTGCTCTTCTGCCTTCAGAGATGCTCTTCTGCATAACTTGGTTGTAATGAGTGGTTATTTGTTGCCTGTTGCCTCTTTATAGTGTCAAAGAGGCCTTATTGTTCTCTTCTGAATTCTTACATCACCAAGTTACCCAGAGAACTGCCACTCACTAAAGTCTTTTCTCTTTTTCGGGCTATTCCTTGTAAACTCCAGAGGTGGCTCTGTGGGAAAATCCCAGTAGATCAGCAGTTTCTGAAACATGTCTGGCACCAACAACCGTGCCATGTTCAAAATCACTTAAATGACCTTTCTTCCCTATTCTGATGCTCAGTTTGAACTTCAGTAGATCATCTCGACCATGTCTTCATGTCTAAATGCATTAAGGGTTTTCTGTAGTAAAGCCACCTTGTTAAAACCTGTGGAGTCCACCTTTAAAAAGTTAACAGTTTTGTTTAGTGAAGCATCCACAGAGGCCAGAGAGTAGCTTTAAAACCATAAAGATACTCCAATGGGTCAAAACTATCAGCTGAACCCATTCATACCAAGACCCATTATCACAAACAGTAACTCTGGTAAGTGTACTCCATGTAAGCTCTTTCTCTCTCACACATTCACACACGTTTGCAAACACTAATGCACATACATTCAATCACATGGAGTATTATAGCACCTAAAAGCCTGCAGACAGGTGCATTAGAAAGGCAAGATTTGACTGAAGTCACCTCCCGGGAATGTAATGGAAGTGTGATCTGATGAGATTGAAAGTAGAAACACAGCACAAATCCTTTATTATACTCATATTTTACACTGCAGTTTGGGCTTTATCTTTCATCTGTGCCCCAATTTCTTTCTTATATCCCTCCTTTTCTTACACTACTTGGTCTTGGTTGTATCATTTTTTTCCCCCTGCCGTTTCATAAGTCATTTTGCAAGAGCAGGTGTTTTGTACAGTTTTAGTGCAATCAGCAACTCCTCACTTTGCATTAAACAAGAGATTTTATCAAAAAAACTGCAGAAAATAGAAGATGAATTGCTATTCTAGGGATGGCGTATTAAATGTGGTCATTTCTGGAGCCCCTTCTTTTTTCTTTTTTTTTTTCATTTCAATCTCCCCAATTTTCTTGAAGAGCTGTATCACTAAATTAATCTTACATAACCGGCTCTTATCTGGACTCGGGGCTTAAAGCCCTTATCCAATTACAAATTTATCCAGCCCACACTGACGGACTACCTCAGCTTGAGGACACTATTACAAACGCAAGTGGAGGACACTCATTTTCCCTGTCTGTATCATGCCACTTTCTTGCTTTCTTTTAATATACAGATGTTATCAATGCTTTATACCCACATAGACAGAAAAGAAAGTGCTACAGACACACACTAAGTCAACACAGCAGGGAAACACTTGTTGTCTCTATTCATTTATCCCTGTCTCCACTTCATCCAACGAAAAGATATCTATTGTTTATATCAGCAAAGACACGTGGAGAGGGGATGGTCTTAGCGCTCTGGATGAGACTAATCTCAACAACGGGACCCCATTCTCTCTGTCTCCTTTCAGCTTCTTCTTGCGTGGCTTTTAGAGTAGACACAGCCATGTTTTAAAATAAATGATATGAGCACTGAAGATAACACTAAAGACACACAGCATCATCTGAAACAACTTTACACAAAAGGAGCGTGCTCCTTCTTGTCCTCATTATCTATCGTTCTTTCAACAGAGAGACAAATATATGCATTACATCCCGTGGAGTCCATATTCTGAGAAACCATGTCTTCTGAATGATCACAACCCAGCTAACAACAACAGAAAGATATTATTTCATGTCATTTAATCACACTGTTTCCATATAAAAGGATGAAACTATACGCTACAAACTCTGCCAGAGAAAAGAATTAACATAATATTTTCACTTGGATAGATGTGAAGAGATTTCACACAGGCAGAAGCAACATAGAATGGAGTTTTACCAGTGTGTCAGTTTATAAAAGCAAAATCCTGCAGTCCAACTTTTATGGCCAAATTGCAGTGCGTGTATAGTTGAGGCATAATGTGCGTTTTCTATTTCTATCAGCTGCAGCACCAGTGGTGTTTAACGGTCTGAAAGTAGCCTAAAGAGCCTAAAGATTAAATATACAGATAGAGCCGCTCAGACTTGCCGCCCCCAGCTTGCTGACAGCCAGCTGCCAGTCACTTCCCAGCCCCGGGGAGTCTGACTGTATACACTTTTCACCAAGTTGAGTCGAGTGTCATCAGGAGGTGATGCTTTGTTCACAAAAGCTTTGACGTGTATAGTTTCTACATGTTTTGATAGCTGAAATATTTCCACTTGCTAAGATACAGGCGTTACAACCTGTTGAGCATGTTTTGAAAATGTAAAACACATAGATAAAACTTTAGTTTTACCTTTAACACATTTTAACACTAACCTTTATTTATTTGGGGTTTTTTTTATCCTATAAAACTCTTTCAAAAAGAATGAAGTATATTAATTGAAATTTGTTTGGCCGATGTTAACGTAATGAATACTTTCCAGGATGAATATCACAATATAACATTTTCAGTCCAGTGGATTGAAGCTCTGCATGTACCTGTTGCTAAAAATACATTATAGCATTGGAGCTCCAAATATTAGCCAAGCAACCACTGACCAAAATGCTGAGCATAGGAATAAAATACATGACAAAACAAAAGTATTAATAAGACACCAACACAGTTTAAAATAATAATTACATGTGTAAATTAATATAAGGTTGATATAAGGTATACATAAGGGAAACACAAAGAACTGAGTCGCTATTCAAAAACACTCCTATCCACATATATAGGTCCAAGAAATCTGCCAGGAATGGTGATCTTATTTTCAGAATTGATTGGTCAGTAGGCAGTGATTTCATAGCTATTGTTCTTGAACATAACCTGCTCTAGAACCAACTAGTCAAGAAGTAAACCATTTTTTTAGTAGAGAAAACCCAGTATTAGCCCTAAATTTACCTGAATAAGCCCAAATCCTGCCTTACATTACAGGCCTCGGGAGACTTGTTCATAAAAGGTCGAGAGCGGACTTTTAGAAAGGTAACAGTTGCTGTTTTTGTTGGCACACACTTTAAACTATAAGGTGGCTTAAGTGTACCCTACTACAAGAACATTCCTCCGTATATATGGAATTAACAGGACTGCGTGTAAACTAATTAAATATTTACATATTTAGAAATCACACACAATTAAAGAAAAGCTCAGACTGGACCAATATTACTTAGCTTTTTTTTTTTTTTATTTCTTAACTGATGACCAATTGTATGCAAGTATTTGGACTCCAAGTCAACTTTATAGCATTGTGCAAGAATGTCTGGTTTATATAATGCACCCTATGTAACAACATTAACTTTCAACTTAGCTTCTATCCATCTTGAATGATTCTTGGATTCATTTCTTTATTATTTGATATTTTATCCATTTAAGATTCATGAAGGAATTTCTATACTGGCCCTTAAAAGTCACAAAAAAATCCATCCACTTTCCTAAATGCTTGTCCAATTCAGGGCTGGAGCCTGTCCTAGCTGATTGGCAGGTTACACCATGGACAGGTCACCAGGCTATAGCAGGGCTAACACACAGCTAGATAAAACAGTCACACTCATATTCAGTGATTACAGTTAAAGTCTCATATTGCCTGACAAAAGTCTACATAAAAGCTGTCTGGCAAAAACAATGAAATAACAATAATATAATAGAAACTGTACTGATGGGAGGAGGATTAGATGAAGTGAATAAAAGGTGGATGGATTTTTTTCTTGTGATAAACTCAGTGAAACTGATATCACATCTCACACAAGCCCACAACACACCCGTCTTTTCTTCTCCACCTGCCCTTTCTGTTGCTCCATCTGCCAAAGAATAGTACGGGATATGAGGCCAGAAGAAAAAAAACACACACATTGTGTTTGTCGTGTGGCTTACACATACACACGCAGGTATCAAGCCAATCAGATAACATTCACACTCTCATAAATGCAGCCAATCATATCTATCAGAGACATAAAATGGGTGACAGATTATCTCACTCTTTCAATTCAATTATAGTCGTTTTCTTTTGCCTTTTGTGGTTTTTGACGGCTATGGAGGACAAAAACTCAATAAAAGAGAAGAAAGTTGATTAAAGGAAACTGTCTGTATAAAAAAAGAATAGGAAACATTATTTCATCTACATTATTTAAAGTGTTAGAGTCACAATATGTACATAATCCATACTTTATGTCCAAAATGAACACACGCGTACAAATAATGGTATAATAGTAATAATAGTACACAGAGACATCTAAAACACAAGGCCAATTAGGTGAGTCAAGCATAAAACATATTCAGACTTCACAACACAAAAAGGTCGGTCACACAGACACACACACACACACACACACACACACACACAGGCTTCCCAACAGGAGCAGGAGCCCCCCCATAATGTGATTCTGTCTCGATTAAAATAGTGGGAATTGGATCTGAGGTAAAAGGCCATGTCAAGAGAGAACAAATGGGAACGGCGGCACACGGAGGAAGATGAACGACTGTCTGGGAGATAGAGAGATGAGATGGAGGGAGAGAGAAATGATAGGATGGGGGAGAAAAGCCAGAACGAGTGGGGTGCTACGGGTTCAATATTAAACCATTACAAAAGGGCTCCTTCCTCATTTCTGTAACCCCCCCTCTCCCTCACATAGGATGATAGCACCGACCTCCATGTTGAAAGGGTAAGTGTAGTGCAGTGTAGCTGGACATCCACCTTCCTCATTATCATCTGCAACTTTTTGCATTTGTCTTCTTTTCTTATACGTGCTTTTATTTGGCTTAACGTTCGCTGCTTTGCATATACACAACTTCGCCTGCATTTTCTCAGATTCCTCCTTCTTATGCTTCAGATATTTTTTACCTATTTCAAAGTATTCCTCCATCTTCCTCTCCCTCGTGCCCCCATGCTTGGAATTTAAGCAGTTTTCATGCATGAAACCTGGAAAATGTGGTGAGGAATATTTCAGGTGAACATTAAATGAACAAATGATGAAAAAATGTGTTACCATATTTCTTCTTCTTCTTCTTTTTTTTTCATAAAAATGCGGAGTAGAAGACATATCGGTAGAAGACGACCCAGGGCTTCATTTATACAAATATCCTGTTTCACATAACTCAACTTTAAATCCTTCCCAAATATGTGTTTATACTTACACAAAAAGTAAAGAAATCAGTGTTTAGTCGATTATTTTTTTGTTGTAACGATGCTTCTTGGTAATAAATCTTATGGTTGGAAAGTTTTGGCAGGGCTTACCAGAGGCTTGGATGCTTATATATTGCAATGATCTTATCATCTTAGATACAACTTGATTTACACATCAAATAAACTATAAATAGTGACTCCTAACTGTCCTGAAAGTTAGCCCAATGCTTTGCATGGCCGCTCTGCTGCATTTGGCATGCATGGCTGAATGAGAAATGTCCTTAAATCGCACTTTGGGTAAAATTCCTTAGAGTAAGTTAATGAGTTTTAATTCGTTAAACGTGTTAATGAATTTGGCAACTCCACCCTGCCTAATGCAACTACAGAGCATTTTACATTTGCTAGAGCATTGATTGATACACCCATGAGTGTATGACAAAGGCCACTAACATCATTGTGAAGTTTGCAGATGACACAGCATTTGTGAAATTGATTCAACAAGGTGATGAGACAGCTACAGGGAGGAGGCAACTGCCCTCGAAATGTGGTGCAAAAGCAACCATCTATACCTGAATGCTTCCAAGATAAAGGAGGTCTTAGTAGATTACAGGTTGAGGGCAGCCTTAGGCACACCAAAGAGCCTTCTAGTATGATAACTGCACCAGTGAAGATTTTAAGGACCTTGAGAGAGTGGTGCAAACGGCTCAGCACACAGCGATGGGGAAGGCCATGAGAATTTTAAAGGATCTATCCCATCTACACAACAGCCTGCTCTCCTTGATGCCGTCTGCTAGTTGATATAGAATCCAAACACCGCACACCAGCAGACTAAGGAATGTTATTTTTCCCCCTTACGGGCTATAAAACTATTGAATAAATAACAAGTACACATAACACATGAGCAACACATACTGCACATGTGCACGTCATCTCTGTGTATTACCTTCTTTATGTATGCAGCATTACCTTTTGTAATATTTTTAATCCATTTGTTTCCTGCATTAACAGTATTTTTAGCTGCTGTTTTTAATTTCTGTTGTTTTTTTATATTGTTGCACATCATGTCGGAGCCTTTCAGTTTAAGTATTTCAATTGTATTTTTAACATCTTGAATCCACTTAATAGCTTACTCTCAATACTGCAGCTCACCGCTATTATGTTTAGAGCCATTAATCATACCAAAGATCAATAGAAAAATGCGGGTTTTTTTTCAATAACAAACTTGAAATAACCATTAAAAGCAGAGCACCAAGTAACACTGGGTCTTTTTTTTTTTTTTAATGTTGATAATTCTCATGAAATGGACATTGATTTTCACTTTTCTGGCTTCTCCTGGTCACAGATTTTCTCCTGCATTTACCCAAATTGCCCCTCTTCTTCTTCCTTTGGGTCCTTCGTGTTTGAATGTCCTTGTTGGTGACAACTGTGAGCTCCTTGATTTCATGTTATTTTTCTCTTTGTTCTACAATTTCGATGCAAGTTATCCTACACACACCAACATCTACTGGACGAAGGATTGCTCCCCAGTTGCGCTTCATGAGAAACAATCACTCTGTGAGGTCCTTCTCCAAACTGTCCACTCCAAGGACAGCAGGTGCCATACAGACCACTTTTTATGATATAATAAACAAAAAAGATTTGACGCTCTCAGTTCTTCAGCCCTCTTATTTCTATTTACACTTTTCCCCTCCCCTTGGTATCCTTTTTTATAAAACAAGCAGGTTTTCATCTCAAATTTGTTTTCTAAACTCAATTATACAATATTTCTACACACATGGAGTATATCTTAATGCTCAGGCTGAATGCAGATACAGCGATAGCAACAAACAGTATGTCTCCATGTTTTGTGCTAATCCAGACGCTATATGACAATATGCACTGTCTCTCCTCTGTAGATATAATATGTAATCCGTGTGGAGCACGACACAGCCTGCAGCTTTCATGTGTCTGTGTTGTTTAGCCATTTCCAATTTGTGTAAAAGTCACAAAAAGAAGATGTGCAGAGAAGATCTCATCATCTCCAAAGTGAAATGAGGGAATAGGCTCAGTTTGAAACGTCTGACTACATTTAATACCACATACTGCTGGTGAAATTTAGCAACTTGTCTGTTTACTTACCATCACTTTACCAGACTTGAAAAAGTATCTAAAATAACTGTCAGTCTCAGTGTGAGAGTTTAAAGCCCATGTATCTGTTTGTATAACGGTGTAACGTGAAAGTAAATGATCGCAGTACTATGATCATCGTATTAGGAAAAGTTTTTGTTTGTTTGTTTTCTGGTGCATATTAGCCTTGCTTCAGTCTGTTTTCAGAAGAACACTGATCTGAACACTGATTTGTTCAATATATTCATCAAAACACTGCATGTTTTACTACTGCTGACATGAAGACACCAAGCTGTGATCTGTACCCTGATACCTTATCAGGCTAAAATGCATTGTAATATGAGGTGTACTGTGATAAGAATACAATCTGATCTAGTTGCTGACATAGAAATGGGATCTCAGCCAGTGAGCTGCACGCAAATGCAATTTACTGCAGTGTACTGTGTTCATATCTGCGAGGAATTGCTGCCCATCCTGTATAAGTTGCTCTAAAATAAAGTTTGTAAACCAAATTACCTGCTACGCTTTATTTTATGCAACAAAAGTGATGATGTGATATAGTTTGTCTTGCATGTATGCACATTTTGATGTTATTATGTCACACTGAAAGAAAAATCTATCATATTTATTTGCATTGCTAATGTCACACTCATTCCCTAATTTCCCACGTTTTTCAAATTACACCACAAAGTTCAGTGTTTTCCCACGTTCTCCGGCACGCCACATAAAAGCCTCTTCTGCTCTGATGTCGCTATCAGCAGGATTTGTTTCAGTTTTAATACAATTACACTGTTGAAAGATGAAAAGGGTTTCTGAAGTGATAGTATTAAAAGCTATGGTTGAGTTTCCACAGGACTGAAGCACAAAGGTTAGGTTTAAGAAAACATTTTACTCTTATTATTGTCAGCTTTAAACCAGGACCTGAAATTTTTTTTGAAGACTCAGTCTGGTCAGGTTTGTGCAATATGTGCAGCATATCATGTAATAATGTGATACCGATTGAAAGAAAGTGTGACTGTTGTTTTCATTATGCTCTATAGGTTATTTTTCCTTTGTAGTTCTTCAAGTGCATGCTACTTGTCTTTAAATACCTTTGAGTTGAGAGTTGATTTGAATATGATTTGGCCTTGAATTGCTAGTTATTGTTTTTTGATGATGAGCAAGTCCTACAGGGAGAAAATTCACTAGTGTTTTGTTGACCCATCTACTGACCCCAATCACCTCCTTATGCAGACATTGCCACTCTAAAACAAGCCAACCTGATGTCTTCCTATCAGCATTTGTATAGCAAATGTCTCATCTTTTTGTCGTCTTGACCAGCAGATCTTCAGACTTTCTGAAGGTCTTACATCATTGCAATATATAAGCTCTTTGACCTATTTTCTGTCCAGTTCTTGTACCTGGCCTTTTTCAGAAGAATGCTTTGTTGTTTGTTTAGCCCAGGGGTGGGCAACTCCAGGCCTCGAGGGCCGGTGTCCCTGCAGGTTTTAGATGTGTCCTTGAACCAACACAGCTGATTTAAATGGCTAAATTAGCTCCTCAACATGCCCTGAAGTTCTCCAGAGGCCTGGTAACGAACTAATCATGTGATTCAGGTGTGTTGACCCAAGGTGAGATCTAAAACCTGCAGGACACCGGCCCTCGAGGCCTGGAATTGCCCACCCCTGATTTAGCCACTTAATTTTGGCCTGTTTATCATTCAAACAATGAAAAAACAGCCCAACTCAACAGATATACATAAAATGTGTTTACACATAACTGACAAATTAGCAAAGAACCAAATGTATCTTTGAGCACTTAAAATAACAGAGGAAACTGGACAACGCCCATTTCCAATTTTCCTAGCAAAGCATAAAGGAAGATAGGGTGACTTAAGAGTTTTGCACAGTACTTTACTAAACAATAGTTTGCTACTACTTAACTCACATGATCATTTCCACTTAGTAAACAGCTTAAACACCTCAATGTTTAGACAATATATCTAAAATTAAATGTGCAGTGATTATTAATGGCACAGCATCATTTATAATGACAAAGTCATACTTAACTTGATAAATGCTAGGCAGGCAGTAATCATGGTATGAAGTATGACAGGCTGTTTGGACAGACCTAGCCTGCATTGCAGAGGGGTCCCTGGGGTGATACTGGCCAGAGAAAAGTGATATGTGATGAATCCGTTGTTAAAAGGTCAATACAAAATATCAGCTGGCCAGATTGCTTGCATTGATTTGAAGGGGAATGTTTTGCAGAGAGGCATTTGGCAGCGGCCAGAGAAAGGCACTAGTGATGAAATACTTTGCTGAAAGGCCACACTGACAATGATATAGATTTCCAAGAATAAAACAGCCATAAATGAAACTTTCCGGGGAAAGAAGGCTGTCACATTACATGACCATTATGTCCGCGGTATGTAATGTGACCAGCAAGTGCCCCAATGTACTTTAGATCAGTGGTTTATAACCTTTTTGGCTTATAAAACAAGAGCTGTCTACTTCTGAGCTTTCATTATGGGTTTCATAACACTTGACAATTCGACTCTAACTTTTAACTTGATCTTCGTGACTAAAGAGAGACATTTAAGTCACAAAGTATTTAAGCAGGTCAAAATTTTTTGGTTTTGTCATTTTTGTCATCTAATCCCTTTTGATTTGCTGCTTGCTACTTGTTTTGTTTCATCCTCATCATTGTGTAAGAGTAGTTTTGTTTTCAAAGCTATATTTTAACTATGAACCCCTAATGGGCTCACTGCCTGCAAAAGGTACCGTAGGAGTTGGGGCAATGTATGTCAGGCAGTAGTCAGCAGAACCTGAAACTAACTTGTGCAACATGGGACGGCACCTCACCTCTCTCCCCCTTGAAATTTTCTTTTCTTTTCTACAGAGCATAACGGCTCAACCTAACATCCTAACACTGCTAGTCCAGGTTAAATAAATGCCAACATAACCCCTTCCCTAATAAACCATTTTTAAATGTAGTATTTAGTGCCAGATGATAACTATAATCCATGCAGCACATACAGTATACTGCAGAAATGTATTCTATGCTGGGTATCCCATGGAAAAAGGGAAAAAAACCACTACCCTGCTCTTAACTTTGATTTCGGGGTTTGAGCATGTCTCAGCCGGTAGTGCTATGAATTTAAAATGGAAATTTTATTCTTGCACTGCTTTTACATGCATATAGGTTTTGATATTGGCGTATGTATGTGTCTTGGCATGCACTGAGGCATGTGTGAAAATGTGCAGGAGCATATGAGAAAGGAGAGTAAGAGAGAGAATGAATAAGAATGAATCGGCGTTGACCCCTGGACCACCAGAGCGGCTGATGAAATTTCTCTAGAGATGAATATTGTTTTGAATATGGCCAACTGTGAGATGGCTTAAAGACACACATGGCCGGGCTACTTCTCTCTCACACACACCTTCAGTGCACTTACAGAGCATACCTGTGAAAGAAACGGTCCAATCTCACATGAGAAAAATCATGAAAGCTGAATTCATAGACTAGAAAGAGAAATTCAAAGATGAAAATTGAGAAGCTAAGAAGGGTGTAAAAGAGAGAAGCAAGTAATGTATATAGAGAGAAAAGAGATATGTATATGAGGAGGGAAAAAAATGAAACAGTCATCCAAAATGAAAAGAGAGGCAAGGACATGCACTGAAGAGGGTGAAATAGAGTGCAGCTTATTTGAATGGCTCTCAGTTTCAAGTCTTTGACTCTCTTTCCCCTGGTTCTGCTTTGACTGTGCCTGAGCCTACTAATGTATCGATCTGGGACAGGAGCTGACTGAGAAGAGTATGGAGTCATTTAAAGTTTATTCTGACTCGCTCCCACGAAGCAAGCGTTAGACGCGACAGCTTTAACTTAGTAGTTCTTTCCCACTCGCTGTCTGATTTTTCACAATTTTCCTTTCTTTTTCTTCCCTTCTCCTTTCTCTTTGTTTGTTTTAGATGCACTTGTCACTTCATCTTCAGTGATCTGACATTATGAGACCACAGTGGGCGTCCTGCTTTGGCCTGAAAATGTCCTTACAAGTCTCCTGCGGCTCTGTTTATTTTCAAACTGCAGGCTCTTTGCATTTTCTTCCTTTGTCTTTCCACAGCTCGTGTCTTCATATGCATTCCCACTTTCTTTTTCACAAAAAAGAAATAAAGCTCTCAAATCAGGTCATGGAGCTCAAAAATAAGTAATTTATGTCAGTGTCGTCATGATATCACGCTTTTATCATGGAAGCTAAGCTAATTAGTCAATTAGTAGACTAATGAAATTTTTAAAGCCAAGTAATATATGATATTTCTTAATGTTAGATTTGCTGATTTCGTCATACATTAAATTAAATTGGATATCTTTTGGTTGCTGTTTCTTACTTTGGCAGCATAAGGACTGCTACAACCATCACCTTAGGCTTTGTAAATTAGAATAGATTGTGTTTCACCCTTTTTTCTATTATTCAAGATTATAATCAACACAGTTTGGCCCTTAGCGGCAAAAATCTCCACTTGAATAGTAAACATAACCCCTTACAAAACACTGTTACAACCCAGTGTTCCTTAAGTATTAATATCAACTTAGTGTAATCCTATTAAATGCAGCCTATTACAGCTCATGCAGTTAGGCTTAAAGCTTCAGTGGGCAAGATTTTCACCCTGCATGGAAAAAAAAAAAACATCAATCAACAGGAACTAAAGCTCAATTATTTTTTTATATAAGATTTTCATTTCTAAAGCCTTTTGCTCATCCGTGACAATGTAGACAGTGCGGCAGACAACACCTGTTTATTTGAAGCAGATTTCAGTGACTGTTTCAGGTTATAGAAATTGTATTACATGTACCTGCTAACATGTCATCCATCCAATCCATACTCTGCAGTCCATCTTGGGGACAGAAACACTCTCAGGATTGCAGAGGCATAAAGAGAACATCACAGAGACAATAGGAACCATGGCAGGGAATCATCGTTCTGTGTTTTGATGCTATCTCGGTGAACAATGAAGCATTTCCTCCCCTGAGGCTCGGTGGTGAGATACTATGAGAAACGACAGGACTAATGCCGAGAACATCCCCAAAGGATGGCGAAGAAGACAAACGTGTTGGTCTGCTAATGGAAGCGTTTTATACAACAGCACAATAACACACACACACACACACCTAATAGACTTGGCTGATAAGTGGAACAATAAATGAAATAATTTCTTTCCTGCCAAATCCTAAAATAAACACGCGGAAAAAACCCATCCAGCAAACTCCTGTGTATCTAGAACAATAGTAAATGGACTGCATTTAAATAGCCCTGATTAGACAAATTGCTTTACAGATGGCTTTTAATTCACACTGAGAAACTCGTACGCTGAGGGTGGTGGTGCTGTCATGCCAGGTAAACAAACATATGGACAAGGAGGATCTGGGGATTGACCAGCAATCCTGCGAGAACTGGAAAGTATACTTTGCTTTCAGAATCTGAGCCAGATACTCTTATATTACTTATAATTACAACTTATACTTATATATTACTGATACTTACAATGTAACCTTATTTAAGTAATATGCATGATTAGTTTATTAATGTATCCGTAATTTTTTGCTAAAACAAGGGGGTAATCAGCTCTGTATTGATCGGCTGGTTCCTCTCCAGGAGTATATGATTCTTGAAATATGTTTATAGACTTTCTCTCTGTTCGAATAACGAAAAAAAAGGTTTGTTTTTTTCCAGAAATGACGATCCACTACCTTGCCAAAGTAGTCAGCAGAATTTAATATACCAGTACATTAACTATTTCAATAAAACTTGGTAAAGCTGCAGGATTATCGTAATCATGTCGATCAGCTCTGAGATCCACTGATTTTAGCGACAAAAATGTTTTTATTGCACTGTCATACAAAAAAATCTCAACACTTCTTTCATATCTCATACACATCTGTACAAATCTCTGCATCAAAATAAAATTAGTCTGCATTATTCATCTGAATTCAGTGGAGCTCTTTGTCATAGACACTGGATTTTTGCCTGAGTTTTGAGTTTTTGTATTTTTGCTTTTGTTTTGTGGTGTTTAAACAACTCAAAAGGACTTAATTTTCTTTGTTACAGACATTTCCTGGCTGGTTTCTTTACAATTGCTCTCTCAGTTTAAGCGTTGGGATTAATTTTAGCCATTCCACCTTTTGCAATCTAGTTTCTGTTTGTGGTTACAGTTTATCTTTAACTCCTAGAGTTTCACTTTATCCTGCCTCCCGTGTGTCCCTTTGTATCTTGTTGTTAAGTCTGTCTTTATTTTATGTTTTCTTGCTGTGTCTTCCTCATTTTACTTCTTCTGTGATTAATTTCAGCTGTCTTTAGCTCCCCATCTGTTTCCTCTTCCCTCGTTAGCACTTTTTTATTTAAACCTTCAGTTTGCTTCTGTTCTTTGTTGTGTTGTACCACTTATTTGTTTCCTGTTCCTTCCCATCATGCATACCTTGTGCCTTGTTTAGTTTTTGCTTCACTGTATTTGGGTTCACAGACTTTCACTCTCCAAAAGATGACACTATTAGAAGAAAAAGGTTTTTACATTTACATTGCGCTACATCCTGTTAAATAAGCTTTAGAAATGAATCTTTGCAAACTAAATGTATCTCCAGAAGCAACATAACATATTTTGCTCTATTTATTCTACCTGCATGATGGATATGAATAAAGCTTAGCAAAAGCAGTCTCAGCTGTGCGATCCCTTTCCTTTTTCCCTATGATCTTTGCATACAGTGTAGGTAAAATAAATGTGTGAGGGAATCACATATCTTTTCTCCATTAAGCTGACCATTTTCCTGAAGCCTTCATTACTTAGGATGTTTATCGGACATGCGTTTGGCCAAATGGATGCATCTGCGTTGGTGATTTCAGTGCATATTTGTGAGCTGGATGGATTCACTGATGCGCCGTACAGGCGCACTTTTATGGATGTCAGTTATATTGCTTTGCAGTGAATGTCACAGCACTACATGCGATTTTTTCTTAATTAACATGAACCCTAAATCCAAAGTATTCCCAAACAATGGATGATGATCCGTTTCAAGGGACAAGCTCCTTCTGGGTATCTATATTGGATATCTTTTAAGGTACTGTTTTTGCTCTTAATAATCACAACCATAACCTGCACAATATATAATGTTCAAGATTATTTTGGTCTATGTTTGCTACTATGAATACACACTGACTTTTGAAACATCGTGCACTTGCTGAAAATCTTTTCTCTTATTATTTTAACGCTGGTTTGTGTTGTTACTTCTCGCACCCTTTGAAGCATGTGTGTTTCGATACAGCTGAAGTGCTTTTACCTTTCTTATTGCCTTTCTTTCATCTTGGTTTTGACTTGATTCTGCATGCCACGTGGTTTAGGAGGGTGAAGGCCCACACACTTGTAAAACTAAGGGATGTCCTGGATTCACATCACAGGAGAAAATAAGATCATCAATGCAAAACAGAATGCAGCACAATAATCTTCTGTCACAATTATTCTGCTGTTAGTGAGAATAAACAAAGCCGAAATAAGAAGCCGAACACGCCAGCGGCTTGCAAAATGCAGAATCAGGTCTTTTTGTCCCCTTGATGAATATGTAGTACCACTAAAAAAATGACACTCCTGACACATGTTTCATTCATCCCGCATCTATGGCACTGATACAATACATCAAGTCAAGTCTTATCTCAGCTTTATATTACCTGCATGCCGCTACAGCATCCTGTACTTCACTGTTTAACTGCTAAAGCTGTGAACACTACCACTTTTGTCTTGTTACTCTTCCTCCTTGTGTGTCACTGCTGGCAGGAGATAAAGTGGAAGTGACACTTGTGTGGGTAAGATGATATTTATGTGGTATGTGGGGGTCATTTATTAAAAGAAAAATGGCTTATTACTGGCCCTGTATGATGACTTGATTTATCCTCTCCTCAGCTTTTTACCTGTAAAAATCCTCTCCCTGTAAAACAACTGGGATTCACTTGTTTCTCTTCCCCACGTAATAAATCTATACATTTTTTCAGACTTTCACCTCCCTCAGACACACCGCTGATTAACTCAGAGGACAAATTACAGCCTTGTATCTATTAGTGCCGTCCAGGTGCTCTGCCCTATTGAACGACCAGAACTAAAAAGGTCTGCAAAATACACCACACCGCCAAGCCCCTTAGATTTAGATGGAGTTTCTTTATGCACCAGAGGACAAAGGAGCATGACTGACTGGAGATTACATCATTTTGGTTTCGCACCAGCTATCTGCCCTGCACTCAGGTTTGACGGCAGATTTACGATCTGTTCATATTATTCTGACTGGCCGCTCTCTCTGTCCTTCTAAAATAAATTATTGTACACAGGGAGTTCATTTAATTTGTGCCATGCTGAGTCCCCAGTCAAATTAAACGGAGTGTTTACTAAGGATAAATGCAAAATGGCCCCTCCACAAAAGACCTACAAACTGTAGGAGCTTTGGCAGTAAATTAATCTAAAAGGAAACAGTGTGAACTCCACTTCCTCTCAGTTGGGGATTTGTTAGGACAAAACAGTTACTTTCTCTTTCTCTGATGAAAGAAATAGAAAGACTGCTATCCAATATGAAGCCACAAACAGTACACATAATAGCTGAAACATTTAACAACTCTGTCCTACTGATCTCTTAAGCAAGATCCTCTCACTTAAACAATAAATTGCATCACTTGTAGCTGCCCTTGAAAGACGCATATCAGTTCTGGTCTTCTATCAGCAGCACATCATTTGGCACTGCTGAGAAAAACTATAAAACATTACACTCTCTGAAGAGCACACATTGTGACCGAGGTCATCATCACAGTAAAAAGAAAGCAAAAGTTCAAAGACAAAACAGCCAACTCACTGTCAAAGTCCAGCCTTTTTATGTTGTATAGCAATCTCATCCCTTTTACTCTCTTATTCCCTACAGACAAAAATTAGGATTCTTCCGGCTGCTGGAGAGCTTTGTATCTTGAACTTCAACAAAAGTCATGTTATTGGTCATTTGCTGAAATGAATGATGTCATTTTTCCTGGAAGAACAATTTCCCCCCGGGGGAGAGTGATCTATGTAGCATCTCCTATTAAAGCATACATTTTAAACTATGAATGAAAAAAAGTCAAGGTGGTTGCCTTGACTTACAAAACTACTTTTGTTAAAAACACATTAAAGCACAGGATGCTGCAAACGATTCTAACAATATGTGGGCTGAAAAATATGATGGCTAGAAATCCATTCACCATCTGTTCATTTTCATTGTCCTCCATCTCTTTGGTCTGTGCTGGAAAGGGGCTTTTCAAGATGGAGTTATATAACTTTAGGAGTATGTCTAGCAGACTGTCAGGCTGTGCAGTGAAGGGAGACAGAGCTGCTGATTTCAGGTAAGGTATTTGAACTTGTGATGATGATTTTACACTGAATTGTTTGCAGTAAGACAGTGACTACAATGCTTGAAAATTAGGCATTTATTACACAGTTATGCATACATGTAATATTTATATTACACTGTACAACCGCAGATAATATACAGTCCTGTGAAAACTCTCGTTTAAGGTACATTCTTACTACTTCCACGGGAATTAAGAGGGTAATTTGATTAAATCATCAGCATGTGTTACGGCTATGTAAAATATTCATGATGGCACAATTAGAAAAAAAAAAACTGAGTGTGGCAAGGTTGACAGGGAAAAGCATATTCTCTTTAAAATAAAAAAAATCCCAAAACCTCTGGTTCTTCCCCAGTGACAGATGAGAGCACAGTGGAGATGTTTGGCCAAAATGCACAGTGTCAAACCAAACACAGCATATCAGCACAAAAACCTCATACCAACTGTGGGGATGATGGTTCCAGCTTGTTTTGCAGCCACAGGACCTGGGCACATTGGAGTCAGTGAGTCGACCACAAACCCCTCTGTTTACCAAAGTAAACTAGAGTCAAATGTGAGGCCATCTGTCCAAAAGCTAATGCTTGGCCAAAACTGGCTCATGCAACAGGACAACCAGACCAGAATCAGAATACTTGAATACTTGATAGGTCCCAGGGGAGAATTGTTTTCCTACAGTTGTTCATTTAAAATACAAATATAAAAGATAACATTTTAACCTCTCTATTTTAAAATAAATGAAATTAAGGCACTCAAAGTGCAATGTTATATTAAATATTCCAGTGTTAAACAATACTATGTATAATGTGGACAAAATATTGCAAGTAAAAAAAAAAATAGTCCATGTATCACTGGGAAAAGTTTTAAAGTTTGACTTCCACAGGTAGGAAGGATTTCCTGTGGTGTGGGGCATCGTGGTGGAATGAGTCTTTTGTTGAACGTGCTCCTGTGGCTGTCCAGCATGAGATGAAAAGGGTGTGAAGGATTGTCCAATATTGTCCGTAACTTGGGCAGAATCCTTCTTTCCGAAACCTCTGTCAGCGAGTCAAGCTGCTCTAACACTACATTACTGCTCTTGCAGATCAGTTTATTACATTTTTTGGTATCTGCTACCCTTAGTTTGCTGCCCGAGCACACCACGGTGATGATGACCATCATCTTCCAGGTATTAAAGGACAATGCAAATCTACCAGGCTGGAACAGAAAAGATTCAAGTTGTTGCAAAGGCCCAGAAGTCAACAAAATTAAATGCTGTGGTGGTACCTTAAGAGATCTTTGGATAAATGAATCTCCACAAACCCTCAATGAACTGAAGCAGGGATTTTAAAAAGAGCAAGGCACAATTCCTCCACAGTGATGGGAGAGACTGATAAAGTTCCCTCACATGTGGAGCTCAAAGTTTGCTGTTGTGTCAGTCCTGTATCCAAAGATGACCATTTAATGAATTCTGTCATGTCAACAACTACAACTAATGCAGTATGAAATGATGTCATAATAAATTCTTACTACCATTACTTTATATCAAAAACGCACGCACACATATGGAATTGATGGAGGTGAACTTGCAAAACAGATCTTTTGGCATTTAAAAAAATCTAGTTGACGTTCAGCAGAAGAAAGCTTGTTATCATGGCCAGATATTGAAACAATTCATCATCGTCGTCATACAGCTTATTTATCCTTCATTAGATTCATGCAACACAGTCTGCCTTGGATAAACTTAAAAGACTGGTGAACTTTTATAGCACATCCTAATAACCTTGTACAATAAATTTACTAAAATTTGAATACTTAATAAGATGGTGAATGGACTTGACTTCCATAGAACTTTTTAAATCTTTACAGTTTTCCTCTCTTGTTCACATGATCACACACCACTGGTGACAAAGCTTCCACGCAGAGTGCTCGAGTACCCGCAGGATAAAAGTGGTTCTATTCAGATATTAAAGGGAAAATCATATTCGTTAAGTGTAACTATCTTGGGTGGCATCTTCTAATTAAATTGGTCACAAGGAGACACGGATCAAGATGTGTTTACCATCTCGACACAGTAGTTTCTGGAAAAAGCTAAAAGTACCTGACAATCATATTAAGAGTAATCGAAGTGTCTGACCTCACAGTTTGAGTTTTCTTGGCGCAAGCAATGCTACTTAGTTGGCTTACATTTTTAATTACATAAACCAACTAATTAAATAAACCTACTAACTCCTTTCTGAGAAAAAGTTTTTGAAGCTGGCAGTGAAGGACAAATCATAAAAATATTCACATTAAGAACATGACATTTACACAGGCATCACACACACACACACACAAACACCATATAAAACATAATTAAATATTTGGGTTCATTCACCTGAATGTCACATGAGCTAATGAACACATCACAAAAAGTATAAAATCCAATTAGATGGAAGATATCTTCATGAGTACTATCAAACTAATTGACAGACCTCAAGCAACACACTCTCACGCCTATTACACATGAAATCACTATTATTCAAAACACACACAGACACAGACAAGGTTGTTAAAACCCCAATAAATATGACATGAAACAATGCCAGTCAGTAATTGGTGACTTTGGGACGTTTTACAGCATCTGACTTACACTATTGCCTGCTTTTGGTTTTAATAATCAGCTAATATCCACAGTCTATGCTGTTCCAGATCCGAAACAATTTCCTTCCCTCCACTGAGTCCCAAATTAAATAAAATTTGCAAGTCTGGTCTCCTGGGTCTAACCTCTACAGACCTCTCCTTGCTTCTTTGTACTTCCTGTATGATGCAGCCTTCCCTGCCATCTGCTCCAACTCACTACTAGATGGTAATCAGCTGAAAGCTCCTCTCGCTACCTGAATTTCCAAGACATACGGTCACAGGTCAGATAATAAGACAACAAAAGGTTGATCATTTGACTTTGTTCTAAGATTATCTGGTACCTTGCAGATTTATGACCTACCTAATGCTTAAACGTGATATTTGTTACATACAAGCCATGTCTGCCACAGAAGTCCAATAAGAAAAGACTGCTCTGGTTTAGCTCAGTGCAGTAAGCTATTCCTCCCATCCAACCCTCCCCACGTTTCTCCATAGTATCCCATGTGAGCACTGATGTTTTACAGGAGAACTATAGAGTCTCCTTCCAGGATCCTACCCAGAGGTCTCAAGAAGGGCAGGCATTCTGATAACAGTCAAGAGATTTATCTTCTGTGACTCAGTCATAGAGGTGGCTATCTGGCTCTCAGAGTAAAGATCAAATCACAAGGGCACACAAATTCATAAAGATGGAGGCTGGCAGACATTAAATTAAAACAATTCTGATGGTTCTCACATTGCTGAATATAAGAACCTGGCAACAAGTAGATGTGAAAACAGACAAAAACACACTGTAAATTATATTTTGTACTAACTGTTTATAATCATCAGTATTAGAAGCCAAGACATTTATCAATTCAAAAAACCTCTGAAAAGCCTTTGGCTGGATGTTGCCATTGAAAGGAGTCCACAAACAGAGAGCAAGAAGGCCACCAGCTCCTCAAGGATGTGGAGGCAAAAAGGTCAATAATGTAGCTCAACTTGCATTAATATAAAGTGAAAGTTGACAAACTCAGCAAGGTTGCAGCATCTTAGAAAGATAGCCATGACAAGCTGACTGTACTGCTCAAGACAGAAAGGGAAAAAAAAATGGACTAGCGGGCGGATCAGGTCTATTTAGATGCTTTGAAAAAGTTCAGCGACTTCTAGCAGGAGGTGAACAACCTGAGTAGTTGAAGGAACAGCTAAGGCAGAGAGACAACAAGCCTGAAGCCTGAGAAGAGAAGTCTCTATGCCAATCTCAATGAAAAGCTTCAAACTGACGAGGCCTTGATGAACAAATACAGCAAAACAGCACACTGGAGGAGATGCTGAAAGTGGTGGCGCAGAAAGAGAAACCTGAGCAACAAAAGAAAGCTCTAAAGGAAGATAATGAAAACTGATGAGAAAGAAACCATGAAAAAACTGCAGGAAGAAAACAAAGACCTAAAAAAGGAAAATAAAGAACTGATGGAGGGAAAGAAAGTGAGAGAAAGAGAAAGTGAAAAAGAAGAGGCGCTACTTGAGTTGACTACAAAAGAAAAAATGTGACCATAACAGAAAGCTGGATTTCATCACCTTTTTCTTTTCTTACTTTCCTCTTTTTTCTTCCTCTCTGTCATCGACATTCCTTTAACCTCCCACCAACCCTCCTGCTCCCCAACCCAGCTGTTACCCTTCTTCCTCCTCATTCCTCCGTTACCCCTCTACCCTCCCCCTCACCCCCTCTCTTTTCTGTCACCCCATCAAGTCAAATAAAATCATAATAATAATCATTAACATAAAACAAAAATAAAAACAAAACACTCAAAATCATTTGAAATTATTACATATTTAATAAACAAACTATTAATATCTGCATGTGTTTGCCTCCCTGATTAAACAGAATTAACACTGTGGCCGTTGGTGGTTGTGGAAAATGCTGGTGGTTGTGATTTAAAAAGGAGTAAAGGTCTGAAAGTCATTACTGTACAAAATAAATATATAAATTGTGGCAATCAAACAATTAATTACTTGCTTATTTCACTGTATGATTTTTTTTGAGTGGATAGAATATTTTTTACCTTGCTGACTTGAGTTCATGTGGTGGGGAAAGAAAAACAGATCAGTCGTCCATATTGGAGGAGCAGAGATACAACGATTTTCACTGTTAAAGGTTTATTAAAGGCCAGAGGAAGCAGCAGCCTCTCCCAAATCCAAAACACATCTACAGAATCAGATTAAACGACTGCATCTACAGTTCAAATGATGATGGCGCACGTGCAGGTGCTATTTCATTGGTGGCGAAACAGCAGGGAGCTAACATTTGTTAACCTCTTAAGCCCCAACGCCCCCTGATACGGGGGCAAAAAGCAGTAGATCAGGTAGGCTTGGGGCTTAAGAGGTTAAGCTAGCAACTGGATATTAAGAACGAGATGAAGAGTTCATTAACCCTTTAAGACCTACCATAGAACCAAGTCCGCCAGAGCTTATATTATATTTTTACATGCTGTGGTGCCATTTTTGGGAGCATTTCAAGTTGCTATACATCAATACAACCATTACAGCCTAGAGTTTAATAATATGTATGAATTCAGTGCATAGTAATTACATAAATTGCAAAAAAGTGCAATAAACTACAAAAAAATTGAAAATCGTTTTTGTTTTTTTTAACATATATTTCTAGTTAGAGAAATTTAAGAGGCTTTTCCTCAAAACTGTAAATACAAAAAAGTTGCACAAACTAGTTTCCCACCACAGGAAATTTATTTTGAGTGTCTTCACAGTTTTATTTTTGAAATACACCAATTTTTATACACTGCAGCAAAAACGAAAATAAATATTATAGTGCAAATTTGCAAAAAAACAGCATATGCATCAAAATAAACTATTTCCAGCAGTGCAATATGAGTCCTAAGCATCCCAGAAACGACACAGAAAGTCATAAAGTCAAACATAACTTTTAAAAACACCAGTATAGGCTCATTGAGGCCCGGACGGTAAAAAACTACATTTCCGCGAAAATGACGTCACTTCCGGTTTCGGGCAGGTCATGGCGGAAATGCGATAGTTCGCGCTGACGTCTAATCCAATGTAGGAAGTGTTATGAACAGCTGATCGGATCGGCAAAGCGTGTTTCTGGAATATTATGTTTTTGTTGCTGCAAGCGCTTTTTATGCAGTTTTTGCAAAGCTATATGTGGAAGGAAACTGTGACCGAGGACAAGCTGATGGCATAAGATGTAAGTACAACTCCTCAGGTTTCATATGCAAAATAAATTATTGTGCTAGCTCACGTGGTTGCAGAGCTACCGGGATTTAAACATAGTTACGCAAAACAGAGCGTGCCTGCTCTGACCGGTTTTAAAGGGTTAATGTGAAAAAGTGAATGAATAATTGGACCTGCATTAAGTAAGACCAATTGTTCAGGTTCTGCCACCAAACAGTCAGCATAAATGATCATTAGCCTGTTTTTACTGGTAAGTTGATGATATGACGCCCCCTCGCTCTTCCCGTGAATATAGCAGCAGTTATGCTCTCAAGATATTTTATAATCAGCATAGCTGCGCTTGTAGTGTTTGTGTACTTTGTTCTATCAGATCACTGTTGGCTTTATCCACACACAAAAAAAACCTGTTTGACAGACGTTTGCTAAAGACTAAGGAGAAGGTGTGGTGTTGTTATTGCTGTCAGCTTTGATAGTAAATTTCTACACTTGTCGTTTTATTGTTAACATTTATTGTGTGGCTTTGAGAGCTCAATCACTGGATATGTGCATAAACTCTATTTTTCCTGTATATTTTCTTTGAAGATTGCTCTTTCAGAGACCAATATTATTCTTAATGTATTTTACTCATCTTTAAGACCACAATTTTTAAATGATGCACTTAACATTTTATAGCGGATACAATTTATACAGTTCTTACTTATATGGCTACTGAGGATGCTATCCAGCTTATAGTGCCATTTTCACAGCACCGTGTGTGTAAAACTAATTCTCACAGCTATGTTGTTATTATATGAAAGAACAAAGGACGTGATGGTGAAGTGTAAACTGCACCAAAGCCAAAAGCATCTATAAGGTGTTACTAACGCCACCTCAACTTATGGCAACAGAAAGCTAGTATCAAAAACCCAGTTATGTTAAGGCTGAGTGTATGTAAAGTTTCATGTAAGCTGGATTTTAACTTTATTGTTGACTATGTGTTCATACTTAAAAGCGGTCTGCCTCATCCCTCTGGGCTACATAGACAGAAGCCACAAGCCAAAACACCTTGATCAGTTAATAAGGTTGGTTCTGTTTACCTTTAAGTGTTGCTGGAGTTCATGCATCCCTACTGGACAGAAGACCACTTCTCCTTCAAGGTTTGACCTCTTGTGCACTCTGTGAAAGATGCTGCGTGACCTCATTGACATAAAACTATATGGTGGTGTCACAGCTGGGATGGGCGGTGTGTTTGAGAAGCCAAAAGCACGAGGGACAGAATTGAAGTTAAACAAAAAGCAGGCCTTTTAGTCTGGCTGTTAGAAAACGTAGGTACAAAATGGCAATGGTGAAAACTAAATTATAACCTAAACTGGGAAAGCTAAAGCTAGACATGGAAAACATACAAACATAAACATGAACCTGAGAAAACTAAGACTTGAGATGAGGTGCGCTAAACAGACGACCTGACAATTAACAGAGGAAGACAGAGGACAAATACACAGAAGGGTAATGAGGGTAGTAGAAACACCTGGGGAAACACAGCTGACACAAATGAACCTGACGCCACAGGGGAAGCAAAACTAAACACACTGAACATGGAAACACAAGACTTTCAAAATAAAACAGGAAACATGAAGAGACGTAGACATGATAACACACTCTTGACAATATGAAACATGCAGACAAGAAACACATGACAGGCTGGGGAGACACGTAACACAGGGAGAGACAAATGAGAACAGATAAGGGATAATTAAACATTAAACAAAGAGGACAAGATAGACTAACACAGAAGACAGGAAAAGACCCACAAACACGGAGACATAGGTGAAACATAAACTAGACTAAAACTCGGCTAAACTCTAACTAAATAATAGCACAAGAACTTACCGTTACTGCAATGCTACCTGGTATGGTCTTCTGCTACTATAGCCCATTTGCTTCAGGATTTGACATGCTGTTCATTAAGAGAGCTCTTCTGCATACCAAGGCTGCAACAAGTATTTATTTAAATTACTATTTCCTTTCCGTTTGCTCAAAGTTGCCTGGCTGTTCTCCTCTGCCCACTGGCATCAACAAGGCTTTTTTACCCACCAAAGTCTGGCTGATTAGATATTTTGATTAAAAAAAAGAAAAAAGGAAACAAACATGTTATCTGCCTCAAAAACCACTGTGCTCTACATGTTTTGCATAAATGGTAGAAAAATACAGGCCAGCTGGCCAAATCAGATCTTTCATCAAGTGAAATATTTTATGCCAAAATATTGAAATAATGTCTCATAAATATACTTCAGGTAACAAAATACTGCATACACACACACACACACTGACATCCCTCCATGCATTCACAAAGTTCTACTGCTTCATTGCTTATTAATGCTTTCAGACAACCTTAGTAACTGGAGAGCTATTTCGGGGGCAGAATGATCTTCAAATCATCTGCCAGCGAGCCAATCTCTCCCTGTGCTCATCACTCTCCTACCCGATTCTCATCACTTTTTCTCCCCCTGCTCATCACTTCTTTCCTGAGAGCAGGAGGCTGGCTACAGCCAGGGCACGACAGGTTGGAGGGCGTGTGTGTGTGTAAGAGAGAGCAAGAGACAGAGAAAGAGTGCACTGTGTGGTTAGATAATGCCAGGTCATGCTTTCCTGACACTGTGCAGTCAAAGGGCGTCCTCTATAGGTCACTCGACTAACTACATCCTGCCAAGGGTCAAAAAGGTCAAAGAAAATCATACAGATTAAAGAAAAATCTGCAAATTGTCCAGTCTGACTCCTGCATTTCTGCCTATATATATATTCCAGTTAGAGATTTATTTTGGGAGATAGATCCTCTGCGGAACAATATAACTGTCCAATGCCCATTTTCTCCCTCTTTTACCTTGTACTTGGTTGTTATTCACAAAAATCTTTTTCATTTTAGACAGCTCCTCAAAGGAAAGATTTAACGTTTCCTTCCTGCATCTACTGATCATCTTTGAGACACTGATCCTGACATTAATCCTTATGACTGACAGTGAAAGTGAGGCAGAAAAGGGAACATAAACAGATGGATATGTAAAAATTGCATTCACAAGGCATAGAAACAGGAGGATGAGGTGCAGCAGTGATAGAGAAACGGAATGAACCGGATGAAAAGAGAGGAATTAGACGTTTGTTTTTCAGGACACTTCTGCAGTTGCATAAGCTATTCTGTCAAATCTCATAAACAACCTAAAACGAGGAAAGACGTAAAGGACAAAAGAAGGTATATAAAGCTGGACTAGAAAGAAATGGAAGAAATAAAGTAGCTTAAAGGGGGGGAGGCGAAGAGCAAACCAAAGAGTGTTTAATGAAAGTCAAATTCTATCCGTTTCAAAGAACACCGTTCCCTTAAGTTTCCTTTACACCTCACTGCAGCTACTGTACCACTGCACCATCAACACTGCATCATCATCGCACACTCCTATCTTTCAGTCACACACACACACACAAACTCATAACTGTCAAGCTGCTTACCTGCTGAGCCTTTCACAATGAGAAACTATAGCGCTGCAACAAAAACAAAAATACCGACGAGCATATGATCCCATCCCATCCTGCTTGAGTTCGTTTTTACCCTCCCTTGATTTGTGAAATAGAGTTTAGCCGACTTTGAAGTGACAGTAAAAAAAAAACTTTTCACAGTATCTTGCAAGATACTGAAAGTTCATAAAGAGCTACATGTGATTTCAGTAACATCATGTTTGTATTTGTTATACGTCGTTATTTTAAATTAATGACATCACACTACAAAGTTCATACAATGTAATAGAGACTGAGCTCATACAGTACTGTGGAGAATTCTTTAGCCACCCCTCATTTCTTTATATTTTGCTTCCAAGGAACAAGATGTAATGTGTCATTTCTTTAAATAGTCCTTAAGTCTTTCTGAAGGATTTTGTTTTTTATGATGCAGAAACAATCTTTTGCTCCCATTTCTTTGGGAAAAAATGAATCTATAAAAAAGAGGTGGCACAGATTAACAGGCACCATCGTTCAGTTGATCCATCTACTGTTCACTGAAGACTCATCAGAAAGGAGCTCAGTGGAAGGGTGGCTGTGAAGAATCTGTTCTTATGGAAGGGATATGGGGAGAAAAACCTGAGGTATGACAAAATACACATAAAAAGAAAATAAAATGTAGAAGAAACATCTGTTGGAGATTTGGGGACACTAGCAGTCATGGATTGACCTCTTCAGAGACTTAAAAACTGTATGCAATCATCGGGCGATCGTGGCTCAAGAGTTGGGTGTTCGTCTTGTAATCGGAAGGTTGCCGGTTCGAGCCCCGGCTTGGACAGTCTCGGTTGTTGTGTCCTTGGGCAAGACACTTCAACCTACTGCCTACTGGTGATGGCCAGAGGGGCCGATGGCACAATATGGTATGTTAGTCTGCCCCAGGGCAGCTGTGGCTACAACTGTAGCTTGCCTTCACCAGTGTATGAATGTGAGAGTGAATGAATAGTGGTATTGTAAAGCGCTTTTCGGGACCCCTCAAAGCGCTATATAAATGCAATCCATTATTATTATTATTATTACCTTGACACAAAACAAAACAAAAAGCAGCCAACATCCAATGAAGAGCTTTGAATGTCCTTCAGGTAGCCTGCAGAACTACTCTAACATAAAGAAAGTACAAGGCAGCCATGCTAAGTACAACTTTCAACCCATTAGAATTGGACAATCCCTGTTTTTATGGCAAAATAAGAAAAGTGGGGTGACTTGAGACTT
The DNA here is from genome assembly GCF_056152115.1 of Neolamprologus brichardi. NCBI lineage: Eukaryota > Metazoa > Chordata > Actinopteri > Cichliformes > Cichlidae > Neolamprologus > Neolamprologus brichardi. Next base: position 10,491,790 of record NC_142124.1, on the reverse strand, counting down.
TTGCATAGTAATGAAAACTCGTATGATAGTACTATTCATACTTCTTAAATAATCTCACTTCTAAATAAGATGAAAAAATAGCAGATTTTGTTGGAAGAAGTGAGTATTCATTTGAATGAAGTGAATAACATTTTTAATAGTTTATGGAAAGAATATGCTGCCGGTAAAAGCTGAAACAGCACTAAACTCTAATGTGAATTTTGCCTCTCAGAAAATGCAAGCGCAACAGAATAGTTTAAAAATGAAGACAGCAGAATCCTACAGAAGCCAAAAAGTGACTGATATCCCATGGGACAAGCAGCAACACTTATTCTTTGCCCACCTGTAGCCTAGGTTGCACTGGCCTGTCATGTTTGATGCAATGCAGTAAAACTGGGGAAGCTGAAGTACCGATCGCTGTGTCAGAATCAGCTACGATGCTCATCAAATGAAGTGGCAATCATAATCTTTTGTGAGAAAGAAAGTCTCACCATCTTCATGATTAGCCCCAATCATCCAGGCCAAAGTACAGGAGCACTCATAGCTATTTGACAATGACCTCCAGTGATTACTGGGATAAAAGTTGACTTTTGTGGCCATGAGACAGATCTTTGGTCCTTCACTGCAAGTTTTTTTGTCACGCAAGTCAGAGAAAAACTTTTCTGTGGGTATGTGGTGAGGGTCACACTGGATTAAAATAAAAGAACATAAGAATTCAGCATACTATTTTATATATTTAGTCTGCAGCAAAGAACAGCTTCAGCAGATTCAGCTCCACTGGAAGGCAAAGTTACTGAGATGTATTTTAGCCCCCACCTATGTTGTCAATCTCAGGACAGCAGAACTCATGAAAAAAGCATGTAGTGCGATTGCAGTCCCTACATCCAGCTGAACAGCACATCTCTCCACCTTTTCAAGCAGGCATGGACACAGTTTATTAAACAGTGCCCAGGCACAGCACACAGCAATCAAACTAGTCACAGAAACTGTACTTTGGAGGTCAATTACACTGAGTAAGAGTACAGCGATAGTGCACTGTTAGTAGGGCCTCAGAGAAAGGGTGAAGAGTTCATACACCCATTGGGAGCTTGGAGTAGAACATCTCTTCCTTGTGGTGAAAAGGAGCCAGCTGAGGTGGTTCGGGCATCCAGATGCCTTCTGGGTGCCTCATCTTGGAAATGTTCTGCCAAGCTGGGAAAAGAGCCCGAGGCAGAGCCAGAACTCAGTGGAGAGATTATACAGTGTGTCTCATATGTCCTGGGAGATGCCTAGGATATCCCAGGATGAACAAAATGTTGCTTGGAAAAAGAACAACTGGAACACCCTGTTTAGCCTGCTGCCACCACAACCACCATGACTTCAGATAAGTGGAAGAAAAGAAATCGATGGATATACATCATATGATGGACACTGAAAGTATTAGGAAAAATGATTCTCTTCTGTCTGCTAGGAAACTCCTATATATTATAGTAAATTATGTTGGCGATGTATAAGACTGGGCCCATTTGAATTTGGCTTAACTGCTTTGTCTTGATTTATGTTTACAGTTTTTTTGTTTTTCTTCTTGTAAATCATTGTGAGGACACTGCAGACATAAAACGAAACTGTTTATGCTCCATTGAATCACATCATTCCACATTATGTCACATAACGTACAGAAACTGATTAGTAGTATTACTTCAGCTTAAAATGCCATTTTTCTGTGTATCATGTGTATCATGACTTCCTCACAAGGAAACGCACTGAAATGCATTGTGTAATAGGAAAAAAACAGAAGCTAGTTTTAGCTAGTACCATTGCTGTACAAAGCCTGCAGCTCAAAACACACACATACACAAACTTACTTTGCTCTGACCATAAAATTCTTAAATATGCAACAAGTACAAGCATGTAAAGCCCAATTAGCTTTCTGCATGAAGTAGAAAAAAGGTCTCACTAACGACCTAATTAGACCGTGGGGTTGTGGGAAAAATCCTAGTTAACAAGCACATCTTCTGTGTAGCATGATCTGAGTGGAGTCCTGGAAGCCCTTCTAATACTATCAATGCTGAACTGCTAACCTGCTATTCTTTAGAGGACTACATTACACCACATCTAGTAAAGAGCAGAGATGGGCAGTAACGCGTTACTGTAATCCGATTACCTTTCGAGTGCGGGAGAGAGTATGAGCGTGCAGCGTTTAAAGCGTGGAAGTACTGACCTTATTTTGAGTTTGATTCCATAAAAAGTGACAAAAACATTAGTGTCCGTTGTGCGTGGGAAGAAAACTTCTTTTTACAGCGAAAAAAAACCCCTAAACTTCCAAGCAAGCACCGAGTGCGCTACGACATAATGGGAAATTCACAGAGAAACTCGCGGATTCTTCCACTGACCGCTGCGCCACACCTGCACCAGGGTAAACCTCCGCCTACTCCACTCCTGCTTTACAGGTGAAAATAGAGCAAAAGGACCGCTAGTCTTTGACTTTATTTATTTTCTGCTGTGTTTTACTTGCATCTATTTGAAAGACTGAGTGTAAACACACAAAAAAATATATTTTATGTGCTGGAATGTGCAGAAAATAGGTTTAAATATTAAACAAATTTCTTCCAGTCAGAGAATGTTGCATATAATTACATTTTTGCTTGATGCATAAAGTTAAAAGATTAAAACTAATAAAACAAGTTTTAAAAAGGGACTTTTCCATTTGATTACATTTTGTATGATGGATTATGCAGAAAAAGTAGAATTGGGCTGAAAGATCTATTTCTTTATCACCTATTCAGGTTGTAAATCGTGTTTTTAAAAAGTAACTAAGTAACTAAGTAATTAATTACTTTTGAAAATAAGTAATCAGTAAAGTAACAGGATTACTTTTGGGGGGAAGTAATCAGTAATTAGTTACTGATTACTTTTTTCAAGTAACTTGACCAACACTGGTAAAGAGGGTCAATTTGCCAAGCACGACTGTTTTCCCTCACCCTATGCCCTTTTGTTTTGTAGCATTAAAAGTAGAAACTAAAATCTGAACAAGTCAAGCAGCAAAACATGGTTATTTTAGAAACATAGCCATAATTTTGTTATGTACTGCATCTTTTTTTTCACTATAGCTCTTAATTCAGTATTGAAGATCCCTTTAGTCTTATTATTTCATTTGAACGACTGAAATGCCAACTGAAAGCAGCTTTTTCAGTTTTAACAATGACTTTGCCTTGCGAAAATATTTGAGCTGATAAATTCTGTCAGAAGAATTAAAAATCAATTTCCGTTCATCTGGAAAGAAAATTACAATTTGAATCATTGCAAACTCCATATTTGTCACGAGGGAACGATGAAGTGAAGTTTAACAAGAGTTGCTACGGTATCTAAAGTTGCAGCGCATAAAGTGAGGTCAAATATAGTAAAAGAGAAGTGGGGCCTCACTACAGGTTTGAACAACAAGAGACTTCAAACTGACATCACAGAGAGCTCTGAATATAGCAGCACCGTCCACAAAAAGTGTTTAGAGCAATCTGAAGCCTGACCTTCTTACTCACAGGGTTCATTTGTACATACACCAGATTTATTTTAGCCTTGTTTATTTAAAAATCATCGCTGTATATATGACAGAAATTAAAATTGAAAGTATAACAAACGCTATGTTAAAATAGTTTTAGTATTGAAGTTTGAGCTTGAGTAAACCAGGTGGAAACTATCACATGCCTCAGTCTCACAGTGACACTCATGGGCAGTCGCAATCAATTTACAAACAGGCCTTCAGCCCTTCGCTCACTGTCAGCGCGACACAAGAGGTATGAAAGCACCGCTGACTACCTGTTGCTTTTCTCTTTCTTCATCCTGCTCTTCCTCCTGACTTCTACCTCATCAAACCCAATTCACAGGAAATTGGTCGTTCCAGTTCTACCCTTTGAAGCCTGTGATTAACAAGCTATTTGGCCTCCAGTCAGAGAGAAAGAATGGGACAAGGGGAAGAATCAGAGAGGGAAAAGCACATTAGAGATTTCTGATATATGTCTGCCTATGGCTCACTTCAGTCACATTTCTACAGATTTACAATGTCTTAGCTCTATGAGGGCAAGACCTCTGGTATTTAGTTTTGTTCGCTAGAAGGCAGCTTCACTGCCAGATCTAAAAGGGCACTGCAGGGCAACAATAATCCACAGGAAGAGAGCGAGCTGTGAAAGAGTGGACAAAATGAAAAACAAGAGCAAGGCTCTCAAAAGACAGGGACAAAAGAGCTTTCCCCCTGCTGCCTGTTCCTCTGACACGACTAATAAATCACCTTCACACCATCCATCAAGTGCGAGACTCACGTGATCGATCAGGATGCCTTCAAACTGAGGTAAAACATGGACTAGATACAGAGGTCAGGCTCTGTCATGTATGCAGCAGAGCACATAAGCAGAACGTATACATATAGACAACAGTTAAAAAGCACACTTAACAACTGGTTGTGAAATTGAGCTGAGTTCAATGTCAACATCCACACTCACGCCTGATTATTGCCAGACCTGTTGAACCAAGAAGTCACTTAAATAGAACCTCACCACCAAAGTGAAGCAGGTTAAGAAATCTAAAACAGCAGCACATCATGTTACAATCTACAGAAACACAAGAACTCAAGTCATCTGTCAGCCTGGAAAGGGTTACAAAGTCATTTCTAAGGTTATGGGATGCCAGCAAGGCAGAGTGAGAGCCATTATTCTCAAGAAGAAAAAACTTGTAACAGGGGTCAACCTTCCCAAGAGTGCCCAGCTGTTCAAAATTACTCCAAGAGTGAATCAGCGACTCTCCAAGAGGTCACAAAAGAACCAAGAATAACACTCCAGGCCTCACTTGCCTCAGTTAAGGTCAGAGTTCATGATTCAACAAAAAGAAAGAGACTGGGCAAAAATGGCATCTATGGGAGAGTTACAAGGAGAAAACCACTGATGACCAAAAAGAACAGAAATGCTCGTCTCACATTTGCAAAAACATCTCGACTTTTGGGGAAATATTCTGTTGACTGAGGAGACAAAATTCAAACATTTTAAAAGGTTTGAGTATCATTACAGCTGTGATGGTGTGAGGCAGCTTTGTTGCTTCATGATCTGAATAACTTGCTGTAATTAATGGAAACATGAATTCTGATCTCTAAAGAAGAATGTCCATCAGTTCATGCTCTGAAGCTCAAGAGCACTTGAGCACTTGAAAATGATCTGATTTGGAGTGGCCTAGTCAAAGTCTGGACTTAAATCAAATTGAAATGCTTTGGCAAGACCTTAAACAGGCCAATAATCCTCAAAAACCCTCAATGTGGCTAAAACAATTCTCCAAAGAGTGGGCCGAAACTCCTCCACAGCGATTTGAAAGACTTATTCATTCAATCATTGTGAACACTTGACTGCAGTTTTGCTGCCAAGAGCAACACAACCAGTTACCAGGTTCAGAATGCAATTATTTCTCACATAGGGCGAGGCAGGTTTGGATAGATTTTTTTCCCCTTAATGACTTAAATCATTATTTAAAAACTGCACTTCATGTTTACTCGGGGTTATCTTTGTTTGATGATTTAACAAATTAAGTGTGACAAATATTTCCCCCCCCAAAAAAGAAAGAAATAGAGATGAAACACAGTACTGCAAGTCTTTTTCATGAGATTTTTAGCATAAGAAAAGTTCTGCTCTTTGTCATTCTGGGTCCCACTTCGTCTTTTTTTAATATTGTGCTGGAGAAGACAATACTCACCACCTCTGCTGCAACAATTTGGGGAACGCACACTTGGGAAGCAAACATCAATCAAAGGGGGGTAAAAAATTGCTGCAAAACCAAAATACTCAAACAAATTATTCTCCTTATAGCAACATATCTGGTGTCTCTTTATCACAAAGCACAAGACACAAGCACCAAAGTCTTTTTCTGTTTTCTGACATTTACTATTCTTATGCTGTCCTGGTGGCCAAGAGGTTCTAACACAGAGATAACAGTCAATCTAGATTTACTCTTGTTGAAATTTTAATGTAAACTCTCAGTGCCCCCGAGTTATGATTCAGTGTTATGGATATTTTTTGTACTGTGTTTTTTGTGTTTTTTGTCTGCCACACCAGAGGGTGGCATAGTTTGTGTCCTGTGTTATTGCTGCCAGTGAGACTGGGAGAGGCCGGCTATAAATGAGGACCCTTCTCAACCGGCACGCCCCCCACCTACTTCCTGTTCCCAACAAACTGTGCATGTGGCTGCGTGTGAATTTGTATTCTGGAAGCTTTTGCTGTGTTGTAAATAGTTTGTTGTAAATAGATATAAATAGTTGTCAATATTTTTTTTACTCGGTAGCTGTAGGGGTGAGAAGCCATTTTTCTTTAGAAACCTTTTCTCCTATTTTTGGTTAGGGAGGCAGGTAAGAGACCTGTAATTTTCCATAGGGGTTTTCTGTGTAGGTAAGCCAGCTGCATTTCATTTCTAGAGTTTTTATTTGGCCATGCTCACCCTGATGCCCGCTACCTTTTGGGACTGACTGGCTGTTGCAAAATCTTGAGACCAGGAAGTGTGGGGGCATTTTCCTTTTTTCTTTTTTTTTTTTTAAATTTTCCTTATGTTGTATGCCGGTTTTCCCTGGGCTGGGGTGTAACACCTTATATTGGTTATACATTCAAATGAAACCAATCCTTATGTTATCAAAAAACAGTCAATTGCATTCTATAAACAGATGCAGTCTGTATCCACAAACACATGTGACTAGAAAACTGGGACGCAACTGTGATGCACGTGTGTTATAGTTTTTTGAATATCTAACATATCAGCAAAGTCCAAACAAAAAAAGCAGCTTCGGCTCCATTATTTATGATATAGTTATTACAATCTAAAATGTTAACCCTAATAACCCAAATCCTATCATAGCAGCTAGGCTAGTGATAGCCTAAACTAAAACTAAACCATAACTAAAGTTAGTTAAAGCAGAGGTTGGTAAGCAGTATTTCAGTGATGCAAGGTGATGTTTTCTTCAGTGCATATGTAAATTACCTTAAGATGAAAAAATATCAGTGGTTAAAATTAATAGTTATCATTATTCCAGCTCCAGCTTTTCCCCTTTATTGCCTTTCTTTTTTTTTTTTTCAAATAAATGCTTCCTGAACCAAAAACTGTGAAATGCTTGATTTGTGCAAAGCTACGCCCAAAGCTCAGCTAACTGGATAATGACATCACTGTTTTTAAATGGTTTTGGAAATCGACTGTAGTCCTACATCTTCAACAGCATTTACAAATGGCTGAAAAAAACATATTTTTCCATTAATAATTTCTTTTTGACACGTTTAACTCCAAAATGAGTGACAACAAGACTTTTTCCTGATGAAGAAACTGAAACAGCCACAGCTTTAGACAAACAAGAGCTGGTATAGAACTTTAGCCTCAGTAAATATGATACAGAATAAAAAAAATACAGCAAGACAAGGACAGAAAGTGGCTGCAGAGGACACTTTTTATTGTTTTTAACATTCAGGTTGACTTCAGCTCTTTGTATGGTAGAACTTTGATGGCGGATGGACCAACAACAGCATGAGCAGCGTGCAGACAGATTGTATCACATATTTTGTACACTGCCTCCGTCAAGAACCAGCCTCTCGGCAGGTAGATGGGTAGTGTGTGACTGCAATCAGAGTGCCTTTGCACTGCCCCCACCCAAGCATAAAACAAACATAAGCTGTGACACTGAAGGGCAAATGCAACCAACTTCTGTAAATACTTAAATATTTATTAAATACACAATATTTACCCAACCTGGCCTGAAGTGAAAAGAGACAGAAACTATTCGTTTTATTTATTTTATTTTTTACAAAAAGCTTCAGAAGAGTCTGAATCACTGTGACTATTATTTGAAATTACTCCAATACTTTTAAGGCAGTAAAAAACTATGGGTTCAATGAATCTGTTGTTGCAAGCAGTGCTGGCTGTAGTAACTTGTACAAAGTAGATCATACAAAAACATCAGATTACATTTTTCTGTAACACAGTATTGTAATGTAACTACATTCATAAAGTTTGGAAATTAATCAGGAAAGGAGACAAATGTAACACTAAAGTGCCTGAAACAAACCCTGTAGCTAGCAAAACATGAACTCTTTGCAAGCATCTGCAAACCCATGCATGCTAACGCAAAGCTAGTAGCGATGAACCCCAGACCCAGAGAGATGTCAAGTAGCCATATCTTGATTTTTGACACGTAATAGAGACAAACAGTCAAGTTTGTAGCATTGAAGCCTCCACTTCACCTGTTTCTACAGGAGAATCTCACTGGCCACATCTGTGTGGTCTTTAGATTGTTAATACTGATGCACTAAAACAATAGACGTCTCACTTGCTGTCAGATATGATCAAAATCCCTTTCCTCGCAGCGATACGTAGTCACTTTGAGACTACCCCCTTAAAAAAAAATGTGGACTTTTTTTCCCAATTGTGACCTTTTTGATTTTCTAATGAAAACCAACCGAACATTCTCTGTGAAATGAAGCTCCTCTCAAGCATCATTCTCCCTGCGGCAAAAGGATAAGAGAAGGTTGAGCAGAAGGAGAAGACGGAGCGACACTTTGGTGGCCTCGATGGATGTCGCCTTCAAACGCCACATATACCCATCGAGGCAAAAGTGCTGAGAAACATGAGAGACTTTTATTTTTAACGCAGCCTTCCCTAATCTAATTACCTCAGCAATTAGACTGCAGTGACATGAAAATGAACTCGCAGAAGGCAATGCGGGAGTTGTGACATGCTCTGTTTGCCTTGGCCAGCCCAAAGACGGGGGAAAAAAAGCTTCTGAGAGTTGGCATAAAATTTCATCAGTTTTTCCGCCTGTGGCAAGTGTGTGGCCAGTGCCTGTGTCCATGCCAGTAAGTGTCTGCTAAAAAAAAAGGACATATTGGGGTGTCTTTATGTTCATGTCTCCTCTCTGGTATTTGAGATGAGTGATCTGCTATGAGCTAAAAAGAGTAATGTTCTTCCAGCGCAAGTGACCGTTTTTGGCTCGGTTTCACAGCTAGTCACAGTCTCCATCAGGAGAGATCGAGTCACATTGTGCCGTCATAAACAAGGCTTTTAGGAACAGATCCATACCTCCTCAGTGTTGTGAGTCACATGGTTGGACACTAGCCTGTGCTTGTTGGCAAAAGAAAGAGTCACACACAGATGGAGAGATGAGAGGCAGCACACGGATCGGTTTAAGTACAGGCGTGGACAAACAAGGTAGAGCAACGAGCAGCAAAGATTGGAGAGATAATAAGGAAGAACTAGAAAAAAATAGATATCGACTTCAAACCCAAACAAAATATAGAAATACTGCATTTCTTTCATCTTCTGCCGCATGTATATGTATGCGTTTGCTTGTTTGTAAGTGTGCATCGGCCCATCTCTTTACCACCCAGTCTCTCAGAGTGTGTCTCACTTCAAAGTCAAACCAAAACTGATTTATTAGGTACTTCATCTGACAGGATATTATAGCTGCTCGTTAGCATAATGGTAAAGATCCAGATCACACACACACATATATATGTATATGTATATATACACACAAAGACGTGCATTTAAAAAATAACAACTGATTTGTTGTTCAGTTGACAACATTGGCTGTCAAGCAACTTAAAAGACATTCTCCCTGATGGATGTGTTGTGTTGAGGCAAAAATGAAGTTATTTTCAGATACAGTGGGCTGTTAACCAATTAGAAGGTAGGTGGTTTAATCCCCAGTTCCTCCAGTCCTTATGTCCATCCACATGTCCCGATTCATCATCATCTCATTGGCATGAGATGGTAGTAGACACGAGCGCTGCATGCATAGAATAATGTATGAGTGAATGTGTGTGTTCGGCTAATTGGAGATCCTATTTGACCATAGGTGTGATTGTGAGCATAAATTGTTGGCTGTCTCTCTGTGTTGGACCTGAAGAACTACCCAGGGTGTACCCTGGCAGCTGGGATAGTTTCCAGCCCCCCGTTGACGATGAATTGGATAAGCAGTTAAGAAAATAGATGAATGTGTGTGATTGGGTGAATGTGGTGTACAGTGTAAAAAGCAGTTTAAGTTGCCAAGAAAGTAAAATACTTTAGTGTTCGTGGCAATTTACCATTTACACAGTAATCACCAAACCTACAATACACACAATGCACAAACAGAGTACAGTATGTATGCACAGTGTTATGTTAGATTACAACTACTGACAAGACGTGAAAAATACTAAAAGCTGCACAACTCTGTGTACAGCACATAGCTTTCACGCTGTGCTATCACGCTGTGTTACACTGAATCGTCTCTATGAAGTAAATGCAAATTCAAATACACAAAACAGGAAATTGCTTACAAAAGGCATAATTTGCGGCCTCACCTGCCCATTTGTTGTTCTTAGGAAATTTGGTGGCTATCATGACACTCAGTGCTCAGTATATGTCTACATAAAACACACACACACGTTATGGTCTACAGTAGTATTTTTTTAGACTGCAGAAACCTTGATAACAGATACTGTCGGCATTTGTACGTGGACTGTGTGCACTTCACAAAAGAGCTACTGCTGACTTTAAGCAAGGAAGACATATCAAGGAAAATCTTAATATAAGGAGCTCATTGTACTTGCAAAACCAAGGTATGGAGAACACAAAAACTCTCTGTTGTCAGTCAGTAAATAACATATTCATGCAGAAAGAAAATGCTTATAATGCACACACTCACCCTTTTTCTTTAGATTTTCCTTTTTGTAAGAAGATCACATATCTCATCAGTATTGTTCCTCCTTTGGCACACTATAGGTAAACATGTGGTTACGCAGACATTTTCTGTACTGTCTTTTTAAAGTGATATACAGCATGTAATCTGTAGGGCTGAAATTCATCTTTTTATTCCATCTTATCTCATCTGCAACCGTTGACAGTGGGATATATATCAAAGATTTGACGCCACGCCAAAATATGCAAACTACACCATTATTTCAAACTGCATGTGGAGACATAAAAACTCATCTGAGGATAAAATCTAAAAAAAAAAACTTAAACTGTGTGTTTCATGCTGGCAGATGCCCAGGTTCTCACTGAACATTGGCTTCTAGGTATTGTAAATGCTGGGGCAATTTTTCATCAGCCCGAAATGAATTCCACTGGCCTGACTACAAAGCAATAAAAGCATGTTAAACTTAGATTCTCTGTCGGTCTGCACCATCAAACATGAACAGACACCGCAACAACAAAAGATTAGAGATCAAAACTGGTACCAGAGCAATAAATCAGCTGGAAAACTCCTTTACCTGGCATACCGGAGGGACAAATGTCCCCTGAAAACAGCACTCTTGGCTCTTGATAGGTTACTGTGCTTTCCCACAAAATGTTGCTGCGCCACAGCCCCGCGTGCCACGTACTGTTTCATATTCAATGAGTCTGTGGTGAGTTTTCTCAAATGCATTCCATCACCTCAATCACGGCTTCCTCCATCTTTTAATTAAATCAATGTCACCCTCCTTCTCTCTACCTCTGTCTGTCTGTCTCCTCTTCTTTCGTTCTCATTCTTTTCCATCTCTCTCTCTCTTTCTCTCTCGCTCTCAATCTCTCTCGCCCGCTCTCTGGCCCGTGTTACTCCCCTGCCGCAGTTGATTGATGATGAGAAAAATCTCCCAAGGACAGGCGCCTTGTTAAAGACAGGCCAGTGTGTTCTGTCTGTGTGCGCCAACAGAGATGAGTGAGGGGAGGGAGAGTTGAGGGGATTACTAAGACGGGATCACCCTGATATCCAGCTGCTCCACTTCTGCTTTTCCTTTCATTTCCCGATTTTATCTTTCGCCATAAATTCTCACTTCCTGCTCTTCCTTGTATTTTCTTTTATGGTCTCATCTTGATTTTATACCCTACAACTCTGCAGCTTCACCGCAAGGTCCTTTTTTGGGGGAACTCCACTGAGAAGAGGATAGTCACCAGAGGGGCTGCTGGATGGGGGTGATAGCCGTCAGGTGGGGGAGGATGGAAATGGAGTAAAACAGGAAGATGGTGGTGAGGGGTGGGGAGTCTGAGTCCCCTTTGAGATCCCCAAGAGGGGGGGGCATTCCAGAGAGAGACAAGCGGCAGCCTGATTAATGACAGGGAAGTCGTCGAATTCATCACTGCCCTACATCAGCCCAGGGAGAATAGCTGTTTGTTGCCAAGACTGGTGGTTTTTCTGCCTCTAGATGTTTTTTTTCCCTCTCTCTAGTTTTTCTGAAATTAATGTACAATGAGACAAACAGAACCAGAATACATTGAGGAAAATAGCAAATGAATGAAAAAGAAAAGAAAAAGAATAAATCCAATTCTTGAAAGTTTTTTTTTATTTTTTATTGGCTCCGTGTAAAACAAAAGGACAGATAACAACAGAGGGAGATGGAGGAGGAAAGATAAAGGCACAAAAGGCACAGGGAAGGAAAAATGAAATCAGGGCCCAAACGTTTAGCTGAGTGATTGGCTTGAATCTGAAAAATTATTTACTTAACTGTGTTTCTTTTTCAAGCTTCTAAATTTGCTGTTTTTGCTGCTTCCGTGCCTGCCTAGGGAGAGAATGAATCAACTGATTACTGCCTCGGACCAAAGCAAGAAAGCATCAACTGCATTGGAAACAAGAGCACTCAGAGAGCGTGACTCCCGCTGAAGGACAAGGACTAAACTAAACATTTTATTACAACATGCTGATGTCAGCCTGTTTTTATTTTCTAAATCATGTGACCCTGACCTTTGACCTATGACCTTGATGTATTACATACTGAAATCTTTTGGTTTTTTATGTTTATGATTTGAGCTGAATTGACTGAATCCTTTAGCTTCTATAAGCTATAAAAACGCAAGATTTGAATATATATTTGTGCAGTGTGTGATTTTGCAAAACTTTATGGCTTCATTGTGATGTGATAGTGGTAATAAGAAAATAAGATGTACTGTACAGCTCTCTCCATGTCCTTTCATATGATATTTTACATGACTTTTGAACTTGGGTGCTAACAAACATGGTCCCTGAAACCTAATAATGTTTTAAAGTTTGGAGATGATCCATAAATAAATGTGGGCAATATCAAGTTTTTATTGATTTTCACACTTGGTGTGACCTTGACCTTGCCCCTATTTTCACAAAAACTAAATCAACTGTCACACAAAATTTGAAAATGATATCCTGAAAACTGTAGATGCTACATTGCTAACAACCAGACAGACAAACAAACAGAACTGATTACATTCGCGCTTCTTCCAGGGCTTAAACATGAAATACGGGAATATCATAGAGCCAATGAGATGTTTCTGTCAACAAATTGTTGGGTCCCCAAAAAACACATTACCAGATTTGCAAACAGGTGTTTATCCAGACAGATTTCAGGGATTCTCCAAATATATTACACTTCCAGGAAGAAAAGCAGTGACCGCTCGGTGCCAGGTTTCCAGCACTTGAGCAAATTATGATAAAGTGGTGGCTTCCGTGGAAAACCACAGGGCTTGTTGTGAAATCCATGAGCTGAGAGTAAAAAGCTTTGTTTTCATTTACAGGCAGAATTCAGTGACTCTCTGAATAAACCTGCAGCACTCAGTTTACATAGTCAAGAGAGACAGATCATTATCTTACCTTATGCATGTAAAGGCAAGGTTTCTCAAGTACAAGCAGTCATTTCAGTAGTCTACAGCTGAAAGACACTGTGACTGTTATTGTTTGGATCCTTCTACACATTTCCACAATGAGTGTGAAAAAAGGTAATTATGAACTGAGATTAAGATCAGTCAGAAGTCCTTTAATCCCACAGAACTGTTGCTACAGCGTATGCTCCCTAGACTTGCTGAAGACATTAAAAGTACTGTGAATTCAGTAAAAAAAAATGAAAAACTTCCTGGCCTTGAATTTGTTCAGCCATCTGTATTCCCCTCTACTGCAACCACTCGCCATCTAGTTTACAGTGTACAGTTCTTTCCTATCCTCCTACTCTTTTCCTCCCTCTTCCCCTTCATTTTCAGTCCTCTTTTTCTCTACTTCCTCTCCTCTTCCTCCCTCCCCAAGCCCTCCACAGACTCATACAACATTTATGACTGTCTGGAACATACGCTTGCAGCAGAAAACTGAAGGGCATATATCGCTGTCTTCATACCAATACTAACACCGCCTAACAGCCTTTTTGTTGTCTGATTTTCTTTTTCACCGGACAGAATTACACCAACTCTCTGGAGGCAGTGACCTGCTTCAAACTCGTGCTGGAGAAAATGCAGTTTGGAGTCGGAGACAAATTTTCCTGCTTCCCATGTAAATGTAAGCCTGAATACTTTTTATTTGAATACCAGATAGAAGAAAAAACATGATGGGCAGCAGCACAGCACATCAGTGCAATCTCTAACCGTACTTTTTATTAGTTTGCTCTTATTTTTTGCATCCCCAGTAAAGTTTGAATTCTCAGAGACTCGTTAAAGAAGAGATGGACATTTCAGGCAAACACAGTTCAATTTTACTTTGAACTATTCAACTATAAAACTGACCTCAAACAACCGTGCACAGTAGTAGACGTGACGTACTAGTTTTACCTAAAGCAGGTTTAACACACACAGGATATCTTCCTGTTAGCTGGTTTTATTTTCCTTCGGGATTAATAAAGTATTCTGATTCTGATTTGCAACATCGACCAGTCACAAACATAACTGTAGATGTCTACTGGCAGCAGAACGGCTAATAAAACTAAGATATTGGACAAATGTCTTAGTTTTATCTTAGAAATATCTTTGAAATTGAAGAGGTTAAACATGTAATGCAGACTGAAAACAACGCAGTGTGAGTGTGTGTGTGAGAGGAAAAGTGTAAAGTTAAACATGCTGTACAAATGTATGTGTGCTATACATGCTTTGGCACCACTGATTAAACCATTAAAAGTGAGAAAACAGCATTTATTGATTTATGGCATTACATATGATACACTAGCTTTACATAATTATTGCTGTATTTGTTTGTTTTTTGTTTGCACTGATAAACACCAGTTTCCACCACAAGAAAAGAAAAAAGTGAGTATTACAGGATGTGTGGACCTCTAAAAATCTTTAAAGAGACGTCTTCATTACCCAACAGACAAACTGCCCGAAAGAATTCAAAAAAAGGTAAAAAAAAAAAAAAACTGTTTTAGAATTTCATTCAGAATAATACAATAAACATGCCTTGAGCAGCTATTTATGCAACAAAAGAAGAGTTGTTTTAGTTATACATTTATTTGTTTGCATAGCAATCAAAAGAGCCATAGGCTGAGAAGATGTGCACTGAATCATTTTCATAAAAGAAGACTGAGACTGAAGCCGTGCTCTTTTTTTCCTAGCAGAAAAGGCTTTTGTCACTCGCATCACATCTCTGCGGTGTTTCCTGGAAATTCCTGCACATACTTGGAAAAGTCAAACTCTGAAAACTACAAGCAGCCCGAGAGGCAGTTACAGAATGCAAATGTATTGAATCAGTCAGATCAAAACTGAAGTCTGATAGATTTCTTCAACTTTAAACACTATGAAGATATCGAAGGCCTGTGGTACCACGGGGCACCAGGTGTGCGAGAGAACGGCTGAGCAGCTTTGGCTCAGAAGTGTGGAAAGACTGAAGTAACTAACCTCAGTGGGCAATTTTTACAACGACCATTTTATTGGACCTCACACTCTTTTTATGTGGTGCAGAGCCATAATAGACCGCTACTGAAGTCCTAAGTGAGCGCACTGGTGGTGCCGAAATGGAGTTTAAGGAGATTCCACCAGTTCATATTTCAGAGCTTCTTTTGATTTCACGCCTTTGCTCTGCCCATTACCTTCAATCATCTCCGTTAATAATGAAATAGGTGGTTTTCTTTTGTTGCTAATCTATCTTATTTGCTATTCAGCCACTTAAGGCCATTTCACTAGAACTCATATTAGAATACTGGGCCCAGTGGGCATTAATATTGGATGAAGTGGGAATATAATAATGTGAGCTCCCCTCACTGGAGGCAAATCATTCTCAGTGCCTTTCTCTCCTTCTCTGCGGCAATATATATGGAGGAATATTAATTACTGTCGAAGCATTATGGTTATTATTATGATTTCACATTATGCAGCTTCTAGGGGCAATCTGTGGTGCGATGCTAAACAGGTACAAGCTACTTAAGATGATGAGAGGAAATGAAAGCGGGTTAAAAAAAAAAGAAAAAGCTCTTTTCTAAGACCTGCTACTTTTCTTTCTCACACTTTCTCTGGTTGTTTTACTTGCATCCATTGTCTCCACTTCCTGTCCTCCTTCTCTGCATGGACCTACTGGCAACACTGTTTTTTTCCTCCTCGACCTCTTCCCACCTCTCACTCTTTGACCATCCCTCTCTCACTCCCTCTTTCCCAAAGGCACAGTGGATCAGAGGGTTTTAGGTGATAAATACCCTGGACCGAGGGCTCACCAGCCACCGATTCCTGCCACTTTACTGTGTCACATTGTGGCCGAGGCCTCATTAAAAAGGCATTAGCCTCCTCTTGGTCCCATGATGGAGGCTGGCTCTGCCACTGCCGCAGGGATCTATTTAAAAGTGGCAGCAGGAACGGATAAGGACGAGAGCGATAGGGAAACCGAGAGCGAGACACAGAGAAAGAGAGATGGCAATGTAATGAAGGCAGGATTTGCCTATAGAGAGGGAGCAAGAGGCATCAATCCCGTGTCTTAGGATGAGCCGAGGTCCAGGAGTCCGAGCAGGCGAAAGAGGAGGAAGCAGAGATAACTAGCTGGAACAAGTCCACTTACTTGTCCCCTGTGACTCCGTGTGCTTTCAGAATTTAATTGATACTGGCCAATTAAAGCTGCTCAGTTTTCACCTTGAGGAGGTCAAGAGAGGTGAAGTCAGGGGTTGAGAACAGGATGAAGGGGGTGTCGGGGGATGATGACAATGAGAGGAGTGAGGTGAAGAGTGCAGAGCAAAAACACAGGAGTAAGCGTTTGCTGAACATCATTAGTAAATAAGTAGTCTAGAGGTGAAGATGGAGAGGGAGGGAAAGTGGGAAAAGAGGGCAGGAAAGGAAGACGAATAAGGAAAACTGTGTCGGTGGATATAAAAAGAATGTTTGGGAATCAAGATAAATCGAGGGCTCTATAGGGAAAACCATCAGACATTACATCATCTACATATATCAAATATTGCAAAATAGATTAGTGTGAGGTGTGCAAATATTCCTGAATTCCCTCATTCGGATAAGGTACTCTCTAATCTCTAGCCTACAGCTCAGCTTTCTGACCTTCAGACTGTGCAGATACAAGTCGACGTAATATAGACGGATGTCAAAGAAAGACTTCAAGGCCACCCATTATTTTACAGAGCAATGCGCCTCACCTCTTCTAATCCTTTCTCTAAAGTTCAATAAACCATAAATGACACCGTGACCACATGAGTGATGCTATGAGAGACATTTTAACAGCCCCAGCTGTAGCCTTTACAATCAGTAACCTAAACACAGCAATTTGTTTGATTGTACCCCATTAGAGGTGGAGAGAGCTACCCGGTGGATTAAATACATGGCAAGAAAGTCAAATAGAAGACTTTTGGCCTTAGAAGTACATTTCTGGGGGGGTTTTCTTTTCTTTTTTCATTTGGCACATCATAAAACTACTAGACTTGTGCCTGACGATGCTAACCGCAGCACTGCACAACCACTGTGCCTGTTTTTACACCGACTCCTACTCGAGGAGGTGCTCACAACGATGAACCCAGAGAGAATCAGTGTGTGAGGCTGAAGTTCCTCTTGGCAATACTAAGCCTTGCACTGTAGGCTTTTCGCATTTCTCTCTTTTGTGCCTCTTCATCTCATCTCCTCTCCATTCCCCTGTATCTGAGCTGGAAATGTATCTCAGTAAAGCATCTTGTAGGATGTCTCAATCCCTAAAATGCTCTCTCGGAAGGAGAGCGAAGCCTCGCCTGTTAAAACACACTTCTGCAATACAGATCCCTTTGACAGGAGAACGACTCTACAAATAAGAGTTTCCTTTTTATTGTTTTATTAGTTATATTAAAGTTGTATTAAGGCTACATTAAATATGATCAAACGCATGAACAAAAACTTCTGTATACCAGTTTTGAGTGTATGTATGCACAACTTCCTTTGGTTTATTAATGTTGTGCTCTGTTTTGTGTCGGTAGAACAAATAGTAGTGATACTATTATGTGATTTGTGTAGTAATGTCACATGTGATCCTCATGTAGGGGCATTTGTGTGCATTTAGGGAAGTCCACGTAAACTAGTTAGTAAGAACTGTATGTGGTGACCTATAGTTAAACACTCATGGTGTCCTGTGGTGAGTCAAGCTTGTGTGAAAGGTTGCCTCTTGCTTCAGCTGCTGATTGGTCTGTTGGGGTAACTTGATTTGTGGCTGCTGCACGCCACACTTTTTTTTTTTTTTGCAGCTTTTCTCATTTTGTTTTTCAGCTCTGGGAGAGGACCAGAAAAGACTCAAGAAGGGCTTATTCTTAATTTATTTCGGGCTCCTAGAGGAACACTTTTGAGGTGGGAGGTGTTATTCCCTCTCTATAACCCTACTCTCCTTGCAGTGGCAGCGCAAAAGTCTTTGGGTGTTGTTTGGACTTAATTGTCGATTGTCTGTTTCAGCTTAGAAGTGAGACACAGGATCTTGCCAGACCACATCATACTCTCCTGGCTGTAATTCTGTGAGCTGAAAATATTTTAAAAACGTAAAATAAAAATGTCACTTTACTGCCATAACAGGTGTTAGTTATTAAAAGCAAAGGAAATAAGATATGACCAAATAGAAAATAACATTAACTGTATTATGCACCAGACCATAAGGGGAAAATGGCACAAATATAAGGAATTACAACACCATTAGATAACAATGCCGTACCTTTTTGAGGTTAAAGTAAAAATTGCCTTAATGAGATAGTTGTTTCACAGAAGTATGGCTGAAGTGGGCTTGCAGATTAAGACTGACAGTGGAAGGTTTCATTAAAAAGCATAAATGAAGCCACATTCGTGACAGTTTAGCTCAATTTACCATCTACCTTGTTTAACGCCCTTTACCTTAAACTCAACTCAGCTTTGTTGTAACACCTCCTTGCTGACAGCTTCTTGATTCCGTTCATTTGAATTATTTTCTTGATATAATTGCTATCACCACAAATCCACTTTGTGAATTTCTTTCAAATTATTTATTGAGGTTTCAGGGTACAGCTTAGTTAAACAGGTCAAGAAGGCCGTGAGGCTTATCTTACAGCCCAGCACTGAGTCCACCCTGGGTCATTTGTTGAGCGTCTCCCTGCCTTCCTGCCATGTCCTCAGCTGTTCCCATCATGATTGAGGTGAAAAGGTCATGTGCACATTGCTCAAGCGTTGTCACTACCACGCTAGTAACCAAAGGAATCTTAAGGAGGTTTTTGTCAGCCTGTTGTGGAATACATGTTTTTCCAATGGGTATTTGCCAGGGGGTCACTGACCAGTCTTTTGGGTGTGCTGGGACTTTAGCAGTCATTTTCGGTTGTTGCCAGATAGTTGCAGTCCCTTATTCAATTGATCCGACGTTGTCACCATGACTGTCACCCATCCAAAAGGCAGACAAGTTAGCGTCACATATCTACACATATCTGCAAAAGCTTGATAGAAGTTGTCATAACTCTGTTATATTAATCTGACAGAGATCATAAAATACCAGGTTTAACTGACCTTGCTTCAATTATTCGCTTGGAGTGATAAAAGTCCCAAAAATATGAAATATTTTGACAAGCAGATAAGCAGATCAAGCTTCAGGTGGACTGCAGCAAACAGAGAGAAAGTAACAGACAGGCAATCCAACAGTATGCCTCCTCATGTATTGACAGAGCAGATTCCTATCAAATTGCCCTCTGCCCTCTGTAAGGAAGGAAGAATAAATGAGCAGATAGCTGTCACCACCAACACCTGCGTGTCTGTCCATCCACTGACAGGCTGAATAAGAAAGATGCGGTGTGTGTGTGTGTGTGTGTGTTTGCATGTGTAGGCAGCTCAATGAAAGAGGATGGGGTCAGACAGGCAAGCATTACTCAGATGCAGAAGAATGTAATAGCTCTAAAGGCATACTGGGTAAAATAGCCACAGACAGAAAGGTAGGAAGTTGTTCGTGGAAAGTCGAGCCACAGGTGAGGAGTTTGTCTGGTAGCCAGACAGAGAGAAAGAGATCATACTGCAAGCAGCTAAAAGGAGAGACAACCATTGCTCTTGTAACGATGCACGAACTTGGTACAAGATCAAAAGGAGAAGGTCAGATAGAGAAGATTCAGGTGGAAGGAAGTGGATAAAGCTGTGATTTTTTTAGTATCGTTTTCTTCTCTTGAACTGTAACAGACAGATGGGCTGTCTGAGGTAATTTTGCAGGAAATAAAGTCTTTGTTCAGATGAAGAAGAAGACAATCTGACGTGAGGAAGGCTGCGTTGAGCCTTGTAGGGTACAGGTCTGCTGTACAATGATAACCAATATGCTTGAATAATTCAGAGGATGGACAGGCAGCAAAGTTAAAGAAATAACAAAACTCAGCAGTCCAACGGAAAGAATATACTTTGTAATGATACAAATCAATACAGTGGAAAGACAGACTTTTGTTGTTTCTCCTCTCTAAGCCCTTTTGTGATGTTAGGCAGTTTGTTTACTTGTTCTTGTTCTGGTATGTATGGTCTTGTTTTTGTGGCTATTGTCTTGTTTTTGTGTTTTATGACAGTTAATGAGTCTTCAAGCATTTGGTGCCTATTGTTTTTCCAGATACTGTCATAAAAGAGGCAAAAGCAGAGACGAGATGGTATATTTTTTCTGTATCTGTGCACAGTGGAAACCCCTTGAGAAAACGATTTCCTGCAATTCACATCTGTTGTTTACCAAGTCGCATTAGTATAATGAAGTTAAAGTTTTATTATTGTACAAAAAATGTAACTATAGCAATGAATCTTCATACTTTGGTTGCAAATTTTCATGCAACTCCCACAATCTGTTATGCTTTCTCGAGGAACTCCAACAACCCGTGCTTTGTGCTTGTACTCTGTGCTCCTGACTGACTAATACTTTGAACTGGGGATGTCATGCTCTTCCAGATCTAGGCCAGATCAGTCCACACAGTCCTTTGTGTCTATGTAGTTTAAGTAATTGGTTGAGGTCTGGGCTGCCTCTCTTTATAAAAATACAAGACTTATAAATCTGTGCAACAACAAAAAACGTCAGCATATGGATCAGTAGTCATTATGAGCCAAAACTCAGACTACAAACTGCTTTGCCCACATACTTCCTTTATGATTTCAAAAGATAACTAAGATAGTCATTTCAGGCACACAGCTGTGTCCCGGTGAGCAGAAACTCCAGCCACCCACTGTTCAAAGTATTGTCTATGAGGGGCAGCCAATCAGAAAAAAGCTGGCTTACACTGAGAGGAGCTAAAACTGTTTGTTTCAGGATAAAAGGAGGAGGATGAACCAAGGGGCTTCACCGATGTCCAGAGTGATAAATAAAGGTTATTAAGAATGAGTTTCAGATTAAGAAAGAACTGAGAGATTGCTCTAATGCCCAATATAAAGTGAATAAAGATTATTCTGAACTGTGAATCATGCAAAGCTACTGTAAATACGCTAGTAGAGTCCAAGTGTCGTGATTTGTGTGGATGTGGACCCCAACTCCAGACTCAAACACTGACAAGCAAATTTAAATTAAAGCATACCTTTAAAGGAACTTCCAGGAAACCACAAGAGCCAAGAATAAATGCACTTCTCACAGGGTGGAAGTAAATAAAATTTTTCTGTTAGTCTTATTAGTTTGGTTTTACTGTTGCGTGTTTTTACGTTTCTTGCATGCCTTTATTTTGAAAAGTCCTTGCCTCCTACCCACGTTCTTCTAATCTAGAAAAATTTTGACACCTGCTCACTCACTGTATAAATAAGGGGAGGTCAGCACAGTTGAGAGGACTCAACAGAGCAGGGATACAGCAGAGTTTCAGCAGAGCAAGTGGAAGCAACAAGATGACCGTTACAGACAGATGCCAAGAATCCTGGGATTGGAACAAGGAATTGCTTTGGAACTAGAGTTGGATGTGGAGGAGGAACTGGGCCCAGTGAAAGACTGATTGCCATGATGGTTGGTTTTAGAGCATTTTTTTTTTTTTTTGGAAGACTGAAGGTTTTACTGCTAGCCTGGTTTTAGTTTTGTTTTATTAAATGTCCCAGACCGAAGCAATTAATATGAAGCAATTAACAAAACGACCTGGGTCAATGACCCAGGACATAAATGGGAATATGGAGCAGGAAATGGGCAAACGTTAGTAAACCTGTGGGTTCAAGAGCTCAGGGAACACACTGGGGCCAGGTGGCCTTCGAGACAGTCCAGCTAATTTATTTATTTATTTACTTTTTGCCTGTCCCGTTTGGCTCTTTTGCCATCAGAATTATTGTCTAAAGGCGAAGAAAGATGCCCAACGGATTTACTTTACCAAATTGACCATCCCAGCCTTGCCGTAATGGTCCATTTGATTCACCTTTTATTGTTTATTTTATTTTCACTTGCTGAATACGGGACAGACTTGACTGGAGGAAAGAAAGAGGGAAAGAAAAACAGCTGAGAAGAGGGACGGGGGAGAAGGGCAAAAAACAAAAACCAACAGAATAAGCAGACAAAATAAATAAATAAATATATCGATCACCTGGATCACCTGTTGAGAAAGAGAAAAGAAAACAAGCAGAAGAAAACGAGAGTAATAGAATAAACAACATCACAATGATATATGGGAATATGACAGTAAATACTAAATATTAAACATTATTGTGCAGCACGTAAGATCGACTCGAGCTGGATCAAGTCCAGCTAATTTAGACTTTATCAGTTGCACGGTTCAGTACAAACACACCGACTGTGTGTGGCTGTGTGATTTTAAAACATTTAAAACTCCAAGCACCATTCCTCTGCAGTGTAATACAACAGTTGTCCTAAAATTCCTGTAATAAGTTAGTAAACTCCTCCGTATGACAGTGCAAAATGACAATCACATGCTAGCAGCTTGATCCTCAAGCTGTCCACGCATTTCGATTTTCATTAAAGGCATTAAATCCCAAACTGCTCATGATGTGGGACAAACATAAGTCAGTTTGGATAAACGTTCCTGCCCAAAGACACGTCAAACACCAACAACCTCAAAGCACACAAGTGGGATTTACATACAATGATACAACTTCTCAGAAACGTTTGCAGAACACCAGATCAATTTATGTTAATGTCACAAAGCATCAGTTCATTCATCAAACTACTTTTAACACCAAAATCTCCCCTAAATGCCTGATTAAAGTTACATTTTCATTATAATACTCATATTTTAAAGGAAGATGTAGATGCAAAAGAAGGAACTGCCAGAGTTTCATATTTTCCAGCAAGTAATAAAAACATTTTAAACAATAGAATATGTACAATATGCAGTTTTTTTCAGACCAAAAGCCACAAGTGTTTTACTGAGAAAGGAAAGTCAAATACTGAAACAAAACCAGCAAACAGGCAGAGGGTGAAATGTACTGAGTTTAGCTGACGTAGGAGCACATTCTCCACCTGTATGTGGGTGAATTAAACCATTTCCATATCTCAAAATATCCCACAGGAAGCTGATGGCAGTGAAACAGTTTGCTGGAAAATGTGTTACTGAAAAACAAGGGAATTAACTCAGTGTTTCAGTGAAAGTATGTGAAATTATACTGAAATAACTTTTTTATTTCTTTGTTAGAATACAGATCTTTAATTTCTCACAGTGTCACAGTGGACTGCAGGTGGCTGCGTTTGATGATTGTTTTTTAATTAACTTCACCTGGATTCCCCTCACAGATTACAGGAAAATCAGCCATTAAAATGAGGAGTGCTGTGTCACACATTTGAAGACATCATTGAAAGCGATGCATTAGATAAAAGATGGGTTATATCTTTTAGCATTTTTTGCATACTTGTGACTGAGTTTTCTTTGATTCTTGAGAGAAAAAAGGGGCAAAATGGTCAGGACTTCTTGAGCAAGTCAGGGGGTTGGAGAGTGAATGAATAGTGGAATTGTAAAGCACTTTGAGGGTCTCGAAAAGTGCAATATAAATGCAATCCATTATTATGATTATTAACAAGGTCGCCCACTATGGACCAACACTAGAATACCCTAGTGCCCCAAATGCCTCTGTCTAATACAAGAGCTCTGCAACAATAATTAATAACTCTTTTATGAGCTCCTCACCCAATCTCCCTTAGAGAAAGGGTGAGGAGGGGGACTTGGAGTAGAGCTGCTCCTCCTCCACATAAAAAGGAGTCAGCTGAGGAAGTTCGGACGTCTGACTAGGATGCCACATGGATGCCTCCTAGGTGAAGTACCCTAACGGGAGGATACCCCGGGGCACACGTTGGACTCGCTGGAGAGATTACATGTCTCAGCTGGCTTGGTGT
This sequence comes from Neolamprologus brichardi, assembly GCF_056152115.1. NCBI lineage: Eukaryota > Metazoa > Chordata > Actinopteri > Cichliformes > Cichlidae > Neolamprologus > Neolamprologus brichardi. The sequence continues at coordinate 10,467,432 of NC_142124.1, read as the reverse complement.
CCTCCTGAATGAGCAGCAGGACATGGATGGACACTTGGATGGATTTCTTCATAAAAGATTTAAAGTTCACCTTTTAATTGCCCCTACTCCGAAAGGTGTTTAGCTGGTTCATTGGGAGGCTGTTTGTGGCGCTACTGAGTTGTGTCATACTAAGAGGGAATTCTAATAGCATTTTCCAAACCATATTATATTATTGAAATTTTATAATGGCCATAAAGTTGTAGCAGGAATGTTGTAATTAACTGCATTAGCTTTACCTATCTGTACCCGATAAACTGGCGAAGTACACCTCTAAACACATTTCTCCAGAGTTAATTTAACATCTCTGTTACAGAGTCCAAAAAAAAAAAAGGTCATTAAAAGTTTCCCTTGCAAGGCTGCATTTTATTGCTCGAGCAATAATGATGATACTGCACATCTAACCTGTGTGGATTATTCTCACTGGCATGGAAGACAAGCCTCTACTCTATCACCTGTTCTTATTAGAGATGAATGAGTTAATTTAGTGGTTAATGTAGAAAATAGTGAGAACTATCCATCATTGGATATTTGCACTGTGCTGGATATTGATACCCAGGAAGTTAAAAATGATGAACATTTTTTACTTGATAAATGCTAATTATAAAAAATGTTCCTAATTAATTTTATTTTTGCTTATTTTCATCCGGTCTGTGTTATTCATAAAATTCCCATTCCCAATAGCATGAATGTCAGGGTAGCACATTGTTGTTTTAAGTTAATAGGTCTCGAGCTGAATGATTTATAGCAGGCAGTCAACATTTTGTTTGATGAACCAATCACATTAGAGATCCCACCCCAAATCCCCTGTTCCCATTAGGCTGAATGACACACAGTTTCACACCACGCAGGCTTACTGTCATTCTCAGAGGTTAGTTGTAGTCACAAAAGTAAGTCAGAAAATGAAGAAAGTCCCTAGAGCTGTTTTAAAATACCCTGACATGCCCGCCAGATTCATGGACTTTTAGATCATTCAGAATTATTTACATAATGTTTACCCCCTCACAGCATTTTTCAGTCAGTATCTTAAGAAAGATTTTCTTCCCTGTTGTAAGGTAAAGACCTTATAATAACACAGAAAGAAGCTCAACAATGTCCATGGATCGAGTACTTGGGGACAGTAACTGTTCAATCGATATTAATGCCTTCTCTTTTTCTTTGTTTTCTTTGTTTTTCTCCCTTGCGACCACATTCTTGCACCTCCTCCCCATCTCCACCTCTCACATGTTGCTCAGGCTCCATCCAAGCCTCCAATCTTATCTCCACCACCAGCATCTGGACTCTGGGTGGTGATAGGGATGACCACTGGGAGTCTAATAACCAAATAGCTTAACTGAATTCTGTATGTCAATAAACCATGTTCGATTCCTTCTAATTATCTCTCCTTACTGAAATGATTTTAAAACTGCTTCTTTTAAAGATACTTCCATTCTTATGACAAGCCTTTATCTGATTACATTCAGTCTTAACCAGTGTTGGTCAAGTTACTTGAAAAAAGTAATCAGTAACTAATTACGTCCCCAAAAAAGTAATCCTGTTACTTTACTGATTACTTATTTTCAAATAAGTAATTATATGCAACATTCTCTGACTGGAAGAAATGTGTTTAACATTTAAACCTATTTTCTGCACATTCCAGCACATAAAATAAAATATTTTTTTGTGTTTACACTCAGTTTTTCAAATAGATGCAAGTAAAACACAGCAGAAAATAAATATAATCAAAGACTAGCGGTCCTGTTGCTCCATTTTCTCCTGTAAAGCAGGAGTGGAGTAGGCGGACGTTTACCCTGGTGCAGGTGTGCCGCAGCGGTCAGTGGAAGGATACGGCAGTTTCTCTGTGAATTTCCCATTACGTCGTAGCGTACTCGGTGCTTGCTTGGAAGTTTAGGGGTTTTTTCGCTGTAAAAATAAGTTTTCTTCCCACGCACAACTAATGTTTTTGTCACTTTTTATGGAATCAAACTCAAAGTAAGGTCAGTACTTCCACGCTTAAAACGCTGCATGCTCATACTCTCTCCCCTACTCGATGTATTATCCACTGTTGAATGCGACTTTTCCCCTGCTTCAGATCAACTACAGAATCTTTTCAAGTATGGAGCAGATTGCTCATCAGGTTTATCACAAGAGACTAGTGTGTGTTTTAATCAGCTTTAGTACCCTCAACAACTCTGAATGCTAAGTGAGAAGTTTTCAGAAAAACTTTGTTGTAATTTATTCTTGTTTCGGTGAGCCATCATTTTAATCTTCTCCAGTAAACTTGGTAAAAACAGTAAAAGAAGTAAGAGAACACGATGAAACTTTCCAGCATCTGGAGGAAGTTGCTGAAATAGCTGGACAGTAATGAGATGACAACATAGACATTTTGCTGAGGCAGGTAGGAATCTTCACACCAATTAATAATAAAATCACACACGCACACACCTACACACCTAACCCTGCATATCCCATGCTCTACTTATTATGAAACTAATTTTAATTCATGCTCAGGGGGTGTTGAGCTCTCATAAGAAAACCTACAACAGTTGCCAAAAAAAGGTCAAAGAAACTTGAAAGGGCATCAGTCCCCAACCTTATCCACTCACAGATGATTCAGTTCCTGTGTCTGTATGCAGGGGCTACTCCACAGATCAAAGTGGGACAAGGGTAAAGGTGCTGTGGCAATAAAGTCAGATTGGTAGTTTATTAGAATAATAAATGACCTGAGGTCAGTGAAAGGGGACATGTTAATGATATGCAGCGCATAGAGTCCATGTAGGAGAAAAATCTGTGTAGGAAGTTTGTTCGCAAATGTGTGCGTTTGTATATATTTTGCATTTATAAAATTTCATCAGTATAGGATCCTGTGTGCTGAAGGCTGAATAGTTCTGATTTATTTTGAAAATTTACAACTATTTGGTTTTACAGTTTTATTAAAGAAGCTCCGCACGTGTGCACATGTACAGGCACCATTTAGAGGTATAAGATGAAAAGATGAAAGCCTGTAAAGTATTAAAAAAAATACCCACTACCATTTTTGTCTGGATTTATTTAAAGCCATGTGAAAAATAAAGTTTTCAAAGGCTCTCTGTAGTCCTCCCACTAAGTACACCCTATGATTCAATAGCTTGTAGAACCCCCTTTATCAGCTATACGTTGAAGTAATCATCTTTTCTGTGACTTTATCATCTCTCACTGCTCTTCTTTACCATGTTGCATCAATTCATTTAAGTTTTTCCAGGCATTTGTTTATGCACAGCTGTCCTAAGATTAAAACAAAATAAAAGGCTTGCTGCTAATTATTTAAGGCTCATTATTCTACAAGCAGGAGACAAAAGTGAGAATCCTTTAATATGTGCATTATTATAGGAAAATTGAATATGCACTTATTTCCGTTTTCGCTGAGATGTCATATCGTGAATTGTAGGTATTTAAATTTTATATAAAACTAATGCAGCTGTTTACCTTCAATAACCTTGAACATAGGAAGATGAAAAACAAGTTGGCTGTTTGCAGTGGTAACAGTTATTCTTGTAGGAGTGCACGCCAAACCTTTTCCTGGAGTCTTCTCATCAAATTGAGGTTGCAGATATCAAGCAGGTGCAGGTGACTAGGTCTAGCCAAGAAGTATTCCAGCACATAATCACTATTATAATAATGATTTCTTGGGTTTGCACAGCCAACATATTCCCACAACGTCCAGTCTACGTTAAGCCTAGAAAGGAGTAAGCTCCTCGCCTAATTTTCAGCAAGAAGTAAATGAGTGCAAAAAGAGCTTTATCAGCTCATATAACTCTAATAGGAAAAAATCTATGATTTGATGACGTAACAATCAGATTGTGTGTACAGAGGCTATAATATATGCTTTTCTTCAACTTTTTATCCGCTACCATTATCAAGATTCCTTTAACAGATGCAATGTTTACCTTCTGGGAAAGACCTGCAGGGAAAGTGAAATTCATTTAGAAGCACCAACATTTACAACTGCTGACTTTACTGAATTTATTGAGCTAATTTACTTCGCATGGGTGCTTTGTACTATATTCAGTTTTTCACATAGTACTTTCATGGTACTGTTTGTTTTCATAGTATTGTTTGTTGATGTATATTTATAGAGCATTTATTACATTTTTTCAATTTAACACATTTTTTCCTTAAAACACTTTTAGTTATAAACTATATAATTTAATCCTTTATAAAATCCGTAAATCTTAAGAGGAAGTGGTGCCAGAAGATATTGCTTCTTTCTGGTTGTAGTGTGAACACCTGAATGACGTACAAGAAGAAATGGTCAGAGACCACATACTCTGCAAGCGGAGGTCAAAGAGCAGTGTGTGTGTGTGTGTATGTGTGTGTGTGTGTGTGTGTGTGTGTGTGTGTGTGTGTGTGTGTGTGTGTGTGTGAGGCTTGGTGAACAAACGTTTAGAAAGACAGGAATTACTGAAAGTATTTGTAACATTAGAGGTGAGAAGAGGTTATGCAGCAGCAGTTTTGAGAAATGAACAGTGAACTGGCTTAGGTCAAAGGTTACTAGCTCTGGGCAAAGTAACCTCGAACCTGTTTTCTAGCAGATTTGTGGCTTTGCAGAGCGGTAAAAACCCCACCCCGCTAAATCTTTAATACCTGCTGCCTCATAGAATCAGAGGTATGATAGATTGGACTAGTGCTGAGCAGGTGACTGCCATCTGGGAGTGTGTGATACAGAGAGGAGTGATTGACTGGAATTTAGAGGAAACTGGCCCGACTGTGTGGTCTGACAGGGACTGATAGCCTTTGTAACATCATTCTGGGTCACAGCAGGGGAGGTCTACACTCTGCCTGGGAGGTCAGGAGGGAAGTACAGCAGCAGTGCGGGTGAAGGGATATAGAGGGCTGTTCTGAGAGGATTATAGAGAAGTTTTTATTAACAGAGTTTTGGCGCATTTATAGAGGTGAAAAACATTTCAAGTGCAGAGTGCAAGCAGCTTTTCACAGATAGGTTTCATCAGATTAGAGACCATCATCAACAAAAACGTGGACTTTAACTTTAGAGACTGCTGTTTCTACTCTGATACTGAATGTTTAGTTTAACTCTCATTGTTCTACAGTCCTAAGCACAAGTGCATGCAAAAACTTTAGCATTGTATCCAAATTTTTGACTCTGTTTACGTCCTGCTCTTCATGAGATCACATTATTAGCTAAAAGTTTGGAAGGAAAATGCGCAACGGCAAATCTCAGTTGAGGACTTGAAATCATCTGGTGCTTGAGCTCATACTCGGATTAACAGATTATACTTGGTTAATACAAATGTATTTCAATCTCACAAGCTACCACAGAACAATATGAATACACCAGAGTGCACAGTGAAGGTAGAAAGATTTTGTAAAGAGGACTGTCAAGTGGAGGCCAAGAAATGCCTAAACACAGACCATGCTATCATTAACCCCACCACTCCAAGGTAGCTGTTGCTTCTTTTGCCTCTGGCTCTCTTCAGTGGTCCAGCTGACTGATCACTCAGGTTGCATTACCACCAATCACAGCAGTGAACACTGGAACATCCACAGGTTGTTCAGTCTTACTCAAGTGTCAAACCGTTGATGATTCAGTTGCTTTGGATTCCAACGTCAGAGTTCGTGTTAAGATTCTGGTTTTGACTTTTAGAGCTGCACGGACAAGCAGTTTGTACATCAATGAACTTTTACATCCAAACATCCCCAGGAGGTCCCTGAGCTCTTGTGCGTGCAGCTGGCTGTGCAACTTACAAGGCTGGGAGTGTGGCTCCCAGACCCTGAGACTCTCCTGCTGAGCCTGAGATCTTCGAACTCAAAATTTAGCTTTTGGCTCATTTTTTGATGCTCAAGCATTTTTGTTGTGAAGCACTTTGGGATATTTATCTTGAAAGGTGCTATATAAATACAAATGTTACTTACTTACACTGTACACACCTGTTTTTCACCTTCCCACGTACATGCTGTACTTAAAGTCTTTTCTGTCCACTTTCCCCAGAGCATTTCAGCTGCCAAAGAGATAATGTCAGGCTTCTTAGGATTTCACCTCTTTCATCCATGTGTATTAGATTACTTACCTTTCGTCTTGTCTGTGCTCCTTATGACCCTTCCACTGTGTGTGATTGCTGCTTTGTAGCCTGTCTGGAACTGTCTCACTGCAATTCTGTAAGAGGAAAAAGATGTTCATGAAAATGATAGCTCACATGCCTATGCAAGTACATTATAAATACTACTTTCTTGCACATCCCCCTTATTATAATAAACCTATGATAATTTTACAGCATGCAGTCAAGGAAGTGTCAGCTCCTAAAGCAGACGCTGTGTAGTTTGTGTGTCCATTTTGGCAGAAGGGTGCTTCTGACAGGCATGAATGACTTTGCAGTTCTTAACACAGGGTGCAAGATGCCCCTCATTGGACTGGGAACATGAAAGAGTGAGCCTGGAAAGGTGAAACAAGGAGTTATTTGGGCACTGGAAGCTGGGTATCGCCACATTGACTGTGCACCCATCTATGGCAATGAGGCTGAGATTGGATAAGCCCTGCAGGAAAAGCTCGGAACCAAACAGTCCCTGAGAAGAGAGGATGTGTTCAACAACTCACACTACAGCCTAAATTTGTGCCTTCAACAACCCCATCAACACACCTTCACCTTCCCATATCACTGATAAATGTTCCTGGGTCCTGCCATCGAAGTTTGTCTTTAGATTTTGTTCAATTCTGCACTTGCTGTTAGAGTAATTCAAGTTACTATTGGATGGTTGAGACTGAAAAACTAGTAGCTGTTTTGCTTGTGTACTACAGCGAGGTCACATGTCATACCACAGAAGGACTGTAAAAATATTACAGTTTTAAGATGAGTATAACTTGATTCATTTGTTTCGGTTTACCACCTCTCTTCCACACTGCTCCTGGCTTCCCTTTGGTTAGGACCCAGGAACTGCCAAACCATTCGAGGTCCTTACAGACTCCTTTTGAGGTCAGTGTCCTGTGCAGGCTCACCAAGTGTCATGTGAGGGATGCATGCATTGATTTTAAGCAGTTTAAGGTATCTTAATTTTTAATAAGACTTGGATATGACTTTTTCTTCCGCTGTTAGCTTAAAACAGTTGGCTCTAAGTACCGCTAAGTTAACTGAGTACTCAATTGTTATTTCCTGGAGTAAAATGAGCGATACAGGCAGGAGATGTTTCTCCTCTCAAGATTCATGGGGTACCAGGTAATGCTGATGAGCAGGCCACAGTAGCTGTACTGCCAGAAGCCCAAATTAAATGTGATATAACGCAATCCTCAGGTATTACATTTTGTTTTAAATTGTCATTTTTAAGTTGGAGTTTCTGGGTTGTTTCTCGTTGTTATTTAGTTTTCACTCCTGCGGTTTCTCTTGAGGTTATCTTCATTATTTACCAAACTGACCTGCAGAGTAAATATGCTACATCAGTCCACTGCTGTAAAAGAGCTAAAAACATGTCTCTGAATATAGTCAGGCACAATGTAAAAGAAAAAGAGAAAAGAAAAGAAGCTAAAGACAGTTTAACAGCCCTGCATTTCTGCCTTCAACACTCAGGTATTCCTCACAAGGACAGCATGCCACAAATTTTAGTAGATTAAACCTGGATTATTCTCAGGTTGAAATGAATCATAATAACCCTGAACAGTGTAAGTGTCATGGATTTGGGGAAAAATTCATGCACTAAATGTTGCATGCTAGATAAGATAAGTGATGTCAAACTTTTCACTAAAGTCGCAATAAATCATTGTCTTGTAAGCTAGTAAAGTGGAAAAATATTGTTAATGGGAGTGATAACATTCTGTGTGCTACACAAGAATCGAGGATATGGATTGCCATGTGTCAATGGCGAGTTATCTCTTTCTATCATCATGGCCAATGAAAAGAGCATAAAGACTATATAAAAATGCTTTTGGAAACAAGAAAAGCAAATAACCATTTGTTACAACAATTGTCTGAACACACAAGCATTAGCATGCGGTGGGGACAGGCTCACCGAAATTGGACACTGGAAGAAAAACACTGTGTAATGTGATGGGTTTCGATTCCTGCGGAGACATTCAGATAGTTGGTTTAGAATTTGGCCTAAACAACAATAAAGCTTCAACAAAGATTCCTGCTTTGTATCAGCAAATCAGGTTGGAGGTGACAGGATAAAGGAGTGGGGCAGATTTTCTTTGGCAGACTTTGAGACCCAATTCAGCAACAACTAATGTTCTTGATTGTCCCTGAGTTAAAATTTAGTGTAACCACCTTTACTCTTCAACGCAGCCTGAACTCTCTTAGGCAAGCTTTCTTGTCATTTCTTAAAGCAGTCTTTAGGAACAGTTCTTCAGACTTCTTGAAGGACATTCAAAGTTCTGGATATTGGCTGGTTTTTAATCTGTTCTCTGTAAAGGTAAATGAATAAATGTTGCTTCAACATTGTCGAGCTCTGGGTGCTCTTCTTCTGTCCTCCACTTGTCCAGTTTCCTCAGATTTAGTAAGGGCACACTACCGAGATGTTTTCAGCTAGAAGTTCTTCACAACCTTTTTAACCTTTTCTCTGCAAAAACTACTATTGTGTCTGTCAAGCTGTTATCTCTGGTAGATAGAACAAAAGAATTTGGAACAAATTATCTATTTATATGTGCTAAGTCATTTTAAGTTGATTAAAGAAAAAAAGATAAAGATAAAGAAAAGCTTCAAAAAGTCCAAAGAACTATTGGTCAAGAGCACTTTGAATATTTCTGAAGCTGAGATTCAAACAGGGGTTTTCAACTCTTTCTTTTTGCAGGTTTAAGGGCAGAACCTGCAGGTCAGTGTCAATACGTTGGGTAAGGACAGATTAGTAACCAAGCAAACAACATATCAAAGGTAAGAGACCCGAATTACTCTAACCCTGTAGTCTGGTAAGGACTGCTGGTGACAGCAGATGTGCCAGAGGAAATTGGGGCAACCACGCCTAATCCTGGGTGGATGCGAACATAGTTAATCACTCACACATTCACATGTGCAGAGGTAGAGAGAGAGAGTGGCAGTGAACACCTGAGAGGACAGGAGGACCATGACAGTAATGTCCAATATTGAGCCATCAAACTTCTCCCTAAACAGCAACCTCATTGCATAAAGTGAAAGTTTCCTCATTAGTATCACTGGTTGCATATAATATCTAAATGAACAAACCAGGCAGATAATGTCAATCAGCATAAGCCTATTAGTGCATTTAAGCAAATATGCAATTAAAAGCTGCAAGTGATGTTGTGATGCAATGAAAGAAATCAATCCAACATTACCAATTAAATTGTGTGAATATGATGTCATTGGGACATTTTGCACTAATTTACGGCCATGCCCTTTCAGTCTGAGATGTTAATCCATTTGTAATAAAGCTAATCAACAACGCAGTAATGAATGAGTGGTTATTGTAGTCTCTCGTGTGGGAATTAAAAAATCGTCTCTATTTCCTCTCTCTCGTTCTTTTAGCCCACTTCCTTTTTTTTTTTTTTCTTACCTACATCTGAATTCCTACTCTCTACCCCTTCACTCTCCCTCTCTCCTCCACACCCACCGCGTAAAGCTTATAAATCACACAGTGAAAGACTGACCCCTTTGGGAATGTCTCAACCTGAGGCTCGGAGCAAGGGTAGCTCACCAGAGATGCTAGTCTTTGTTCTGAAAGCACATCACCAGGGAATATTTACATGAAGGGCACAGATCCCTATCATCCCAACTTGAAAGAAGGGAAGAAAGGGCTATACTCAGAGAAATAGTCCAAGGACAATAAAAGGCTACAATAACAGATATTTTCAAGGGACCAAATTGCAGGTTATATTCAGACTGAGACCTCTGGAGGGACAGAACACAACGATTGTCTCTATTTATATTTCAGCTGTGTGACTTCACTGCCATTGAGGCAAATTGTGTGTCTTCGTTCAAGAGGAGTAACTCAGAAAGTGAAGCACATTGCTGCTGTTTGAAAGCCGAACTAGAACAATATGAGCCTGATCTGTTATAAGTGGCTTATTAACAAGGAGCAAGACACTCTAAGCATCGATGTTTTGCTGACAAGGGCTCAGGTTAACTCCTGTTTCACACAGTAAATTTGACACTTCAGTTTCAAATGACCTTCATCCCAACACGCTGCCTCACTGCTTTCTCTTGCCAGCGATCCACCACGGTAAGCTTGCGAAAATGACACGCTGCGAGGGGCTCGCACCATCCATCACACCTCGCAGGAAACAGTGCGGTAGCTGTCACACAATCCTAGACACACGTTTTACTTTTAATGCATTTATCGCTGTACGGGAATGCCAAAAGCAACAAGGTGACCTCAAGTCATCAACACAATTTGCCAAAAGCTCCCTCTGCCATAAGTCACTCATCCCAGAATTTCAGCACAGGCGTCCTCTCTCAGTAGGATTAAATATTTATACAACGCAGCAGGGGCTCACAGTGAGCACAGGAGGAGCAGCACAGTTTAACACAATGTCAGGTAGTGTTATCACCTTATTGTTAATGACTATTAGACCTTACAGACATCCAGGCGACAGAAAGTTGCCAAGCAGAAGCACAGTTGTAGGATACAGCCAAGTTTCTTTGCAGAACTGCCAGTCTTTATGTTGGATATTTATGCCTGGCTCCTCCTACAGTATCCCCCCCTTAGAAAGTCCAAGAAGTTACTACTGTTGTTAATATTTTTGCCATTCAAAGCAAAATTGGCGACTGTTCCATCATTATTGAACAGACCTAAAGAAAAAACACATTTTGTACAATTTGAATTGGGATTGTAAAATCATATTTAAGTGGTCTTGACTATGTTTTGTATATAAAACATGTAGCCATTAAATTGTGGACTGGAGTTACTTACATCTTGGTTTTTTAAGCAGGATGAAAACACGTTTGGAAAAAGAGGGTTTCATCCTCATGGTGAGCTTTCTGTTAATGGTACTGCCATGGAGGATATAAAAACTAGACATAGCAACTGCTTTCTGAAGTTGCGTTCTGAAGTCTTGAAATTAGTATTTCTGTGATGCCATCTTGTGTCATGGTTGTCCAGTCCTCCTGTGCATCTCTCTCTCCTCTTTTGTTTACCTCTTTTTCATTATGAGTGTGTGGGTGTGTTTGTTTGTGTGCCTCTAAGCAACCCCTTAATTTGCAGGGGTGGGATCCTTCGGGGATTTCCGTCCTCCGCTCCAGCACACCTGAAGTAATCAAGCTCCCCTGTTTGTCATCTGTTGATCTGCCTGCCACTACTTATGCTGGGAGAAAATCTTCAGTCTTTGCCTGACCGTTGAACTAATCACGTTAGTGAGACTGTCTCCAGTCTGTACGTCCTGTTGCCTGATGACCTCACTGATCATTTACCTGCTCCCCTCTTCTGTGCACTGTCATTTCCTTGGTGAGAGAAAACTGGGAGAGAGAGCGGTGGAGGAGAATTTGTTGTGTTCATGTGCAATTGGAGCTCAGGGCTCATTAATAGACTTTCCTCTCCAAAGCACCTTGCAAATAGTGGATTTGTCTCTTTATCAAGATTTGGTGAATTGTTACTTTTCAGTAGCACTGTAAATAAAAGCACTGAATCTGATCTCCTAAGACCCGCATTTTGAATCTGACCTGCTTCAATAGTTATGACATCTTGATTGCAGAATAAAACGGAGGCATGAGTCTGACCGCTAATGACAAGGATTGCGCGGTCTCATACCATAAATAGTCCTCCATTCTGAAACATGGTGTGATCAGGATTTACAAAATACACTATTTTTCATTTACTCTGACCAAAAGTATAAAACTTTGCCCTTAAACACCAAAGTATTTACAGAGGCCAAATCAGAGAGCTGGCTCCTCACAGACTTGCATATGAACACAAGTCTTTTTACAACCACAGCTATCGCCATCTGGTGGCCTTTAGATAAATTGCAGGTTTAAGGCACTTCCACACTGGTTATTCCAACCCAGAAGCTATGTCGACCGTTCATAAACTAGTTTGTTTAGTAAGGCAGATCCTTATCACATCACTGTGATATTTAATGGGATGATAACTAGGTGTAAACCCATGGCCACACTATCAAGTCGGTAACTCTTGTGTATTTTCATTTCTTCATTTGAACACAGTAACACACTTTAGTTTCTCCAGTTTCGATAAGTTTATTGATTGGTTTGGATACACTTGTTCTATTTGTAAGCGCGCACATTTAGTTTACTTATGTATGCATACCAGTTCATTACTTTGATTTTTGACTAACCTTTGTTTCTTTTACTTCTTACCTGCCGTGATCCCAGACAAAAGGTGTTGACCGCACCACCACTTCCTACTGACGGGGAGAATGTGTGTTTTCTTTAATTAAGGAACAAAGTATTTGTACTTAGTTAATTATTGAGTTTAGGGTTTAGTAGTTTTGATTTTCTTCTTTGATTTTTAGATTATTAACAAACCAGACTCTACTACATTGTTTGTTTACGATTGTGTTTTGTTTAGTTACCCCCTCATGTGCCATAGTGGTCTGATCAGCCATTATATATACCCCTGTGTGTCATTTCATGTTCAGGTCAGTTTTGTGTTTTTTGGGCAGTCATTTGGTTTGTTAAGTTTGTAGTTTTTTCAGTTCAGTTTTGTTTCTTTGACCTCTTTTATGAGCTCAAATTTTTTGCTTTTGTAAATGTATTTTTTTGGTTAAATAAATGGCAACCCTTTTTTTCTAATAATTCCTGTGACTCCTCTTGCTTTTTTTTTTTTTTAACTCGGGCCCATCACACTAGGTATAGCAAAAAACAGCACTAGAAAAATTTAATAATTGAGTCCTTAGACCAGGGGTGGTCCCCATTTTTCTCAGGGACATAGATACATTTTTAAAATGGTGATGTTGTTGTTCATCAAAGAAAACTTATTTAAATTATTTTTATTTGAGGGAAGTTCAGGTTGTTGGACTTCAGGGGCCCAACCGTACTTTGCTCATGTGTGCCTTTGACTCTCTTTTAGTATAAAAGATAAAGATGAGATGAAGTCACACTTCTCACTCAAAGTGAGTGGCTTAGTTATAAAAAAAAAAAAAACACCCCTTACAGAGCTGTCACCAAGCTAGACATGCTACAGAAACCTTGACTGATTTGCTTGGGCAGCAAGCCTCAAGTGGCAATTTAAGGAACTGCAGTTTTTAGCATCTCTACTAAGATTTAATTTTTGATTCGCGAGGGTTGCCACACCAGGTGTGTCTCAGTATTTTAGTGCCGCTAGACGCAGGGCTCTATGGATGGCTATGCTGATTAGTCAGCAGTCACATTACCTCTTTGGTCCAGATTAAAATTAGTCAGTCAGCCGTAAGATGTTCCTTACAGACTTTGCACAGCTGTCACAAAGAGCGTCCCAAGCATGGCCGTAGATTATTAGACAGTAATGTTTCTAGCTGCAGGAAAACATCAACACAGAGTGGCTTTGCAATATCCAGGGTTACATTTGGTTTACAGATTTCAAGTTTATGGAACAAATATGCCTCTGTGCAGACATATTTGTTTGTCAATATCCTTTTGAAGTTTGAGCAAATGTCTCTCGTTTATATAGCCAATCAACGGGCCGACTTTTAGCTTGCATCTGGAGAAATATAAACATTGCACAAAGATGCTTTGAAGAAACCTATAAAAACTGACACTGAAGTCAGTGGAACTATAAATTAGAAGTCACTTGCTCAAAACTGCCCTTGACAACATGCATTAGGTTTCCAAGACTACTGGGGTCTCAGATAAATAAAGAAACAAACTCCCTTCTAAGCCTGCCTGCAATTGCTTTTCTTTATTAAGTGGTCAAAGGCAAGACCTCATTTAAAAGCCTGAAGTTTCATTCTTCCTTTCCTCAGTGCCCTCCCTCCATTAGCACCAACATCTCTTGGGAGAAAGAAATCTGGTGCAATAATGTACAATGCACGGTGACAAGAAATAGGATTTTTAATAAACAAAAATAAGAAGAAAATCCTGCCAGGAGACAGGACCTGCAACCTTTCACAGGCTGTCTGTTGAAAGTGTCCTGATCTGTATTATACTGTAGAGTTTTCAGGGGGTCTGCTCCAGATAAGGGTAAATAAAGCCTTTTATTGCCTTGATTTCTTCAAAGATAGACTCAGCTGTGTAATATAGCGACTGAGATACCAGGGGATTGAAGCCAAATAAGAATAGCAGCAAGGTAAGGAATATATCATATGAAGATTTTTTTATTATTATTTTCTTGCGATGATATTGATGCAAAGAATAGCTTGGCAGCAATATTGGAGTATTTCTTTTACTATCCCAAGGCCCAAAAAATCACCTAAAAATCATGTTTTCTTCTGTTATGTAATACACAGGTTTTATTAAGAAATGCACAGGTATAAAAATACACTTGTATAAACTCTGTGTTCGGCTGATTATCTGAAGATTACATTAAAAGTGTATTTTGGCTAGAATATAGGTTTATCCCCTGCTGGCTGTGCCAAATTTAACAATTACACCTTATCTCATAACCCGCAGCCATGCTGACCTATCTGAACTTGGCTTGGTAATAAGGTCATACTGTATCTGACAGCAGCTTCCTTTCATTACCTCCATCTGTCACTTTAAGCACTGGTTCACATGCAGTAGCTCCAACACATATCGATTCGGTATTGAAACCGCCATAGGACTCAGCTGCAGATCAATACACAAATACTCTAACAGCTCTAAGATAATTCCTTTTTGGTAATATGAGGTCCTCAAGTGGTTCAAATACCTTCCGTTGGCACAGGTGAATGCGCACCGAAATTCCTCTTTTATTTATGTCTTATTACCAGTTATGTAGTCGTATGGCCTGATTTATTTCTCAACTTAGACTCGCTATTTATTGATATTTTCTGAGAGAGCGCCTTGTGCAGCACCTGTCATGAGGAAGGTCACTGAGAAGTCAATGTTTGTGTCAGTTTAGTGGCTCGCTTGATGTGCAAGCTGCTGTGTCATATGGATGACTGATGGGTGCTCCCCCTCTCCTTTAACTAACATGGCAGCTGGTCTGCAAACTTTCAAAGTGTTTGGGCAAGCAGACATTGATGGTAATTTCCTCACAGACCTTTTTGAAAGGAGACGAAGCAACCGGAGAAACACATCATCTTTCAGCGCTACGCTCATCACGAGGCACCAGAGGCGCAACCGTAAGAGTGGAGGTTAAATTTTAGGTGACTTTCAAAAGAGAAATGATGGTTCTTCACAGATTTCACACCCAAGATGTAATAATAAGAGAGATGTTTACATTTGTTCTCCTGGTTGTTCAGTATGAGACATTTTAAGTGAAAATACTCTGATGTAGTTTTGTGTTTCATGTTTAATTGAAATAATAAATTATTCAGTAGACACTATACTGCCAAAAGAATTTGCTTGTCTGACTTCATACGCATATGAACTTGAGTGATGTCAGCCTACTTTGCAACTATAACAGCTTCAACTCTTCTGGGAAGGTTTTCTCTGGGATGGCTTTCTCTGACGTTTAGGAGTGTGCTTCTGGGAATTTCTGAACATTTTTCCAGAAGCATTTATGAGGTCAGATGTTGGACGAGAAGGCCAGTCAACTTCTTCCACACTAAACTCATTCATCCATACCTTTATGGGCCTTGCTTTGTGCACAGAGAACACGTCTCCACTGCTCTAGAGTCCAGTGGTAGCGTGCTTTATGCCACTGTATCTGACAGTTTGCGTTGTGCTTGGTGATGTGAGGCTTGGTTGCAGCTGCTCGGCCATAAGAACCCACTCTGTGAAGCTCTATGCACTGTTCTTGAACTAATCTGAAAGCCATGTGAAGTTTGAACGTCTGTAGCAATTAAGTCTGCAGAAGGTTGGGCTTGATTTTAAGTCTAGGGAGTTTGGATTGGAAAAAAGCATCTGGACTTCTTTAAGTTGCTTAAAGACATTTCACCTCTCATCTAAGAAGCTTCTTCTGTTCTAGGGTCAAATGGTGGAGAGTCCCAGATTTAAGCCCTGTGGGAGTGTCCCTCCAAGAGGGACATGGGACCCCCTAATGATCCTCTACCTAATCACACGAGCCAAGGTGTGAAAACAGGTGTAGGTCACAATCAGCCAAGGTTTCGGGTGAGCTCATTGTGCAACCTAGTCACACATGTGATTTCCTGAGGTCAGAAGGCCCAGGATGTGAGTGGGCGTTAAAAAGTGGATTATAGATGGCAGACAATTGGTGTCGTAAGTCACCGCCTCTGTTCAAAGATGGTCATTCACAGTGGATACAAATGGCTTCTTTCACTCCTCTTTCAAACCATCTGTCCTCTCTGTCCAAAATGTGAACATTGGCATCCTCAAAAAAGTGACCTTTATCCTTTAGATGCAAATGGACTGCTGAGTCTTGTCCTGTGGAGGTGACTCTTCTGTGTTGTCCAATGTAGAGGTCTGGGCATTTCTCGCTACACTATACAGCATACACTACATTGTTAAGTTTGTGTTTAAAAGTTTTGTCTTTGGGATGAACCAGTTCCTGTCTGAGTGTGTTGCTGAGTCTGAAGTAAACTGGGATGTCATGCTTGGAGAAAACTCTCCTGAGTTTTTCTGATACACCAGCTACATAGGGGATGACAATGTTGTTGCGTTTGTCTTTCTTATCCTCCCTAGCTGGTGTCTGATCTTTTCTGTGCATCTTGGCTGACTTGATGAAAGCCCAATTATTATTTTTTCTTTCCAAACTCCTCAGACTCCGATGACCTGGATGACTGAGAACCTTCACAGACATGCCTGGTTTTAAACACCTATGGCCATGGAGGTGATTGGGACACCTGAATTCAATGATTTGTGAATACTTTTGGCAATGTAGTGTGTCTGTTGAGTAAATATGAAAATTAGGTTTTTGTGTGTTCATGAAGTTTTTCTATTTATATGCTATTGTGTGAGATAGCAATAATTCAGTAACTAAATGCTTTTCTACAAGTGTTTAGTTAGCAGTTTACTGTGACCGTGATACTGTGTCTAAGTTGCTTATCAAAAATAACCTAGATCATTCTGATTGGTAGTTGAAGTGTGAGGCAGAGGAAGATGTGCAGGGAACAGGAGATTAAAAAGTAATAAAGTTAAAGATACAAGATAAAGGTCTTGGATTTTCTGAGTTCCGTGTGCTTCCTTATGCTGCATGAGAATAAAGAAATGTAAAAAGGATGATAAAAGACTCCCCCAAGCCTGCAGCAAAGACTTTTCTGCTGTGCCTGCAAAGGCACTTGGTGCCAAGTGGCCTCCATGGGGGTCACAGCCTGAGGACCTTTTTCCTCCTCCATGGGACACCTGAGGACATCTGCATTTCAGCTCATCTTTCATCCAACTTTGCTGCACAAACTCTCAGGAGATCGTGAGTGGAGCAGGATGAGATAAACTGGGACTAGGGGTTGATTCACTTTTACTGATTTTATTTATAACTATTGAGGGATTTTTATTTTTTATTGCTGTTACTTTTTGCACGAATTAATAAATGCTTGGAGTTAAACATTTCTGTATGTACTGTTTATTTGGGTTTCTTCAAATGTGACTAGTGTGTGTCTATGCCAGATCCTTAGCTGAAGGTTCTAAGAGGTCATCTCTGGATTCTGAAATTAACATCTCATTAGCAGTAAATGCATCTTCACAGTAAATCACACTGTTTTCAAGGGCATTCCTGGGTTAAGCAGCAGGGTTAGTGATGAAACAGGGAGGCTTTGAGAAGAAGACAGCTGGCAGCTGGATGGAACTCCTTTAACTCAGTCTTTTTCTATATTAAAGAGTGTACATGTAACATATAATGTAATTGTAAGGAGGTATTTCTGTAGTCTATCAATTACTAGATAGTGGAAAGGGGGTGGGATTAAATAAGCTTATGCTTCTTCCTGCTCCTTTTTGAACATGAAAGTTATTTGTAGTTGTGGTTGCTCGTTTTCCTTTTGTTTTGCTTTGTTTGTTTGTCTCTTTTTAATTCTATGTTGTTATACCTTTTCAACATGTTCAAAATAAAGATTCAATCAATCGATTCAAATCTTGCACTGTTGCGTAGTCAAGTAAGCATTTTGATATGAAGGCTGAACTGGGCCCATGCACTGAGCTGCTGGGGTAACAAACAAAACATTCCAGTCAAATGTATTTCTGACAGAATTCAATTGAGAAGTAAGAAATGTGTTAGATATAAAGACTCGATTTAAAGTTTTTTCTAGAGTTTCCATGGAGTTTTCACCAGATGCCCCTGATTTGCATAAAGAAGCCTTCCAGACTTTATGCAAATAAGTAACAGGCGACTGAATACCTTAGCAGCCCTGTTTGAAACAGTGCAACATAACTTGCTTCCTCTTAGAGAATAAATGGAAAACATAAGCAATCTGTATGTATGTTGGCTTGTTGGCAGCTTAAAGGTGACTTTTAGAATGTAATGTTATCAGGGCCAACCAGGGTTTAGAAATTAGTGAGGCCCAGCATTTTTATGTCTTGATGTATCAGATTTATATGTCCTTTCTGAAAAGTCCTAAAGTTACAAAACAATCAGAAGCAGAAATTGAAACTATAACAGACATTATTTTTCCCAGCTGGGCATCACATATGTATACCATCAGGTAAAGACTCCAGCATACTGAACCACAGGTAACATCATCATCATCACACATCCATTTATGCTTGTCTTTATGGGGGCAGCTAGTGGCTACAGTATTCTCCTGAACCGCAGGTGTCATCACTCAGACGGTACCTTCACATCAGCGTTGGTGTAGGAGGAGAAGAGGTCAAAACCAGAAGCAAAGAAACATTTTGTAACCCTAAAGTCTCATCTTTTCAAACTGTTAGAACATCTCCCTTTGTATAACTTTGTATAATCTGTAAAACGCTGAGCTTCTGTGCCGATATATCAGGCACAAATTCCAAATGTATCTTAACAGTAGATTGGACTGGTCAGAAAACACTCATGCTGTGTACAAGAAGGGCAAAGTCGGCTGTAACTGCTGGGCAGGCTGAGGTCTTTTGTGACACAGTGACGGCTTCTGCAATCTTTTAGGCAGTTGTCTGCTGGGGAGGTGTCACCATGACAGGAAGTGACTTAATAGACTGGTGAAGAGGGCCAGCTCTGTCCTGGTCAGTCCCATAGACTGCACTGAGGAACTGGGTGAGAGGAGGATGTTAGCAAAGCTAATGTACATAAGGGATAACATCTTTTAACCTGCTGCATGAGACTTTGGAGGCCCTGAGCCGCTCTTTCAGCAGGAGACTGTTAGAGCCACTGTGTAAATGGTGCACTATCGTAACAGCAGTCAGACCTGCTCATGTGTATGTACAATAAATATTTATGTATATATGTATATGTTATATGTTTGAGTGTTTGCAGATACTAATAACAGCTAGAGCTCGTTAAATTTTGATATTAATCAGGTCAAGGTCAAGCTCAAGGTCACACCAAATTTCAAACTCAGTAAAAACGTTTTATTCCCGCCAATTTTTTTATGGATTGTCTTCAAACTTCACAACAATATACTTGGCCTCGGGAGTCATGAGTTTCTAGGTTGGCCAAGCATTTGACCTTGATCTTCATTGTAAGCCCTCAAGGTCAAAGTTGAAACCATATTGAGTAATATATCATATAAAAGAGCGCGAAGAAAGCTGCACAACACACTTTTTTTTTCAATACGACGCCTATGTGACATTAACTTTGTCATACGGTAGCAACTTGCCAGGCGCCGCACAAGCCCTACCACCAAGTCAGTATGCATTCTCTCACTCATTTCTTATTTTTCACTTTAATACCAGTTATTATTAAACCTTTCATTTTTTTCATCTTCAGTCTTGAACTTACAGCAGCTGAAAGTAAAGCAACCAGTCCTAACAGTTGGAGAAATAAGACGTGGCTTTAATTACAGCAGCTGCCACATAAAGAGCCAACTGAGAAGGACAGAGAGATGGTGTGTTACACAGTGATTCATTTATGGCATAATATATTTGCAGATGGCCATATGACACTGCATATGGGACCATCACTCTGCTTTTATATATGGAGTCGCTGAAACAAGTGCACGACACACTGCAAGCAACCGTAGAATGAATCCACTTTATTCACAAGGATTTTAACCATGAAGTAAGCATCATCAGCACTGTTTTCCTCCGAGTTTGTTAATTTAATAAAATTTGAGAACACGTTACAATGAAATACACCAAAATAAAATGGATTAAGGTTGAGCATTCAGTTTACTGCTGAGTGAGAGTGATGAAAAGACTCAGAGCAGGAGCCACCTGAGACTCCACACTACCCTCAGTCAATTTTAATCATATCGGCGTTCTACAGAATCTGTCTTTCTGAGCGCTAAATTGAAATAAAGATTACTTAAACTTTTTTCCCCACAGTGTTTTTATTCTTTTGGGTTCTTCTGCAAGAATGTAGAACTTGTTTGACACGTAACGGACCGTGTCAACTGTCACTACTTGAAAAAGGAGTACAAGACGGGGGGGGCGGAGAGAGAGAAAAGTGTCTTTTCAGCAGGATACCAGCAATAATCTGTGTTAAACCTGCTGAGCCGCTGTATTACTGAGGCTTTTGGCAGGTGCAACCACAATGTAGCCTTGCTCAGTCAGTTTGAATAAGCTCTGAGATGATCACCGTGAAACTATAGATTAGCATGACTGGCGCACAGACGTGCCAGGGGAAGGCTGGATCTGCCTCTCTTGCCGCTGCAATCTCAGAAGAAAAAGCAATCACAATGCAAATATGACGGCGTGGTTTTTTTGCAGCACCGGAATCCGCAGCGGTATTGTTTTCACGGGAGCAGGTGACACACGTGGAAGGGGAGAGGATATTCAGAGGCATTAACATGAGCTAAGCGTGTTGTTTAAACCTGAAGTCCTTACTTTGAACTCATTTATTCCCATCATTCAAATGAGATTTCCATAATCTGTTCCATCAGCAGTGGCTGTCCTTCTTAGAGGCCGCACGGTAGATTACACTCAAATTAATGCACCCCAGTCGCCGCTGTTAATGTGATCTACTGATTATGCAGGAGGGAGAAAAACAGCAATTCAGCAGCTTACTATAGCAGCCATAAAATGCTTCTCAGGCTTTTTAATGTTGTGTTAAACATTAAAAACCCTATTTCCAGGGAAATCATCAAGAAGACGGGCACCTGCTACTAGACACTTGAGACCCAAGCACTTAAAAACACTTTGCACATTTTTTTGCGGCTGACCAGTCAGAAACAGGGGTCTAAGGGGTCGACAGCTTTGTGATTCATGACACTGGAACAGGGTTTTCTGCTAACAGCACGTCAGTGTTACTTACAGCGAGGTCAGCATTTTACTCACTTCCCTCTGCACACAATCTCAGGATTTCTGCTCCAAGACCTCAGACACACATCAGCAAGCTGATGGGCCAGCAGTCTGTCTTCACTCAGTCGGGCGTTTGTTCATGTGTCTGGGTTGTTGCTCACACTGTGTCCATATGGTCGTACATTTGTTGTTGATGATTAGCAACTTGTAGAGAAGAGGGAAAGTAAGATGCACTATGTAATATTTTATATTAATGACTGATCAACTTTCCCTATTTTATCTAAAAAGAAATAAGAAGTTATGAGCACATAAACAGTTATCGCCTAATTCTGCAGGTTTTCTGAGTTCGGGGGACAATTTTAAGCCCTTTCCGATAATTGTTTTGATTTTCTGACCTTTAAGGGAGCATGCTTTTTCATTGGTTTCTAATGGGAGTGACAAGCAGCTGGGTTTCTTTCGCATTATGAGGACTGAAAAATGTTCCACTTCAGGGAAAACTGTGCCTCCATTTCTTTCACTTCCTACCCAGCTGGTCCAGTAACAGTGGAGGAGGGTCGGGATAGATGCTACATCAACCAGCCATCACATCCTACTTGTACAAGTGGTAAACACCAGTGGAGGAAAAGTTACTACTAAATGAAATTCCAAAATTACCACAGTTTCTTCAGTTAAGCAACAGTTAGCTAGAGCCACTAAACATATATAACTGTCACGGATTCAAATATTGGGGATGGATACAAGAGGAAAAACCAAAATAACAACACTGGTCCGGCCGGGTCAAGTCAAACGATGATTTTAATGATCACACGCGTGGGAGATGGACACCGTACGCAGACAGCATCAGATCTCACTCCAAAAACCACACAACAGTTGTTTTATGAAATCAGGGTATTAGAACGCCCCCTCATGCGTAAGGCAGGTATAATACAATCAATGTTGACAATTTTTGACATAGCAAAGGAACATTCTCTCCTTCTCGAGGACAGGCACTAACTCCCACTTATCTCCTGGAGCCAACTGTCCCTTATGGAGACACAACATTGCAGCTACAAGGTTTTTGCAAATTGTTAAGTTGATCTGTGCGTAACACTCTGAATCAGGTATGCAATATTAAATGAATGTTGTTTAATCAACTGCCACTACTTAAAACTTAACAAAAGATATAACTGAATAAAAGATCACAAAGAATAACATGATATCAGTGTTATGTAAGTGCCTTCTATGCTCGAAGTCACTCCACTCCAAAGATCAGCTAGACATCGCGCTGACTGTAGCTTTTAACCCTTATTAACTTGAGCACAACTCTATAGTGAGCAACAAACTGCAATATATATATATATATATATATCCCATATCTATTCTGGCTGGTGAACACGGTCACAGCATTTAAATGCTGTCTCCCACAGTGGTAATGCACCTACAATGTGAATCTAGACCCCTCCATGATTTCTAAGTGGGAGAACTTGCAAAATCGCAGGGTGTTCAAATACTTGTGTTCCTCACTGTACATGTGAAGGGCCAGATATTTCTTTTGACAATTAGTGTGATGTAAACATTGGTCTTGAATTCTTCAGGTTGACATCAGCTTTGAGCTTCCTGAACAGGACAGTATCTACACCCATATTTAGTCCTATCTACACACCCCCACCCCCCCACCCCCCTCTACTCTTTCGTGACACCATAAAATTCCCTGAAAATATTGTGAACATTAAACTTGTATTGGCTATGAAAAGAATCAACTGATGCACTGTGATTTTAGTGGCCCTGGTTTTTAAATATCTAATCTAATACAGTGAAGGAGAATGAAAACTAATTGTCTAATTACTCAGTTACAGAAAACCAAAGACAGCCTGTGGATCATGCAGGGGAAAAACCCATCCAAGGTGTTCAATCGCACTGGAGCGGAGGCGTTTTTTTAAGATGAGACCAAACCTTTTGTGTGGATAAATATCACAGGGTGGAAAAATGTGCCTGGTATTTGGGTGGTGAAACGAGCTGAGCGATGTTGTTTATAAAAACTTATTTTGACAATCCTCAATTCTGACTCATTCCTTCTTTGAAAGGCAACTATTAGAAAGGAAGAGACTGGATCAATGAGTTCACAATGTTCAGCTAAAAAGTCCAACATCTCCTTTCATGGGGAGAGATTTATTGATGGAAGACGTGTACCATAAAACTACTTTCCAAAGGGAGGTAAAAAGGAGTTTTCAAAGTTGCCTGATGCCATCCTTCAGAGGCAGAACAGTTGTCAGCCTTTCTTCTGTTTTTGGCTTCATTTGATCTCTTTCTCTAGAGTGTGACTGCTTAATGAAAACAGCTCTGATGTTCCCCGGTGACTCAATCTAGTGGTACAAATGCAATGTACTCTCAATTACATGGAATTAGATGCTGGCTTAATGGTGCTTTATTATCTCACTTCTTAAGTTTGCACTTTCTGCCTCCTGTCTGTATAGAAATGCAGTGTAGCTCATTTAAGTAAATGAATGTCACAGTGAAATTAAAATTTCATTAGAAATCAATAAAGTAAGCACCCACTTACATTAGCGTTCTTCAAAGGGAATGAGGTTTTGGTTCCAACTAATAAAGTCGGTACTGTAATTTGACTGGTAATATCTTGTATTGGCACTAAATATATTTGTAGCTCCAGTTCCAACAAATATTGCAGTTAAGAAACACCACACTAACTTTTCTATCAACTCTGGAAGCGTTGAGATAAATATTTTATATGCAATATCCATAAATGATATTAAAAATTGAGATAGCTACCAAACTGTGCCCAGTGTCACCCATTGGGTTTTGTCTCATTCAAAGCGACAGTGTTTACCAGTTGATTAGCTTGGTTAGCAAGGTGACTGCGTGGGTGCATCACAAATACCTGCTAATTAGTGCTAACATATTTTTAGAAATTAATTATAATTAACAGTTAACCACAACATAAGATTTTTTAGATACTTGCATAAGGCATCAGTTGTCATGATATCTGGTAATGGGTATGTCTTTTTCAAAAGTTTTGAATTGTGAACCTTTTGTCTGGGTTTCTGTTTAGTTTTTTCTGTATTCTTGAAGCTTTGATTTGTGTATTTGGTATGTTGACTTTTGGAATCCTGTTTTGTATATCCTAAGTTTTTCAACATTCACCAGCCACTTTATTGGGTAGTGCCGGCTTAGACCCTTAGATTTTCCATTCAGAACTGGCTTATTTCTCCCTGATATTGATTCAACAAGGTGCTGGGAACATTCCTCAGAGATTTTGGTCAATATTAATGTGATAGCATCCATCCACATCCATGATGTGAATCTCTCACATCCCAAAGGTGCTCTACTGAATTAAGATTTAGTGACAGTAGAGGTTATTTGAGTGCAGTGAACTCAATGTTATGTTAAAAAAAACAGTTTGAGATTATCTGAGCTTTGGCCTGCCTAAATCAGCCATCACAGGATGAGTACACTGTTGTCATGAAGGGATGGCCATTGCCAGAGACAACTCAGGTAGGTTGTGGCACTTAAATGATCCTGAGGGGTCCATACTGTGCCAAAAATTATTCACCAATCAATTACACCACCACCTTTTTGTTCCCTTTTCATGAATCTATTATCAGAGTTTGGATAAAGTTTTACTTTGTGTCCAGTTTGCATTTGGGTCTACCTTTGACACTAGTTACTTTCAGGAGGTCCATTTCATTGACTCAAATTAGCTGAGCTGAGCCTGTTAGATAGCACGGGGTTGAACCTACTTATGTCTCTACCTGGCAGAAAGCAGCCATATCGCTAATAATGCATAACGCTAAGCTTTATGGACATTAAACAATAACAAAAAAGAGCAATAACAAAAACAGATATCACCCTGTATACAGTTGTTAGAAAGCAGGAAACAGTTTTTTGTTGTGGGGTTGTTGTATGAGACTGTAAACATGTCTATTTCTGCTGTAAAGTTGGGTATTTTAACACTGTGACAGCGGTCCCCAACCCCCGGGCCACGGACCGGTACTGGTCCGCGAGTCGTTTGGTACCATGCCGCGAGAGTTGAGGCTCAGGTGTGAAATGCATGGTTTTCCGGGTTTAATCAGTTTTTAGCGTTTTTAACGTTAACTCGATTTCCCTGGGTCTTTCCTGTGTGTTATGAGTAAATCTTCTGTTTTTTTGGTACCTGTACTGGTTTTATTTTGTTGTATTTATCAGCGACACTTTGACGGCCGGTCTGTGAAAATATTGTCGGACATAAACCGGTCCGTGGAGCAAAAAAGGTTGGGGACTGCCTGTCTATGAGGACTCATTTTTGGAGTTATCCTTAAGTGGCAATCAGAGGAACTGCATTTTTTGGCACTTTAGCATCAGCTTAATTTCTTAGCAGCAGAATTAATTGTCGCTGCTTGAATTTATCACATAACTGTCTCATCCATACATTTAACTGGTACTGAAAAAACACCTTCAATAGATCATTCAAAAGCAAATATTTATTTGTATCCAACTCAAAGAGAGAAAGGAATTTGAACCAGTAAAGATAGGCTCTAGTTGTTGTTGTTGGTAGGAAAATTTGCTAGCTGTGTTCTTCCATGTGTTTGTGTGTTGTGAAAAATGGAAATCAGCAGGGCACATGTGCAGTAGCTCTTGAAGCAGACCCCTTAATCATATCTCTCATCACTGCATCTAATAAAAAGACAGCCTAGAAATGAAGATAAATTGATCCCCCTACTTATTTTATAATGTAGGTCTGGTGCTGTGAATCCAAGAGAGACAGGTGTTTCTCAAACGATCCAAGAACCACTGTGTGTGTGTGTGTGTGTGTGTGTGTGTGTGTGTGTGTGTGTGTGTGTGTGTGTGTGTGTGTGTGTGTATCAGCACTGACTTCATCTCAGCATTGTTTCTGCATCTACTACACACCCGGACAGAAGATGCCGCCACAACTGTCTGCATGTGGTGAGCATGCAGACACAGTGTGGTTTTTCTCTTGGGCTGACCAACTTAGCAACTGCTAGAATAAAAAGACTTTTGTCTTTGGTGGGTGTTATAAAATAAGCATACACCACATATGGTTTATTTATGGGAGACATAGTGGTTGTAAGTGCATCTAATAAAATCACCCATAAGGGACCAGTTAGAGGAATACCGCAGAGCAAAACTCATAGCTGAGCAGCAATCTCAAGGCCTCTGTGACAGCAGCACTTTGGGAAAATCTTTTAGACGTAACCTGAAGTAATAACAGAAATGAAATCTCTGAACCCAGCCCTGCATCAAAGTTGAAAACCATCCAAACAGAGTGTCAGCTCCATTCCTTTTGCTGTTCTGTCTCTAAAAATGCAGCTGAGTGTCCCCAAAAACTCAATAAGAAACTGTCAGCTTGGCTTTTCATTTATTTTCCCACCATTTGATGCACTGCACAGTGTTTCTCCTAACCTCAAAATATGAGTTAAGATGTAGAAGGGGGGTAAAAATGTTTGACTTTTGGCTGAAACTGCCCAATCTTTGTTTTTTTCCTGCTTGTTTTCTCACAAAAGAGGTTTAAAGACATTTTCTCTTCATTCCACTGAAGTCCTGTTTTTTCCTGTGAATCAACTTCTCTGTGCACCTACAAGACAATATGAAAAATTATGTATGTGGCTCCATCGTGTTGTAGCAACTGAAAACAATCAGAGAATGGAGAGAGCAGAGAATGTGTTCATAAAAAAACTACTGGTCTCAAAACCTAATGTGAAGCTTGAAAGGTAGTCCAGAAAGAATGCCCCCCTATGGAGCTGTTGTCCAAAATTGTAACTTTCATGGAAGAGAAAAAGAAATTTCATTATGTTTTAAATAGGAGTCCAGACAATAGATCAGATTTCATTTTATAAAAATGGAAACTTCACAAGCTGTTTTCCAGCATTTCAGTTTTACACTTGCAGTTTTCCTTTTCTTATAGTGATTCCCAAGCAACAGGATTCAAAGACCCAACTCTAGTGCAACAGAGCCTGCCACCTCCTGAATTGGATAAGCATAAGAAAATAATAGGATGGATGGGTGGATGGATGAAAGGTGTGTGGATGCTACGATTCCTTCTTTGGGAACCAAGGATGTCTGTACCAAATTTCATTACATTCCATCCAATAATTATTCACACATTTAATCCCAAATAAGTATTGAAACCGCTCAACAACCATTGTATCAAACCTGGAGGCTTATTGTATTGAATCAAAGTCTAAAGGCTTTCTGTCTACTAAATGTTAGATATAGAGGAAATGTCAAAACATAAAAATATAAACATAAAAAAGGAACTTTCCATGAGGTACTCTCTGTTTCACCGCAGCCACTTCAGTTCACCAACTTGAGAAGTTATTTAGATTTAACAACTTTTATAACAGATGTCCTTTCAGAAAGGAAATAGTTTCACCTTAGTCTCACCTATTGATTAATGAAGCATCGCTCTGAGCATTTCAGTCTTTGCCATGTTGGACTTTTGAAACTGGACAAACAACAATCTGACTGAGATGCCAAGAGATACTGTTGACTCTAAGGTAAGGCATCAATTTATCAATCACAAGGGAGACTCGTCCTAAAGCAAACCCTGCTTTTTACTTATTATTTACAGTAATGGGGGCCATATTTAACAAAAATTAAGTAGTGAGACCATAAAACTGCTTTCTTCTTGTTTCTAGAGGAGACAGGCCCCCTGCTGGTCACTATAAAAAAATGCAGGTTTAAGACACTTCCACGTTTGCTTTTGTTCCCACCTGGAAGCTACATCATTTATTTACAGTCTATGGTCTCTGCTGACAGTATACATCATCACTATCCTGTGATGTGACCTTTATTTGTTGTTAACATTATGTGCTGTTCTGAGCCGAGTGGCTGAGGCTATTTGTATCCAATTTGATTAATATTTGTCTAACAGCATTGTTTTGCACTAACATATAAGATCAAACTCATCAGTCTCCTCACTCATCATCTGTTACTGCAACCTGTTCTCCCAAACAATATATATGAGTCATACTAACTGATAAAAGAAGCATTCAAACACAGCCTGTGACAAGGTGAACAGTAAGGCATCTGAACTTAATGTAGGATTTTCTGTTGGAGGACAGAAACGGACCCTTTGTCTCCTCCCCAGTCTCCTAATAAATTGGTTTTAGTCTGTTTTGGAGCAAATTATCCTTCCCTCTCCCCCTAATTTTCCAATTTGCTGTGTCATTTATATCTAATTGAGGACCGCACTGGGTTGCATTACTCTCACAAATTGGGTGATATAGTTTATTGAAGGTCTGCTTTATACAGAGGGGCTGGTAAACCAAACATCAATTGTAGACCATACAGAAGATGGGGATTTTTCCTGCAGGCTGGGGAGCATTGCAAAGAGGCTTTAATTATTTCTCAAAGGCAATCCTGGCCATTGCTCCACCACTCATTTTATGGTCACTTTCTTTTTCTTTCTTTGATGGAGGTAATGAATGGGGTGAAAATTCACTTCATTTCATCCCTGCTCTGTCGCCCTTCCTGGTATTTGCATCTCATATTCTTCTAACCAAATAAGAAAAGCTTGTTTTCAACTTGCTCAGGCCAGGTCCAGCATAGGAATGAACGAAAGAATAAAGCACAGGTTAGCGCCTCCTCCATTAGCGTGTGACTCCTCCTAATGAGGAGGTGTAGGTTTGTGCCCTTGACTGTCAAACTATTTACTGGAAGAAATTCCCAACAAAGTTTTGTATTTATTTGCAATACAGAAACACAATTTATTGGTACACTAAAGTGAAAAT
Organism: Neolamprologus brichardi; assembly: GCF_056152115.1. Classification (NCBI taxonomy): domain Eukaryota; kingdom Metazoa; phylum Chordata; class Actinopteri; order Cichliformes; family Cichlidae; genus Neolamprologus; species Neolamprologus brichardi. The sequence goes on along the minus strand of NC_142124.1, from coordinate 10,438,490 downwards.
GTAGGAACATAATAAACAAAAATGTGGTTATTAGTTAAATTCATGTGATGATAAAGGAAATACTTCAGCAGTTTAAGATCCTTGTTTTCACTTTTAAAGATGTCACAGAAAAAAAAGGAGTTAACAGCAGTTAAATACATATTGTATCTCCTGCAGGTTTTCCAATCAAGCCTAGTTGACTCAAGTCAAGTACAACATCCACACAGAAAATGGTTTTGAATAGCTAATCAGCTAGCATCATGTCTTATTCTTCAACTGACATCTCAGCCTCTTTCAGTACTAACCAAATATTCAGCTTCTGACTTTCTATACATAAATCACCACGAGACGTGTGAACTATTCAGAGTGCACGGCTTGACAAATGACAGTTTGACTGCTCTTATCTCTTACACAAAGTGTCTACATAAACACGTCTCCAGTGTAGACTTTACTCTTCAGCTGACAGTTCAACCTCCTTCTGAGCTTCGACATTACCTGGCACTTTAGCTGTTTACACTTAGCCGTTTGTTTTTTTTAACTCCAGTTGTTAAAAAGTGACAGCTCCACTTCCCACAGCACTTAAACTGAAATCTGACAGACTTTATGTTATTGCACTTCTGCTCATTAGCAGCTCTGATAGTGTAAAGGCATTCACTTCTTGAGAGTCTCTGAGTGCGTCGGTGTTTTAGAAGGGCAAACTGCAATCCTGGAGGCATCTTCTGTAGCAGGAGCTGTACCACAAAGGCCGTTTTGTGATTTTTGTCTGCATGCTGGTTGCTAGAGTGGTGCTCCTTCCAGCTGCTTTCAACTCACATTTGAAGTTCAAGATGGTTTTTCCCCTTTGTTCAGTTTTCATACTTTAAGTGAAAATAACAGATATTTCACTTGCTTTTATGGCATAGACAGTGATTGCTATTATATTTCAGACTTCAACAGACATGTTAACTGCTTACAGAGCTGCTCTACTGTGACATAAAATTATGGTGAAAACTGCTCCTACAGGACCTCAAAGTGAAATTTCACATGGTTCCAGAGGCCACGGTTCAATTGTTTTGATCTGTTTTCAGCTCTAATACTTGAAATCATTGCCAGGGGTTCAACTACTGCCCTTCTGACATTTTACGTATAAATACAAGCTGTCCTGTGGCTTTGCTGACTGTCCCAACTGATCTATTACAAAAAAAAAGATACAGGTCACGCTCTCACCTTTTCAAATATGGATATTTGTAATGAACCCATTGGCACCATTTAAGTGTCATTTTTCAAAAGCATGATTATCACCCTAATACGTGATCTTTTGCTCAATGTTACTAACTAGTTTTATGTATAAACCTAACCAACTAGGAAATGTGAAATTAAAAAGTGACTGAAAACAAAGCTTGAAAAGTGCAAAATAAAGCTTGGTCGAATTACAATCTCTTACAAACTTGTGGTTTAATTTATTGGCACCCCAACAATCTTTAAATGCCACTCTTTAACCTCCTGCGGGTTACAGGTGAGAACTGAAGAAAAACAGTCACAGCAGCAGTCACCTCAAGGCACTTTATATTCTAAGGCAAAGACCTACAATAACGCAAAGAAAACCCAACAATCATATGAGCAACTTTGGGCAAGCAGTTGGCGACAGTGGGAAGGAAAAACTCCCTTTTAATAGAGAGAAACACTCAGTACATCATGGGAATTCCCTATCAGCCCAGACCTATTGCAACTACTAGATTTATAAAAAAGGGAAGTTTTAAGACTAATCTTAAAGTAGAGAAAGTGTCCGTCTCTCAGTTGCAAACTGGGAGCCGATTCCGCAGACGAAGGGCCTGAAAACTGAAGGCTCGGCCTCCCATTCTACTTTTAAATTCCCTATAAAAAACTTCGTGTGGTTTTCCTGGTCAAAAACAAATCATTTGATAAAATGAAAAAGAAAACAATGAAGGATAAATGTGATATTCTGATTGCGTAGAGTTAGGGTTAGAGTTGGAGCTGGCACTGATGAGTTAAATAGCACAATCATTGTCCAATAATGCCACTAGTGTGCCAGGAAATCCATGCCAAAGCACACCTCTGCAAGACCAGAACAGCAGTATCTGACACCCTAGCATAAGAAAGCACTTGACAACTATACAAGTAAAAATGTTTTCTATCTCTAAATGGCAGAATGGGTTTAATACTTAGGTCTTGTTTTCGTATTTAGTGCAAATAGATATCTGAATTTCAAAGCCATCAAGAGGCTTCTCAAGCAAAAGTTTGTCTCTGTGCAATCAGCAAACAGCATTAACTCTCCGCCTCTCCTCAGGGTATCCTGTTATTTTCTTTCCACAGGAATTTTTTCTTTTTTTTTTTGGCAGCAGATGTTCCTCTCCACCCTGCCCATCGTTGCGGGTGCCTGAGTGACGGAGAGGCCGCCCATCAAAATGCCATCAGGACCCTGCTGGCCACCAGATGAACGCATGCCCAGAATGCATCATGTGGGGGCTGTTAAGTCCCATTTACCTCTTCCTCCCGTCTGCCTCTTCCCTTTACCATCAGCTTGTGTCCTCGTAACTCTCCATCACCGAAGCAGACATAACAAAGCATTCAGTGACACTTTTTCTGGTTTGTGCTGACAAACCAACTTAACAAAAGATGAGTCTCGACCCCTGGCTGGCTCAGTATAAAAGACCGCGGCAGACGGAGGTGTGGGCATGTGAATAAATCGATTAGCAGAGCGCTTGACGGATGGGATTTACAGGAGGTCTCGACGCACCAGAGAATTAATTTTGCTGGGAGAACATGGTTCTGCCAGGTTCATTCGTCTTGGCGGGGAATTTGGCAGTTTCCCCAGGTCTGGGGGCTCAATTAACGAACGGCTGCAGCGGTTCGGGGAGGAAACAGCTTTGTTGAGGAATATGCCACATCCATGTGTCAGGCACATTTTAACGATAACAGATTTTGGGAATGCAAAATGAGAAAGGGAAAGGGGAGGTTAGGTGGGTGAGGTTAAGCTTTCAATGCTGGATTGGTGGGGGTGGGGTTTTAAGAGGAACTACAGGACAAAGAGAGAGGTAAAAACATCTTGTGGAACATTAAGCCAGCACGACGTGTACGTGTTATTAAACAGCTGGTTAATTTACACAGCATTACACCATAGACCCAACAAATACACTGTACTGCAAAAAGCATTTGCTTGTCTGCCTTCACATTGCCTTCAGTGGCATCCCATTCTTAGTCCATAGGGATTAATGTGATGTCAACCCACCGTTTGCAGCTATAGCAGGTTCCACTCTCTGGGATGGCTTTCCCTGGGGTTTAGGAGTGTGTTTATGGGAATTTTAGGAGCATATTTGTGAGGTCAGACAGTGATGGAAGCCTGGCTTGCAGTCACAGCTCTAATTCATCCCAAAAGATCTTCTATCAGGTTGAGGTCAGGACTCTGTGCAGATCAGTCAAGTTCTTCCACACCAGACTCACTCATCCATGTCTTTATGGGCCTTGCTTTGTGCACTGGTGAGAAGGGGCCATCCCCAAACTGTTCTCACAAAGTTGGGAACATCAAATTGTCCAGTCTCTTGTTATGCTGAAGAATTAAGAATTCCTTTCACTGGAACTAAGAGGCCAACCCCATGCTATATAAATTAGCGACCTGTGTGTACTATGCGCCTCAGCATCTGCTGACCCCGCTTTTACGTGGCCTACCACGTTGTGGTTGACTTGCTGTCATTGCCAATTGTTTCCACTTTATTATAATACCACTAACAGGTGACTGTGGAATATTCAGCAGTGAGGAAATTTCAGGAATAGACTTGTTGCACAGGTGTCATCTCATCAAAGGACCACTCTGGAATTTAGTGAGCTCCTGAGAGCAACCCATTCTTTCACAAATGTTTGTGGAAGCACTCTGCACGCTTCTGTACTTGATTTTATGCACCTGTGACCATGGAAGTGATTGAAACACCTAAATTCAGTGATTTGGATGGGTGAGTGAATACTTCTAGCAGTATAGCATATAAGGCAAATATTCATTTTACTTTTGATGCTGCCTCCACCACCTTTACACTCATAAAGCGTCCAGTGTTTTCTCCTCCTTTTGCTGTAAATGGAACCATAATGAGAAGATGCAAATGCAGATTTAAGCAACTAAAAACAAAAGATGGGGTTTTTTCTTCATCTTCTGTATACAGTCAGTTATTTATACAGTAATATTATCAGCTTTGTCTTTCAAAAAAAAAAGATTTTCCATATGAAATTTGCACAAATGTTACTTTAACAGGATGTGGTCTGTTCATTTCAAGATGAGTATTTTCAGTGCATGGGCTCTGCAGAGTAGCTTTGGATGATTAAAAGGTCAAAATAATCTTCATTTACTGGGCCTTCAGTTAATCCATTGTCTAAAACAATCAGTTTTAGCACCTCTGCCTTCAGCCAACTTTTTTCTGACTGGAGGAGTTAATTGAAAAGGCCTCTGTGGTGACCAGATTGGGAATATCTGCTGTCTTTGACATCATACAGACATCCGAAATCAAGCTTCTAAAGCAGCCTCAGATAGCCTGAAAGAAGGGATTATTTTTATTATTTGAAGCTGCGGTTGAACATATATATGCATCCACCATTGTTAAAGTATAAGTAAATATATATATGTATATATGACAGAAACTAAGGATAAATATGATGGGCCTGCTTTAAATTCTTAAGTACCTTTCTTTGGAAGTAAAAGGCAGGTGAACCTAGACTTCCACAGACTGAGCATTAATGCAGAGTTGCTTGTTGTGTTGAAGCATCTTTGCACTCACTCTTCCCTTCCCACTATCTCAGGTTCCAATCCCTCAACCTGAACATTTCAGTGGATGATTTATGTAGTAGTGTTGCTCTGTGACCTCAAAATCCGCCCCATCCATACCGCACCTGTCACTGCGCCACTGCCTGCATGCTTACTGAAAAGCAAGCCAACCATGCAAAATGGCAATTTTCTACTCACCTAGAGAATAAAAAAAGGATCCAATCCATTCAGAGGCAAAACACGGAAAATTCTATGATATATAGAGCAGGTGCGCGAGGCCTTGGCCCACTGCTAACGAGGGAGCTGAACTGCACGCACCGTTGACCACAACATCTGTCGTTTTCACTGATGCAGAGTTTGGTTTTACCTTTGCAGCACAGTTTGCACGGCAAGAGACAGGAGATGATAAAGTACATAAGATGGATACAGATGGAAGAGACCCGGCCCGATTTCAGTTGGGGGGCACAAAGTTCCCATGCTGTGCCTTGGTAGCATATGATGCATGAGAATCCACCACGAGCAGCAAAGAGTTATGCTTGTCTACCTGGGCCCAAGGTGAGGCCCGGCCTGACCCAGTTCACCATCCCAGGTGGAAACCCTAATGAGCTCATCAGGCCTAACGAAGCTTAACAAGCTTCTAATTGGCAGCGTTATGATGTCCCCGAAGGTCAGAGTGCAGGTTCCTGTGCCAAGAGCAGGAAAGGCTTTCACTTCCTGCCAAGAGCAATCACGTGACTGACTAATATCCCTTTGTGTAAACAAAGTCGGGAAAGGGCAAGAGGAACTTCTTACATAAGCAAAAAGTGGAGTGTGGTAGCTTACAGATAAAAAGTTGTGGTGAGGTTTGAAAACAACGCTGCAGCCTCACAACTGGAAAACAAAGATGTAAAAAAAATATCACCAGTATAAATCATGCTTGACAGTGTAATCTAATACAAGAGAGAATACAGTCACCTATAACTTTACAGATTATAAAATTAAAATCAACATATACAAATTTGCTACCAGTAAATAACAAGCAGTTATAAAAGTTTGATCGGATACAGAAATCTTTTTTTTCCCTTTAACAAAAAAAAAAAACAAAACAAAAAAAAAAGAGCAGAGGCTGCTCAGGTGCCTGACAAACATTTCTGTGGTGAAATGCTGCCACCTACTGGTCACTATGCACAGATACAACTTCAAAAAAATCTGCCCACTGAAAGAAAGAAAAAACAAATTTCCACATTATGGCATAATTAAGATAAAATTCAAACATGCCATCTGCTATATTTAAGAATACAAAACCCCAATAAACAAGAAAATAACCACATCACACAGTTATGAAGACAGAGTGCATGATGTACACGACATATATTTTAACTAATGATGTAACTACAAGGTTAGTGATAAAGACATGGAGGAGGTTTATTGCAGCAATGACAAACCACACAAATAATATCAGAAAATGTACTTTTTTAAAAAATAAAAATAAAAAAAAAAAGAATAAAGAGAAAGTTGTATCTGATAAGCACATACTGCATGTTTCTGTTGGATATTATCATGCAAGTCCTATTAAGATCCATTAAATCCAGACTGGCCAGGAATAAAAGACTGGAATAGCACTAAAATCTATCCAATTTCCCCTGCAACAAAAAAGCATCTGAAACTATATAAAATTACATTTTAAAGTAAAGAGATAATTTAGGAGAATGTAAATACAATGAAATTAACAGTTTAACTCCTAGATTAATTCCAGTGAATGTGAAGGATCTCAAGAAAACAGTGTCCAGCGCAGCAAATATTAACCTTACACGGTATCCTAAAGTATTAGTTAAAGTATAATCTGTATAAAGGGAAAAAAAAGAAAAAAAAAACATGCCACATTGTAGGAGAATGATGAAAGCTTTACAATAGAGATAAACTTGTGTTTAAAAAAAAAAAGTATAGTACAAGTCCGCAGCAGACTGTTTGGTCACTCTGATGTTCCACACAATGTTGTGAGTCGATTCTGTTGGGAAAAATAAAAAGAAATGATGAGAATCAAAGCATATGCAAATATTTCACATCGAAATTTGGCTAAAGCTGCAACAAAACAGTGACGAAAAGCTGACGAAACTGCAAGTAACGCTGTCCTGCTGGAGTTAATTTACCTGTAGCTGCCGAATGCTCCTCATGGCGGCTTCGTCCAGCAGTGACAGATCCACTGAGTCCATCTGACTGGCCAGCAGTTGAATGCTCTGGATCAATATGTTAAGGACACTTGTGTTAGTGATTTAGTTTTTGAGAATTAGCCTTCTAATCAAGAGTTTTGTTAGACAATTAATTACTCAAAAGCCATGAAGTCATCAAATGTAACTAAACAGTCATCAACATAAACACAGTATAAAATCAACACGAAAGCAGAAGACTTGAAGGCCGATTTAATGTATCTTTAAGCTCATTTTCAATAAACCATATATAACAAAGTATTCAATGTTTTATCTTCCTGAAAATAGACATCTAAATTTCTTCAGTAAATATCGTTTCCTCTGCTGCCTTGTTAAAATCATTTCTTAAACAACTGACTGATCAATAGTACCTGAAGCTCTGAGCCTGACTAAATGTGCGCTCACCTCTCCATTCCCAACGGGAACATTGATGACAATATCCTCATTTCCTGCTGCAATGGGAGAGCCGTTGACTGAAATGCTATAGACCCTCTCCTTGTGGCGGGGAACTCTCACTGCGGGGGTCTTAGGAAGCCTGAGGTGAAGTGAGTAATATGAAGCCTTCTTTGTAGGAAATGTCAACATTACAGAGTAAATAGCAGGGGCTGCCAGATTACAGCAAGTCTCCAGTCCCCACACACTTTTTAACACTCAAAGACACTAGATTCACTTACAGCTCTATGAGAGCAGAGATTTTGCTTTAACGAGAAGACTGAGCTTTAATACAATACTTTGAGCATTTGTTTGTCTGTTTGCACATGTTTTCACAGAATCACTATCTATTCAGCATGAACTGTAAATGAATTTGTGCTAGTAAAAATGTCTCAGTACTATGTCCCAGTAATAAATCACTGAATATAAAGACACAACAATGCAGAAGTCTTCAGTGAGCTGCACTGGATAACCACATTCAGCACAGGTTAGATGTCAACCTGTGAGGACGACTGGTGCACTGCTAATGTTATCCACACACCGCAAACTAACCTGACCAGTATGTGAGTCTAGTATCTTATGCACAATATAAATCTGACCCGTCTTCATCTGTGCTCAATTTTGAATCCTTTTTTTAACCGTTTTATAAATACGTTTTCTCCCCTCTCAATCAACTAGAACACTAATTGCCATTGCCAGAAACACCATCTTTAGAGTGACACAGTACTAAGGTGTACCTTGGGTCAAAGCGGGGGGTAATAAGAGGAGTGGGTCCCATCATCAAAGAAGAATCCAGCAAGCTTCTGGCAGGAGTAATCAGGGGGTTCCTGTTTGATCTGAATCCAAACAATGACAATGCGTTAGCATCACATTTGTTAGCCACCAAACTTGCTTCCAAAAGTTTTTAGCAAGGGAGGAAAGAAGAAGAAAAGAAAGAAAGAAAAAGAACAATACAAAAAGTAAAAGAGCTTACCGTCTGATGGTGGAGCTCTGCTTGCTGATCGACAGCGCCTTTGCCCTCTTTGTTTTAGTCGGGGGCTTTCTGGTAGTTCTCCCCTAAATTATAAACAAGCATTTAAAACACCACAAAAGAAGCAAACAGAGGATCCTGCATAACAACAGCTGTATGTAGTTGCTCTCATGTATGACTGTGTGAAAAGCAGTCATTACCTTTTTTGTTGTGCTTGGGACGTTTTCATCCTCAGAGCTCAATGTAGCCCCACCTTTCTTCTTTGATGCTGTGGATTGGACAAAACAAATTGCATTGGCTAAAGGGAAATGGTTTTCTTGTTTCAAGGGAAATGTATAAACTACTTTTAACTCACTTTTCTCAATTGTTTTTAGAAGAGATGTATGATCCTTAGCCACAACACTTTCCACGAGTGCAGCTTCCTCTTTTCTCTATAAATGCAAATATAACTGAGTGTTTATGCAGAACAGAGCATCCTTGCACAAGCATGAAACTTATATATACTTAACGTATATTAAGTATAATTTGAGAAGGCTAATCAACTGACCTTTGCATTATCGAGTTCTGGTGTTTGTGGTTTCTCAGACTCTGCAGAGATGTAAATATTCTTTATTTAATGCTGTTTAAAAACCAAACCCATATACACTATATACAGAGAAGCAGTGCAGATAATACTTTTTAGTAATAAGCTATATATAGCCTGTCAAGGCTAATGAAATTCATTCAAGATCAAATGCACAGATTTTTGAAAACGTACAATTAGCTTTTTTAAAAATAGGAAGCAGAATGCTGTAATGCTCCAATGTGGCTCAAGAGCATTTCTTCTTTATAGATTTGGGATTTGTTAGTCAATAAACTATGTTTACTTACTCCAATGCTCCAACCAGTTCATTTGTCTGACAGCCTTGGGGAGCTTAATTATTGCCATGTTGTAGCTGTTGTCAACATCTTTCAACAGCTGGTTTATCTTCTCTTTCAGCTGTCCAACTCTAGTCTTCACTGCAGAAACACAAATGTTGAGTTCCGCTTCAGTTATACATTGTCAATTCAGCTTAAGTTATACAGTGTCAGGGTGGGGTGGATGGATGTTAGTATCAGTGGTGATTTGTGGCAGTAGGTTAGCAGCAAGAGTGAAGGTAAGATTTCCATTGGTAGTGACCAGAAAGGACAGATTAGAAATTAGTACATGTGAAGGATGGTTGAAGTTGAGTGGTTTGGAGACAAAGTTAGAGAGGCAGGGCTAAGATGTCATAAACATGTGCAAAGGAGGGATAGTGGAAATACTGGACAAAGGATGTTGAATATTGAGCTCCAAAGCTGGAGGAAAAGTAGAAAAGGTTCATGGATGCAGTGAAGGAGGACGCTCGGAGGGTTGGTAAGACAGAGGAGGATGCTAAGGATATAATGAGCTGCAAGAAAATGTTCCCCTGTGGCGACTCCTAAAGTGAGCAACCGAAAAAAGAACAGGGAGTATTTCTGTAGCATTTCTATGGTGAGTTTAAAAAAATAGTAATAATAATCACCCTCGCTGTCAAAATCCTCCAGAAAAGCTTCCAGTTTTGCCGTCTTGGGGTTATTCTTGCGTTGTTTGGTGGTCCTTTTCCTGGGAGCCATTTCTGACGGACACGGAGTATATTAGTATATTACAATATACCCTAGTACAGTACAGTGTAGTGCAGTATAGTGTGGTATATTAACACCCCATAGACACCATGAAATATTAACATTGTGACCTTAATCGGGAACAAAAGAAAGCAAAAACAAAAGATCAGCCTACATGCGGCTAACTGTTGGTGAAGCTAACGTTAGCGAGTAGCTTTAGCTGAGTTAACGCTTATTTTCTGACCTTATTTTCGACAGCTGTGTTTACACCTACCAATGTGTGTTATGGTATTTTAAATAACTTTCCCGAGATGTATTTACATAGATTTTTTAAGTATATATCATTACCTAAATGTGTTTTTCCTGTTCGTCCTCGACACTCGCCTTCCTTCCTTCACAAAGCCGTTTTCAAATCTTCGCGCGGGGAGGAGCCAACACACCAGATCAGCCAATTAGGACGCGCATGTGCCTTGCGTCGCAACAACTTTGTTTTCAGCCAATCGTAGCGCCGAACGTCAGTGTTTACATCAAGAGAACGGAAATGGTTCAGGCAACATGGTAGAAATGTGATGTTCTGTTGCTGCGGGAAGAATCATTTAAAAGTCATTTTTCATAAAGTCGCCTTCATGAAAAATAAGACATAAATCTGACTTAATGTATTTCGTATTTTTCCCTTTTCCCTCCCACCTAAGTACTGAAATCGTTTGCTGAAATGTCCACGCTTGCGGTAGCTACGCTTCATCAGGCTCTGAGGAAAAGCTTCGCGACACTTGAAAGCAACCAAAAAGTATGGAAGAGTGTTTTAGCCGAGTGCAGCCCTCTGATGGTGTCTCTCGGGAATTTGGCGGAGCAGTCGAGAGCACTGTCCAACGTGCAGATCTCCAACACACCGCTCAGAGGTTTTCCTGACCTGGAGGAGAGACTCCGCTTTAAGCTCCTTGAAGCAACGGATATAGTGCTGGGAAAACTCAACGAGAAGATGTGAGTAAATCGGCTTTTATATCTGATAAGGATGCTGCGTTATTGGTATTCACATCAAATTATGTATGTTCAATGGGACAGGAGTACAGCTACATCCTTCTTAGTAATAAAGATCCGTTTATTCTTTAGTAAGTACCTTATTAGTACCAGTTTGCAGAAGCTGCTCAGAGTATGCTTAAAGTATATATTATACTATAATTTTTTTATCTCACCCTCCCTTCTTTCCTTTCCTCTTTCTTTCAGGTCTTCCCTCCAGTCTGCGAGAGATGCTATCAGTAACCAGGTTGCTTCAATCCTTCATCTGTATGAGCAGAACGCACACAGTTTAGATCTGCTTGCAGTAACTGAGCGATCAACCACCACCCCGTCGGTCGCTGACATGCTCGAGTGGCTTCAGGATGCTGAGCGTCACTATCGGCAACAGTATCCTTTTCTCTCTTCAGTTTTGGATGTTTATGTTATATTCTGGTATTTTTGTTCCCTCAACTCTTGTGTTCAGATTCCTGAGGAGGAAAACTCTGCTTCAAACACTGAGAGCAGATGACCTCTCTCTTCTGGAATCTGCTCCCCAAAGGTGGAACTCCTTGGAGTCTCCCAGTGCTGAGGACCACATCACAGGTAAAATGTATATGACTAGTATGTCTGTGAAGGTTCTCAGTCATCCACTTCATTGTAGTCTAAGGAGCTTGGAAAGAAAAGCGTCTGGACCTCTTTAAGTTGCTTTGCCCCTCTTTAGGGGGATACTCCCACTGGGTTTAAATCTGGGACTCTCCACCATTTGACCCTTAGAACTGAAGAAGCTTCTCGGATGAGAGGTGAAACGTCTTCAAGCAACTTAACGAAGTCCAGACGCTTTTCTTTCCAAGCTCCTTACATTATATGACTAGTACTTCACCATACCATTCAGTTCACATCTATAATTAATGCTGTATGATGGACTAGTTCTTTCAACATAGAAAGAAGCTGAAGATGTTTATAAATGTACTTAAATCCAGAACAACACAAGTACTGACAGACTGTCATCTAGTATATATCTAAAGTCATGTAAAGATTTGAAAACAATAGATTAGAAAACAACTGTAAAAACATAATTCAGGGAAATATTATGTCACGGCTTTAAACTTTCCCGTTACACTACAGGGCGTCTTTAAATATTCTTTTTCTGTCACTTATAATCAATCATAAAGTGACCTACCTTTATGGCCAGTATTCATAACACTTTTAAAATTCAGCTCAAGTAGCAAAATTTAACTTGATATAATTTCACTTTTAATAATTGAGTACACATTGGCCAGAGATCAGTGCTTTGATGGATCTAGAAGTGACCGTTATTTATTAAACGAATTATCTTTCTCTCTTTTCTTTTCAGATACACTTTGCAAAGTGTCTTTCTTTGTGGAGTCGCAGTGAAGATTGTTAAGGACTTACCTAATCGTGAATATAATTGAATTTTAATGAAGACAATGAGAAGAAAGAGATCCGCAAGAATGACTGAATCTAACTCCACATTGACTTGAACCGATGCACACAAATGTCGCTTGGAAGGACAACGGTGCAGTGAAAGCTCCTGGTTCAAACCTCCTGGTCAACTGTTGGTTTTTGTGTGGAGCTTGCATGTTATTCCTGAGCCTGCAGGGCTTCCATTGGCTTCTTCCCACAGTCCAAAAACACAAACTTGTATGTAAATTGGATGCCTGGATGTGAAAGTATGAATAGTTCTGTCTCCCCTGATGAACTGTTAAGCCCAGATACGATCAGCAATTAAAAATGGATGAGTGGACTTAAACTGCTTCTAGATCTATTTTGAAGGGAAACCAGGGTGGCCTAAAAACTACAAATAAGTATTTACAAATAATGGGGCCAATGTAAACTATTGATTTATCTTGAATTCAGTTTGGATGGATTGAAATGTTTAATCCAGTACCTATGAGAATTTTGAGCACAAATACATCTATATATTTATTGCACAACAGAACTGCATCTTTAAGGCCTCATTATTTTTAGAACATGCTTGACTCTTATTGGTACTACAGTTCAGAAGAGTATATCAGCAGGTGTCCAAATCATAGTTAACCTACTTCAAATACAGCAGTGCAAGTAGTACTGCTCATTCTTACATGAACTTCTCTTTCACTGTGTAGTTCTCTCACAAGTTTGGTCTTAAATTTTGTTTTTAAAGGTCTCATAAACCTAAGATTAGTGTTAGGGATGGGTTTTTCTTTAGTCAGAGGCTAAATAGACCTGAGAGGTCAACAAGGATTGGTGGCTCGACAAATCTAAAACTCCACTTGGAAATAATGGTTATCGCTGGTTCAGGGGTCATGTGACTCTTCTTCAGTGTGGCCTACTCCAGAGACTTTAACGAATGAAGATGATGTTAAAATGGTGATTAAAAATTTATAAGGAAGATAAAAATAAGGTAAAAGCAATAGTTTTAAAAGTAAGACCGAAAATTATTGCTGCTGAAAACAGTTAATTGTGTGATTTACATGAATTATTTATTATTGTATGGCTTAGTGCGCCCTTGATGCATTGAGCCATAACTCACAACTCGTGCTGTTCATTTCTAAGGTGACGGCTGCACATCAGAGCTCTGAGACTTTAAAATGGATCCATTTAAAGATTAAATGTTATTGTCCCACATCCTAATGAAGGAGACGCAGAAATCACTATAGTTTCTCAGCAGGTGAAAGTGAAATTAAATGTATTGATTGAACAGGAATTCTTGGTGTTGTGTAAAGCGCTTTGAGTGCTCAGAAGAGTAGAAAAGCGCTATATAAGAACCAGTCCATTTGGTGTGTGTGCTTATTTATTAGCTACAAAACTAGCAGTGTAAAAGAGACTCAAGAGCAGAATAATATCAAGTATAACAAAATGTATGTATTTTCTGCATCACCAAATTAATCCATGTACATTCCCATGAGTATATAGCACTTGATTTAGTGGTTTTAGTAAGGTACGGCTTAACAACTTGCACATATAAAAAGTATTCTCCTACATAGTCTAATTTAAAGATAAGCAAAAACATGATACTTTCTTTTAAACCAGTATACATACTTCATTACTGTACTTAAGTAGAACTTTGAGGCATCTGTACTTTTCTTACAACTTTTTACTTTTACTCACTACATTTTTAAACATATATTTTCGAATTTGGATTAACGGATCTGACGGGGGTTATTATTTCACAGTATTTCATCATCTAGCTAGCCCTACAGAAAACAAGCAGGTAATTTTAAATTCAGAGTTTCTATCAGCTCAGCAAACACACAAACCGTTTGTGTCTCCAGTTTGCGGCACAGTGTGTTGCTAGCTAAAGGTCCAGCTGCTGTATTTGATGGAGAGAAACGAAAGAAAGCTAACTTGGCTCAGAGATGGATAGAGGTAAGAAAGACGACACGAGAGGAAGAAAATAGGTTAGAGTTAAAGGTAAGGAATGCTCAGTGGGGTTTGATACACTGGAAATGTAAAGCTTGCATGTAAGTCCTTGTGTTTTTAAATCAGATATTGGGTCTGTACGTGTGGCATTGTGTGTTTTTCGTATTGTGAAACATGCTGCAAAACAAAACGGAGGTAGACCGTGTTATTTAAGGTTCGGTCAGCTTTGCATAAGAATAGCTGGTAGAAATATTCCTCGAGGAGCTATTTTTACCTTTTTACTTTAAATACATTTCAGAGCTGGTACTTTTTCACTTTTAGAAGTTTAATCGGTGCTTCAACTTTTACGGGAGTTTTTTTCAACACTAGTAGGTGTACTTCTACTTAAATACAGAATGTCTGTACTTTTTTTGGGTTTGTCATATGCATGTCGACAGAGTGACCCTAAATAGAACAAAAGTCCAGCACACACAAAGAAAAGCGACTACTTCAAAATACTTTAAGCACACTTTGCCAGATTTTTTTTTTAATTTCACAATTTTCTGACTTAAGTAATCACTGCAATCTTCAAAACACAAGCCATCATTAAAGCCATCATCAAGTCATACTGTTACAGCAAAGACTAAAGGCTGTCTTCAGGCACTGCTATGACTCAGAGAACAGAAAACATCAAATCTCAATGTACTGAAGACAAACATGACAAAGAGATATACAAAATACATATTCATAAATATATGTTTGAATTTATACCTTAAAATTCATGATCTTTGTATCATTTTTAAGAGTATCAGCTCTTCTTTCCTTCTTCCTTTCCTACACATACTCCTTCAGTGGTAAATTATTAGAAGTGATAGGCTTTGGGAAATCTGGTGCTGTCGCAGGTGAATTTGCAAAACTCCGCCCTATGTAGCCCCTCCGGTACCTGCCGCCCCTCTCCATGAGCGGGCAGGTGCTGCTCAACACAGCTCCGCTGATCATGAGAATAACTGCAGCCGCCCAGCCCAAATAAATAGCCTGGCCCAGCTCTCTTTTGTGCATCACAGGCACGTTGGGGTTGTAGAAATCCTGGATGACTGTATTGGCAGTCCAGGAAACTGGAATTAATACGCACAGGCCTGTCAAAATGAAGAGAACTCCACCTGAGAGCGCTATACCCGCCTTGGCCTGGCGATCGTCCCCGGCACAAGTGGTGCACTTCATGCCGCAGCAGGACACGGTGCAGGAGAGCCAGCCCATGAAGATGGCCAGACACATAAGAGCACGGGCTGCCTGGATGTCGGGAGGCAAAGCCAGCATGGAGTCATAAGTCTTACACTGCATGTGACCCGTGGTCTGGTAGATGCAGTTCATCCAGATCCCTTCCCACTTGATCTCTGAGGTCAGGATGTTGCTGCCTATGAAGGCTGAGACCTTCCACTGAGGCAAGGCTGTGACAGCGATCGCCATGATCCAGCCGGTCACCGCACAGGTGAAGCTGATCAGCTGCATCCCGGTGTTCACCATGATGAAAAAACTGGATGTGAAGCTACTTCGAAATGTTTAATTTGTTCTCTGTCTTTAGCTTCTTTGACAAGATCTTTTCCTTATTATCAGTATTCCAAGTTGTTTTTTTATTTAAGTGTTCTTCTGTTTTCCTTTTGTTGTTTGGCCAAGTGTCTTATGGTCTTTGCCCTAACGTCACTTTGTCAAAGTCATGTTCTTCTCTTTTTCTTTTCCTTCTCAACATCTGCTCACAGTTTCCACTTCCACGCGTCTCAGTGCGCCGAGTTATCCAGAAGTAATCGCTTGCTTTCCCTCAACAGATACCCAGCTTTTCAGGGGATCAGAGGCTCGCGCACTTTCTCCTCCTTTTCAAGTTTGAGTCGGTGCATTATTGAGGAGCCAATACCTGTGCAGCCACCTGTGGCAGCCTGCAGATGTGGGATCAATCAGGCTTTATAATGCAGGACCGGTGGAAGAGAGAGATCTCTGCCAGGAGTTTTCTTTTCTTTTCAGTGGAAGAGCTTCTTTTTTCCTTGAACTCGGGACTCCTGAGCTGCTGTTTACTTCAGTGTCACTCTTGGTTTTGGTGTAGCCTTACCTAGATGGATCAGACTGATATAACCTGATACCTGAATCCGAGGCTACTGATGATGCTATGAGTGTATCCTTTCACAGGAGGTTGAATATAGTGACTCTCAATTACACAGAATAAAACAGCGTAGCTTGTTACCTCCTGATCATCGAAAGCCAGTTTCTACTCCTTATGCTTCCAGAAGGATGGACAAAATATGAACCGTGATCAACCTAAAGAGGGTACTCCAGCCTCCTTTTTCCTCCAAAGAATCCCAAATCCACATTAAGCCTCAAGGCAACGGGTTTTTGTAATCTTCGTCCTCTGAAAGAACAGCTTTCCTGTAGAAAACAACCTGCAGAATTTATCTTCAGACACCGCTGCTGTTGCCAGCTGAAGTGTCTCTTAGCTGACAATATATGGCGCTGGGGTCCAAGCCTTGATGAGGCCACTTCAGGCTTCAGCTGCTGCACAGCTTCACCCTCCCCCAGCCACTTCCTTTAGTAGCAGTGCAGCCCAGATGGGTCAGTCCAGATCTAACAAGGGTATAAATAAGAAATCAGGCGTGCAAAGTCAGACTTCTGGGTAAGTGGAGCATAAGATCCCTCCCCCTTACCTTCATCCCCTCTGATATACAACCTGTGGAAAGCACCACTGAACCCCAGGAAAAAAAAACAGGCGAGTGGGAGGGAGAGGGCGAAAGAGGGTGAGACAACAAAAGGGAGGGAGGCATGGGCAAACTCAGGATGGAGCGGTGTCTGTAGGTGGATCAGCTAACACAAAGACAACATGGGGTGGGCTCCTACAATGGGGATTACAAACTCTATTGCTCCATACCACACGTAATTACGTGAATTTTAAAGAAAACAACACAAAAATAGCTTTCACTTGCCTCTTTTTGTCTGCAGTGAAAGGGCGAAGCAGCTTTTCATAGTTTTATTTTTTTGACTGTGGATAAAATGTTGTGAGGCTACACAAAAAATAAATAAATGAATGAATAAGAGATCACAATTTGTTTGGGGTTTATTTTCAAATTCACTTAACTGCAATTTCTTACTAAACACTTTCATGTTTTTCAGTTAGATAGACACAGACTACTGAAACATTAACAAGCTGAAATACCAACTGCAGTTATTATGGTGAATTGTTTGACACATAAATAGCTGGGGGCAGTGTAACAGAAGGATCTGACAGCAGGTCTTTGTTTTCATTTCAACATATTTTCCACCCAAGAAAGAATCCTTATTCTCTCTGCATTTGGCCTTAGTGGTGTGTTGCGCTGATGAATTAAATATCGTGGCATCAAGATCTGTGGTTCAGGTTTCCTTTCTTCTGTAGCCTCCGCTCGCCTTGGTAACAGTGGTCATGACAACCAGTCGGGACACAGGAAATGCAGAGGAGACAGATGATACACAAAGGGGGGCAGAGGAAGGTGGCGCATACCGCTAATGGCGAGTCACAGTGAACAGATAAACAGACAGATGTAAGTGTGTGTTTGGGTTTTCCTTTAAGGGAGCAGGCGGCAGTGAAATTACTCTAAACTTAAATCTTAAATACACAAAGGAAAGACAAATACTTTAGAGCTTAAATTTTTAAAATATGGTCTAATGGTGGAATGCTTCAAGTCCTAGCTTGGGACTTTTTAAGCAACCAGTTCACTGTCCCAGCTTGATTGCTTGCGTTACAGGTTGCATTTGCTGACTGCTGACCTCTTTACCTGAAGTGCACAAACATAACAGGCAGCCACCTGGTTATTTGACCAATTCCTTTTTAGTAAATGTTGTGTTATTGTTTTTTCAGTATATAGTAATGCATCTTAAAAAAAATTTGAATATCATGAAAAAGTTTAATTCTTTCAACAATTTTCTTCAAAAAGGGAAACACTGATATAGTCTTTATTCATTGCATGCCTTTAAAGCCTGCTAAGGTGTTGTTGAAGGTTGATTTGATAGCTGCCTTCAGCTCATCTGTATTTTTCTCATCTTCCTCTTGACAATAATACATAGACTCTCTGTGTGGGTTGGTCAGGTGAGTCAACCACAGTAATCACTTGAGATTTATAATAGTTGTCACTGTGGGCAGTGCTAGGTCCTGCTGGAAAAGGAAATCAGCATTCCCATAAAGCTTGACAGCAGGTGGAAGCATAAAGTGCTATAAAATCTCCTGGTAGACAACTGCATTGACTTTTTGATAAAACACAGTGGACCAATCAACCACCAAAACCCACCAGCACTTGATACACAGACCGCACTCTCCACTTTTCCTCCAGAAAAGTGTGGGCGATCGTGGCTCAAGAGTTGGCAGTTCATCTTGTAATCGGAAGGTTGCCGGTTTGAGCCCCCGCTCGGATAGTCTCGGTTGTTGTGTCCTTGGGCAAGACACTTCACCTACTGCCTACTGGTGTTGGCCAGAGGAGCCCATGGTGCGATATGGCAGCCTCGCTTCTGTCAGTCTGCCCCAGGGTAGCTGTGGCTACAACTGTAGCTTGCCTACATCAGTGTGTGAATGTGAGAGTGAATGAACAGTGGAATTGTAAAGAACTTCGAGGGTCTCAAAAAGCGCTATATAAATGCAATCCATTATTATTAGAAAAGGACTTGATTTCCAAATGTAGTTCAAAACGTACTTTTATCTGAAAAGAGGACCACAGAGTAGTAGTCCACTTTTTCCACTTAGCATAACACACTCAGCATGACACCAGCCTCCATTCACTCCTTGTGAAGTTCTTGAATCAACTTTTCCTGACAGTCCTCTCAAGTCTGTGGCCATGCTCTTTGTCTCCCTCATACTTTTCCCTTCAGCCAACTTTATTATTTACACACCTCCATACAGCCGGCCTTTTCAGCAAGACCTGTGGCTTATCCTCCTATTAGAGAACATCAATAATAGACATCTAGACAACCATCAAGTAAGCAGTCTTCCCTCTGATTGTGTTTGCAGGTATTGAATTAGACCAAGACAAACATATGTGAATAGTTTGTTCTTTAAATTTAAACTGGATTTCTGATTTTCATGAGCTACAGGCATAGTCATCACAACAACAAAAAAGTCATGATAATGCTTGCATCATCTATAATGAATATAAAATATAGTTAAGTTTGTAGTTAAAGGTTTTATAGTTAAAGTAAAAAAAAAAAAGTATTTACAATAAAGGACAAAGTGTCACATTTTTTGACAATGAAATCATTAAGAGAAAATATCCTATTTATACTGTTAAATATGCCCCTACAACAATTTCCATTAATATTTGGACCCTTTTCTGTATTGTACAGCATGTATTTTTGTTTGTTTGTTTTTTTGTCCATCCATCCATCCGCTTCCGCTTATCCTTTTCAGGGTCGCGGGGGGCGCTGGAGCCTATCCCAGCTGTCATAGGGCGAGAGGCGGGGTACACCCTGGACAGGTCGCCAGTCTGTCGCAGGGCCAACACACAGAGACAGACAACCATTCACACTCACTTTCACACCTAGTGGCAATTTGGATTATCCAATTAACCTATCCCCACAAGCTGCATGTCTTTGGACGGTGGGAGGAAGCCGGAGTACCCGGAGGGAACCCACGCAAACACGGGGAGAACATGCAAACTCCACACAGAAAGACCTCGGCCTGATGGTGGAATTGAAGTCAGGACCTTCTTGCTGTGCGGCAACAGTGCTAACCACCGTGCCACCGATCTTTATACTGTTAAATATGCCCCTACAACAATTTCCATTAATATTTGGACCCTTTTCTGTATTGTACAGCATGTTTTTTTGTTGTTGAAAAAAATAAAAATTTATCCCATTACTTGCACTACATTCTTAAACTTTCAATTTCCAAAACTGCATTCTATTAAAAAAATTAAAACAAAAATCCAATATACTTTGACTACTCAGCTAACATTTCAAGTCACTGTTTACATACAGGACCCCATCCCTACACGCTTGCCAGGACTACCAACTTAACACTTGTTTTACTAAAGCTTGATTGAAGAAGAAAAAAAAAAAAAAAAAAAAAAAAAAAATTAAATGTGTTCAGATTTCTTCAGGCTACTTAAGACAGAAGATATCTGATATTGTTACACTATTCAGCTGTTCTTCGAATGCATCCAAGGACAGGAACAGCTTACATCATTAATATTTTACCAAGTGCCATCATCCTGTAATCTGATTTACTTTGCTAAAGAATGCCATCTAGTGACAATAAATGCATATGTAGGCTTTGGTGTCAAGTGCAGATCTAGCTCTGTGTGGGCATAAATCCACCTTTTAATCAATATTACAGGCTAAATGTCAATGACGAGCGCACACAGTTATGTTATAGGCATGAAATACCCATTTATTACTTTGCACATTAACACAAGAATTCCCTGCAGGCGAACAAAAAAAAAAACAACAAAAACCAATTCAACATGTCACATAATAGCAATAACAGCAAGTGAATGGCCTTCTGAGGGCAGGGACAGAACGAACCCTGCCCCTTGACAACTTAAAGGATTCCGTTCATTCACAGAATCGGAACCACCAGATTCCCAGAATCGGATCGCTCAGATTCTGTGATTCTATTGCTATTAGACAATCACACAGTTTCAGAGACCACTAGCAGGAAAAAATAAAAAATAAAGCAGAGCTATAACAAACCTAAAAAAGAAAAAAAGTGGGAAAAAGGGTAACAAAAAAAAAGGGAAACAAAGACATAATACACAATGTCAAATTACAAATCTGTCAAGATATAATATATCAAAGTGAGAGGAATTTAAAAATAATTCATGCTCTTTCCATTGGGGCACAGAAAGAATTATGGATCTTGTTTTAAAAAGGTTAAAAAGAGGTAATCCTGCTCCGTCAATGCCTTGGGGACCTCTACACAAAAGAGGAAGTATATCTGTGAAGGGTCAGCGGAGTTGCCATGGAAACAGGAGAGCGCCCACCAATAGGCGTGGCAATAGGTACAAACCAGGAGCGAGAAGACGAAATGGATGCTCTCTACAGTAACCTGGCTCAGAGGAAAGGAGTTCGGTCTTTAACGGGTCCACGTTTGAAGAAAGTACCTCGTTTGATTTGGAACACGACGCAAAGCGCAGAAGCCCTCACCTCAAAAAACAGCTTGTACCTCCCAAATTACTGACATTTGTGTAGGAATCTTTAAAATACATCTTAAAGATAGAGACAGACAAATATTGCTAGCCTAAAACAGTCCCACTAAATTGATAAACATTTACCCCCGCCCCCAAAAAAGGAAGTTTATATTTTTTTCTCTCATAATAAATATGACTCCAAAAAAGGTTTTCAGTTTTTTGTCGTTTTGTTTTTTTTAAAGGACAATACTCTGGCATGCAGGCGAGCAAAGTCTACATTTTGTTACTTGAAAGAAAGAGTCTAAAGCCTACACAACTACTCCACCGAATGCACATTCCCACTGATTGATACAAGCAAATCATGTTTACCAAAAAAATAAAAGTAAAATAAAAAAAAATACAGAGATTTGATAGCAAGTGACCAACAATCACAATGAGTAGAATTATATCTTTGTTTTTAACCATATTTGAAAACTTGGGTTAATATTGCTTTGTAATATTTATAAACAGGGAGTGAGCCTTTATCCGACTGGATTTTAATGACCAAATATTGTGATTTAAACATTCCCCCTTGGAGATCCCAGATGAATATTTAAGCAAATCTGCTAACAGAACTGCACACTGTAAAAACTAATCTGCATCATTTAAAACTTATTGCAAGCAACGCCTGGAAAACATCCTCCCCAGTCCCCCTTCTGCTACTCATTTCCTGCTTCTCCACTTGATGCCCACGCCCACATCAAGACGGAGCTCAAACTCATTCATAGTAAACCTGCTGCTTTACGGGTGGTTTATTACAAAAGGGTTTTCACTGAGCTGTCCCTCTCGATGAGGCGTGCACATTTCCCCCAAAGCCTGCTGTCCTGCATTATTATCCAAAAGCAACATTAGGGGGAGCCAATTGTACGTCTGTCACCATTAGTTTCCATGTTAGAAAAGGGAGGGCAGGGGGGGCGGGTTCCCAAGGGCAGCGCTTATATTTACCGTCAATTTAATCCAGTGTTAAAATGCATAAAAAGCACAAAAAATACTGTTAAATAGAGAATTGTAAGATGGGTATAACTGACATACACGCCCAGTAAAATTGTTTTTTTTAAAAAAAACAATTAAATTCAACTCATTGCCTACCATAACAACATTTCCCGATTGTCTCCATCTATCGGATCAAAACCAGCCAACGCCCAGTGCGGGACGTACACCACCATGGCAGACCTGTTACACCAGTCTGACTGCTACAAAACAACTAGAGTCGGCCACCGTTACATCAGAACCTGCAGAAGAGGCGCAAATTCATCCATCCTGAGAACTACCTCTCACCAGAATGCTACACAAAAAAAAAAAAAAGAAAGAAAATAAATTCCAATCTGAAAACTCAACCCCTCAACCTGCAGCTCAACAACTGAAGTCTATTCCTGAAATCACACTAGTAGCTATATAACTGGCTTCGCTGCCGACCTTAAAAATTTGATCACAATAGTAACAACAGTGACAACAACGAGAACAACAACAGTAAACTACTAGGTCTAAAACAGTTTAAGATAACCACAAAACATCTTATATTAAACTTTTACAAATCTGCTTTGTTGATTCGTATGTATAAATGCATAAAGGTAAGAGATTGACAGTGCCCTCTGGTTCCTGCTTCGCATCCCTGGTCAGTGCAATGAATTGGCCAACATTAGCAAAGGAGACCTTAAAAATCAAAATTGAGTTGGTTCCAGGTTCCTTGAAAACACAAATTTAAAAATGTCCAGCAGTGTCATAACCCTTCTTAAAAACCAGGCCCAAAAGAAGTTTTAAAAATTGGATACCACTTTTCACACAGAAAGCAAGACGGTTAAAAACATACTGTGTTTAATGCCTTCAGCTTTTTAAACAGGTCCCAATGCTGAACCAGTCACAGGCCAGACCATGGTTGCTACTGCTACACATCAGTCCTGGCTTCAGTTACTACTTGAAATGGACTCTGGGATTCAAGGATGTTTAGAGGCACAAGAAAGCAGCCGTCTCCCAAAGGTGCAAATCCCTATCCAGCCTGTGCTAGCAGCAGGCTAACACAACCACTAAATGTAATAAAGCATTTCATTTAATAAGTGACCCAGGACTGCTACAAATACCCACACGTGCCTCTATGAGGCCTGTTTAAGTCATATGTCTCAAAGTTGCTCTATAGATGTAAATATATGCTTATATGTACTGTATGTGTGAATATAAAAAACAACAAATCTGAGGCATTTACAGCAGTTATCTCCTTGATTTCCCTTTACAATTCAGTGGCCTGCCATGAAACACACACACAAACACTCTCATACAGCAGTAAATGTATATACAGAGATGCACGCACACACACAGACACACAGACTTGCGTATTCTTCGCTAAGATGGGAGGAAAGTCGCAATGGGTATGGACACCCAGGTCACCTCGCTTGTAAAAGACCGAAAAAGGAGAAAAAGTTAAAACACACGCTCATAAAAAGGAAAATAGATATAGATATAGATATCATTCTCAAAAGGTCAACCCCCCTCCATCTCTGTTCATGTAGAGTTCCCTCCCCACCACCCGATAAACCCAAGACCTTGTGACAGATTTTTGCCCAAAAGGGCTTTGAGGTAAAAGTAGATAAGAGTCCTGCTTAGCTGGGAGAGCTAAAGAGCTGTGCGGGCACAGTTTGCGCCTGCCCACTCTCTCGCTCAGTGTATCTTACAAACACATGAGTACAGACATTCAAATAGAAAAAACAAAAACAAACGCAAAATAATGGCTCAACTCGTAGATGTGTGTATGGTTTGTTTTTGTTTTTTCGCGTTTTTCTCTTTTGTGCATTGTAAACCCCTGTGGGCTCGCAGTGCTGGATTGCTGGTTAAAAGGGCGGCTCGATTGGGAACGCTGGTTGGAAATTGTTCCATGAAACAGAGCCTGCTGGACGTTGGGATGTAGATGAATCCCCCTCCACGAGCCGCTTTGGTGCAGATTCAGAAAATGTAGAGTGAGTATGAAGAAAAGACTACAAGGAGAGAGGGAAGAAGGAAAACGGGGAATGGGGCAGATGGATTTAAAAAGAAAAAATATATATATGGGGTAGATCCACAAGTGGACTGGCTGACAGGCTTGTTCAGGCAAAGTACATGGTGTGCTGGGTATCATAGTGGATTTGAACTGCCTTTGCCAATGCCTGGGGGTCTCGGCCATTACTCTGGCCTGAGACGTGGCTGCCTTCAGCGCTGCAAGACAAAAAAGTAGTGTCAGAACAGTTTTCCTTTCTGTACCATTAGCACCAATTAGAAAGCCATTTAATAATTTAGCTTTTAGGTGTTTTAGAGTTTTAAACTAATAGGTTAAAGTGAGTTGATGCACAGACTTCTATATTAAAAACCAATAAAACGTTTTACATTAGAACTTAAACAATGTGGTTAATTTGAAAGGTTTTAGAAACATCTTAAACACTCATTTATGTTTTATCTGATAATGACATTGTTGTAGTTACATATGAGGCTCCCTTACCTGTCATGGTCTTTGTCCACCAGGTGGTAGCGGGCTCGGAAAGCCACCAACCTGGCATAGTAGGCTGGGGCCGGGATGGAAACTGAGCGTGTGCAGCGAACATAGGTGTGGCACAGCTGGTAGGTAAGGAGCTGCAGTTCATCGGCCGTGAAACAGTTGTCATCCCACAAGACGTGGTAGTGGGAGGGGCGACTGGTTCCCTGAAAGAGAAAGCAATGCAACAATGTCAATACTGCATTACAACTTCATGAAATGACTTCCTGCTCTATTCCAGCTCACTCACAACCACCGATTTGCCTGAAATCTGTTTGTTGCTCTAATCTTTGTCCACCCTCCCAATGCTCTGGAAGCTATTCCACTGCAAAAAGTTAATAACCTGGACACAAATTTCACTCAATTTCCTTTATTATCATGTAAGCTCACCTGGATCCCAGCATGGCTGCACAGGTAGAAATCAAATTCGGACGGGTGTGTGATGGTGCTGTCCACTGTGGTGCCAGCTGGAACGTTACCACTCTTCCCAACCTGCAAGGGGTAATAAAGTCAGACTTAGGGAACGGATTGACCAATAGATATCTCTTAAATGCACACATCTGGGTAAACTGCTAACCCTCTCAGCTTTGTCAGAGCAGAAGAGACGAGTATGGTGACGTTTCTGGACAACGATGTAGGTAATGCCAGGCCTGTAATCCTCCTCCAGACTGATGCAGGCCTTCCTGATGGCTATCAGCTCGGGCCATGCTACCTGAAATACCAAAAATAATTTAATGAAATAACACAAAACTCAAAAGTGTTTGATTTTACATGTCATCATTCTGTTAACTTTATGGTTTGTAATTTCTACATGCTGCCAGTATTACCTGTTTCATTTGTCCCTCTGACACACCACCACGATAATAGATGATGCGTGTGGGCTTGAAGCGTGTTGACTTGTAAAACTGGATTAGCAGTTCTCTGACCATGTTGGTAAGGTCTTGGATAACTTCCTGGCTGAAGAGCTGCTCCTGAAGATGCAAAACAAATCTGGAGTTAGTACAGGAAAGTATTAAAAAGTGAGCAAACTTTGGTTTAATGGACGTGAGCTGGGTCACCTCTGTTTTATAACGACCATCTGTGTCAGTTTCCGGCACATCTGTAGTTACCTGGGACATGTCTTGTCGAGACGTCTGGACTCGCACCGTGGCACAGTACCGGCTTGGGTGGCCATCCATGCTTCCCACCACAGCTGCGATGGACGGTTTTTTCCCGTCACCCGCTGGAGGATGTGTGACATCAGCACCCAGGAAGATGACAGGCTGCTGGAACACGGAGGGCCTGAAAAAAAACAAATAGGAGTATGCTTCATTTTTAATTTCATACTGCATAAAAAGCACTAATACCGTAACATAACAGTATAATTAATAATCTTCACATGTTTGCTAAAAAAAAAAACAAATGAAAGAGTCTTTCTGTCCCACATGATTACCAAGGAAGCTTTCATTTTCCAGAGAACATTTAAACAATCTTCACCATTCAAGAGAAGAAATTGCATCTCTGTGACAAAATTAGAATTCTTTCTGACCTCTGATGAGGCACCAAGACATTGTTGATGCCTCCTAGCTTGGCGTTAATCTTGAGGCAGAGGTTGGAGAGGGTCTGAGGGGAAGTCTTCACCACGTTCTTCACCTGCACGCACTGGGTGGCCATACCGAGGAGGGTGTCTCCCACCCGCTTTACCTCAGCTGCACAAGAAAACCAACATGACCAAGATTACAGTCACAATATTGTTTAATCCATATAAGAAACAAGAAAATAAAAATGAAGAAAAGTTCCTTACCGTAGACCGGTGTTTTGCCAGGAAGGATGACCACAATCAGCTGCAGACCAACGTAAGACATCTTAAGGTGTTTAAACATGGGCTCCACGCTATCAGCTCCTTGGGCATATTTACAGAAACAAGGCTGGCCTTGAATGGGCATCCCAGCATCCTTTGAAATTTTTCGCAGCTGGTCAGTGAAGCTCCTGTTAAAACCCAAGAGTTTATTATAAATCAGTTAGGATGTATGATCAAACACAAATCATTAGCAGGAGACAGCTTTAACCTGATCTCACACACACTCAGGTGTTAAAACTGCGGCGTACAGCAGTAAAAATCTAACTAATTGTGCACTGGGAGTTTGTTTTTTCTTTTTACACTTGTGTAAAGCACAAACACAGGAGAAGCACTGGCAGTTGCAGCAGTCTCCAATGTATTACATTTAAAGTGACTGGCTAGAAAATGGAAATTCCCATCTATCCAGTCACTGTCCCTTATTCAATTCAGGGTCGTGGGCAATTCCCATCTATGGCTGTGAAAAAACCGTTTGCGTATAAATATTCTCGATTTGTAGTTTAGTTAGTAGTAATGCCAACATGTTATATCAATGATTGTATGTCTATATGATGTTAACTGTTTAAAATCGTTGCACTCTTCAGAATCTGGGTTTTCTCATGCTGCACCCAAACAGTGATGATGCCGTTGGGGGAAAAAGAAGAAAAAAATAAATAAAAAATTGAGCAGCTTAATCTAAAGAGTTGAAGGAGTATTAAAAGTGAGTTCTCATTTACAGAACATGTTTCATATTTTTGTGCACAGAAATAAAATCCAGACATTTAACGGTAGCACTGAGTGTTTAATATAAGTGTAAATGTTAGTGCAACATTTTAAAGAAATGTATAACAGCCGTTAAAAGCTTACTTGAGGAGGTCCTCACGACATTGTTTTTGTGGAGCGAAGCAGGCCACAGCCCAGACCTTGATCTCTATGCCGGCGTAGAACTGCTTGCCCCTCATGTCCCACACGCCCTGATTGGGCGTCGCCACTGTTTTATTCTGCGGAGAGAGCCCCTACACTCTTAGTCAACCCTGCAGTTGGATGAGCCAATACAAAAGCTGCAACAATTACAAGCAAACAAAGCATTAACCCTCTGAAGTCCAATCATCCTTAAGGTTAACCCTAACCCTATGTTGAAGAGGAAAAAAAAATATAAAAATAAAAATAAAAAAAAAATATAGGACTTTGTTAAGTAAAAATGTGTAAAAAAGTTTGTGTGTATGAGAATTTTGTCCACTGGTTGCCAAAACATGTGAAAACATTTTTTTTAATCCAAAAATGTAAAAGTGAGATAGGGTTAGAGTTATATGCACACTGACCACTCAAAAAATAAGGGAACACTTCAAAATTACACATTGGCACTCAAATTACATTTCGGAGCAAAAATCTTTCACTGCATAAGTTGCTGAGAACATGAGGACGTAACAGTCAGTGAAAAATATCATTTATTCCCTTTAAGGGCTTAGATAGATCAAATTTAAGATTTTCAAAGTGTTCCCTTAATTTTCTTTATCCACATCCTTTGACCTCAGAGGGTTAACACACAGCTGAACATGCCTGTAAACACTGTACATTGGCTCGGAACACTGTACACGTGTTAAAAGGCTAAAATTTTTGATACCTCAATACCAGTTTTACCATTGCTTATAGAGAAAAAAAAAAAAAGGGTGTTAACACGTGACATTTATTTTGGCATCACCAGACTTGTGTAAGAAAAAAAAAAGTCTCAGTTTTGAAGGCTGCAGTCAACTGAACAAAGTCCTGGCCAACTGAAGTATACCTACTCTTCAACCAAGTGTTTGGGGCAGTGGGTGTGGTGGGATACGCTTTACCTCTACATCTAGTAAGTCTGCCACAGCTGCTTGCATTTTATCCTAAATGAATTTGAAACACATAGAAAGTCATTATTTGCATCATATTCACTCTGTAATGGTTCACTTTTAGCTAAAATCTGGGAAACTGTCAGTTTAGATGGGGCAGGATGCCCATCCAAATTGGTCTGGGTCCATCCTTGCTGCCTCTGACAGATGATGGGGCTGTTGAAACAGTGGTCAAGTACACATACATAGTTAAATATCTTCCTTCTGTTATGCTAAAGCTCAATGTGTTAAAGGCAAATGTTGAGACACTGTAGTACAGACTAGTTAACCATTTCTAAAGATATCATGCTGTTGAGCTGTGACATGCAAATTACTGACAAATTTAATGAGTTTAACTTAATGTGGCTACAACTGTAACAACATCAGTTGGTTCGCTGCCAACTCTCAGTACAAGTTCAACATGTTGATTCACCAATTAAAGCTAGCAGTATCTAGGTTTGCCTTGAAGTCACCAGGGCTGGGTGAGTCCATAGTTGTGGTGTGGGGGGTGTTTTCTGAGGTAGATTGTTACCCTGCTGCCAAAAATAATGACTTGGTCCCACAAAGGCTAGTGCCAATTTGGTCAGTCATGTAAACGTATTGCGCGCAAAAAAATAAATAGATAAATTTAATTTAAAAAAAAAAAAAAAAGACTTTATTCTTTTTAAATTGCTAAGAAATAACCTGTTTTCTTATATTGTTTCATATCAGGGGTCCTAATGAGTAATATGAGTATAATGAGTATTGCATCCACTTAAAGAGACACTGAGCACTTCTAGTTTCAGTTAGGTTGCAAATGGAAATTCAAAGGGAACCTTTCAATTAAGTTAATAAGATTTGCCAAAGGCCATTAGGAGCTTTGTTCTTCAAACTGAGTGGCCACATGGAACTTCAGTCGAATGCCAAAAGTTTAGTGGTTCTCCATCTCTTTTCAACACAACCTGAAAAATGTATTAAAAAAAAAAAAAGAAGAAGTAAAAAGCAAAAAGCAAAAGATAATACATGTTTACAGGTTGTTCAGACTAATAAAAACTTCAGCGCATATTACACAGAAAAAAGGCGGCAGAATTATATCACGTTGAATAGAATGAAATGTGCGCATTTCATTCATACAAAGTGATCACAGAAATTGGAAAAAAGCTTTCTGTATGCATTGGGGGCACTTATGCTAGAAGCTGATTAGACTCAATATCCCAGCAGGCAAATGGCCAAATCATTCAGTGTTCTTTCAGGATCTTGGGTTTATGAAGCAATGTATAGTTGAGGCAGTCAGAAGTGGATTTAAGCTTGGCACTGGTACTTCCCCCACCTCCCAAATGAGAATATGCCTCTTTAAAAAAAAAAAAAAAAGTAAAGGCGCCAGAGAACTCTACAAACAAGCTGGCCAAAGACTGAGCCAATATTTCCCCACAGGGATCATTAAAATTTAATCTTATCTTAGCAGAATCATTGCACACTGCCAGTGAGTGGGGAGTTTTAATCCAGCCCCTGTAGTATTTATATTAACCTTCTAATTTTCATATGAAAAATAGATTCACATTCACTCCACAGGCACAAAGAGTGGAAGTGAAGACTAATTTTACTTTATCCCTGCATGGATAAGAGTCTTATCGTCTTCCGGTTGGCAGCATTTCCATTACCCCCCACCTTTACACACAATCCTTGAATCCCAATTCAGCCTCACATGCCTTACCAGGCAATAGTCAAGATATCGAAGGCGAATAACTTATTGCTATTTGGCTATTTATTAAATTCCTTCTTTTAGCTAGGTAGATGCAAGTGATGCCATCCAGCATCACAGATCCTAACAGAGCGGTAAAGAAATTGAACATATCCAGGCTTTCATTGCATTAGCTGACTTGACACAACCTAAAACACCAGTCAGAGATAAATATCCCGACGGTGGGTATTAACTTTGTTAACTCAGGGTTTTTGCGCCTCACATAAAAGGGGTCGTTTGATGGGTCATTTGACTCTTCCTCTGCACAAAGTGGATCAGCTGAAGCACTGTCTGAAATCTATAAAGAACAAAAGAAATAAGTGAAATGACACACTTGCTACACATGACAATAATGCTGGAGAAAACTGCTCACCTTGTGATGTGATCACCACAAGTGCACAGAGTGCTAAAATGTATAACCTCAAGTTGATTATTTTAACCACTCAGTGCATTGTTACTGCAGCCATTTACTTCTAAAAAGGCAGCTGCACATTAGAGTTCAGAAACTTTAACATGCATACATCTAAACAGCCACATTTGACTGTCTCAGCCTTTAAAAAAAAAAAAAAAAAATAGATGTGGAAAAATCACTTTGATTTGTGAAATCAAAGTGAAATTGAAACAGCTGAATGTTCTGTGATTAACAGCCTACAAATGTGGCTGATTATTTTAACTACTCTAATAGCAGCTAATGGAACAGATACATTCAGTGGTGTTGGTTAAGGCACAACTTAAAGCATAATTTATGGTCGAGCAAATATGTCCGTCTGTGTAGACGTTACCACTCGTACAGCGGGGGAGAGGGGCTTTCACTCACTGCAGATGGGCTCCCATGCAGTTCTCCAAAATTCAACTGCATGTCGCTGGAAGCAGATGCTGTATGCCACTGCCAAAGCTGACTGCTTGACAAGTGAGCCGGAATAGAGAAGTGAGCGACAGCGGAGTTCACTGGGAAAAACCGCAAAACAACAACATTTTGCTCTATATTCACGCTGTACTTTTTTAAAGACAAAGCATGAAGAGTACCGACAGTGGCTGCAGTGGAAACTTCATGTTTAACACTCCGTTTCACTTTAGCAGTTTGTATGTTGTAACTTCGCTCTTCTCCACTACTGGCTGACGGACCAACAACAGCACAAGCAAGAGTGGCCCGCAGACCGGCTGTACCACATACTTTGTACACTGCTTCCATACACAGAGCCCTCTGCAGGCAGATGGGCCATCCCCAGACCGTCCGCGGTCTGTGAACACGCTCTCCCTGCTGAACCATAAATTCTGCTTCAGTTGCTTATATACACATGGTGTTCCTCCAGGAAACAGTTACAGAATACAGCAAAAATGACAAAATGAAGATTTAAAACCAAAACTAAACGCTTCTAGCCAGGTCAAAAGAGCCACCTTCGTGACACTAAACACTGACTTTAGGCTTCTCAACTTTAGATCCTCAAATGGCTGATGTGAAATTCAGTGGGCGTATCTCAGTGGTCCACAGGCTCCTCATCTCATTTCTTCCACTTACAGAAAGCAGTCAATGCAATATCATTTAGATCTTTACATCCTGAAGCTGTCTTAATGAGGGGAAGAATATGCAAAAGGAGACACTTAGTAGACATCTGAGATGCACCACAGGATTATAACATGGGAAAGGTCCAGGTCTTACAAGTGTGCATATGTTAAAGCCGACTACTGTATCATCTATACTTCCAGTTAAATGTATGTGTAATGGGTAGACTATTCAGCATGTACTCAAGTCATTAATCACTTTGGATATTTTAATTTAACTGTATTTAAAAGATTATAAGCATCTCAATCCTTAGCTGTAAAACCTCTGCAGACCTGGAACATCCCCATGTCACAGCATTCACTCTGAAGCCCGTCCCACGCCCACCCTGTGCATTCCCAACGGGCTTGCGCCCTGAGAATGCAGTCCCCTGCCCAGTACTCACCCTGCCACAGTCCCTCCCTGTGTCTGTACTCACCCGGCCCCCATACTGTAGCATGGGCGCTGGGAGGACACGCCCTGTCACCTCTGTCATGTCATTATGCACAACAATACCAAATTCCTTCAGGTAAGGGTCGGGGCCCCCGACCATGCTGTTACTTTTGACCTGAGAAAGGGAAAGGAAGACAAGTTCACAGGACTCACAATACAATCAACCTGCCAGGGACTGGCATTTGAAAATGTACAGATAAATCTAGCATACTGACAATGACAACTGTGTTCATTGTCCCTTTTAAATAAATACACTCAAGTCACGACACTCAAATTTCTAATTTTCCTTTAGACATGGTTGGGTTTGAAGCAGTTGATATAACTAAGCAAACAATTAAAAATATAGCATGATGATCCAGCCCCCAATGCCTCCTCATACAGGGAACCAACTCTCACCAATCTGCTGATCTCTTCCTGTCTGTCGGGGGCTGAACGAGCTGTAGCTTTAATCATGGTTGATGTCTGGTTGTCGGTCAGTTTCTTGATACAGCGCTGGCCTGCTACTATGTTACAGACCTGCAGGAGGAGGAATGGGCATTTCATTAATTAAACAAAAATCTGATAAGAGGAGCAGCAGTGGGCAATCAGAAAAGAAAAAAATGTCACAACTTGGTATTAAAGGTATACTGTGTGAGAACATTTTCTATCTCTCCCCCCCCCTCCAAAAACAAAAGGGGGTTTTCTCACCTCTAGGGGAAGGTAGGTGTGCTTCTGTTCCTGTCCTACTTGCAAACAGGGTAAGTGTGGATACTTGAGCTGTAGATTGTACTTCTGCTTGAAATACTGAGCTACTGTGCACTCCATGGCCTGGCCGTTCTCAAGCTGTAAGGGGAACCTGTGCATAAATGGAAAATGTGGGCAAGCCACATTGAAGTCTCCATGAGTATGAATAAATAAGAAAATGTTTATAGTTTAATTCTACATTTACAAGGTTTAAAAGGCTATGACTGCTTTTGCTGATGAGTGCAGGATTGCTACTTACGTCTGGTGGCTGGCAGGTCGGCGCGTGACATTGCAAACTCGATACTTCCTCTTCATCTGACCACAGTGTGTGACCTCAACTTTCAAACCTGTTTAAAAACACACCAAGAATAATTGCAATGTCTGGATAAAAAAATTTTTAAAACACATTACTGTGTTTGCCTTTAGCAGGTTTAGCAGTCTGGTTTTTTGAGGCCATAAGAAATATCAATGCTGACACTCCAGCTAGCTATGCCTTTTCTTTAGACAGAAAAGTGTGCTTATACAAGCCCCACATAGGCTAGAGAACGCTTACAAGTGAAGAACAAAGAAAAAGTTTAATTTCAAGTTTAACTATCTGGTTCTGAATTTCAACAAAAACATGTCAGCAGCTTCTGCTCTTTGTTGTGCAACTACCAGTTACAACATGTGAGGCTACAGAAAGATCAAAACTGGTCAAAGAAATGTTTCTGCATTTTTGCTTAAAGAGAAAGCACTTTGATTTCCGCCAGTTGATTTAGATGTAGCAGGACTGCATGACCCAGTTACCAGAGTGGGTTTCTTTGTAACTTTTTATGGAGTGCTGAAGAGTTAAAGAGTCCAAAGTCATTCATAACGTGATAATGTGTGTCACTGACCTCCCCGGTCTGGCAGATTCTAAGCTCTTAATTCAGTTGGTGGTTGTGAGTGCTCACCTCTTATTTCCTTGGTGAACTTGACACGTTGTGAGTCAGTCAGTGGTTTGGTCTGTTCATTGATGTTTTGTATATCAAGCACCTCGCACATGAACTCGATCACAGGCTGAGCACGGTAGAAAGCAGTAGCTGATACTGTTAAGAAAAAAA